>NC_048595.1:241155046-241767546 GCF_003668045.3 Cricetulus griseus | reverse complement strand
TGAATGGTTTCTTTATTGGCCTGACAACTTTTACTGGGCAGCCATTTCCATCTACCAACTTAGAAAGACACACTTTCTTGGGTCTGGATTGCCTGTTTGGGTTCCAGCCCACGCTACTCTGTTGCTCTCTCCTTTGGTGTGGTACCATATTTTTTTTTAACTAGATACCCTTTCATTTCCTCTTGGTCTCACCACCTCATTAAACTTTTATCTTTGGCTATTCTTGACTATTCTTCCCATTTGTTTTTCCATATTAACTAGATTTAGCTTATTTCTTTCTAAAGCTTTATTCTTGCTGGTGTCTTTTTTGGGGCCAGTAACATGCCTTAAATGGCTATGAAGCATTGGAGGCTTGGTCCCCAGCTGGTAGCTTCAATCACTGAAAAGCAATTGGATCTCAAGAGCTCTCACCTCATCCATGGGTTAATCCACAGATGGAGTTATAATTTGGTAGTGTTACAGAACTAGTGGGTGGGGCCTTGCTTTAAGAAATAAGTAATGGGAGGTGATGCTTTGGCAGTACGTCTTGTCTTTTTCTTCCATTCTGGGAATAAACTTGTCCATTCTGTTGTAGGTTCTTTGTGGTCTTCAGCCTCACTGCAGCTCTTCTCTGATTCTCTCAGGTGTTGCTATAGCAACACAACCAGCGCAGAAGGCAAAGAATAGTTACCCTCATGTAAAACCTTGCTAGTTAACCAAGGAGACTTAAGCTGAATTTACTCCAATTTAACTGCTATATGAGTCAAGTAATTAATCCACTCTTAAAGAGAAAATAGCTCAGCCAAGAGCTCACAAACCTACCATATTCTCAAGGTCACAAGCTTGACTAGTCTTGGACATGGTGTGAGCCCAGGTGTTTTTGAATATAGGTTTAACCTTTTATGCCAGCCACTGTCTATAAATATAGCCAGTTTCATCTATGACTTTATAACAAGGAAGGACCAGGATACCAGAGTCACACAGGTGATAGAATGCAATCCTGTAAAGAAACAAGGTGTGTTAAAATAGCATAGGATTTGGTCCTAAAAAGGCCTCAGTTTCCCCTGCTTTACCTCTGTAAAAATTCAGTTAGTTTTTCAGAAGTGTTGTCAGTCAATAGTCCCCCTACAGAGAAGGCGTTTGATGATGCTCCTGTTGAATACTAGGAGATGTGTGAGACCACTTTGTACTGTTAGGCTACCAGAGAGGCCACTGTGGAAATCAGAGTGGAGGTTCCAGAAGTAAACTTATAAAGAGTATACCACACCACACCAGCTCGGCTGCTCCTGGGGAGATTCCTGCAGTCAGAACCCTTTCACATGCATGTTTTTTGAGGGACTGTTCACAAAATCCGAGCTATGTAAAAAGCCTAGATGTTCATCATCAAATAAGTGGATAAAGGCAACATGCTATACATCCACAAAGCAATTTTATTAGCTACAAATAACAGCAAAATCATGTATCTTTCAGGAAAGTGAGTAGAATTGGACATCATAGATTGAAACAAACATTATCCAGGCTCAGAAAGATGAACAGCACATGCTTTCTCTCTCATTTAGGGAAATCTCAGCTTAAGAAACAAAACAAGACAAGAAACAGACCAAAAAAAAAAAAAAAAAAGGAAGAGAGATGATTTTGAAGGAGGAAGGACACAAGCCAGCTGCATGATTGATTAAAGTTGACCATATACATGTATGAAAATGGAATAATAAAGCCCATCATTGTGTACAGTGAACATAAACAATTTTTTTGTAACAAGAAGCAAAAGTAAGTTTACCAGACTGTGAGTCCCCCTGCCACACACAGGTAAAGATTTGGGTAGAAGCTTCAGTTGTGGGGAAAGTGTTTGGCCACACAGGGAAAGGGCTCTGTCTAGGGTGGCATGTGCTCTTGTCCTCACATCTCTGAGAGCTGTGCCTTTGGCATCTATTTTGGTCTTTATTGAAGGTTTGCTGTCACCTAGCTAATTTGTAACTAATTTTTGCTAGAAAATATGTACTGAAATATCCACTTGGCAAAAGGGCCAAAGTTTATAGAGAATGGTAAAAATATTTTTAGCAATTGGTTATTATAAAAATTAAATCCAAAAGCTGTGACAATAAGTTTGTGTTTTGGGATAAAATTAACATAATTACAAAAAGAAAGCTGGGATAAGTGAATTAAGATTGACTGACTTTTGCTGAAAAGATATTTGGAGATAAATTTGTGATTATACATTTTACATTTTTGCATCATGAGCAAAACTCCGAGAGATTCATCATTTTTCTCATGTCTCTAATCAGGTGGAATTTATATAATCTTTTGCCACACCCAGCTGTTACTTTGCTGCTAATTTCCTACTACTTTAATTGCAAAGGTCTCTCCTGCAGGACTCTGATTTCATAATGACTTAGCCCACAATCCCAGTAGTTCTCAACCATAACTTTTGTTGACTATGGATTTGTTACATTAACATATTTAACATTTGCATATTTGGCAGTTTTCCTTTTCAATCACCTCCGAACTTGCATGGATGGGCTTTTTAAAATGAGAGTTCGTGATATCTGGAAATACAGTGGAGGGCTGAATAATGTGACAGCCACGAACCCCTGGGTCTTGGGAGTGTTGAGTGTCAAGGGGGATGTTTTGGCTGTGACTGAGTTAAGGGTCTTGAGATCTTAACAACCTTATTATAGGTTATTCGGGTGGATCTGATGTAGTCACGGAGGTCCTTATGACAGGCAGGAGATCAGGGTGGGTATAACTGATGCCATAATGGAAAGAGGAGGTCAGACTGTGAGCCAAGGAGAGTTATCTCTGGAAATGAGAAGTGGCAGGGACATGCTCTCCTCTGAACTTCCAGAAAGAATGAGGTTGGCAAACACCCACATTTTGTCCCCTAACACTCACTTTAGACTTCCTATCTCCAGAAATATGAGAGTAAATTTGTGGTGCCTTCATCTACTACATGGTGAGTGATGTGTCTTAGATGCAGTGTGAGCAGGACCATATGAGAATCCCAACAAAAGCAAGGAGAAACAGACGCTGTGACAGGAGAAGTTCACTGGCAAGTATTTGCAAGACTAGTTTCTCCAGGTAGCTTAGAACTACAGTGTATGCACATGTGTGTTTGTGTGGGGAGAGGGAGTTTGCAAAGTCACACAAGTATTGAAGACAAATGTATAGAGACCTTTTCCCATTTTTTATTTTGCGTGGAGCTGGGATTCATCCCAGTTTGGGAATTAGCCAATGACTCATACTGAAGAAGCCATAGAGGTTAGACGTGTGAGGCTGAAGCTGCCCAAGGGGAAAGCAAAGTGAGCACTGCAGCCGCTGACCTGGGATTCCCTTGGTGTCCGAATGAGCATAAGTGCTGCTGTGCCAACTCATAAGCATGTGGGGGCGGCAGAGGTAATTAGGGGGATTTGCAGAATACTGCCACCCGTGAGCAGCTCTCCTTCATGGAGGTCATGCTTCTCATCCCGGGCTTGGCTTGTATTTAACTTTTAATTTGTTTATTTGGTCATGTGTGTGTATATGTATGTATGTATGTGTGTATGTATGTATGTATGCACACACATATGTATGTATGTATGTATGTGTGTATGCACACACATATGTATGTATGTATGTATGCATGCACACACATATGTATGTATGTATGTATGTATGCATGCACACACATATGTATGTATGTATGTATGTGTGTATGCACACACATATGTATGTATGTATGTATGCAAACACATATGTATGTATGTATGTATGTATGTGTGTATGTATGCACACACATATGTATGTATGTATGTATGTATGTATGTATGTATGTATGCACACACATATGTATGTATGTATGTATGTATGTATATGTATGCACACACATATGTATGTATGTATTTGGTGCTGGGAGTTAAGCTCAGGGCCTTGTTCATGCTGGGCATGAGTTCCACCACGTAGCTGCATCCCAGCTAGTTTGACATGTCATTTCTTGTCAGAGACCACGATAGCTGTCTGCTGAAAACCCTGTTGGTCCCTCAGGAGGTGACTTTGGGGCACCTTGTGCTTTTGGAGCCGGTGCTTGGTGGGCAAGTCCTCACTAGTGTCGGCTTTGTGCTTCTGGACCATACTCACCCCTCTGAATTGGCAGCGGCCAAACATGTGCTGTTGGTAATTTTCCCTCTGGTCAGTCTCCTTGAGTTTTCCCATGGCCTGGGAGCCCTGCTCTGGAGAGCCCTCTATACATTCTGATGAGCAGTGCGTGGGGATTTGAGAGCAAAGTCCATTGAGTGTGTGTATCTGCACATGAATGCATGCATCCTGGTACCACTTATAACCCAAGCCCGATTAATAACAGCTATGATTGCAACCAGATTCGCAGCATATGGCTAAGAGGAAATGTAGACTATGCAGTCAATTTCCACACAGGCTTGCTGGCTGTCAGTGCGAGGCACTGACTGAAGGCTTCTAGGCACTTTCAATTAGAGTTCTCTTTATTCTGTGTCCTCTGTCCTCTCCTTAGAGATTAAACACTGGTTTCAGCTTTGAAATACCCCACCCCTGCGTTACTGGGCTTGTGGATGCTGCCTGCATTTATCCCAGCTTGTGTGGCGAGAGTTGAGGGTCTTTATGTTATTTTTCGCTCCACTGAGGTTTGGCTGAGTGATTGACAGTTGGTCAGTGAGGTCGTTCAAGGGGCACAGCTTGTTGGAATTCCATAGAAGACCCGCATGTGGCCTGGTTTCCCATTCCCAGAAATGGCTCCCTTGTGGGAGAGACAGTCTGCCGGAGTCTTTCTGACTTGAACTGATAAGGCTGGGGGAGGATACACTGGGACTTTTCCTTAGGTTCCCGGGCCTTGCAGTGCAGCATCCATGTGGGCTTACCTTGTCCTGTCAGAGATCCATGAAATTCGGCAGAATGGAAATTGCCAGGGCCCCCAGTGTGCTCATTCCACAAGGGCATAGTGAGCCAATACTAAATGCCCCTGTTCTGGCTCTAAGAGTATAATTAAGTCCCCGGTGCTTAATGCAGAGAACAAATAACATCAGAAGTACAAAATAAAGTCACATTCCTGGCCTGAGTGAGACGCAAAGATGAGTGTCAGCAATTTGTTGTTGTTATTGTTTGTTATTTTGTTTTTCATAAACGTGAAACAGGCATGTCTGAGTCCCCTTTGTTTTCCTGTGTGAATTTTGTGTGACTAGAAAGACTCTCAGATATAAAGTCACTTACTAAGCAAAGTTGAAAAGTCTTAGATAAATATCTACATTTTTCCTGGTGGCTGACATGCAAGGATTATTTTGACAGAAAGTAAATAGCAAGGAAGTATGAGAGAGACTTGAGAGAGAAAAAAATGGTTCAACTCATGTGTTATTTAGTGAACAGGACCAATCAATTTTACTACCACTGCCAGAGGAGGGAGTAATGTAGCTGTGTTGGGCAAGGCTCACAAATTACAATCAAGAAGTAAATAATATTGAAACCCTACAAATTGAATTTTTATTAACAAATTCATCTCTGGTTACCTGAGAGTTTATAAAATCTTTTAGTGCTTGTGGAAGAAGGCAGTATATCTCAATATATAATACCAGATTGATTGGGGTGAGTAATTTTAATTTTTTAGGGTCAGAAATATACCTCACCTTTTAAAACAGGCTTAATGAGGAGGGAGCTGGCGAATGCTGCTTTATAATCCATTTCAATTCTTCCTGAGTTGTCTTTCATCTCTATTACTGTTCCTGTTGGTGATTTCATGGACTTTAAAATTGGGATTAATGACTTTTTTTGCCAGAGAGTTTCAAGGTCACAATTTTATAAATTGAGTAAATAAACAAGTCCCTCTCTGTCATTGACTCTATGTACTTAGCATTTATGTATTTATTACTTTCTGCATTTATAAGATGTCAGTACTGCTATTAATAATTTGTATTTCCTGTACAAGGCTTGTAGCTTAACTAGAAAGTGTAAGTGGAAACTTAAACCTAACATTTCCAAAGAGGAACAAGTGTAGATGATTTGTGCACATGCTCTGCTCACTGCCAGGCTCATGCACTGCTCACTGCCAGGCTCATGCACTGCTCACTGCCAGGCTCATGCACTGCTCACTGCCAGGCTCATGCACTGCTCACTGCCAGGCTCATGCACTGCTCACTGTCAGGCTCATGCACTGCTCACTGCCAGGCTCATGCACTGCTCACTGCCAGGCTCATGCACTGCTCACTGCCAGGCTCATGCACTGCTCACTGCCAGGGTATGCACTACTCACTGCCAGGCTCATGCACTGCTCACTGCCAGGCTCATGCACTGCTCACTGCCAGGCTCATGCACTGCTCACTGCCAGGTTCATGCACTGCTCACAGCCAGGCTCATGCACTGCTCACTGTGAGCTCATGCACTGCTCACAGCCAGGCTCATGCACTGCTCACTGTGAGCTCATGCACTGCTCACTGTCAGGCTCATGCACTGCTCACTGTCAGGCTCATGCACTGTTCACTGTCAGGCTCATGGACTGCTCACTGTCAGGTCATGCACTGCTCACTGTGAGCTCATGCACTGCTCACTGCCAGGCTCATGCACTACTCACTGTGAGCTCATGCACTACTCACTGTGAGCTCATGCACTGCTCACTGCCAGGCTCATGCACTACTCACTGTGAGCTCATGCACTGTTCACTGCCAGGCTCATGCACTGCTCACTGTCAGGTCATGCACTGTTCACTGCCAGGCTCATGCACTGCTCACTGCCAGGCTCATGCACTGCTCACTGCCAGGCTCATGCACTGTTCACTGTGAGCTCATGCACTGTTCACTGCCAGGCTCATGCACTGCTCACTGTCAGGTCATGCACTGCTCACTGCCAGGCTCATGCACTGCTCACTGCCAGGCTCATGCACTGCTCACTGCCAGGCTCATGCACTGCTCACTGCCAGGCTCATGCACTGCTCACTGTCAGGCTCATGCACTGTTCACTGCCAGGCTCATGCACTGCTCACTGTCAGTTCATGCACTGCTCACTGCCAGGCTCATGCACTGCTCACTGCCAGGCTCATGCACTGCTCACTGTCAGGCTCATGCACTGCTCACTGTCAGGCTCATGCACTGCTCACTGCCAGGCTCATGCACTGCTCACTGTCAGGCTCATGCACTGCTCACTGTCAGGTCATGCACTGCTCACTGTGAGCTCATGAACTGCTCACTGTGAGCTCATGCACTGCTCACTGTCAGGCTCATGCACTGCTCACTGTCAGGTCATGCACTGCTCACTGCCAGGCTCATGTACTGCTCACTGCCAGGCTCATGCACTGCTCACTGTCAGGCTCATGCACTGCTCACTGCCAGGCTCATGCACTGCTCACTGCCAGGCTCATGCACTGTTCACTGTGAGCTCATGCACTGTTCACTGCCAGGCTCATGCACTGCTCACTGCCAGGCTCATGCACTGCTCACTGCCAGGCTCATGCACTGCTCACTGTCAGGCTCATGCACTGCTCACTGTCAGGTCATGCACTGCTCACTGTCAGTTCATGCACTGCTCACTGCCAGGCTCATGCACTGCTCACTGCCAGGCTCATGCACTGCTCACTGCCAGGCTCATGCACTGCTCACTGCCAGGCTCATGCATTGCTCACTGCCAGGCTCATGCACTGCTCACTGCCAGGCTCATGCACTGCTCACTGTCAGGCTCATGCACTGCTCACTGCCAGGCTCATGCACTGCTCACTGTCAGGCTCATGCACTGCTCACTGTCAGGCTCATGCACTGCTCACTGTCAGGCTCATGCACTGCTCACTGCCAGGCTCATGCACGGTTCATGGTTAGGACATGCATGGCTCACTGTCAGGCTAATGCACAGCTCTCTGACTCTGAAAGTCCATGTCTTTCCATGTCTGTCACCATTTAAAATATTTTATTTTCTTTTATTTTGTGTTTATAGTGTTTTGCTTGCATGCACATATGTGTACCATGTTCATTCCTGGCATCTGAGGAGGCCACTCGAAGGTGCCAGATCCTCTGGAACAGGAGTTACTGTGAGTTGCCATGTAGGTGCTGGGAACTGAGCTCAGGTCCTCTATAAGAGCAGAAAATGCTCTTAACAACAGAGCCATCTCTCTAACCCTATCACCAAAAATGCTATCTCTTTCTAGTTGTATACTGTGGTGTCTTCTCTGACCTCTTTCATAAAGAGACCCGGCTCATGGAGCATTGTTGGTACAAGAGTTTATGAAGTTCTCCAATAATTGTGTGTGTGTGTGTGTGTGTGTGTGTGTGTGTGTGTTATTCTGTGACATATCAGTCATTAGTTCTATAGGCCAATCATGGTAATACCATTAATTCATGATTTTCCCCTGACAGCTATGCTATTGGGACATCTTTTATATGATACATTGCTGGACCCTATGGTAGGGTGAAGAAACAGGGTCAACCAGGCAACAGATCTAACTGCATGTTGTCTTTGTTTCTTTTCCTGCGGCACTGAGAAAATACCCTGATGAAGGCAAGCAACATAGACAGGGTTATTTCACCTATCATTCCAGGAAAGCCACAGTCACAGAGATTGAGATAACTCTTCACATTGCAGAGAAGAATCAGAGTGTAAGGATGGCTCATGCAGACCCACCTCTGTTCTCCAGACAGGAGAGGCAGTGTGCAGTGTCAATGAGTGGCATGAGAACACAAGCTTTGAGAAGAAATCTGTGTTAACTTTGATAGAAGTATATTGAAATTCTAATACTTAGCAGCTGCACCTTTAAAAGTTAACTGGACTTGTTCCTAGAGTTCAGAAATTACTTAACTGTTCCAGGATAGCTCGTATTCTGTTACACACACTAATGAGCTGTGACATCTTTGTTTTCCTTCAAAAGGTCCTCCATTCAGGACTTCTCCAGTCAGGGGTCCTCCAACCATCAGGAATCCTCCAGTGGTCAGGGGTCCTTCAGTGAGGTGTCCTCTAGTCAGGGGTTCTGCAGATTTTAGCTCCTATAAAGTCGAGGTGTTCCTCAACTTCTCCCAGAACCCAGGCATCTGCATGTGTGACAAGGTTTATCCTCATGGCTGCCTTGCCTGGTGTGTTTTGAGCATGGAAGCTTACTTTATTAGTTTGTTAACCACTTTGGGGAGAAGAGATAAGGGAAGTTTAAAAGTAACCAACACGGGCATGATGAGATAATAAAGGATAGCAAAGTTATTCTGGTTCGTTTGTATGTCCCCTGAAGTGTTCCCATTTACATAAGCCATAAAAGAAAGCAGACATTGAAACTTAGACTTTTAATTCAAAAGCGTAGTTCTCTTGGTCTGTCATATGAAATTGTTTTTGAAAATAGTAAGGTGTAGATTAGCTCTCAGGTATCAATTTGAGCAAGTGGAAGATTGTTCGTGAAAATTCTTAGGCAGAGGTAAGTGTTGGCTGGGACTTGAAGGCAAGAGAAACACTAGTTGTCCCAAAACACAATTGTGTGCAGTGATTGCAGCTAATAGTGCATCAGATAAAAGTAGAATGAAATCATCTGGGACTCTATCCTGGAGTTTTGACCCGAAGTGGTCAGTTTTTTAAATGTTGAAATTTAATTTTGTGTTTCTTTCGACACAACACCACACCCTCACTCAGGTGTGCGTCTGTTTTGCAGCTCTGGCAGCATGCCTGCACTCCCTGCGAAAAGAGGCTCCCACACAATTAAAGTAATATTATCCTTGAGGTTTCCTGGGGTAAGTCGGTTCTGCAATTTTCCAGTGATTGTTTTAGAAAGACAACCCTAAATTTGTTTTTTTCTCTTAAATCTTTCCCTGCCTGTGGCTCTCCATTTTGCAGGCCTCACTTTAGTGCCTGGGTCCGGGGTGTAGTGGCTGCAACCATTAGTTATCTAGCAGGAACTGGTGCTACTCCGAATGGACCATCCTGCTAGAAAGCCCTCTGTCTGTATGGGTCCAAAGTCTCTCTCACAACTGTGCTAAGGGAAGAGAATTCGTGGGCATCACATCCCACATTATGAACTGCTGAGGGTCTTTTCAGATGGACACGTTTATCTTATTTACAACCTGGGAAGAATGAAGGTTTGTACATATGTATTTTTGTATAACATTATTTAGTATACTATATATTTTCCCCCTTTACTTATTGACCTCAGTGAAAATTAGAGAAGTTGGATAGCCACATGTAAGTTGATACTTTCCCCCCTTCTAGCTAGAAAGTAAATGGAGGCTTTGTGTGGCTGGTCAGTTCACATAGTAGAAACCTACTGGAATCTTCTTTCTAGCCACAAGCCCTATGTTCTCATGTGGTGCTTGCTGGTATTCTAGCCATGGGGTTTGATAACATGGGGATGATAATAAAAGTTGAGGTGTAGCGCCTTCATGATCGACAGCACACAGAGGCTAACCTAGAAAACGTCTCTTGTGCTTTACTGCCCCCTGGCGGTAAAGCTGCCTGCAGTTCCTCAACTACTGCTTCTTTCCGGCCTCCTATAAACCCCCATCTTAGCGTGCACGCTTACATGAAATTGTCCTGGGTGGTGCTTTACTAGGGAAAGTTTCAGAATAACAACAAAAAAGCAGGACGTGTCAATTTGCTAATATTTGATACATTGTGTCTCTATGTGACCATCCTCCTGGGGATCTTCATTTACCTAGTTCTCAGCCTGGGCCTTGCTTTACAGTTGCCCGGATGTTCTGTTAATTATACTTAAAGAGGGGTAAGTATACATGCCCAAAACTCACTAGGGAGGCCGCTCTAGGATGGACTTGGTGAACATGCAGATACCTGGGCTCTGGAGGAGTTCATTGGAGGACCCCTGACCAAAAACACCATTTTAGCGGTGGTGTCCTGTAGGTTCTTGATGGGAGGAGACAGGTCTTCATAGAATTGTTCCAAGGCCAGGTTGCCTGAGACCACAAGGCCAGTAGGTAGAGGTTAAAGAGACGTGCTTAAGCGGGGACAGATGAGTGACTTGAGTAGCTCAGATTTGGTTAGTAAGAAAACGATGCTCTCCTGGTAACTTGAGACTTTTGTTAACTTGGTATTCTCTAGAGAGAAAAATAATTATATGTTTGCTCTGCCACTGTCAAAAGAGGCTGCCAATCTGTATCGTCTTATGACACTAACGAGGGACTGTTAATTACAATTTTCACTTTGATAAATTATAGGAGAACGAATATGAATTACACTGCCACTCACAACATTATCTGGAGCGAATCCAGAAGGCAGCAAATGACCTTCTACTGGCAGTTCTCACACTGTAACCTTCACCTCGGAACTTACTAGAAATCCCAGTCGCTGAAGCCCCATCGCTGACCACTGAGTCAGAAACTGGCTCAGCCCTGTGTGTTTTTAACCATTCACGGGTAATTGTGATGCACACTTCAAATGGAACAGTACTGCCTTGGAGTGAGAATAACTAATGCCCCGCCGTCTTCATGCAGGAAGAAAGAATTATTGACTCTGTGCTGGGGCAGGTGGGTAGAAGGCTTGTAGGCAGAGGAATAAAGTCAATTTGGAAAAGCACAGGTCTGTGCTGGGTCCCAAATGGTTAGCATTGTTTGAAGTTTGACCACTAGATAAATTGAGGTAATAATGCCATACAGCTGAGAGATGAATTGCCAGGATCATCAAAGGGAAAGAGAATAATGACAGAATTGATCAGGCCACTGTACCATTGTTTTAGGACGTTGTCATGAGGTTGCCCTGAATTCTGATATGGTGACCTTCTTTGACATAGAAGGAACAAAATTTTATATTCTGGGAAAGGTCAAAACCAGTTATTTCACAGAAATCATTTTCTTGGGTGGGGAAACTGTAGTTGACAGTGTCAACTGAAAATTTTATTGAAAAACTTATTCAGTTTGGGAGAATGATAAATCGTAAAGCATCAGCAAGCTTTCTCTGACTGACATTTTTTTGAGGAAGAGAGGAAGCAAAAGCTGTTCTTAATTGCTGGGCAGCTTCTATGCTTTCAGTTGTCTGCTTTTATAAGCAGTAAAATAAAGAGTAGCCTTAAGTTCACTTCTGTACTCTTCCCGTTCCTCTGTGCACCACGGCTCTGGGAATGCACTACACAGGCAGACTGTGCACCCTGGAGACTCTGATTCAGGAGGGTTTGATTTTTAACAAGCATCCCAATAATTTTAGTCCAGGTGGCTTGAAGACCACACTTTTTCAAACCCTGCCCATGGCCTGCCCATAATTTATGTGCTCATTATTGTAGGGTATCTCAAAGTCACTGGCAATTCATAAAACATCAGTTTAGTGTCGATAAAGACTTAACTGTGAGCAGTAGATGATTATCAAATAGAACCTCCTTTGTTGGCCATTGGAAAAAACTAATAATATTTACAAAATAAGTCCTTATTTAAAAACTTCATAGTGTATTTTTTTTTTTCAGGGCAGTTTTAGGTTTTTGGTGAGTTGAGCAGACAGAAGAGTCCTTGCTCTGCTCACACTAGAGTCCCCCTGCCTTAATGACATCCTGAACTACTTAGGAATCTTCATTGTAATAACCAGTATAGGTGGGTTGTGTTACCATTAATGAAATCCATACAGAGTTCTCATTACAGCTGTGCTGTGGGTTTTGATCAGTTCGAAGTGCCCTGATCCCATTATCCGAGCACTATATGGCTAATCTTGAGTTCACCTCAGTGGGCTTTAGAATCACTATGGAAACAATTCTCTGGGCATGTCTGTGGGGGACTATACAGATGAGGTTATCTGTGATTCCAAGATTGATCCTGAATGTGGGCAGCACCACGCCAAGGCAGGCATCCTGAGATGAATGAAAAGGAGACTAAAGAGGTGAGGAGAGGAACAGCAAAGGTCATTCTCTGTGAACACAATGGGACCAGCTGGCTCAAGTTCTGGCTACCAGGACTTCTTTACTATGGACTTTATCCTTGAACTCTGAGTCAAAGCAATCCTTCAGCCCCCAAGGTGCTTTCTTCTGGGTCCTGTGCATAGCAACAAGTACAGTAACTAACACAAGGGCACCCTATGATTTTCCTGGTCCCCTTTATCGCTTCCTATTTTCTCTACCACAAGCCCTGGCAACCTGACTTTGTTGTCATTGTAGGTTCTATTTCCAGAGTGTCATATGGCTGGACTCATGCAATATGAAGCTTTTTGCCTTGATTCCTTTTGCTCAGCAATATACATTTAAATTCTGTTTCTATTTCAGTGGCTTGATAGCTCACTTCTTTTAATTGCTGAATAACACTTCACTGTATGGATATTTTATACTTTTTAAAAATCCCTTTGTCTTTGTAGGATATCTCAAGCCTAAAATTATATTGTGGCTATGGATGTTGACTAAGTCTCATAGATACTTTATAAATCTTTGCTAAGTGAGGGACGCTTACGTGGTGGTACTGCTTTTGCTTTCATCTTAGGCTTGCTATACTTACTGCTGCCATACCAGCTGGCTAGGTCGCTCTGTAAGAAAGGCTTTTCCCTATTAAATTCCCTTGTATTTATACCTGGCTCCGTATTGGTAATTTCCCACATCATCTGGTTGTCAGAAGCGGGATATTGTAAACCTAGGCCCGTTTGGGAGTTTGCGGGTCACACCAGGATGGCAGCCTAGGCTGGGAAAGCGCCCTCTCTCCACAGGTGCTCCAGGCTCGCAGCTGACCCGCTGTGGCACACAATCACGTCCCTGATGCCTCTGAGCTGCTCAGAAGTCTGCCCAGCTGGGAGAGTTCTCCAGACCACCCATGGTTTTACCATCGTGAGCACGGGACCAGCCCGGACTGCAGCCTACCTGCACCCTGAGGCCTCCTGCCCTTGAACTGAGTAGGCCTCGGGAATAGGTCTCGGGTTTCAGCAGGGTCCATGGCTTCCCCTGGCTGCCACGGCCGTAAAGCCATGTCTCTTTCAGTGGTTGAGGCCACAAGGCCATGCACTTCCAACCAAAGCACAGCCGCCTGTGTGACCTCAGCTCCACTGTCTCCTCTGCCACCATCTTGCCTGACCCACTGTTGCCAAAAACTGTGCAGACTAACTGAACGCCTGTGCCACCTGCTGGTCAAAGGTAGTTACTGCATCTGGAGTAGAAATCAGGTAAAGTCATGACAGAATATTTATCATTTGCTAAATTTGGTAATATTTTTGTTTATTATATGAATTCAATGTTTGAGGAGGATACTAATCTGTCAATTACATGCCTATATGCGGTAATGGCAGTTACCTTGCTGGTACAAATAACATTAATAACCAGTGGTCTCAGGAACAGATACAAAGATAACCTCACCACCTGCTTACGGGAAATAACAGCTTTATGCAATGAGGTTTTGGAGAACAGATTAGGTCAGGCCACGATTGTGCAGCAAGTGGAACAAAAATTGAATGATAATCTTGGCTCTGTGTCCAATATGCTGAAGACAGAGCTGTCTGTTACCCAAGATGAGATGCAGTATTTATGATAAGATAAACACAGTGAGATCCTCCATGTCTGAGGCCTTAGAGGCTAGGCTGTCAGAAGACCTTGATGAGCTAAAGAATATCTGTAGCCAGATAGAAACTCAGATGGGCAATGTTACCCAGAAACTAGATGCAAAGGTGCAAAATACTCTGGATAGGGTTGAAGAATTGGAAAATGCCATTCAATCAATTATTGAAACATCTAAGGTAGCAGATCACAAATTTGAGACTAGATTAGAATGTTTGGAAGATAATTTACAGAACAGGGCTGACAGATTAGATAGGTCCATATGATCCATTACTGAGGACTCAAAATCAGCAAATCATGACCTCGAATCTAGACTCCAATACCTAGAAGGCAGTTTCCATGCCATCCAGATGCTGCCTAAGGATGATCATATTAAAGACCTAGAAAAACATGTAGATGATCAGTTAGAGCAATTTACAGATTCACTAACGTGCTTGGAATCTTTTATGATGCAAGAAATTGAAACTTTTCATGAGGATATCATTACTAGGCTTAAAGATCATTGGGATGCCCCAGAGGCAGAATTACTCCAATCTGAGGCACCTACTCCACCCATGTATCATGACTATTCTTCTAAGGTTGTTACTCCTACACCATTAGTCTAGCCAGCTACCATGGTAGAAAAGCCAGCTTCTAAGAAACACTCTCAGGGACAGATGGCTTATGTATGGCAACCTATACAGCTGAAGGATCTTAAGAATATTAAAGAATCAGTTGTCTCATATGGTCTCCATAGCCCATACATAAAACAGCTATTACATTCATGGGCAACCTTTAACAGGGTGACACCCACAGATTGGGAATGATTAGTGGCAGCTGTACTTGAGAATTCATGTCAAATCCAATGGAGGAGGTCAGAAGGTGAAGCTCCTTGAGCATCAAGGCATAAAAGAAGGTTATGAAGCCCCCCTAGATAAGATTCTTGGTGAGGATATTTATGCTAACCCACAGGCTCAGGCTGAATATGATGACTATATACTGTCCCTATGCAGGAAAGCAGCATTAAACCCCTGGGATAAGGTTTGTGAGCCAGGAAATGCCTAGAAGCTTATACCAGAATAGAACAGGGACCCACAGAACAGTTCCAGGATTTCTTACAAAGGTTAACTAGGGCAGCAGAATTACAGGTAAAAGATCCAGAAACGAGACAATCAATTACATATACAATAGCTTATGAAAATGCAAACCCAATATGCAAAAGAATACTTTTGCCTTTAAAGATCAGATCAGCTCTGCTGGAAGAATGGGTTTTGCATGCAGCCAACATTGACTATCATGTGCAAGATACTGGAGCTTGGGTAGGAGAAGCCATCTCCAAAGGTTTAAAAAGGCAATAGGAAATTAAAAGTTCTAGAGGTGAGGATGCAAGGGCTTGGGAAGGAGAAGCACCTTACAGAGGTCAACATAGGTACCAAGAGGCTAGAGGTTACTACTACTATGAACCAGAACCTTAGGTAGGAAGAGCCTTCCCCTGGAGACCACGAAGGTGCCAGGAACCTAGATGTTTCAACTGTGGTAAAATGGGACATACTAAGAGAAATTGTAGACAAACAAATTCTTAGAATGCCTCATATGGAAGGCCACTGCCTTCTGGATTGTGTAGAAGATGTGGTAAGGGCAGGCACTGGACCAATGAATGTAGATAGACCAGGGACATGCAAGGAAACCCGTTAAGGCTGGGAAACCGCGAGGGGGGAATCAAGAAGGCCCCCACATCGAGAAAGTTCTGGTCATTCCCAGTAGCAGTGGAAGACAATCTCTCACAGGACAAATAGATAGTTCTTTGCCTATTGTGAAAAATGATACTGCTCTAGATGGTAGTTTGAATAGTGATGAAAAATCAAATGTGACTGGACAAAATGACAAATGCATATTTTGCCAAACTTCTATTAATTATAAAAGGACTCAGTTGAAAGTGAAAATTAATACAGTTATTACTGGCTTAGTAAACACTGGGGCAGATGTGACTATTATTACCCAAAAGTTTTGGCCTCAGAAATGGCCTCTTAGAGAGGTGAATGTAAAATTTTTAGGAATTGGGACTACATCTGGAGTAGTTCGACAGAGTTTTAACTTGGTGGTCTGCATTGGACAGGAAGGACAGAAAGGAATACTGAAACCATATGTGGCAGATATAGCTATAAATCTCTGGGGTCGTGATCTTTTACAGCAATGGAATACTCAGATTAATATTCCTCCAGTGTTGGATACAAATTATGTACAGTCTTTAGATAGTAGAAAAGATCTGGTAAGATGCTATGGAAAACAGTTATCAACCGTCCAGGCTGTACAGAAACTAGCTACAAATGATAGACCTTCAGAGGAGCCAAAGGCCCTGTCATTGAAGTGGCTTACAGATGAAGCTGTTTGGGTAGGAAAATGGCCTATGACCTCTGAGAAGCTAGAGGCTTTAGAAAAGTTACTACAGGAACAGCTAGACGCTGGACATATAGAGGAATCTACCAGTCCTTGGAATTCTCCTGTGTTTGTTATCAAAAAGAAGTCAGGTAAGTGGAGAATGCTGACAGACCTGAGAGCCATAAATAAGGTAATTCAACTAATGGGTTCTCTGGAGCCTGGAATGTCGTTGCCTTCCTTGATACCTAAAGGATGGCTGATCATAGTCATTGATCTGAAAGACTGTTTTTTCACAATACTGTTACAGGAAAATGATAGAGAAAAATTTGCATTCACTGTACCAACTCTTAATAATTCACAGCTAGTTAGGAGATATCAGTGGAGGGTTTTGCCACAAGGAATGCTAAATAGTCCTAAGTTTGTGTCAGCACTTTGTACAGCAACCTTTGGAAGTAATTCGTAAGAAATTTTCACAATCTCTTGTTTATCATTACATGGATGATATTCTTTTATCAGATTCTAATAAAGAAACTTTGGAACGTATATTTGAAATGGTGATATAAGTTCTGCCTCGTTGGGGGTTACAGATTGCCCCAGAAAAGATACAAAGAGGAGATTCTATTAACTATTTAGGTTATAAGATAGACTTACAAAGAATCAGGCCACAGAAGGTACAGATTAGAAGGGATCACTATCAAACTCTTAATAGTCTTCAGACGCTGCTAGGAGAAATTTCTCAATTACAGACGATTATTGGAGTAGAAGGACATGACTTAAAGAATTTAAAAATGGCCCTTAAAGGTGATAAGGACTAAGCAGTCTAAGAATATTATCCACTGATGCAGAAAAAGAATTACAATGGGTAGAAAACAGAATATTGGATGCAAATATAGATCGGATAAGCCTTGATTTAGACTGTATTCTGGTTATCTTGCCATCCAGAGAATACCATTCTGAGATTCTGATGCAGAGGGATGACACCATATTGGAGTGAATATTTCTGCCACATAAACAGAATAAAAAGTTAAAGACATATATAGAAAAATTTTGATTTGATTTTAAAGGTCAAATTAAGACTTTGTCAACTGGCTGGAAAAGATCCAGCAGAAATTATAGTACCTTTAACTAATGAGGAAATTTCCTTCTTGTGGAAGGATAATGAATATTGGCAAATAGCTCTTACTGACTTTTTGGGAACGATTAGCAACAATTATCCCAAAACTGACAGAATTAAATTCATAAAAAAGACAGTCTGGATTCTTCCACTTATTGTAAGACAAACTCCCATTTCTGGAGTTCTTACCTTCTACACTGATGCCAACAAATCAGGTAAGGCAGGTTATAAAGCAGGTGAGGTAAGTAAAGTAGTTCAAAGTCCGTATACATCTGTACAGAAGGCAGAATTATATGCAATTCTCATGGTACGCAGGGATTTTATAGAACCTATTAGTATAGTTACTGATTCTCAATTTGCAGAGAGAGTCATGTTACACATTGAGACTGCAGAATTCGTTTCTGATAATACAGAGTTAACTTCACTGTTTATACAATTACAGGAAACAATCAGAAACAGAAGCAATCCTATATACATTACACATATAAGACCCCACTAGCACAAGGCAATGATGAGATTGATCGTTTATTAATTGGAAGTGTGCTAGAAGCCTCAGAATTTCATAAGAAACATCATGTAAATAGCAAAGGTTTGAAAAAGGACTTCTCCATCACTTGGCAACAAGCCAAGGAGATATTGAGAAACTGTCCTACTTGTTCCTTTTATAATCAAACTCCATTGCCAGCAGGCTGTAATCCTAAGGGCATTTGGAGAAATGAGGTTTGGCAGATGGATATCTTTCACTTTGCAGAATTTGGAAATTTGAAATATGTGCATCATACTATAGACACATTCTCAGGGTTCCAATGGGCTATTGCTCTTAACTCTGAAAAAGTTGATTCTGTTATTACACACCTGCTAGAGGTGATGGCAGTTATGGGTATACCTGCACAAATAAAAACTGACAATTCTCCAACATATGTCTCCACAAAATTGAGACAGTTTTTCAAATATTATAACATAAAGCATGTCACCGGTATACCACACAATCCTACAGGACAAGCAGTGGTTGAGAGATCTAATAGAACACTTAAGGAGATGCTTGACAAACAAGCTTGGAAGACTAAACCCTCCAAACATAGTTTGCATAATGCTTTATTAACACTAAACTTTCTTAATGCCAATGAAAAAGGACAAACGGCTGCAGAACAATACGGAATGACGGAAAAAACTGCTGAATTCAGTCAGTCAGTATACTTCAAAGATGTACTAACTTCTGAATGGAAACCAGGACATGTGTTACATTGGGGTGGGATTTTTGCATTGGTTTCCACAGGAGAAGAAAAACTTTGGACACCATCAAAGTTGATCAAGATTTGAGTTGAAAAGGAAAAACCTCTTGACGACGAGAAATGACAGGTATTCTACTAAGGTATATCTCAAACTAAATAGAAACCTCCCAAAGCAAAGGGAAGTGTTTTGCTTTTTATCTTTACAGGAAAACTCATCTCCAGAAGTCAAAGGACACTGCATGGTAGATACTTAAGAAAAGAAGGTAGCTATAACCATCAAACAAAAGGAATGTACCATACGGTAAACTTTATAGCTGTCCCTCAGAGAACTTTATTTCTCTTTTTTTCCTAGTCCCTATTCAATTAAACCAATGCTGGATTTGGAGGTGGATTTGACTTTCTTCCTCTAAAATCCATGCACATTGTTTAACTAAACTTTAAAGTTTCTGTATTGTATCAAGGAGCCAATTGATGTAATGTAGAATAAGAGAAGAATTTGAGGACTGTCTTTGTCTTTTCTTGGCTCTTTCCTTCAAAGTGTACACCTGTCATAATTGTTATTATCCCATGGTTGCCTTTTCCAGTATGCATACAACATTTCTCTGATAACATTTATGTTTGAGTCCCACACAGTTAATTAAGACCTGCCTGACAGCAATCCCTGGACACCCTGGAAAGAAAATGGGCCACACCTCCTCCACTGCACTGGATCCAACTTTCTCCATTTCAACTGACACTCTGGGCAAAGCTTTGGGTACTGACCTCAATCAAGTTGAGGATTTCAATCAAGTGAATCCCATCTAACATGGACTGGATACAATACATTCAATACTTCCACTATACTAACATTTTCTTGCTACAGGACCTCACAAGGCTATCGCTGTCCCATTTCAGCAGGAAGTAACTTGGAGGATGCTATGTCCTTTCCCCCCGTTGTTGTCACTTAGGATAGTGTATATACCTAGTTAGGGATAGCTTCCTATTGTTTATGGTTGGGATTGGAAGGAGGTGTTCAGGCTTGGACACCTCTTCTAGATGATTTTAAGGTTTAGTTAAAATAGATAGTTAGGATGTGACATAAGCAGATTGTTGTATCTTCTTATATGTCACCTTTATGATTGTTAATTTTGGATACTTTACACTGTTAAGTTTTAATCCTCTTTTAGACTAAAAGGAGAATTGTAGGGGATGCTGTAGCCCTGCCTGCTTAAGGGCTGGATACAGGTGTGCCTGACCACGTCTGCGAGGGTGTGGTCAGTGTGAGGTAGGAAAAGGTTAAGAGTGAGGGATGCTTATGTGGTGGTACTGCTTTCGCTTTCATCTTTGGCTTGCTGTACTTGCTGCTGCCACACCAGCTGGCTAGGTTGCTCTGTAAGTGAGGCTTTTCCCTATTACATTTCCTTGTATTTTTACCTGGCTCCATATTGGTGATTTCCCACATTGGAAATCTGTTGTGGCTTTTGAAGACACACAGTAATGCAGTCTATTTAAAAACATGCGGGAAAGCTGAATACCCTTGTGTCTTCATCTAAACAAATAATTAACATCTCTTTATGTATCTTTCTCTGCCTCTGAATACATTAATGCATAGTATCATGAGCTGTACCTTGCCAAAATTAGTAATCAGACATAAAGCCCTGCTTCACATGCTTCCTCTGAGGTAATATATGATGCGGCTAATTTATCACACTTGAGAAATTAAAAGTAATTATAGAAAATCACTCTAAGTCAGAGATCCACATTTCTTTTGTCATGATTACTATCAGAATGTCTTTCTAATGATTTATGCGCAGTTTCCACATTGCAGCTGGCAGAAGTGCTATGCTGTGTGACACAGGATGAGTTTGTTGTTCTAGCCTTGGATGTGCCTCTTTCCATTCCTGGCCTATAGTGCAATCTCTCATACAGTCTTAAGTTCTGAGAATCTGAGTTCTCTAATTTTGTAGCTTACTTTTAAGGAGCATAGTAATAGAAATGTCATATAGTAATTTGACAGGACCTAATAAACCCTTGAATACAAAAGCAAAGTATTCAAGTGAGACTTTAAGTGCTCAGGAAACCTGGGCTCCCTCCCACGGAGGTTTTGAAGACTACAGGGATGATGTTACTGCGCACTACCAGGATAATGTCACTGTGTACTATAGGGAGGATGTCACTGTGTACTACATAGATGATGTCACTGTGCACACAGAGATGATGGCTGCAGATAAAAGAAATGAGGCTGCAGATACAGACTGCTTCCCAGAACAGGAAATATAACTTCCCTGACTCTACTCAGAGAGGAAAGCCTTAAATGTCTAGAATAACATCTCAGGCCAAAGTAGTGAAAAAAAGTGTTAAAAATCATTTTAAGAGCATTTCATTTTGTGATAATTTTAGGCTTTCAAAAAATTATAGAATTAAAAACTGAGTGGAGATTACTCTACACCCAGCGCTCCAGATGTTTGCTTTTGCATGGCTAAAGCGTAATAAAAACTCTTTCACTTTTACTTTAAAAAATGGTTCCTTTTTGCTGGGCATTGGTGGTATACACCTTTAATTCCAGCACTCAGGAGGCAGAGGCAGGCAGATCTCTGAGTTCGGGGCCAGCCTGGTCTCCAGAGCGAGGGCCAAGATAGGCTCCAAAGCTACACAGAGAAACCCTGTCTCAAAAAACCAAAAAAAAAAAAAAAAAAAAAGGTTCCTTTTTAACCCATAAGAAGTAGCTCCATCCAGTTTCATAGTAGACGGTCCGGCAGTCCCCAACTCTAAAATTCTGATGTCTGGTCCCCAGCTGGGTAGACATCCTCTCTCACTCTCACTCTTGTCTAAAGATAGGTCGCAACACATCTCTGGTACATTTTCTTAGAAGAAGCTTGTGAAACACTCAATGTAGGATAGGGTGAAGATTGTGCCTTTTATTTAAGCATAAGGCTTTGTTTCGGAGAACTATTATAACTGAACACATGGGGGAAAAAAGCAATAAGACCCTTTTATGGCATGGTTGGTTGCAGACTCCAGAAATGAGTGCTGGTATCTTTGCATTTACCAAGTTAGATTTAAAACAAAACAAAACAAAACAAAAACACCAAAATAAACTATATTGCCTAGGTATGCTTAGAAGGTCGTGGCTTTTACTTTCCCGTTTAAGAACTAAAATGTTCTGAAAATAATTTACATCCAAACTGCTTATTTTGTCACTTTTGAGATGAATATGTGATGTTTAAATAATGCTGAGAAAGAAGTCTTTTATTCCTGTGGCAGCTGTAGCATACGTCCATACATAAGCATTTTACTTTTTATTTCAGTGTGTTCCAGATTAAATTATGCTTAGCAATCTCAAGTAAAACATTGGTGATCTAATTGTAATTAACCTTGACTCTGTTATGATTTACAATTAGCGTGGGCCTTTCCATTACTGGGGCTGATTTGATAGGTTCTGACATGTCTTGATAAGCTAGCTCACAGACAGTCTTTTGGAAGTGGTCTTGATGAAAAACATGGCTTCAGATTTAGTAGTGTTGAAGTTCTACAGATCCATTGAGAATTTCCACTTTATTTTTCAGTGTATAATTGAGAGGTTTCAGAATTCAATAGAATGTTTTTACATGAGGTTCAACATTATGTCCATCTTCCTTGGAGCATTAGTGAGATTAGGAGAATAAGACTAACACAAAGTAAGAACCTAAACTGTGAACAGCAAACAGGCTTCAACTAGGAAGTGCTATTAGGGAAGTTGAGGGGAAAAATTAACATAGGATAGAAAGTTGTATATAGTTCTCTCTTTTTTCTTTCCTTACTTTTTTACATTTTGAGACAGGGGAAACGTTTCTTTGGTCAAAATTGGTATGGTTGGCTCTCAGTAAATACTGTGTCCTCATATTCCATGCCTGTAAGAACATGTAGTTCTTCAGGTAGAATGCTGCAGCAAACATGAGGACTAATCTAAATAGGATCCTGATGAATTGATCCAAGAGTTTGATTTATGAAGACTGTTATGACCAATTAAGTCTTGTGATGGGTAATGTGACATGTTCGCTGGGTGGGAGGAGAAAGCGGTCCCTGTGGGTGAGCTTGGAAATGATGAACCAAGAGACAGAAAACCCTGACTTCAGATGGTCTAAACAATGAGATGGCTTAGTATCTCACAGAGCACCAAGTGCAAATGTGGGGCATCTCCTCACTGGTTGATTCAGTTTTCAACATTCTAGACACCTATGTTTTCGTTTTCCTCTGTTTTGTCACCCTGGAACTGTTGGCTTAGGTTTTCCTGGTGATTTCAAGATGGCTACAATCATCACGAGCTCCACAGCAGTTTGTTTTCAGACGTTCTCTCTGCCTGTCTCTGTGTCTCTGTCTCTCTCC
Organism: Cricetulus griseus; assembly: GCF_003668045.3. NCBI lineage: Eukaryota > Metazoa > Chordata > Mammalia > Rodentia > Cricetidae > Cricetulus > Cricetulus griseus. The sequence continues at coordinate 241,744,115 of NC_048595.1, read as the reverse complement.
CTGTGAAAAGAGAACAATCCCCAGATTTCTTACACATTGTAGTAACTGGAGATATGTCACACACTCATGTGCAAAAAGGCATCTTGGCAGTAGGAGTAGGGAGACAGGATGGGGTGTGGTGGATCCTCCTTCTCTAGAGCATTTGAGCTCACAGAGGAGGAGGAGAGGGAGCTCCATCTAAACAACAGGCATTACTTTAGGGAGGGGGTAAAAGGAAGAACTTGTGTTGATTATAGCATTTCTTTTACTAAGGATAGCGTTTTTCCTCACGTTTGATTTTTTTTTTGGGGGGGGAGGTTTTTCAAGACAGGGTTTCTCTGTGTAGCTTTGAGCCTAGCCTGACACTCTCTGGAGACCAGGCTGGCCTCGAACTCACAGAGATCCGCTTGCCTATGCCTCTCAAGTGCTGGGATTAAAGGCGAGTGCCACCAACGCCCGGCTTCCTCAAGTCTGATTTAACTTAAATATTTTAACTCAGATATTGGGTGGAGGGGGGAACTAGTAAAAAAGTTTGCCGTGTATGAGCACATAAGTTCAAAAGTCAGGGTGTTCACGTGAACTCAGCTTCCAGCCACTGAAGGGAGAAACAGGAGTTGCTCCAGTCAGTGGTTAAAAGGCAGCAGTGCTCTGAGGCTGAAGCGCCTTTCTGCTGTGACCCACAAAAGAGCCGTTAACCTTGTTCTTAGCAAATCTTTCTTTAGTTATCTCTGGGAGGAAATTTCTATTTTAAACCACAGAGCCTTCAACACAATATCTGTCTGTGGAGTTTATGAAAAGGATTCAGAAAAAATAATGTGTTTGTTCTTATCTTAATAATATGTACTATCCTGAGGCTTTTGAAGTTGGTAAGCACAAATGTGGCTTCCAGAGGATATTTTGGGGTCTATAACTCTGAGAAATGTGGGGAACTTAAGGACTCTTGAAACATAAAAATATAATTCCTAACTTATCAAAGCACACTGAGGACAGAGAATGGGATTCACACTGCCTGTCCTTATTTGAAATGTTGTCTCATGGCTTGGTGCACACCCTCCTGACTTTCCACAGTGGCACAGATGATCTAACACTTCAGGCAACGTGACACATTATATCATGTTAGCTAATTGCCTGTCCATTCACACTGGAATCTAAGACACTTTCTGACTTTTTATATAGGATTCCTTTGAAGGGAAGGTTGAAGTTAGTTTTCCCAGGTCTAAAATAAATAACCACAAAAATTCAAAACCATACTTGTGAGGGCTGCCATGGTGAGTTTTAGTTAAGATTGGAACTTAGAACACAGCCAGACAATCCCTTACTTATGGTGAATTCTTCAAATGCAGATCCCGGTCTGTTTACTATTGTCTGTAGCAGCCAGTCAGTGATGCCCTGTCCTCAGCATCACGCACAGCCTCAACAGTGTGATCTGGAAGAATTCTCCAAACTCTACTGGATGTTGAAAATACTAGAATCTGTCTGTTCATGGTAAACAGGGAGACATCAAGTGACTTGTGACAGCGCTGAGTGACAGCTCTGTGCTTGCCAGCTTTGGGAGGGATGGTGGCCTGCCTTCTGTCTGAGGTCTCACTCAGATGTCCTTTTCTTTAGTCCTCATGTGGCCTCTGTGAACATGCTACAAAGGAAGAAACTATCCTCAGCCCCTTTGTGTCTGAAAATACTTCTATTTATACCCTTGCATTTGATAGGTTCCTTGGGTTTTGAATTCCAGAGAAATGATTTCCTTTCTGAATTTAAAATCTTTGTTTTGTTGTCTTCTACCATATATACACCATACATACATACATACATGCATACATACACAAATATATGTTCATATATATATATCACATAAATATGAAATTATCCAAGTCAAAGAGGCCATCCATGATTTCAAATGATTTTCATCTCTCTTTGTCACATCTCATATAGTTGAAGGGACAATAGACTTCATGTCGGAAATTCAAAATTACAAGGTCAGTACAGGCAGTAGTTTAGTGACTGTAACCTTGAACTTTGAAGTCAGACACACTTGTGTTTGAGCCCTAGCACCCCCTGTTTCTCACTAGCTGTAGTGTCTTGGGAAATGGTGATTATTTAAGGCTTTGTTTCTTCCTACATGAAATACAGGAGAGAAGAGTACTTATGTCATCATACCTGTGATCATTCAGAAAGAGTACTCATTTAGTTGTTAGCACATAAAAAACCTTACTGAAAATTGGCTATTGTTCATTATTAATATTATGTATTAATAACAGTACTTACATAAATGTCTTGACTAGGGTTTGAAGCATCCTAAGTACACAGAAGACAAATTTATTTTTCAGTTCTAAAAGCATAAGAACATTTGATAAGAATTCAAGCAATATAAGATATAAGCAACATAGAAGTGGTATTTTGCTACTCCCCAATCTTTACAGCACTTTTCAGAATAATCCACTTAAAAACTTTAAAATTAAAATTTCCATGGCATGGTAGTGCATGACCTTAAGCACCGAACTCAAGCAAGCAGAGGTAGAAACAGGCAGATCTCTGTATTTGAGGCCAGCCTGTCTACATAGCAAGTTCCAGGCCAGACAAGACTATACAAAGCAAAGCAAAGAAAAACAAAACAAACTCCAACCAAATTAAACCATAGCAAACAAATAAAAATTATTTTTATGTAAATAATTTATCAACTTTCTAAACAGTGCCAGTTGACTGCTGTGAGTCTGATGAAGGTAGTGTACATGCTTTCTTTCTAGCCCTGTAAATATTCATATAAGGGTTCTTATATTTTAATTTGTCTGCTGACTGCTCTTTATAACTGAATTATATATGCAATTACATATGCACATTCCATTTCTTGCCACCTCAAATATTAGACAGAATCTTAGTTTCCCATTATGATGTGAGAAAATTAGCCTTCCATCTTTCTTTCCAATTCCCCTACAGCCACCTCCCACTTAGGATGGGCCATGCTACTACTGTCACATTGTCAAGAGAGTGTTCACTAGTTGCTTTTCTTGCTCCTGTGACAAAACACTCAAGGGAATCCACCTAAGGGAAGAAAAATTGATTTTGCTCTATGGTTTAAGAATGGATCCATCCTAGATGGACTGAGGCAGCTTAGTCACATTGCATCTGCAGGCAGGGAAACAGCAATGAACGCTACTTGCTGTCCATCAAGCTTTTCTGTTTCCTTCTACCTTCGTGTCAGTCTGGAATCCCAGACCATGGGATGCAGGTGCATTCAGCAGTGAGTCTTTCTTTCTTAGCTAACCAGCTCTGAAGCACCATGACCAACCTATGCAGAATTGTGTCTCCTAGATGACTCTAAATCCAGTCAAGTTTACGATGAAAGGAACCATTACAACATAGCATATTTGTGCTCTGTCTGGTAATTCATCAGTGTTCTACAGGTCAACTCTCAGCATTGACATCAACCATGAGCCTTTGTAATATTAGGGCTATGTAAATCTTATTCTCTGAAGACTGAGTGATACGATTAGCTCTGTAGAGAAGATACACTCTTAAATGTCACAGAGTTTATCTTGTTGGGAAAGAACATTCTAAGTAGAAAGCTCAAGTTGATTTCAGATTTTTAAATCTGTTGTGTGATAAGAAGCATTTCAATGTTTAATTAGGTCATATACTTTTTATATATTTTTTGTCTTCCTATTTTGAATTTTCTATTTTACATAAACATAGATGTGGGGGGAAGAATAGCAGGAGAGAGAGACCAGAGAGTGACACTGTATTTCTTTGGGTTGTCTAGCTGATTAATTATAAGTTTTAAAAACATAAATAAACCACATTGGGCACATGTTAGGGCAAAGAGCAGCAGACTTTCTCAATCCTTTTTGTCTAGAGGAACCCGTGTCTCCCTTGCTACTGAATTTCAAGTTTCAAATTCCTTTCTCCACATCGCTGTTCTGCTCTCGTTTGTGCAATGGTTGCTAAGTCTGATGTGAGCCTGGCTCTTACTCCCATGAAAGCAATCTGTAATTTATTGGTTTCCTTTGTCCACAGGGAAACATTTTTCTGAACCTTCCTCTTCTTCTCAAAGTTCTTAAATTTCACAAGAATTTGTTCTGCTTGGCTTTTATGAAGCTTGCAATAGAAAGACCATATTTCCATTTTCTGGGAGAGTTCCCTCCATTGTTTATTCGATTATTTTGTCTTGTTCATTCTTTCTGGAAACTTTATGAGATGAATGTGAGCTCTTGAAGGTTTGTTCTCTGTGAATCAGCTTTTTTCATATTTTCTTTGTTTTAAGTTTGATTCTATGATGTATCATCTTTTTGTCTTATCAAGAATTCTCTCTTTCCAAGAGTACTTTGCTGTCTGCTGCCTTGTTTGACTGCCGTCTCAAATGTCCCTGGAATCGTCAGCATTCTCTGTGTTGGTCAGTTGCTTTCTCTGTTCATCTTGGTCTTTCTCTTTTGGATTGTTGGTGCACATTGGGCTCTGTAGAGGGTCCGTCCTTCTGCAAGTCAGAGAGATTGGGAAAGAGATGCAGAGTTGGCCAGAAAAAACACCGACTTCTTCACGGAAGGGTAAAAGCTTCTTCTTCATCTTTTTTTATTTTTCTTTCTGTTGCTTGTTCTACTCTACTTTTTCTCTGTTCTGTTCTTCCCTGGTTTTTCCCTTCTTTTCCCTCTTCTGGTGAGTTCCTTCTCACTACTTCCTGATGTCTTCCTGATGTCTTCCTTCTAACCTACTTTATGATGTCTTTCTTTTCCATCATTCCTTCTATACCTTTCCTGGTGTTTTGTTTCTATTTTTTCTTTTTTTCTTTATAGCTTATATACCCTAGCAGAATCTTTCAAGTAATATAAAAATTACAATATGGTTACATTCTATTTTTTAAGTGAATGATTACAATGAGTACAAGTAAAAAACACATTTCCTATTTCCCTAACATGATTACACATTTTATGTATTACGGGTGAAAAATTACCCTCAATAACCCACATACAGTTAAACATTCATCTGTTAGACTTCCCACAAATCAGGAGCCTTTCAGACATAACCGTTTACATAGGCAGTAGTTTTTATAATTGCTGGAAAAACAAGTTGCTAGTTTTACTGTTCATATTTAGAGTCCAGTCTAATCATCTTAACTAACCATCCAATTCTTTGTTTTCTACTTGTATGAAGTCAATTGTTTAAAGCTTTGTTTAGCTACGATGCGCACTGAAACCTGTGAGCACACTTTTCAATATCAGAAAGAAGTTGAGTTAACTCCTGGACTGATTGTTTTCCTAATCATTAACCTATGAGAAGGTACCATTCCCCTGTTTTAGCAGCATGACAGGCTAACATGTATTCACCTGACCTTGCCCTCTTGTCCTGGCTATTTGTAAGGAGGTCAGATGCCCTCCTGTGGCAAGGAACCAATCAGAAATTAGCTGGTAGGACTGTGCTTTATGACTCTGGGTGTGCTTTACTGACAAGTGCACAACAGTGACAGATAGAGCATAGCAACCGCCCTGGGAGGGCCTATGGGCCATAACAACCAGTTGACTAATCAACACAGGGCAGGTCATCCACAAGTGCACCAATCCTGAGCCTATGCATACCCCTAGACATTCCCCTTACGGTGCCCTATAAGATCCCTGTCTCGTGGTTTCTCAGGGTCTTTCTCCAGCCATCCGCATGGTGGATGGATGAAGGGCCTGAGCTAATGGGGTTAGCTTGTTAAACAACTACAATAAAAGACTCTTTGCTTTTGCATCGAAATGGGACTCTTGGTGATTTTGGGGTTTCAGAATTTGGGCACAACACCTAAACCACAGTCTACATGGCTCCTCAAGAGAAACTCATAAACGGTAGCTGTGTGACACTTCTTTGTTCTTATTTTCTATCCTTTGCTTTATCAAGGGCAGGGGCAACACTTTACACAGTACAGCTTAAGAGGAAATCATCTTCATAGTAATCCATAGGTAAAAGTGCCCAGTAGAACAGGATATTTCCAAGAGATAATTACATTACATTAAGGTCAGTGGGATCCCCTCCCCCATCCACATCATGCCAGATACCAGAGGAAAATGGCAGTGGCAAACAAGTAAAGGCACAGCAGAAGCAAGGGACATCCTGGGGCTGAGGTCCTCAGGGCCTTGCTGATCTCAGATTCATCAGCAGTGCCTTGCATTCTGGTAAGGCAAACTCCTGAAGCTCAATTGCTACCTGCTGTTCCTCCAACAGGGCCGCTGGCAGGGCTCTATTAGCCCTTGATTGCTCTGATTAGTGAGTGAAAAGCAAAGATTGTTAAAGTTGGAGTAGTTAAGGATTTTCCTTATTCTGTGCTAAGGCACTGATTTTTTTTAAGAAGTATTTTTAAGTAAAAATTAATTCATATAAGAACTAAAGATGAAAAAGCAAAGAATATTACAGAAGGTACATCTATTTGCCTCAAACCACCATTGTTTCAGAAGGCACAGCTGTCAATTACTGTTTCTCATTCCCTGTTGCCTTCTGAAGCCAAGTATATGCATATATGATTACAGGTATGTATGTATGTATGTATGTATGTATGTATGTATGTATGTATGTGTGTCATACATTCATCTACCCATTCTTACGGGTACTTTAAAGAGTGTGCATATGTGAGCATTGCCGCATCCAGCTCATAAGGCAGTTTGTTGCTGTGTTAATTTAGTTACAAGACTGTATTCAGTTCCTCCATAGAACCTATGATCCCCAACATTGGAATTTTTTGTTTGTTTTGTTTTTTGCAACAGGGCTTCTCTGTGTAACAGCTCTGGACATCCTGGAACTCACTTTGTAGGCCAGGCTGGCCTCAAACTCACAAGATCTGCCTGCCTCTGTCTCCCGAGTGCAGGGATTAAATGTGTGTGCCAGCCACACCTGTCTAATGTGTATGTATTTGTAGCTGATTAAAAAAAATTCCAGCCAGGTGGAAATAGAGAAAGACAAAAACCCAGAAGCAAAAGGTAGATGGGATAATTTAAATTAAGAAAAGCTGGCTAGAAATAAGCCAAGCTATGGCTGGGCATTCACAAGAAAGAGTAAATTTCCATGTGTTTATGTGAGAGCTGGGTGGTGGGCCCCTCTAAAGAGCAAAGAGGAAAAAAAAAAAAACAACCCAACAACACAGAGCACCCCTAACAAATTCCTCTTGGTTGCTGACCAGGGCTTGAAGTTTTGATTTCTTAGATGAAATCTTGCTACATTGAATTCTTGAATTCTTGATTATTCTGCCCCAGCCTCCCAAGTGTGGGGATTATAGGAATGTGTCAGCAAGAGTTTGCCATTATTGTGAATAAGCAATCTTGTTTGTGGAGACTTTTCTCTTTCCTAGTGGTAGAGTCTTATACTGACAAGAAGTTAGAGTCCATTTAATCTTTCGTATTATAAATATTGCCCTGAATATTCTTGTATAGACGTTCTGGTATTTATTTGCAAATATATTCAAATTAGGAATTTCTAGGAGACAAAGGATGTATATAGGAAACGCGGTTTAAAGAGACTACAGTTTACATACATTGTACTAGTTTTGTGAAAATCTAATAATCTCACTGAATAAATACTGAAGGTACAAAAAGATATAATACAAATTAAATCAATTTCAACTCTTCTTTCTCTATTAATCCTTCTTACCACCCTTCTTAGTGTCAGCCACTGTTCTCCCTATATGCTTGAGGGAGATGTGTGTGTGTGTGTGTGTGTGTGTGTGTGTGTGTGTGTGTGTGTCTGTGTGTGTCTGTGTGTCTGTGTCTGTGTGCTTCCTTTGTGGAGATAATTTCCTAGAGGGGTCACAGCTGAGTCAAAACTCTGGAGGCAAAGTGAGGGATATTTTCTCCTATGAAAAGTATTTGCATTTAATTTCTTTTAAATTAAGCCACCTGAGCTGTCCCTGAAGTGTGTCATGCCATATTACAAGAGGTTGTCCCATTTCTCCTTCCTCCACTTTAGCTATTCTTGGTACTGTATTCTACATGGATATGAAAGGTTTTGCAGGGTCACATTTTGTCTTCCTTTGTGTGAGAAGAGACAGGGTTTGTATGGACGTAGAATCTCTGCTTCTTCCTTCCCTTGTTGGAATCAATGGTGAATGACATTACTGCAGGAAGGAAGGGCTGATAGATGGTTCAGTGGTTAAGAGTGCTGGCTCCTCTTGCAAGGACTGGGGGTTCAAATCTCAGCACTCATAGAGTGGCTTATAACCATCTGTAACTTCAGTCCTAGGGGATCTGTCACCCCCTTCTAGCCTTCACTGGTACCAGGCATACATCTGGTGCACAGACACATATGAAGCCAAAACTTGTATACCTTAAGAATAAATCAATTAAATCAGTAAGTAATTTAATAAGGAAGGCTACTTGGGTGTTTGGGTTCTCTTTGGTAATGGACAAGGTAAATGGTGCAACTGGAGTTTTGAGGACAACACAAAGGGGCCAAATTTGATGAGCAGCTTCTTGCACAGAGCAAAGATGAGATGCTGAGAGGCTGTTTGTCTTCCCACCTCTCCGTCACTATCACTTTCAGTTGAGTCCAACGCTTTTTTAGTAGCCATCATTCCTCTGTCTGTGAATAGTCTTCAGAGTATGAGGTTTACAAAACAGTTACCTACAGAGACCTGGAAGAAAATGGTATTGAGGAAGCATAGTTTTTGTATCAATATGCTAAAAGTAGGCCATTTATTTTATTAAACTTTACCATGAGTTTTGATGATCAATGGGGAGATTCACATCTACAAATGAAGTGAGCCTGGGTAGTAAAATGCTAATTGGATTTTAAAGTCAGATCTGGGATTGAGAACCATCTGTACTCCTTACAAAATGTAGGACCTTAGCAAAATCAAAGTAGTTTTATTGGGCATCTATTTCTTTATCTGCAAATGTTCACAAGATTGTTGTGTGGATTAAGGAGATAATATAAGCAAAGCACTTAGTGCTATGTGTTACAAAAATTGCAGTCATAATGTTACTGTGAGAAGTGGGCAAGCTTATTAAAATCAGCAAAATAGATAATTATTATGATCATGTTCAACAATGCATATCATTCTGGGGCCTCAGATGTGTAAGAATTCAATGACGAGACAATGGGAACCCCAAATTATGTCTTTAGACAAGGAATTTCAGTGACTCAGATTCTTCTGAGTCTTAATAAAAATTACTAGCAGCCCACTGAGGCCAGAGCCTCACAAAGGAACAGAGGTGTAGTGAAGACAAGGCCAGAGGGACTGGGGAGAGCCATGAATGACAACTTCAAGAAGTATGGAATTTATTTATTAGCTCCTGGAAACCTGTGGGGCAGTCAAGTTGGGAATGAGATATCAAATATAGAAAGTGGTCAAAAGGCTCAACAAGAAGATGAAAAGCTCTTCAGTGACACTGAATCCAGTAAAATACTCATTTGGTGGCAACTACATATAACAGTGTTCCCAAGGTAGAGTCATGGCTTTTCAAGTTCCTAGCGAGGTCATTACTGCTGTAGATTTGATGGGAGCTAGAGACTTATGTTTTCATTCTCACTGTTTCCCAGCTTTCTCACTGTCTGCCTGACTGTGCAGTGGACCCTGGCTCCTCAGGAGTAAAAAACCACACCAGAAGAAAAGTTCATCCTACCCATGGGCCTTTATGGAAGAAACTAAGGGATGAGTGATGTACCTCACTGACCAGGTCTTTCAGTCTATTGCTACAGGGTGCAAGGAAAGGAGACACATCAAAGACTGTGGAGAAGAGGAAGAGGCTGAAACTTTGGGGTTGCCGCAGGGCAAGAATGAAGCAGCAATGTATCAGGGATGTGTATGGGGAATGGGGAGGCACAACCAGAGGCAGAAATGTGGAAGAAGAATCAGAACTAGCAAGAAGGATGGACCAAGAATCATGTTAAATTCCACACCCTTTCACATGCCATAGGCGGGGGAATGGAAATATCCTAACAGGAAATTAGGAGAAGGACAAGATTTGGGCAGCAAAGAGAAGTGGTAATGTCCCCCAGGACACTGGAAATGCAGAACGAATGCGCAGACCTTGAGAAAGAGTAAATGAGCTTGAAAGCATTATATCTGGAGGGAAAACTTAAAGCTTTGGTGTTACAAACTATACAATGAGACAAACACTTTCATGTAAAATTTATTCAGATTAAAAGGATGTGGTATAAGTAACAGTGTTCAGTGTTCAGCAGCTTGTTCTGGCTCAAATCTTGTCTTGCCTTGTTGTGGACCATGGCAGAGCTGGCGGTAGCACTTAGAAATACTTGGTGAATGGATAAATGGGATTTCTGGCAGATCATAAAGCAGCCATTTGCATTAGGTTGGACTCATTAGTTTGAGTAGACATACACTTTTTGGCCATCATGTGTTCTAGTTGGCTGAGTATTAGAATGATGGGGGGAGTTTTAAAAAGTCCCAAGGCTAGGCTGAAACCCAGACCAATGGAATCCCTCACTCACAGTTATTTAAACTTCAATCCAAGAGCAGAAACACTGGCAGATCTCCCTTTTGCATGTGATATTGTTTTCTGGACAGTTCCATGTGGAGTTACTTGATGGGGGATGTCCTTCTGTATGCTGTGAATATGTTCCTCTTATTGGTTGATGAATAAAGCTGTTTCAGCCAATGGGCAGGAAGGGTGTAGCTAGACAGATAGTATAGGCAGGGCTGTCAGACGAGGAGAATTCTGGGAAGAGGAATGCAGAGGGGAGTCATGAAGAGACGCCATGTAGCTGCTGAGGGAACAAGAAGTCTGGACATCACTGATAAGCCAAGACCATGTGGAGACACACAGATTATTAGGTATTGGTTAATAACTAAGAGATTGCTGGTCAATAAAAAGCCTGAGCCACTGGCCAAACAGTTTATAATTAATATAAACCCCTGTGTGTTTATTTGGTACTAAACGACTGTGGAACCTGGCAGGGCAGAAACTTTCATCAATAGTTTCTTGTCCAAGTATTCTCTCCATATGGACATTCCACATGTATGAATCTCTTAGTTTGGGTTTTAGTGGCTGTGATGAGTCACCATGACCACACAACTCTTATAAGGAAAACATTTAATTGAGGGGGCTTGCTTACAGTTTAGAGGTTCAGTCCATTATGGTGGAGGGCATGGAGGCATGCAGGCAGGCATGGTACTGGAGAAATAGCTGATATCTTGTAGGCAACAGGAAGTCAACTGACACACTGGACAGTATCCCGAGTATATGAATCCTCAAAGCCTGCCCCTACAGTGATGCACTTCCTCCAACAAGGACATACCCACTCCAACAAAGCGACACCTCCTAATAGTGCCAATCCCTATGAGATTATGGGAACAATTTGCAATCAAGCTAACGTAATGAATAATATAAATAGAATCATTAAAGTAGTCAGAATACAAAATGTGAAGTCAAAGTAGTTGAAGAAGGAATGGACAGAGGGAGGAAGGGAACTTGGAAAATGATTTAAGGCCGTTTGAGTAAGGCATTACTGTCAATCACTGTGCCAAATGCTGTGGCAGTGAGGGCTGATGAGCACAGGGAAGAGACCCAAGTGTCACACTGAGGTTCATTCCTTCTTTAACTTGTGGTTGCAGAACTAGGAGTTGGACACTGAGCATGTGGAACAGACAGGTGTAGGCTGTCTCATGCCTCCCACAGGTACTTTGACACATCTACATATCAATAGTTTTCAGTTTCAGAGCTTAATTTTCAATACCCCAAAGTTGAAAAGTTAGTATAAATCTTACTTATCTTAAAATAAATCAGAAATGATGATACTGGGTCTTACTGGTTGTCTATTTTAGGAATAATGTGGACCATCCGTCATAGTTCATGTCCACAGTGGTTGGCTTTTCATTCATTTGCTTGACTTCCATGGCCTCTGCAGGCACAGGATTGGGGGCTTCAGTTTGGTCTAAATGTTGATCAGATGGATTTTCACTAAAGAAAAAGGAAACCCTCTGATCATCTTTGTAGGAGGGAACAGAGAGGCAGGGGGTGAGGTGGACAAAGAAAAGGAGTTTCAAAATTAGCCTGGATCATAAAGGCATGAAGGGTATATGTGTGACGGTAAGATTTGGGGGAGGAGAGACAGGAACATGAGAGGCTGTTAGCTTCAGTAAAATAAATGCAGCATTTTGAATCGGAAGACACAACACTGGCCTGGGCAACATGGGGAGATTCAGGATAGTTGCACGGAGCCCATTGAAGAGAAAACCAGCTCTGCTGGGAGATGAGACAAGGACCCTTAAAAGAACTGACATACGACTTATTTGGAAACTGTCTTTTTCTACTTATTTGCAACAGCAAAATAAAGTAGAAAATTGTGTTTTAGAGTTTTAAAAGTCATCCTATTATGTTTAAACCAGTCTTTTTCAAGTATTTCATTTCAACAGCATTAAGGAGTAAGCCCTGAAAAGGCTATGACTAGAGCAGCGAGCTTCCCTTTCATTTGACTTCATGTTTCAAAGTTTTCAGTCCGGTCATTTAGCCAACTGTAGCACCATTTTTATGAAGTCACACAAAGGGATGTTTTAAAAGTACTTATGCAAAAGTATTCATATGTTGTGTTTCAATGCCAATATTTGTGTTTGACCGAACCTTTTCAGATAACATAAAAGCAATTTGTTTTATTGACTGGAACAAATGTTTGTTTCTTAGGGACATTTTTGTTTGTTTGTTTGTTCAGGTCTGCTTACTTTTAGAGACGGAAGGCATGCAAGCTGAAATGATGTTGCATTAAAATTATCCTTCATCAATTTGTTTTACACCACTTATTTTTAATTGATGCCAGCAAGTTCTGAGCTGCTCATGGGTAAATTTGTTTTGCTGATTTATATATTCAGAGAATGATACAGAGTATTTGGAGAGCATTTGTAAGTCCAGAATCTAAAGTTGAGAAGGTAAGACTTATAAAAAATGGGAGGGTCAAAAATCACACTGTTTTATTGAGGACTTTATGAGTTATGGAGAAAACTGATTTTCATAGTGAAAATCTACATACTTATTTTTCTGTTTCTTATACGAGGCACTAACTGGACCTCTTAATTTTATTCACAAAGGAGGAACATTTTCTGTGATTTCCAAGGTAATCTCACAAATGATGACTAAATAATGTAATTCAAGGAGATGCTAGGCATTGGGATCTGAAGAGGGTAATTAGTTCCACCTCACTGTGAATTCTGAACCAACTGCAAGGTAAGTGTAAAATAGACAATGAGAACATAACAGAAATACCCACAGAAAATTTTATTATGGATAAAACTAGAGAATGTGATGATGGAGGAGGTCCTTCTGTGTATGTTTATCTTATTGGTTGTTGAATAAAGTACTGTTGGCCAGTAGGGGAGCAAGTTAGGTGGGACTAGGAGTCGAGGAGGATTCTGGGAAATGTAGTAGAGACAGCAGCCGCCATGTGATCCCAGGAAGACAGGACACATTCTGCCAGCGTCTTCAAGATAAGTTTATAAGAATATATAGATTAATAGTTATGGGTGATACTTAAAACAGAGCTAGCAAATAAGAAATCTTAGTCATTGGCCAGCAGCATTGTACCTAATATAAATCTCTGTGTGTTACTTGGGGCCCTAACGTGGCGGCGGGCAGAACTTGGGCAGCTGCCGAAAGACTTATCGCTACAATGTGGCTTTGATGTGGTACCTCAAGGGATCTCCCACTCTCCTCCACACTTGTGACTGGTGGGACTTGTGGGCCTTATGACTGGGTGGGGAATGGGCTGGGCTTCAGAAAGGTGCTATCTTAACCATGCATTGGAATTACTTGGCTCATCCCACTGGATTCAGTGAGAGGTCACTCAAACAACAGCATCATTGGTTGCTTTCCTCCCCAGGAAACTGGCATAGCACCTTCTGTGAAAGCTAGTCCTCAGGGTAAGGCTTTCGAGTCAGATACAGATCAATCCTCCAGGACTTATGTGTTCAGAAATAGGGACTTAATTTTAACCTCTGGGAGGTAGTCAGTAGCAACAGCAATAATGTCGATTGCTGGGAGTCTCTTGAACTCCTATGGTCAACTTGAATGGGAAGGTGTTTCTTGTGCCTGGTCCTGGGATTTTTGTTAATCTGTGCTCTTTGTCAGTTCACTTGGGATAGCATCATTTGAATTACATGTGGACATGTACATACATAGAATTCTATGTATTGTATGTAAGTTAAGTAAATAAACAAGATGAATCCTTATGGACCTTTCAGATATCCTTAGTGTTATTTTTACTCTCTTTTCCTCTCCTTCTTTATTGACCTCCATTGTCCCATCCAATTAAAATGTCCCCTCCCCCATTCTACTCCGTTCCCTCTTCAAATCACTTGTATTTACCTTTTGACTCTCTAGTGGTCCTTCCTCCCCCGTGGTCCCTTTTATTTGTCCTGGTTTTTGCAGTTACTCTGTATTATATACTCACATCTGAAGATCTGAGCTAGGAACTAGAGATGAAAGAGAATATGAGGTCTCACCAGACCAGGGCTCAGGTAAGAAATTTCTACTCTCCCCCTGTCTGCCACTTCAGTTTCTCTGGTCTTCTCCTTAGCCCTGTGGCAGACTGTTTGCAGGAATTTCTCCTTCCCTCCCTCCCTCTTCCCTTCTCCCCCAACTCTCTTCTTCCCTCCTTCCCTCTCTGGGAATTCTGCCAAACCATGCAGTGGACCTATCTTTACCCTACCCATCCCTTTGTGTCAGCTACCTATATCTAGAAACACTTTCTATGTGGGTACCCCAGTAGCCATACCTTGGTTAGGTAGGTGAATCACTATCCTTCCTATGCTCCTTTTGGATCTCTTTATTCTCACCCCCAGTCTAATAGCAAACTTCTTACAGGTGCCCCCCTCCTCAGCTCTCATTCACTGGAAACTCCAACTCTTGGTATAGACCCAGGGGCCCCTACCTTTCCATCCCCGTCTCTGCAGACAATTCATTGTTTTACTGCAATGAATTGGGTCTCCTATTCCCACTGCATCCCAACTCTCTGCAGAACCCACTTCTAGGAGTGAACAGGATCCTTTTTGCTCTTTTCTCAAGCCCACCTCAGTTCCTCTGTGCTGCCTACCAAATTGCACAACTCTCTGCTACCCAGAGTCAGAACACCCAGAGAGGGTGACAGAAAACAAGGAATGGGACATCCATCCAACAAAGATAAGATCAAATATCAACACCTGAAATCATCCCAATCACCTCAAACCCATGTGCCTAAATACCAGCACAATCAAAACACAACAAAAAGCTTACAAACTCATGGAAATTGAACTATTCTCTACCAAGTGAAAAAAATAGGTCGTCATAAATTTTAAAAAAATGTTAAAAACATTTTAAAATTGAATGGCACCCAATGAAAGTGATGCAACATCATAGCACCACCACCACCAAAAAGCACACGAACAGACAGATTCAGCACGGAATGCTACCAGACCTTTAAAGAAGAATTAACACAAAAATCCTAACATAATCCCCCCAAATAGAAACAGAGGATGATTGTCCAATTCTGTTCTGAAGCCAAAATTACTCTGATATTTAAACCATATAAAGACCCACCAAAGAGAGAGAATTACAGACCAATTTCCCTTGTGGACATATATGTATTCTCAATAAAATTCTTTCAAACAAAATGCAAGAGCATGTCAAAAAGATCACTCACCATAATCAAGTACTCTTCACCCTAGGGATTCAGGGATCATTCAACATAAGTAAACTGGTAATGCAATCCACCATATAAACCTTATCATAGTGAAAAGCTTCTGTATGACAAAGGACAGCATTCTACAGAAAATGACAGGCTACAAAATGGGGAAAGATATTTACCCATTACAGTTCTTCTAATAGAGGGTTAATATACAAAATATACTAATAACTAACAACTCAAAAAAACTAGATATGGGGAACTGTGTGGAAGAGGACACAGAAGTCTTTTGGTGCACTGTAAATATGTATTACTCTCATTGGTTAGTAAAGAGCTGGCTGGCCAATAGCGAGGCAAGAAAAGGATAGGCAGGACTTACAGACAAAAGGAGAGTCACGGGAGGTGCCAGGAGACAGAGAGAAGCAAGATAAGCATGCTGTACTGAGAAAAGGTACCAAGCCATGTAGCAGAACGTAGATAAGAAGTAAGAGTTCATTTAAGTTGTAAGAGCTAGTTAGTAATGAGCCTAAGCTATTGACAGAGGGTTTATAGTTAATATTAAGTCTCAGTGTGGTTATTCGGGAGCTGGCTAGGACAGAACTGACTTGCAGAACAGAGAACTCTGCCTACATGTGAGAACCAGAGGGGCTGGATAATAGCAAGGAAATGGTGTATTTCAGACATAACCGGTCTGATATTACACAGGGACTGCACATGTTCTAGCCAGATGGGGGTTCTAGTTCCAAGAGGAGGAAGTAGACATGAACTCCCACTCCTAACCAAGGAACTATCTCTAATTAACAGTCACTTACAAAGAAAAGATTAGTTTTCTTCGTACCAATCCCAGCTCCCTCTCCCTCCTGCCCTCCTGATCCCCATTACCTTCTCCACCCCCCAACCCCTATCCACTCCCAGAGAGGGTGACATCTCCTATGGGGGATCAATAAAGTCTGTCACATCACTTGAGGCAGGACCAAGGCCCTCTCTCTACATCAAGGCTGAGCAAGGTATCCCTCCATAGGGAATGGGCTCCAAAAAGCCAGTTCATATACTAGGGATAAATACTGGTCCCCTGACTAGTGGTTGGCCAGCTCTTGTTGTATGACCTGAAGGTGTAAACCAAAGCTCATTTACACACACACACACACACACACACACACACACACACACACACACAACGACCAAGTCAATTCCTACATATTTGCAACTAAGTACTGTAATGCATGAAGGTTTGTAATTAGAGACTGATTTGTGTGGGCCAAATAGTTTTTCATTTGTTTCTGCTCCTGCAATTTAAAATAAATTTGATGGAGGGAAGGGAGTCATGTATGTGCTCTGAGGTACTGTCCTCCATGCCAAATAGCTTTTGTGGACATTGGGAAAACGTAAGGTAACATGGCACATGGTTTTTGTCCCCTCCTTCCTCCAGCTCTCTCTTTGTACATCCTTGTGGCTAGTATAGCGGAGGCAGGAGCAAATCCACTATTTGGTGGCCTTTAACAGAGGCCCAAGACTCATGTTTGCAATTTAACAGCTGGTTAATGTAACATCGTCCTTTTACTCTTGTTCTGAATATTCTAAATTTAAACTCAGAAACAAAAATTAATGATTTTTATTTGTGGAGAAAAAGACCACTTTACAAGTTTATCTTTTAGCAGAATCTTATTTTTCTAGAACGTGATCTGATGGGTCCACAAATTACCCACTAGAAATTACCAGCCAGGTTCAGACTTCTGCTTTCCTGGCCTCAGAGCTGCCTCTGACTCCTACTTCACAGGTCACCAGTAAAAGGTACTAAATCAGGGGCTGGAGAGATGCCTCAGAGGTTGGGAACACTGACTGCTCTTCCAGAGGACCCAGGTTCAATTCCCAGTACCTACATGACAGCTCTCAATTGTCTGTAACTCCAGTTCCAGGGGATCTGACACCCTCACACAGACATACATGCAGGGAAAACACCAATACACATAAAGTTTAAAAAAGCATTAAAAATTTTAAAAAGATTTATAAAAATGTTACTAAATTAGGAGAAGAAACTGAGGAAAGGCAGGACAGTGTTTAGGGTAATGGTTCCTTTGGGGCGAGGGTGAGATGGGCAGGGGTAGAATTTGGGAAGCTCTTGTGAGGGCATCAGAGCTGGAGGTATTTTAAACTTGGGGGATATATACTCATGTTCACAACATCGATGTCCTGTCTTCCACAAACATTTTAAAGTAAAATTAATACTTTATACTTTGAAATTATAAAAACAAATTTTAGAAGCATGGGTCCCCTTCCAGCTGTCCTCTAAATCTTCTGCCCAGAATCTGGGGCTGTGACATCAGCACGTGCACAGTGTGCCAGCCAGATGGCTTGGAGGATAAGGATGCTTGCTCCACGACTGACAACTGGAGTCCAGTCCCATGGAGGAGGGGAGGACTGACTCCCATCTCCCATTGTTCTCTGGTCTCTGTGCACATGCTGTGGAACTCATGTGTCCCACTCCGGGATGAACAAATGTAACAAAGTTATTAAAAACTACCCAAACTCGACCATCAGTCTTTATGAACTCAGTACACAGGCTGTGCTACTCAGCACTCCCATGATAAGAGCCAAGGATCCAACTCAAATTGTTGAAGTCTTCTTTCCCTGAAAAGGGAAAGGGAAAGAGGAATCTGTCCACTTGTGTGACAAGGAGGGACAGGCGTGCAATTATTTTGGGCCCCACCACACTAGAGAGCTCAGACACTAAACACCATGTCTGTCTCTACTCTTGGCTATCCTCTCTAGTAATGTCCTTAGCTAGACATCGGCTTGTTTTTTTGACTTATTCTTCCTCTATGATCCTGTGATTTACACGTTGTAAATTGTTTCCACTGACTGACCATAAAGTGTTTTGTGGTATATTAACTGTCTAACCATAAACCCATAACATGTACCTTTCTTGTGATCATAAAAATAGCTACAAAATTCCACTTTGGTAATCACTTGTGCATTTTCTATAAAAAGGCCCTTGTGCTTCTGGCCTTGGCTGCTTCATTCTCTTACCATGGGAGACTATAAGTTTGGCCTGGCCATAAAAACATTTTACCTTTTATCATCTTGGTGTTAGTGCCTGGTGTTCCACACCACAACAAGCAGCTTACATGGAACACATCTGCTTGTGCTTATCCCGAGTCTCCTGTAACTGCCACAAAGAGGGTGTCTGCCAGGATGCCGCAGGTAAACTGTATAACTGATGGGCTGTGCTCACTACATGCCTTAATTGTCCACTAGACTTTGTTTAAAAAAAAACTGTAAGGGTAAAATTAATGAGAATTTCAAAGCAGCATCAGAAAACTGTAGAACTAAGTGCAAGACCTTTTTAAACATGGGCGTGGTATAACCAAGGAGTCACATATGTGATGCTTAGTTGGTGATTACTTTTATGGAGATTCTGATTGTTCCAGGTTGGGCCTCCATCTGTCCTTGAACTTATCACATGACTTAAGTATATGAAACATTCTGATAGGACAGTCCTGGGTTCTATATTCCCAGCTGACACTGGGCCAGCTAGGAGGAGGGTCCCTCAAAAGAAGTAGTAATATGTAGATACATTTCACTTAAGATGAAGAACCTCACTCTGCCTCTTTCCTGACCTTTTTTATTCCCTGCTAGCATTTTAATCTCTTAATTCTCCACAGAATTTCTGGACACTCCCCGATATCCAACATCCAACCTGTTGCATCTGGCTTCTTGCAGGATCATACCTCTTTCCTTCTGTCTTGAAATAGATTTCCTCTTCTGGAAACTTCTAATTTGTCAGCACACAGTTCCAATTCACTTCTTCAGACAGAACGTTTGCTCGGATGTTAGTCAGTTACAGGGGTTTGTTTCTGGACACAGCACTTCCTACTCCTGCTCTGACTCCTGTAATTTGCTCACTAGACTCCAGACCCTCAAGAGGAAGGCTGTCTCTGACCCATTTCACTGCTCAATGAAAAGCGATTTTGTTACATAACAGGTCCTGCATAAGGCCCTTTGAATACAGAAATGAAAGCTGGTGTCAGAAAATAGTGTTTTCAAAATGTCTTATGTAACATCAACTCTGGGCCCAACTGGGCCCCTGGGCTTTCATAAATGAACCCCACATTTAGGATAACACTGGGTTCTATTTCTCAAGGATCATGCTGTCTCTTGAGGAAAATGAAGCATTTTTTTTGGTTAAAACTGTGAAAGAAACCAATTAAATACAGATCTTAGCAAAGTAGTATTTCCAATTCAGGTAGATTTCTGTGAGTCTATCCCTAAAACGGAGCTTACTGCCTTGGGTCTGTTCTTGGACTCTAGATAAGGTCAAGTGCTGTCTGTGGACGTGCCCTGGATGGCTTCTTCACCTTGCCCCTGGGCAGATCCGTTCTGGCGACATGGGATCCAGGAGCTACAAGTGTCAGGAATATGTGATTGGCCATTTACCATCTTTTGCCTCAAAACATCCTCTTAGTTTAGTTTAGTTTAGTTTTGCTTTGTTTTTTCCTGTCTGGGCTGAGGGAGAACAAACAACAAACAATCTGACCTTGTGCTCACTTACTTCAAGATCCTCTTTGCAGCACCAAGTAGTTAAAAACCTCATTCCAGCCCTTAGACTAAAACACTGCTGCTCAAAACAACCTTGCCAACTGTGCTCCAGGGAAGGAGCAGCCACTGGAACAATGTGAGCAGTTTAATCATGCTGGGAGCAGAGGAAGCCAGGGTCTTGAGGCTCTTCTGTAATGGAATGTAATCCCTGCATCCCAACAGGGAAAATGAAAAATGGGACTAAGGTGGACAACAAGAGGCAAAGTCCAAAATGGCATACAAATCAACCGCCCAACTCAATGAATTATCCACTAGATAGTGGTATAAATGTGTGTAAATTAGACACAATAAAAAGAAATAATTCAGAACTGTGGTATGAAACCTTTTTACTGCACCATAGCTGTTCTGCGTAACAAAACCTCCATCTATTTCTTTCCATTTCTCCTTCAGTTCAGTTTTTAAAATGTGGTTGTTCTCCATGGAATTGAAGCATGTACGGACCATTGCACACAGCTGTACTTAGAGTACTGTTTTCTCTGTTATAATTCATACTCCTAGTTGTTTTCAGTTCAACCTGAGACTAAAGAGCAGAAATAGCTTCGTGCTTTAATTTAGATATATGTTTTATTATTTTATAGTGGTAAAAATGAGTGGATAAAAAACACTTAGCTATAAGCCAAACTAGAGTTCATAATTAAGATTATCAGAATAAAAAAAAACCCAAAATGGTTATGTGTCTGTTCCCATTGTTAGACCCCCGAAAACTCAAGTATCCGGGGTCTCAGGCCAGGTTCGCGGTCACCCCAATCACCAGGCGGATTCGAGAGCTTGCTGCAAACTGCACGAGGCTTTATTGTAATTTAACGAACTAACCCCATGTTAGCTCGGGTCTTTCACCCACCCGCCATGGCAGACAGCTAGAAAAAGACGGCTCCTAAGGTCTCCCCAAAGATCTTATAGGGCAGCGTAAGGGGAGTGTCTAGGGGTACGCACAGGCTTACGATTGGTGTGCCTCCAGGCTTGGAGGGCTTGCCCTGTGTTGATTGGTCAACTGGTTGTTATGGCTCATAGGCCCTCCCAGGGTGGTTGCTATGCTCTCTACGTCATTGCTGTGCGCTTGTCCGTAAAGCACACCCAGAGCCATAAAGCATAGCACCACCAGCTAACTTCTGATTGGTTCCTTGTCACAAGACAGGCATCTGACTTTCTGGTTTCTAGGACAAGGTCATAGAAGCACATGTTCAACCATTATGGCTGCCAAAAGGGAAGCCGGTTCCTTCACCATACTTCTCATCCTAAATATGTGTTTTGAGCCAGTTTATTTAAACATAAAATGTTCAGTGGCCATCATACTATGATAATATCACAAACAATGACTATTGCAACCTGTATTTGATTGGTTACAATGTGGTGTCCTGGGTTAATGGCTCAATGGTTAAGAGCACTTGCTACTCTTCCAGAGGACTTGAATTCATGTCTCAGCCCCGATGTCAAGTAGCTCACAGCCATCTGGGATTCCAGCTCCAGGGGACCAATGTCCTCTTCACACATGAGGAAACACATACACACAACTAAAAAAGTCTTTTAAAAAGAAAAATTAATGGCTAATACAAACTTTGAATTTTGATATATGGTTAGGATATTTAAAAATGATTTCTCTAATCATTCTTGGTGATTCTACTAAGTCTTGAAAAAAGATGCATGTTATCTTAGTTAGTGACATCTGACTTGCTGCACCTTGTGACTAACAGTCACCAGGGAGAGAAAGTCCACTAAAGGAGGCAAAGGAAGGCATGTGACAAAAATTATTAGATTTCGGAAAGGCCAGGCTCTAAAGTGATAATAATGACTATTTTTCTTTTACATAGCAACAGCAATCTATCACCTCCCACAGCCTTCACAGATGAAGAACCTAATTGGCCTTGGAGATAGTGTCTACTCAGTGTAGTGTCAGAATAGTAGGTGGTTAGAAATGTGTTAAACAGCATACTAATTAAATTAATGTCCGTGTCTTCTCAAGTGTTTAAAACTTATCATTAAATGCTTACATATATGTGTGACTTTATTTGCAGGGGAGACATTTTAAATTCAGATATAATTGAAAGTTCTTGTTGACTTACTTAAATTCAGAGTGAAGGAAAACTCACTTTTGCCCTTATAATACTGTGTAACTAGAAGGAGAAGGGATTCTTGATGGGAAAAAAGTTTTGGCAAACAACTGAGTGCTCCAAGTTTTCTTGCATCCATGTGTATGCGGAGCACCCGTGATCAAGCAAACACCATAGTGCCACCCTGCTACTAATCTTCTTATTGGCATGGGGACCAACAGTGCATCAGAGGGCTTCTACTTCCCAACTATTCGGAACTTAGTGTGGCTTGATGACTTTGATTTTGGCAGTCCAAGTCATTCCTCTAGGTACACAGCCAAGCATGAGTACTTGCTACTGTTCTGAGGTGATCAGAACACATGCTTCAGAAGGAGGGAAACCATGTCGTTCTCCTCATGCTTGTCTCTCCTGTACTGACAGTGACGGGGAAAGTGGGGCTTTCTTCACTGGTTTTTTACACAATACCTGGAAAGGTAGTTATCGACACTTGCTTGCCAGGGAACCTTAAGAGGTGCATGCTGTGCTGTGTTCCTCTCTAAGATGGAAGTCCGCGCATGGCAGTTGCTCCATTAGACTCTATCTTTGTTCACAGGGTGGAGGAATACATTGCCCCAAACTACCTTTCCTTGTTTTAACAGTGGTCAGAATCTGAAGTGGAGACGAGGAAAGAAACACCTGTTTCTATCCCAGGCCCAGGTAACTCTCAACTCTAGGTTCAATATGCTTTCTGTGTGCACGGGATGGGCTCTGACAGACTGGACAGCACAGGGTAGAAGTCTCAGAAGCTTGTCAGGAGTGGAGGAAACTAGGGGGTGCTTGGATGTGTTGCTTCCATGTTACATTTTGACCCCCATATGACATCTTTACAGCTTCACAGATTATCCTATAATATTTATATTATTTTTATCTTTACCTCTGCCAATTAGCAAGAAGTGAAGGTCAAACCAGGATGTGCTAACATCTCTTCAGGGCTTGAGATGAAACAGGGACCAGTTCTGTACTCCAAGGAATCTGCTTCTCCTTACTGGATGAAGAGAGCTGACAACAGACAGAATCAAGACGTGCAGATGCAGTAGAGATTCATCTAGAATCCTGACACAATGCTCTCTTTATTCTAACCATCAAACACAGCAGTATAAGAGTAATGTACTCTGGGGGTCAACAGGTTCATTCATCGTAAGAGCAATACTTTTTCAGGGGTTAAAAGTTTCCTGCAAATGTTTCCAGATGTCAGCTAGGTCTTATAATTTTAAGTTAACTTAGCAGCTTGCCTTCCAGGTTAGGCCAAGCCAAGCCAAGTTGGGGTGGCACCGTACCATTTTCCTGAGTGAATCCTCTTAGAGACTCCATTTCACTCCTGTATCAGTTCTTCCCAAGCCCTTCTCCAACATTAGGGCTTGGAGTCATCGGTGAAACAATTTAACACGCCAGTATTTTTAGCAAATTAGATGTATGATTTGTACATATATGCAGATGCATTTTCTTAATCATATTGAATCGAAATCTCTAGGGATGAAGGACCTGGGACATGTGCCACATGTGATTTTGATTAAGCTGAATGGCTTCATTTTTCAAGCCAGGCACCAGGAGATAATTCACTACCAGCTTACTCTCTTTTATGTATGATTTTTTTCTGTCTTATCTTCACATGTTTGAGACTTTACACAACAAGACATGTGGCATTTGAGGAGTCAGCCCACCTTTCCAGTTTCAATGTACATTGCCTCACACCGGATACCCACTGCTTCAGTAGAACCCATTGGGTTCTATGTACACTCCTGCATCTGTAACTTTCTGTGCCTTTCCTCAGGGTTCTCTTTCTTCTGTGGGCTTGTGTTCTTTTAAGATCTATTTAATTCTAATCTGTGATATCAAAATCTCAGCCTACTTTATCCTTTCTGACCCTTCCAGCTTTTATTGTTTGAATCACCAACTTGCAATCTGCACAATAGTCACTTGTGACTCAACAGGTGTCTCAAGTCTGGGGAAGCCTTTTAAGTGACTGGCATATATGACAAGCCATTTATAACATTTTGCTACCAATAAATTCATAAGAGAATCTGACATTACTCCCTGTTGATGTACTAATCTTTCAGAAGTTCGGGAATACAGTGGATCCCCACACCACACCTATCTTGTTCCTTGGGACAGAGTTCAGGTCTCATACAGACCAATGACCATTGTGGACTCTGGTTGGGGGAAAATCATTTAATCGTCTCAAAACCTTTGGCTTATGTGTGGTAACTGCTCAGCGCCTGCTGAGAAGTATGTGAGGCTTTAATTTCCACACTTAGTTCTTTCTCTTTGCTTTCTATAGAGTAGTGGTAGTGTAACCTGCCCCTTGACTCCATGTGTAGTTTTGCCTCAGAAGGAAACTGTTTATTGTGTCTTCAGAAGGTAAGCAGAGGAAATCAAATCACTCTGTCATTAAAGTAATGCGTAGGGTGTCAGGTTACCAAACAGTTAACATTCCATAAGCCCCCTGAAACTCATTGCTGTTGCTGTCTGAGAGCCACTTTGAAACTCAGATCCTAACTTACTAGAAAAATTTGGGGTTTATTATAAAAGTTGGGGAATTGGGCGTGGCAGGTTAGGGAAGTAGGGACGAAGAAATCTCAAGGCTGCTTCCTGCTGACTTGAGGTGTTGACTGTCTTTGGGGGGGATCTGAGAAGGTTGGGGTGCTGCCATGTCCTGGGGTAGATGGTTGTTTTCATTGCAATCCGGGCTGTATGGTACTCCCTGGAGCCTTTTAGACCTAGCAAGATGTTCACAGAGCAGAGGACAAAGTTAAGTTTAAGAAAAAATTTTCCTAGGTCCTGGTATTTTAGGGAAGGGAATTTGGGACCAGGGAAAGGTTGAATATCACCTTTAGTGAATCTGACCTGTTTGGATCTGTTTCAGCTCCCTGGAACTTATAAGAATCCTTAAAGTTTGTGAAAACATAAAGATTAGACACATTAGATCATATCTAGGTTGTATGGAATCTTTCTGGTTACTTTTACCCAGAAGGCACAAACATTTGGTGGTCCTTGTATCTTTAGATCCATGGCTTTTAGGCTGGCATTCCTGTAACAACAGCTAATAGGTTGGATTAAGAGTTTTAAGTAAGTTACTGTGGGATACTTAGGAAATTGATGAGCAGGGTGTAATTAGAAGCAGAAGAGTTTAAATCAGTCTTGTAGAAATTGAGCCTTATTCTTCTGAAATGGGAGCCAAAGTAGATGATTTCAGTGTCCTCTGAAACCTAAGGGAACAGGGTCCTGTTGCAGAAACTGTGTATGAAGGGTGAGTCTCAGGTGGAGAAGTAAAGGGCTTGAGGTGGGATAAGTGAATCCAGTGGGGAAGGCCCTCAAGCTTAGCTGCTGTTGGAGTGACAAGAATTACTTTGAAAGGGCCCTTCCACTTAGGAGACAGGGGGGAGGGCCTCTGGCCTGGAGGAGAAAGAAGTACTTGATCCCCGATATTAATTGGGTAGGTACATGGGGTGGCACATGGTCGAGGTAGAGAGTGGTCAGCAAATTCCCAAAGGAGGGGTCAGAGATGATGAAGTAAAGGTGTAAGCAGGTGGTCAGGGAGAGGTGAGAGTTTAGGTGAGAGGTCAGGTGTTAGAGCCGGCCACCCATACATGAGTTCAAAGGGTCAAATGAAAAGCGGTTGTTTAGGGAGAGCCCTAAGCCTGAAAAGGGCCAGAAGCAGAAGCTTTACCCAGTCAAGGTGAAGTTCCTGTGACATTTTAACTAGAACAGTCTTTGAAGAACGGTTAGTTCGCTCTACCTTCCCTGAGGACTGGGGGTTGATATGGAATATGAAAATGCCAAGGAATATTGAGAGCTTTAGACAGGGTTTGAGAGATCTGAGAGGTAAACTGAGGACCATTGTCTGACTGAAGAGAGGATGGAATCCCAAACTGGGGAATAATTTCCCTGAGAAGGATGTCAGAGACTGTCTGAGCTTTCTTATTAGTAGTAGGAAATGCCTCTACCCACCCTGAGAAAGTATCTACTAGTACCAGGAGGTATTTAACTCACCTGACTGTGGGCATGTGGGTAAAGTCAAGTTGCCAGTCGGTCCCTGGGAGAGAGCCCCTAGCCTGTTGTGTGGGAAAAGGGGAGTTACGATATTTGGAGTTAGAGTTTGACATCTGACAGGTTTTAAAGAGGCAGTGATAGTTTTTAAGAAATTTAAGTCCTCAGAAGTAGGTTGGAGATGAGCCTTGACAAACAGAGAAAGAGCCTTACTTAATGTTAGGGTAGAAGAGCTGGTGTAAGTAGGACAGAATTTGTCTCATGTCAGGAGGTGGCTGTGAGGATGTGGGTTGTAGTGTATGAACTCCCTGTGGTGGGTGAGGTAGATCTGGGCCTCAGAGGGCTGCAGCCCTAGCTGCTTTATCAGCCCAGTTGTTGCCCCTATAGATAACAGAGCTGTCAGTCTGATGAGACCTACAGTGAATAATTCCTATAGCTTTAAGGAGGTGAGAGGCCTTTAGCATGGCCATAATATAACCTGAGTTAGCTATGGATCCACCTCTTGTAGTAAGTAGCCCATGTTCCTTCCAAATAGCTTCGTGGGACAGGAGGATATGAAAAGCATATTTAGAGTCTCTGTAAACACTTAGAGAATGTCCCTGTGCCAATTGGAAGGCACAGGTGAGGGCTATTAATTCTGCCTGTTGGTTAGTAGTGTGGGCAGGAAGTGCCCGTGCTTCCACCACCCTGGTGTCTGACACTATGCCATAGCCTGCTTTACGGGCCCCCTCATGTAAAAAGGAGCTGCCATCTATGTACCAGGTATAGGTGGCCTGAGGTAGTGTGCCCTCCTGTATGTGTGAAGGATGGGGCAATAGTTTCTCCAAGGTTTCAATGCAGGAATGAGCTGGAGAACAGTTAGTATTACGTTGAGGTAGAAGATTTGAGATATCAAGGAGTGGGCAAGATTGGAAAGTAAGCGTGGCATCTTCTACTAATGCCACCTGAGGGAAAGAACTCGGGCAGGAGTTAGAGTTTGTAAGCCTCTGTAGGTTAGGAGATGAGACAGGTTGTGGTGGGAGAGGACAGTGATGGGTGACCCAAAGGTTAGTTTCTTTGACTCACGGATAAGAAGCTCAGCAGCTGCTAAAGCACGTATGCAGGATGCCCATCCTTGAGTAGTTAGGTCTAGCTTCTTCAACAGATAAGCTACAGGTGCAAAGGAAGGTCCTAGCTGGTGACCTAAAACTCCAAGGGCAAATCCTTCTTTTTCTGTTACGTAGAGGGAGAAATGATGAGTTAAGTCTGGTAGATGAAGAACAGGGGCCTCCAAGAGAGCCTGTTTAAGTCTCTGAAAGGGCTTAGTAACAGGGTTAAGGAGAGGTTCATGTGGAGGTCCGATAGCCGCCTCATACAGGGGGTAGGCAAGGAGAGAGTAAGAGGGGATCCAGGTACATAAGAAGCCAGCTATTCCTAGAAACGATAAAATCTCCTCTTTAGTAGAAGGAACTGCAAGAGACTCAATTAAGTTTTTTCTGTCTACAGTAATAGCTTTGTGGGTTGGGGTAAAGGTTAGTCTCAAGTAGGTGACCTGAGGAGTAGACAATTGAACCTTAGAAGGTGAGACTCTGTAACCCCTGCTAGACAGGAAATTTAGAAGAGTGTAAGTGTCAGTCCAGCTAACTTCCTAGGAGGGGCTACAAAGTAAAATATCATCTATATACTGTATTGTAGGGGAATGAACTTAGATTTAGGGAAAGACAGAGAGAGCAGGTCAGAAGTCAGGGCCTGACCAAAAAGGTGTGGACTGTCCCGGAAGCCCTGAGGTAGAACAGTCCAGGTGAGCTGAGTGGAGGCATGAGTATCAGGATCAGTCCAGGTGAAAGCAAAGATGTCTTGAGACTGGGTGTGGAGGGGTATAGAACAAAAGGCATCCTTAAGGTCTAAAACTGAGAAGTGAGATGTCCCTGGGGGAATAGTAGAGAGGAGTGTGTAAGGGTTAGGAACCACAGGATGGAGGGGCACTACCGCAGAGTTAATGAGCCGGAGGTCCTGAACCAGACGATAAAACCCATTAGTTTTTTTTACTGCCATTTAGGGGTGTTAAAGGGGGAGGAGGTAGGACGAAGCAACTTTTTTCTTAGGAGGTCAGAGATAATAGGTTTAAGTCCCTTAAGGCTCTGGAGTGGGAGTGGGTACTGAACTTGACCAACGTACCTCAAGGGGTCCTGTAACTGAATGACAATGGGGGATGGTGTCTAGCCACAGAAGTGTTTTGGTTGTCCCAGACCTTGGGGGTCTACCTGAGAAGCTGGTAAAGGAAATGACGTACTGGAACCTGTAGGGTGAGTAGCTAGGAGGAGGAGGAGGAGGGGAGCCGCTGGCAAGTCTGGAGTCAGGCGAATGTGGGGAGCAAAAGAAATAAAAGCTCCTACCTTAGCTAAAAGATCCCTCCCTAGTAAAGGCACTGGACAAGTTGGTATAACCAAAAATGAATGAGTAAGGGGAATCCCCCTAAAAATACAGCTAAGCGGTGGAGTCTGCTGAGGTAAGTAAGGCTGTCCTCTACCCCGACAATAGGAAGACGAGAAGGAGAGGTGTGTTCCCAAAACTCCTTTAGGACTGAGTATGTGGCACTGGTGTCCAAAAGGAAGGAGATGGATTGCCCTGATACTTTAATGTCTACCCGGGGCTCCCATTCAGAGATGATGGTAGTCGGGTTAAGAGAGCCTGGGCCCCATCATTCATTGTCCTCGTCCATAGCCAGGGCTAAGAGATCAGCTGGAGGGCAGTCTGTGTTTGATGTTTTCTTGTCATGTGGGACACGGGGACAGTCCACTGACCAATGGCCCTCTTCCCGGCATCTTTGACACAGCTTGTGTGGAGTGTCATGGTTTGGGCAACCCTGGGCCCAATGCCCTTTCTGACCGCATTTGAAGCACGGACACTGCCATCCTCTGGCCCCAGAGGGCAAGGGACCCCGGGCAGACGCCGAGGCTGGTTGGATGGCTTCAGCTAGCATCTGGAATTTGTGCTTAAGGGCCTGGTTATCTCTCCCATGGTACACCTTAAACGCCACTCTTAGGGCCTCATCCTGTGGAGTTAGGGGTCCTGTCTCTAAATTTTTAAGTTTAGCTCTAATGTCAGGGCAGCTCTGAGTGAAAAAGTATGTCATGAGAAGTTGTCTTCCCTCTAGTGTCTCAGGGTCTAAGTTAGTATACTGCAAAAAGGCCTGTTTCAGGTGCTGCAGGAACTGAGAGGGATTCTCCGATTTGTCCTGAACTATATCTAGGAGTTTGTCATAATTTATGGTCTTTAGGGCAGCCTCACGGAGACCTGTCATGAGGCAAGTTATAAATTGATCTCTAGCAAAAATCCCACCTGGGGTGTTGTAATCCCATTTTGGTTCCTGCTCTGGGACAGCATTATTCCCAGTAGGGTGAGCTGGCTGAGTTTGATGTATCTCATCTGCATATGCCTTCACGTAATCCCAAAATTGCTTGTGCTCCTCATGTAGTAAGTTGTTACTTAAAATCATGAAAATATCATGGAAAGTAAGACTGTAAGACTGAGCAATGTACTGAAATTCCTTTATAAAGGAATAGAAAGGTTAGAGGCATAGGATCCTAATCCGTGCTGAATCTGAGAGAGCTCTGACAATGGGAAGGGAACATGGACTCTGACCACGCTGTCCACACCGGCTACCTCACGCAAGGGGAGGACTGTGGCCGGATCGGCTTTGGCAGATCGAGATCCCGTTTGAGAGCGAGTAGCAGGAGGGGTGAAGGTGGGAGCCAGGGGTGGGCGTTTGGAAGAGGCTGAGTCAGAGGAAGCTGGAGCAGGAGTGGTTGGAGCAGAAGAGATAGGAGGGTCGGGGGTCTTAGCAGTGACGTCAGAGGGCTTGGTTGGAGGTTGGAGACAAACTGGTGGAGGTTCGTCGGCTGGATCTAAGTCAATAAGATAGATTTCATAGCCAGAAGAATTGGATGAGGAGGGAGAGAGTGTTTAGCAGATAGATAGAAAAAAACCTGTACATAGGGTAACTCCTTCCATCTTCCGGTTTGCTGACAGAAGTTAGATAAATCCCGCAAAACCTCGGGGTCCAGAGTTCCGTTTGGGGGCCAGTGAGACTGGTTCTCTAAGGAATACCTAGGCCATTTTTTAGTACTGCGATATGTGAGTCTAGATGTCTTAACAAACGGCATTAGGTGTAAGGGTTTTAAGTTCTCTAAAAGACATCCCAGTGGAGTGGATGGGCTTATCTCCTTATTTGGTTTATTTCCCATCGGTGAACAAATTACAAACCTGTAAAAGCCTCTCTCTGAATGCCCGTCGGCTCATGGGGGTACGGAAGGGGCTTAGCCCCATAGATAGACCCTGGATCTGAATAGGGACTCAGCTGTCCCAAAGAATGAAAATAAAACAGAAGAACCCAACAGTCCCACAGCGGCTAACCACCGAGGGAGCAAGCAGGTACTGATGGGGTCACCCATAGGAAATAAGCCAAGAGCGATTGTCAGTGAAGGGGGTCGACCGTGACCGTGAAGACCGTGGCTGGGTGCTCCCCCGCCTCCAAGAACACCAGAAGGATGCCGGACACTTAATGGTCACTCCTTTGGGTTCAAGGAGACGTTTACTCCAACTGAAAGGGGGTAGCCTTACCGAATAGGGTCCAGTGTTGGATGCAGAGTCCCAGCAAACCAGTGAGGTGGAGTGTGGGTTGTAAGGGTCTCCTTACTTTCTCATGTGCCCACCAGCAGGCCGGGGGAGAAAGGAAAAGGAGAGAGCCTTTCCACGTCCAGGCACCAAATGTTATTATTTTGTTTAAGCTGCAGCTGCTGATATAAAGAAAGGAACAACGGATGAACAATCCACATGGAGTTTATTTATCTGAAAGGGGCGGGGAGATGGAGCTGGGTTGTCAGCCAACCCAAGAGGAGCCAAAGAGAGAGAGAAAGATGGAAGGCTGGACCTTTTAAAGGAAAGGTTGCACCTGCGCACTGGGGTTTCGCATATGCGCAGAGACCTCACGCAGGCCTCATGCATGGCGGGTGACGTGGTGATGACTTAGCAAGTTTTCCTGTTCGAGCCCCGCCAGTCATTGGGGGGCGGGGTCATCCAGGTGTATTGTCCTTACACTACCAACTGTCTGTCCCGTGACAATTACATGCACACTATGCCATGTGCAGGTTGAGGTTATAACCCAGTTGGTGGAATATTTTCATTTTAAGCATGAGGCCCTGGGTTTCAGCCATAGCATCACTACCAGGAGAGAGAGAGAGAGAGAGAGAGAGAGAGAGAGAGAGACAGAGAGACAGAGAGACAGAGAGAGAGAGAGAGGAGATCTGCTTTATATTCTTCCCAAGAACACTGACTTAAATCCTGATTTTAATTTTGTTCATGCTGTATAAGAGGCTCTGTGTTTGCTTGATATGATTTTGTGATGAGTATTAGAAGTAACCTGATTGTGCTTGAAAGTCAACATTTCATCAACTCGTACATGAAACTGGAAGAAAGAAACACTTGGAGAAGAGTAGTTGTCACATATCTGGATCTAGAAAGTTCTTTTCTTCTGCCAACTTGTCCTTCTAAATGTCCTTTGGTAAAAAACACACCTTGTGTTAATGGCGCCTAGACTTTGCTGAGCTGGAGTGGATATTTACAAGTGGGAAAGTGCTTTTCCGCACGTACATTAGACCATGTGATGAGTATGCTTTGATTCTAAAGGGATCCTTGATGTCTAGGATCTTTTTTCAGAGGTAAGGACATAGATCCCAATAGTTCAGCAGGCAGCAATCAAAGGCTATATTTGTAATATAGACAGCAATATTTTTAAAATACCATTCCTGTCAGGAGTCATGAGAGGTCCTGGTATACAAAGATAAAACAACTGTTTCTTTGCCCCAAGGGAGTGGTGGTTTTTCCAGATGGAGCTCTATGGTTGTGTCCATTCCTAGTGTGACAGTGTGCAAAATGAAAGTCTCATGCCGTGAGAGCGTGTAAACATCTTCAGCTGGAGCTGGTGAGTGGAGGGGAGCATGGGGTGAAAAGTCCTCAGAAAAGCCCTTCAGAAGGGCTCTGATTTACTCTAAGGTTTGAAGCACAAGAGGTGGAGTTACCGATGTACAAATACAACAATATGGATAGACCTGTCAAACCACATGTGGTATGCCTCTGACTCCTCCTTTACAGTGTGTTGTCACTGATAACAGGAAGAACTGTATGGTTCGTAAAAACATCACGTATGTATCTAACTTATGAAGAATTACAGTGCAGTTAAGGAAACTTCCAAGGTGGAAGGCAGGGATGTAAATGTTTGTAGAGAGAAAGACGCCTGTGACAGACTTCACGTGGGACCTCAAACCATTCATACATCATTAAATAAAGTGGAAGAAAGTTTTCTTTGGTATGTTTCTTGACATAGTGACATAATTTGACATATGATGGATCAAGTCGTATCCAATGCATTTTCAGCTGTATGATAGTGATTAGCATTTTTCGTGTCTATTGAATTAGCTTGCCTTCCCCATACATCCAAGGTATTATAGTTCAGCTAGGTATTATAGGACAGAAATATAGAAAAAGACAGGAAATCAGAAGAAAAGAACCAGACAAAAAGATAGAAACCAGACAAAAAGTTAGAAAACAGCAAATGTAACAGATTACTCTATAAAAATGTATTTAAAATCAAGTAACATTGTTTTCATTCTCTTCAGAAAGTCAAGTATTCTTTAAGAACCAGAATTATCTTATATTGGCAAGAATGGTCAAGATATGCTGATTACAAAGTGCGTATTCTTCTCTCTCTCTCAGTTTGGACTCACTAGCTCTTTGGTGTATCCATATGTAGTTCCTGTGTTGTCTGTCCCCTATAGAGGCTGCACTAGACTTAAGAGCCACAAAGTGAGCAGATACTCACTCACATTGCAGTAATTTCAGATGGTTGGAGGCTGCCATCTTCTGAGCTGACTGATTGACTTAGGCTATTGAATTTAATTCTAGCAACAGTTTTTACTCACGGGAGAACCAGGGCTTGCAGAGATTAACTAATTTGGTGAAGTAGTTATTTGAGCCAGGATTCAAATGTAGTCTAAACCCCATTTTATTATTTCTTTTAAATTAAACAAAAATGTCTCTCCCTCAAAGAAAGAGCACCTGCTTTTCTTTATTGTTCTGGATTAGTGGCTGTCTATAATACTCTGGAAAGTCTCATAAAGGTACACTTACATCTGGCATGTGCTTCAAAGAGTTTTCTAAGCTAAATGGTAAACTGTTCCTTCAAAGAGCTGAGTGTAGAGACAAAAGCTGGATTAATAATGGTTTTCTTGTTTATATATATATTAAAATTACATCTATCATTACAGTAATAAAGTTTATTTTTTCTAGAAAATTAGGAATACATGGGGCACAAGGGGAAAAATAACTACATGCCACCAATCTGAAGACAGTTGTTTTATTAAAAAATTTTTCACATTTCCTCCTAGTCTCTTCACTTTGAATATTTATTTTTCCAAATGCATTCATACTACATCACATTTTATGTTCTGCCATGGTATAATGTAGAAACCAGCTTGTGAAATAGTCACTTAATAAATGTTATCATGTTTAGAATTATTAAAAGAAATAGAAGGTACTGTAGGATGAAAGCTTTCTTTTAGTGAAAATCTCCTCTGAAAGTAATTTGCTGCAGATCAAGCTATTTGCTAGATGGGATGAACTCACAGCAAATTTCCTAGGGCAGGTTTGTGTATCATTCACAATGACTTTCAGAGAAAATTTTTCTGTGATTCAGGATGAGGCATTTTCTGATGTTTCTGCTTCTTAAGATAGGTTTGGTAGGGAAGCTTTCTTCCAGTTGGCTGGAATAAATCAGTGATTTTGGAAAATAACAAGCATATATATTTTTGTTTTAGGCAAGTGCTGAGCCACACCCCAGCTGTACTTCTTCACTTTGAATGAATAAGTATTTTATCTTGGACCTCCTGAAGCACTAATATTCACTTCCTGGTTGTAGAACAACCTGTAGTTTGACATTCCTTAACCTGTCTAGTGAGTTTGGAACACATATTCTAGATTTAGGCAGTGTGGGGTCAAATTTTCATCCAACTACTTAGGCATTATACAAATTTGATCAAGTTATTCAAATTCATATCTCATTTCCTCATCTGCAATGTGCATGTAAATATCACCTAGAGTTTTGTGGGGATTAAATAAATTACAGTCATCCTGTGGCATCTGTGGGTGCTTGTTGTTCCACGAACCTCTGTGAACACCAAAATCTGTGGGTGTAGGTTACTTACAGCGAGTACCTAATATACTTATAAGTGTTATATTAATGGATTTTATATTGTAATATTTAGGGAAAAATGACAAAAAACTCCATATGTTCAGTGCAGGTATAGTTTTTTTCTCCAAATGCTTTTGATTAGCAATTAGTTGAATTCAAAGACAAAAAACTAACAGATATGGAGGGCTGTATGCCCACAGAGATGGAGGACTATATGCCCACAGAGATGGAAGACTATGTATCCACAGAGATGGAGGACTATATGCTCACAGAGATGGAGGACTATATGCCCACAGAGATGGAGGACTGAATGGAAACCCTTTTCAGATATTATACTTACTAAACCTTTATCTTTAATATAAAAGCTGAAATTTAGTTAGCCTGGTCTTCAGTTAAAATATGCCATTTTCAATTAAAACTTGATCCATTTGGAAACACCCTGAAGTCATAGAATCTAAAACATTCTGGCGGGGCTGCTTGCTTTTAGTTCATCACTGAGTGTCGGGTTGTGTCCTTTTTTAATTTAACATTTATTCTTCTCTCATACGTTACTGCTCTTTCCTCTCCCTCCACTATTCCCCTAATCCTTCTCCCCGATTCCCCAGATCAACTCCTCTTCTGTTTCCCTTTTTGTTGAAAAAAAAAAAAAAGCAGGCTTCTTGGGTTATCCATGGGACATGGCCTAAAAAGATATGATAAGACTGGGCACAAACCTTCATACCATGGCAGCTTAAGGTGAGGAGTTACAATGAGTTTACCTAACCAAGATGAATGATAAGTAGGTGTTTATTTGGGAGTGGACTTGTACAGGTAATAGTAAGTGATCATTGACGTCCTTGCTCGAAGGGCTCTCATCCCCCACTCCCCCTTAACGGGTCACATCTGTCAGCACCTGTAACCACACCCAGAAGGCGTGGCTACTGTTACAAGTTCTCAGGCAAGATATCGCTACAGCAACCCAGTAGAAGGGAAAAGGACTCAAGAACAGGCAAGAGTCAGAGACATCTTTCTCCTGCAATACTAGAAGTCCCACAAGAACACTAAGCTACAAGGTATATGCAGGGGACCTAACTCAGACCCAAGCAGGGTCTGTGTTTATCTCTTCAGTTGCTGTGAGCATCTATGAGCCCTGCTTAGTTGATTCTGGTGTCCTTGACCCCTGTGGCTCCTACAATCCTTCCTCCCCCTCTCCTAGTGTTTGGCTGTGAGTCTCTTCGTCTGCTCTCATTGGTTGCTCGATGACACCCCTCTGTTGACAATTGGGCTAGGCATGAATCTACAAGTACAGCGGAATAGCATTAGGGATCATTTCACTGACATCCCCCACCCCGACCCCATACACACCAGTCATGCTTGGTTCTATCCTGGGTGTCTGGGCTGTCCTGCCTTTGGTTGCTAGTCATCCAGGCAGTGTCAGGTATGGGATTTCTCTTGTGGTATAGGCCTCAAATTAGACCAGTCATAAGTTGGCCACTCCCACTGTTGTGGGGTATTTGTTTAACTATGCAAAGATGTGTTACATTTGTCTAATTATGTAAACATGTGTTGCTGTTTTACCTTGTCTGCCTAAGGCACATGATTGGTCTAATAAAAAGCTGAATGGCCAATAGCAAGGGAGGAGGTATAGGTGGAACTTCCAGGCAGGGAGAATAAGTAGGAGGAGGAATTTAGGCTGGAAAAAAGAAAGAAAAGGAGATGACAGGGAGACACCAGAGGTGGTCCAGGCAGCTAGACAGGGAGGAAACAGAATGAAAGAAAAGTAAGAAGCCCTGAGGTAAAACATAGATGAATAGAAACAGGTTGAATTAAGTTAAAAGAGCTATGGGGACAAACCCAAGCTATGACTGAGCATTCATAATTAATAAATTTCCATGTCTTTATTTGAGAGTTGATTGGTAGCCCCCCCAAAAATTCCAACTACATAACCACAAGCTCTGAGTTACCATTGTCCAGGCCTGTTTTGCAGGCAGTACAGATTGTAGGTAGAATATTTTGTACCTGGGTTGATCTCCTAGTCCCACTGCTAGGAGTGTTGCCTGGTTATAGAAAATGGCCAGTTCATGCTGCATATTTGCCATTACTAGGAGACTTTGATAGGATCATGCTCATGCATTCCTGGAGTTTCCACTCCAGGAATACATCCCAAATGCCTCCCCCATTCCAATTGTCTCTCCCAGTACTTTCTCCCTCCATCTCAAGGGAGCAGGTGGAGGGTGTGAGCTTCTAAATGTTTATTTCCCAGTGATCTTTGGCCAAGTCATTATTCTGATAATTGACAATATGACTTGAACCATTTGAACTGACAATACAGGTGTGGAGATGTCACTTTAGTTACAGCTGATTCTGTAGCAGCTTTCAGCAGAATTTCTGCTGTGTTTATCTCACAATTGGAGCAAATGAGGGTGAAGACTGTGCTGGCCTGACTGGAGTAAAGTGTTCGGTGTGGAAAACATGGGATATGAATGGGCACTGTCAACTGGCATTAGATCATAGAGGACCTGCATAGCTTGGGTCAAGCCATTGAGTTCTAGTATTTTCTCTTCATATTGTTTAATTTCAAATGAATGTGTTTGTTAACTCTAAAGCAGAAAGTAAAAGAACAAATAGCAAGTAGCTAAAAATTCCATCAAATCAGGCATTTGTAATACCCAGCAGAAGCCACTGGTTTAGCCCAATTGGGAGAAAAGATGCAAGTAACAGCATCAAACCAGGGGCTTACAACCTCCAGCAGAGATGACTGGGGGTACCAGAGTTCCTAACTGAGAGATTTCTGGGTAGAGCAGCATTGTCTCCATGGATGTAATTTCATATTCTGGCTTCCTCTAGAGGCATTTTTATACCACCAAATAAGCAATAGTAACCTTCTAGGTGTTCTCCAGGGCACAATGTTTTTATGACCTTAGTTCTTTGTTTTTTGTCCTTTTCCTTGTTACAGAGTTAGGGGCCTGCTTGTCTTAGGGTAGGAAATTTAACAGGACATTGGAAATCAACATGAAGGGAGTCCTTCTGACTCTTAGAGTATGCTTTTGACAAACTGAAACAGCACATGGCAGCTTATCAATATAAAATATTTTACAAATATAGTAAAGCAAAGGATGGAAGTCAGCCCTATCATTACTCCCTGAAGTAATGTGCTATTTAGCTAACATGGTGTTTGAAAATATTAAAGACAGCTTTCTGAAAAACCTGGATGATGGGTAATCATCCACCCAGACCACGATTCCCCCAAGTCTTGTGGTCCTTGTTGCTTTCTCAATTGAGGCACATAAGCAGGGGTTCATCCAAGTAGCCTGGTCACCAAAAAATATAGTTACCCCAAACAGGCAACTCACAAAATCTGCTATATTGATAGATGAGTAACCCCTTCAGATGGCCAACTCTTTTGTTCCTGTAATGTTGATCCTGCCTCCCCAGAATTTGTTCTGACTGTTTTATTCTTTGAGAGCTGAAAAAATTTTCATTTGGCATCGAACAGGCATGATTATACATATTATTTTTCACCCCTTAGCTATAGTGGACTCTTAGGAAGAGTAATTTTCTGGGTTTTATGTACTGCAGAGACATACAAAATGGATAGAGGGTCTATCTTTTTTACGTGGCCAGAATTCCTGAGATTTGTGCCTATCGTAAGTGACTGCCTCAATGTAGAAGGTTAATCATTTTATCTGCTAAAGAGGTTCCCAAGCATCCCCTGGAGCAGGAATGTCTATGACAACATTTCTGGATAATGAGGGAAACATTTCCATAATAAGTGAGTGCAGAATGGGAGTCAAGCAGTGAGGTGAAGAGGTAGGAAGCCAGCACCAGAAGGAAGTAGTTAATGAAAAGCCCATCTAATTTTTATTGTACTTTGCAATAACTCTGTGGAGATTTTGTGTGTCACCTCAGAAAGAAAATGTTAGAAATTAATTATGTCCAACTCTGCATTTTCACAATTTGTTCATGTCTACATTTCAGCAAGTCTATGCCTAATCCAAGTCACATCTGTCTCCACCACGCTGGCTTGCTGTCACTGGCCACCTGTCTTCTGGTCTCTAGTGTCTGACATGAGCGTGGTACGTAGTGTAAACTTAGTAAACCTGGGAGATTCATGGAGTGTGATTGTGCATTTATAGAAGCCACTGTAAAATTGTAGATGATCACCACCAGATTAAAATAAACCAAGCATGATGATGGGGAATAAGACTCAGGAATGGATGCCATAGGCAATGGCAGGGACTGGAGCTGACCCTTTATCTATTCTAAGATGTAGAGGAAGATTTGTTAATATCCACAAAGAGTGTCATGCAGCACTTTGGGGTGTAAAGCAGATACAAATAGTATGAAGATGATGGATGGATGCATGCATGGATGGATAGGTGGATAGATGCAAGAATGCATGGATGGACAGGCAGACAGACGGACGGACGGACGGACGGACGGACGGACGGACGGACGGACGGACGGACGGATGGATGGATGGATGGATGCTGTCTCAGACGATCTGTGAATAAAGTCCTACAGTACTGCTCTTCCCACGGAACAGATTTCCTTGACCAGGTGGCAACGAGGCAGCAGCTATGGCAGAATTCAGTTGTGATTTTTTTCCATGGGTGACAGAGTGGCTTTCTGCTCTGATGGTTGAAGTGGGTCTGCAGAGGAAGCCCATATGAAAATAAGCCTGGCCTCCAGCCTCACTCCAGTTATTACATGCTCTTAAGACTCTCCTCGATCATGCCCCCCTCTGTGGCATAACAATACATGTCCAGCCTAACCACTGACTTACGTTTAGAGAAGATGCTTTGGCAACCACAGGCAGAGGAGAGAGAACTCAGGTAGCATGTTCTGATGGGTCGTAAATGAGATTCCCTTAATGTTTGTCTGTCTGCCTCCATCTCTCTCATCCTGTCATTATCATATCTACAGTAATGAGTGCCCACTTGATGTCTGTGCTATGTGATGTCCTTTATAGGAACTGTTCTACAGAATCTTGACAAGGACGCTGAGAAGAAACCCCTCCCCCTACCCAGTACCTGTAGAAGCTTCTTGAAATCGGTCAGGTCAGTGTGAGTTCAGGGAGCAAGCATTTCCCCAAAGAATAGCAAGGTAAAAGGCTGGAATGGAATGCTATTTGCATGACTGAATGCTGGCCGCTGAACTCCGCCCGTCTGAAGCTCATTGGGGTTAGAGAAGGAAATCCCAGTGAGGACATTTAAGCAGGAGGAAAAGCCCATGATTTATGTGCTTTCCTCTCCCCATTTACACAGTGCCAATGCTCATCTAGATGGAAACCACGAAGGGAAGCCCCGGTCTGAAATGTCATTTCTCTCCAGTCTCTTTAGTGCTCTTCCCTTCGGTTGCAAGACACACTGAAATGGAAATTTAATGCTGTTGGATTCTGAGAAGCAATCACAGGTGCTTTTGTAATCTGTGCATGCGCTTTCTGTTTACTGTTAAATAACTCCATATTCGTCATTGATTCAATCAAAGATTGATACACTGACATTGAGAAGATGGAGCAAGATTATATCGCCAAATAAAACACGAAGGCTAGGAAATGGAAACTCAGAAATAAATTCGAGTGTCTGTGAACAAGAAAGCAATTTTCAGTTTGCTTTACATGACTTTTTTTTTTTTTAGGAGCTTTCATGTTTATATTGGTGCACATTATTTCTCACTACAAAACTAAGGAATGCTTGTTTAACACCTCCAGATAAAGGTGATGCTTTACTGAGGGCCTGATTGTGCAGAAAGCCAAAAATAACAGTAACAACAAAACCAACCAACCAAAGAAAAAACAAAAAACAAATAAAAATAAAAACAATTCATTAAATCACTGCCTACACCACTTCCCAATCCCTTCCTCACTTAAAACATTTTTTAAAAAAAGGTTTCTATTTGTTGCAACCCTCCTATCAAAGGACTGATGGGCTCAGTGCAATCGTGTGTGGTGTATGTGCCCTCCAAATTATAGGCTATGGCTGTCATTTGTGTCTCTCGTGTGACATGAAACCCGCTTACAGATTTGCCGCTCCTCACTCAGCCTCTCCTTTTTGCTTTAAAATGACAAAGAAATGAGATGCAACTGTCGTTTATATTAAAAAAATGTGAGATTATTATTATTGTTTGCACAAGTTGAAACATTTCTTTTTCAAGCAGAAGTATCTGATACCACCTGTATCTTTAGGCTTCATACAGCTGATAAACAGCTCCTGGATTATACAAAACAACTGCATTTTCATTGTCACAAATTTCAGCCTGTGGGCAGTGTTGACAGTAGTGACAGAGAGCAGGCAGCTGTCTTCTTTTTAAATCCTTAAAACAAAGCCATGATTCTTGGTACTCAGTTGAAATAGAAAACGACCATGATCGGGCACAGCAGGATGCTGCAGCCTCCTTTTCTCCCTCCCTGTTCCAGCTGCAATGAGTGTGGACTCTCCCAGGACCCAGAACCGCGGGCGGGTGTGGAACTGAACCTCCACCCAGCCACCTTTTTTAGAGCCAAGCCATTGTCTTGCTTCGGGTCATCTTTTACTTTGTATTTTGATTTCATATGACAGACTCATTGTTAAGATGAGTGTGTCATGACAAGTTAAAAGGTTTTTACTTACCTACCAGTTCCATTTAATACTGAGTCTTGGGAAACATGGTTGGACAAAGAAAAGCCTGTCCTGGAATTCGCT
This sequence comes from Cricetulus griseus, assembly GCF_003668045.3. Lineage (NCBI taxonomy): Eukaryota > Metazoa > Chordata > Mammalia > Rodentia > Cricetidae > Cricetulus > Cricetulus griseus. The sequence goes on along the minus strand of NC_048595.1, from coordinate 241,703,019 downwards.
CTGTAGCCCAGGCTGGGCTCAAACTCATAGAGAGCCACATGCTTTCTTCTGTCTCCCGAGTGCTCAGATAAAAGGCGTGGACCACCACTGCCCAACACATAAAAATCCTTTTTTCAATGATAATAATGGGTAGAAGAAGTGGATTTGACCTGGTTAATTTAGTTTTTCTCCTTGAAGAAAATATTTAATGAATGGATGTGTTAGCTATTTTTTTCCTCTCAATATTTTTATTAAGGAAATACCAGATCTTGAAGTAAATTTTAACAGATCTCTTTGACAGCATACATTAGTAAGACACCCTTCTATTTGGCTTGGGTTTTTAGAACTGTAGAATGGATTTCCAGGTTATTGAAAGAGGGGGCATGGTCAGTCTCAGAGAAGATTCCTAGGGTCCGCCCCTGCATCCATGTAACGCGACTACACTGTAGTGGGTACTCTCTGGAGGAGGCAAAAAGAAGGCAAATTCCCCATGGTTTGAGACCATGAGAGTTCTTTCTTGCCTGAAATTTCTAACTTGAATAATTAATGCTATTACAAACTAGCCCTACTTATGTGAGAGCTAAACGCCACAGCGAAGATTACCAGGGACTGAGCCGCCTCCTTAAGCTTTCTGTCTTTGCTGTTGTTACTTCAGGTAATAGATTTCCTCTCCTTACTTGCCTTTCTTCCCACATGGATCTCAAGCTCTGTGTGTTGGTGCTACCCTCCCGAATCCCCTTTTCAACAATTCTCAGAAGGTTAAATCAAATACTTGCCTTGTTGTCCCTCTCTTAGGAGCTGTGTGGCTCTGGGGAGGAGTCTTGTGGATTTGCCCAGCTTTGTCTGGACAGCCCAGGAGCAGGGGCATAGTGAGCACTCTGTGTGCACTGGTGAGAGACCTTGAAGCTCATGGATCCTCTGACTGTATGTACAACTGTCTCCCCATATCCACCCCCGACCCCCACAGGGCTATTTTTTTCCAGAGACTACAAAGAATTGCAGGTATATGGTCAAAGATATATTTTAGTCTGAAATAGACTAATGAGCCACTAAAAATGTCCCAGTTCCTCTGTGATTTGATTTTCTTAGTGCCTTTGGATTCTCTTTGGAGAGCAGGTCAAATTTCTTAACTAAAACATTTAATTAAAAAAAAATTGCTTCAAGGAGTTCATATGCATTTGGCAAACAAACCTCTGGCTAAAGGCCTTTGCTTGTGTCATTTTGGACTCTCATTTGAAGCCAGTTAAGTGAAACATAGCTTGTTCTTGGAAGGTTACAATTAACCTCGAGTCAGGAGTGTGAAGAGAAAGTGATCAAAATGCTCATCTGATTTTACTGCTTGCTCAGAACTTCCAGGACCTGGTAATGGACTTCGGTCAGTGACTGTGGCACCTATCTTGTTTGACAGCTTTAAAACAGTAATGGTTCACATGAATGCTTCAATTCATGGGGCAGTCTTAGAAAGCATGGAACTTCTATTACTCCAAAAACCTAGTGCTTGTTTTGTCCTTCATAGACAGCAGAGTAGGTACAGTCCTGGTGATTTTAATATAGGGATTTTCTTTTTTTTTAAATTTTTTTATATTGGGATTTTCAATATATAATATTTTTTTGAAGGACTGTAGAAGGGAAATGAGATAATAGTAATTTCCGACTCTGGTTTAAAGTCAACCCAAAGAAGTGATGCTCAGTGAGCAACGCCTGCACACCAGGCTGGGTGGGACAACATGCAGCCTTAGAGGAGGCTGGGCAGAGTGGGACTGAAGTCAAAGACTGCACCATGAAGAAGTGGCTGCAGATGTTTACTTCTGTTGCCATGTCTAAGCTTTTACCAAGCAAAGCTGCCCTCATTCCAGGGACTGTAAAGAACTGTAGGTATGTGGGCAAGGATAAAGAAACAATCATGTGAAGAGTCCATCAGGGTTCCTGTTGAGTAGGTCACCTGGGTGACCACAAAGACCGACAGTTCTGATATGAGATGTTACTGTGAGACCTTGGGTGACTGTCCAGGCAGCCTGCTGTTTCTGTCTTCATTTGCACCTTTAGGAAGTCTCAAGCTTGCACTTCTTGCTTAAGATAGTAATGTTGTTTTCCTTCTCAGGTCTCTGATGATGTTGAAGACTAGACAGTCACAGCTAATATCCTCTCTTCTCTTGGATAGAAAAGACTAAGCACAAGGCTTAGACTTTCCAGTTAGGACAGCTGTTGGAGTACTCTCTGTTATATGCCATTACCTGCGACAGACATGTAGAATGTGTCTGTTGCTTAATGTTGCTCTTGCTGGTTGTAGGTTTTAATTTGTGTATGATTTTACAATTCCTTCTCCTGGAATATACTTGATATTTGTTATCACTTTATATAGCTTTTGTATCTGGCTTAAAGCCTTCTTTAGAAAAAGGGGAATTGTAGTGGCATCTTGCCTTGCCAGTGAACTTGTAGTGGTAGCCACACTCTTTGGGCTTGGTGCAGACATGACCCATTATAAGGTAGAGGAGGGGCTGGTTCTCACTCTCGTGGAGAGCATCAGAAGGGCAGAGACTGCATCTTCTGGAGCAGGATGACCGAGGCAGTTATTTACTTTTATCTATGTAAGTGATTCCCTAATAAATACCTGTTTATCATTTATCTTGGGTCTTGTGGACTCACTTAAACCCTGCCTTCATACAGTAGAGGGTTACTTGGACTCCATTTAAGCAAATAAAGGTACCAACTGAAAATTATTAAATCAATCCTGTGGGATGTGAATTGGATGTCTTTATTATAATTTTAGTTGAAGTGAGATAATATTCATAAAAAGTAACAAAAGTTATGTCAGGACACCCTATTAGTTTCTGGCCCTTTTTGACAGGGTGGATGGTTCTTTTCCTCTTAGTCATCATGCAATGGTCTATGCTGTGTTCCAGCTCTGCTTGCTCCTGTTTGGGGACTGCTTGGTGTCTCTCTGCCTTCTTATTCTCTGAGCTATTTTATTCTGGTCCAATTCATTTGCACAGGAATCAGACCCTTTCTTTGCTAGAACCCATGTGTTAATTAGAGAACCTTTATTGTTTGTGTCAGAATTTACTCAAGTTTCAGGCTTGCTCTCATGCAATCCCACTTGGGTTATCTCTAGCACACAAGATACCTGTGCCATTGGTACTTAACAAGCAGCTTTCTGTTGCTTTTCCCTCTTCTACCTTTTCCTGCTTGGTTTCCATCTGAGTCATTTTCATCTCTCTGCTGAAGAGCAGAGGTAGTTTTGGGCTCCTTAGGCTCTGTAGTAGGAAGAACAATTTCCACTTTGGATTTGAACAGACATGGAGACATCACTGCATTTTGGTTTAGTGGGATTTAACCCTTTCTTTGGAGAATATATAACATGTCTGCCAAATACAGAGGGTTCAAAAATCTCATGGGCCATCTACCTGTACACACATATGTGTGCACACATATTCTGATGTTGTATGCAATATTTTCATACAAGTAGTGAATATGAACACATGAGATTCATATCTGCTTTGCTTTGCTTCCTGAATGTGGGTTTTTTTCTTTTTTAGTATGTTGTTTTGGAGAATTTGTTCTAGAAATAACTGTTCAGCCTGTTTGCCTGCCCCTGACAAGACATGTTGATTTTTGGAGACACTAGAAAGCTGTGGTCTCATTGAATACAAGTATGTTGGGCTCAAGGTGAAACCTTCATCCCTTTGCCTCAGTGTGGGTATCAGAACTACAAACCAGGCTTTATTTCAGATGTCAATTGAGAACACCTGTTCTCCCTTAATTGCATTTATAAGTAGACTCTAAAAATGCTTGGAGGTCTCTTCTCCAATTTGATGATCTAAAATTGAAATTCAGAGAACAGCTTCCAAAATCCATTAGTTTATAATAATTTCAGATTTACAGAGGGCAGGAGATGACAGTGCAGGGAATTTTTTTTTTTTTTTTTTTTGTGTGTGTGTGTAGTTTTCAAGCAGCTCCGGCCAATGATGATATTTTACATGATCAAGTAAATCTGTCAATCTAAGAAATTGACATGGAAATGCTATTCCAGGCTTGAAAGCTGGTTTAAAGATTATTTATTGTTACTATGTGTGTGTGTCTGATGTGTGTGTGGGGGCCCACATGTGCCATTGAGCTCAGAGAACAGCTCTTTGGAGTCAAATATCTCCTTCTGTTTTTATTTGGGTTTTGGGGATTCAACTCAGGCCAGAAGCTTTCACCACAAGAACTTTTCTCACTGGCCATGAAAGACCAGTTTTAAAATAATTTTTATTTATGGTGTAGAGTTATTTTTACTGCCAAAAACTCAGTAAAATGTTCTGTGTAAGATACTGGGGCCAGGAGATGAGTCTCGGTAAGAGTGTTTGCCTGCATGCACATTGCCTTGAATTTCAACTGTAGCATGGCCAAAACCAACAAGCGAACACCACAAAAACAAACAACCCCAAACAACCAAGGGATTGGACAGTCAAAGTGAAATAACATTACAATATGTTAAAATTTTTCACCTAAGCCCATTTTTCTGACCAGCATTTATACTGAAAAGGATGATAGGGTGTTTCTTTCACAGTGAACACACTTCCACTTCTATAGAAATCAGAAGTGAGACTATGAGGAAATTTCCATGGGAATTTTTCCTTTGTCTTTCAATAATCCACTGACTGTTTCACAAGCTTTTCCCTGTATACATCATAAATTTTGCACACTGTAGAAAATACCACTAATACTGGTGAAAGCTTAATTTTGTGTGTGTGTCTTAAGACAGTATAAACAGAACAAGAGGCAATCTGATAGACAATTAAGGTAATTATTTGAGTGATGACAGGATGATTTAATTGCATTGTCTTATAAGAAGATGGGTTGGGAATCCTATTTGTTCACTTTAGACAACAGCTTAGTAACATGAATGCAGTTTGTAAGACCAGTGCTGTGTCCTACTTTACTGTTTTGTTCTTACTTATTTTGTGTAGTTGTAATGCCATGAGATGGTGGGTTTTTCAGATGTTCTCTGTTCATGACTGCCCTAGCATAGGCTCAGTGGAGTACAACACCATCACGTGTGATGCCAAAAACAAAATAAATTTCTACCTTTTCAAAGCTCTTTCTGACGTAGTACTCTAGACAGGGGAGAAGGTTTCACTGGTGAAGCCTCTAATAGGATATGAGGCTTCACATGCATCTATTATTCACATAGCAAATATTATATTCTTGTGTTGATATTAAAGTGAAATTAAATATATGTACTTAAATATTTCCTGGGAGACATGCTGTAGTTTTCAATATGAATGAGTGATACCAAATGTTAATTTTGAAATGGTTCTCAGGAAGGTAAAGTGAAGGTATCAGTGAGTCAGAGATTAAAAAGTAGATCCCTAAACTTGTACTGAAACCGGCAAAGGGGACTTTAAATTGTAATTAGATTTCACCAATTGTGGATGAGGCATATGAGAGAGAGATTTACAGGAAAGGTATGCTCTTTCATTGCTTCTGATAAAACTCATTTGTAGAGGGAAATTGTAAAAGCTGGCAAAGGTGATGGCGGATTGTTAGGACCCGATTCTAATTTAAGCATCCTTACTTGGCATTCAGCAGTGCCCCAGCAGAGAGTCTGGCCTTAAATCTATGGCTGTTCCCGGAATGGAGACCTATTTAGGAGAACAGTTGATGAGAGGTTAGGTCCTGCACTGATTTTTATGTAGGCCAGTGTTGGGAGAAGAAATGAGGTGGAGGCAGGGGAATTCTTGTAGGCGTCCCTCCTTTGGCTTGGCTTCAAGTGAGGAAAGAAAGCTGTCTAAGGTCTTGTAGGGCATGCGTATGTGCATTTGTGTGTGTGTGTGTGTGTGTGTGTGTGTGTGTGTGCGCGCGCGCGCGCGCACGCATGCTCTCATGCACGTGCCTGTCTTTGTATCTGGGGTTCCTCTGTAATATTGAGCTGCCTCATTAAATTTACAAAGCCTGATCTCACTGCACTTGCTGTGGTGGAGACCTACTGTGTAGCCCCTCAGTGCTTATAGCCAGTGACAGGTGCTATATAGGGACTGTCTCTTTTGATTAGCATTGCACATGGAAGCAAGCTTGTATCGGTTTTGCAGAAGTTTCTTAGTTTTTCAAAGATAAGAAGGGATTTAAGTTTAATGATAGCTCGTCTTTGGCACACCTAAACAAGTTTTTATTACAGACATGATGCTTAATGCAAAAGTAATTCAGTTTGAATGAGAAAGTATTAATGATGTTAATTGGTTTAATTTTCTTTGCTGCTGTTAGCTGGGAGTTTATCATATTTTGTTTGCCTCTGTGAATGGTGATGTCATTAGAATCCTCTGGGGACCAAGCACAGTAGGGTGTGGCTGTGACACTCCTGGTCACTGAGAGGTTGTGGGCATGCTTCTCTTCTCTGTGTGGGAGGGAATGGTGGATCCCTTGGTTCCCTGAGCTTAGCAATACCCAAACCAGAAAATCATCAAGGTGTGACTGGCTGAGTAATTAATTAAAATTATATACAACAGATTCTTTCCTGGGGTTGTTAATTTCCCGTGTGATATTATGAGATTGAAATAAGAATGTAATGGAATTTAATGGCCAGCTGCTAATATCTTTACTTTGATGCCTGTGTACACCGTTCCGACTTGGCCCCATTCTTAGCATTTGCTCAAGGAGGCATGGGGAGACAGAATTTTACTTTATAAGCAGAGTTGGGGAAACGTAAAATGTCAAAAGGATGCAGGCCACAGCATGAAAGTGTCTTCTTTATGTGTGGATCAGTTTTCTACTGCTGAGTAACATGCTACCTAGAAACACATTGGTACCTTAAAGCACTGAAGCTCTGTCATGGCTCAGTGTCTGTGGGGAAGGAACGCAGATGTGTCTGCCTCTGCGCCAGTTTCTCTCATGATACTGCAATCAAGTGTCGGCTGGAAATGCAGTCCTTTCCAAAGGTTGCTGAGGAGGACCCCACTTCCATACTTACATGTGTTTGCTGACAGGGTTTAGTTCTTCTCCATTTCTTGCCTCAGTTTCTTGGCTTCTCCACATGGCTCAAAGAATAAAATCTGAATTCTCTTGGAGTGAACATACAAGCAAATAAGACAGGGTATGTAAGATGAAAGCCACTAGCTCTTTGTACTTCAATCTCAAAACCAATTTTTCTCTTTTCTGCCTTGTGGTGAATCTGTCTCCAGATCCAGGCCATACTCAGGAAGGAGGATTGCATAGGATTCCAGGAGATTGACATCACTGATGGCCACCCTACACCACCGGGTGTATTAGCTTTTTCTGCTGTAGGAGAAAATGAAACGACTAGTTGGTAGAATGTTTCTATAGAAGACACTCGTTAAGAAAATCCCACGTCTGAAGTGAGAGTACTGAAGAAAAGCAGGCCAAAGCCGGGGCATCTTGCTAACCATTTCAGTATATTCCCATTGCTTCTCCTTCTCTTAGCTCTACATCTGTTCTTTACTGCTCCCAACACCTCAGATCCTTCCTGCACAGTAGATAGAATCTATTTTTAGTCACATATTTCTATGAGGTGATTGGCTAAAAATTCTGCAAAAATCAATTCAGAATGAGACCTTAGAAAAATCATAATTAAAAATCCCTGTGATTTACCTATATTGTAGCCATATTTTGGTGTGGGACTTCCAGCTTGGCCCTTTGTCATTCACATATGTAAGTATGGAGATGCTACCACCTCAGTGTGCTCTATATGCCTCTGTGCTTTCTCTCTGAAGTCCCATATATCATCTTTCTAGAGCTTTCTGTTTTTTGAGATTACCATTTCATGTCTACTTTTATTCATTGCCTTTCTTCTCACTAGACACGAAGCTTGAGAGGGCAGAAACAATGAGGGCAGAGACACCAACTTTGTGTTGTGCAAACAAATGTGAATCAAAATGAAATCAAAACAGAATTATGGACATCAGTTTGGGCCAAAATAGCCTAAAGGCACTGCTGTCACACCTGTCTGCTACTATAATGACCTGGTCGTTTTCTTTGGATGGTTCTATGGTGGACGTAAATGTGCTTACTGACACATTGGCACTCCATGCTCAGAAGCTCAGGCATGTCATGGTAACCACTGCTCTGTTCATAGTCCTGGATCTCACAAAGATGTGTTAGAATGTCTCCAGCCTTTAGGTCATGATTCAAGTGTACGGCTATGGAGGAAGGAATCAATCACCCTTTGCAATTTAAGCATCTTCTATTTTTCCAATGATGAGTCTGCTCTCTTGTGCCATGGCCACATTTTGGGGCCCCTTGAGAAACTGTCAGAGGGCATGGGAAGTGACAGACTATGGACAAAGCATAAGTACAGCTCTTGATGGCGTTTGCCCATGGTGCAGTGCAGAGACTCCAAGTTCAAACTGAAGAAGAAAGGAGAGAAGAGAAACCCCGCTGAAGATGGCGGTCACCCCACCCTGTTCTTCTCTTGTTCTGGTTTCATTTTCACACAGCAAGAAGTGTGACTTGATTGTTGCTTTTCGTGGTTTAATACAACTCATCAAGTTTTTTTTCCATTGCAGCAAAGTGGGCTGAAAGCTTGAGGGATTTCTTCTTCAATAATTCCCCAGACCCCATTCCTGGCCGACACTACGCAGCTCATTTCTATTAGGGAGATAGCCTCCCTTTTTCTTTTTTGCTTCCAGACTCATAATTCTCTGCTTATCTATTCCAAACCTCATTTGCATTTATTAGCTGGGTAGGTACTTGAAATATCTAAACCCTTTTTATCTGCCTGCTTTGTTTCTCATTATTTGCTGTCTCTTCCAATTTAGTATTAACTGCAAACTTGAAATGTTTCTTCTGAAACTGTTGTTCAAATTCTTTGCATACCAATGTGGTCCCTTGAAGGGCTGTCTGCCGGGATCTGAGGCAATAACCTGTTTCTGCCTCACACAGCTATAACTCTTGCATTTAGTTTGTCTCCCTTGAATGGCTGAGTGTGAGCAGTTCATGCTGGCCCAGCAAGTTCTGTTGAATACTGTGGTAATTTTCCTCTCCACAGAGGTAGAGACTGTGTCCTCATGGAGTATACATCTGTATTGTGGATTTGAAGACTGTGCCTGCCACCCAATTTTTATAAAAAATGTTTCAGCTCTTTATTGAAAAATGTGCAAAATGACGTTGTGAAACTAGGATTATTTAAAAGTCATGTTTTTTTTCTTTCTATCTTAACATTTATGTTCTTTCTACGGGCGTCTTGAACACCACTGGTTTTATTTTGTTCTGTGTTTCAGGAAGACATTGGGCTTACTTTTGTGCTTGTGTCAAGTAGTTTATAGGCAAATGTGTAATTCAGTTCCAGAAAATTCACATGTCTTAGCACAGTGCTTTAAATGTCCCCAAGGATTCCAACTTGCCTCTTTTTGGCTTCCCTGCTTCCATTGTAACCCACAGCCCCTATATCTCAACCTTGTAGGATTCTTTATTAACTCTATCAAAATTAGTCTTTTCTTTTTAAAAAAAAACTTTTAATAAAATACTATTTTATTTTATTGTTAGTTCATAATTTTTTATCAGTTTTATGACAGTTTTAATGAAATGACCCTCATAGACTCATATATTTGAATGCTCGGTCCCTATTTAGTAGAACTGTTTGAGAAGAAATTAGGAGGTGTGGCCTTGGAGTCTTATTTTCTTTTAAGTGTTCTCCAAGCCACCCTGAGCCCTTTCTTAGAATGTCAGCAAATCACTTGGGTGCCACTGTTGGGGCTGAGGCCCACGTTAAGATCACGGGGCTCCCAAACTGATGCTCCCAGATGGACCTGTTGCTATGAAGAGCTGTATAAATTCCTTGATGCACCTGACCACTCTTGCTTCTATGATCCTTGCATGCAAATGAAAAGGATTTATTGGTTAACCCTTTAACTTTGTCTTTAGCATTGAAATTTTATTATCGAATACAGATTCGTAATATCATTAACATGCTCACTTCTCATCTTGTAACGGAGTCCACTTCTTGTCTGAATTTCACTCACTGAGTGCTAGAGGCCATGGGCAGAGGTCGAGACTCAATTTAGGAATCTTTGGTGTGTAGAGGCCTAACAGAGAATTAGAAGGGAGACTCCTTTGCCTAGGGTCTGAGGTGGCGGCCTGAACAAGCTGGGAGGGCCACACACCCACAGGAGAGGCCAGACTCAGACCTCAGGAGCAGGAGGAGACCAATAGGGGACTGCGATCACTAGGAGGTAAGGAAGCAGTCTACCATGAGGATGTAACCGCTCCCTGGAAGCTACATTTGCCAGTGTTCAAGCCAGGAAATTCTGGTTTCTGTTTCAGCAGCAGCAGTTTCGTTCCTGTGGAAAATGGATGAAGTGGGGGGTGACACTGGACAGCTAACAAAAAGTTGAATATTGAAAGGTTGTGTGTGTCATTGGGTGTCGTAGCAGCACTTGGAGAGTGAGAATGAGAGAATTGAGTTTGAGGATAGCCTGGGCTATATAGCAAGTCTGAGGCTAGGCTAGTGTATAGAGTGAGACCCAACCCCCAAACAAGCCCTCTTAACAAAGTCCTGGCCAGCAATTGGTTGGGTATGCGTGGCTGAAATCTTTGAACTTCATGTGAAGACCAAGGTAGTTTAAGGAGGGGTTCTAAATGAGGTGAAGAAAGTAAGCTGCTCCCTTTGTACAAATATGGATGATAGTCTATGGATTATCCAGCAAACAGACAACAGACAAACACAGCCCCAGGGAAGTGAGCAGGTGGAGTGGGTTGATGTGAAATAGAGTAGGAAGAAAGGAAACCTCTGCTTCAGGCGGGCTGAGTCTGTGGGCTACCGGGATATTCACATTTGGATGACCCGGTGGCTTGAAATCAACAGACACTAATAATGATTGGGTATGTACTCAGTGCCGATCCCTTCATAGGTTCCATCTTAGAGACTCCTTTCAGTATCTGTGATTTTACTCACAGATGGCAAGATTCAAGTCTGGAAAGGCTAAGCACCTTGTCTAAGGAAGAAATCCAAGCGTCAAGTAGAATCTTTGAATATTGGTGTCACCAGACACTGAGTCATTCATGGGGATGCCTGTGTTTTTCTTTTAAAACCACAGTATTACTCTGAAAGCTGTTCTTGAGTCCCGATCAAGACAGGTCTGTCAATCCTCTCTGTGGCTGAGGACCATGAGCCGCCAACAGTAACTGCTTTTCTACTTCAGGACAGAAAGGAAGGAAGGAAGTTGAGAATCGTAAGAAGGTGGTGAGGAGCTGGAATTTGCAAATGCTACAGGGAATTAGATTGGTAAGGGAGACAGCATGGCATGTGGCTTATAAACACAGAGAGTAGAGTCCAAGGATTTTAATAACTATGAAAACAGAAGGAAAACATTTCCCCCAGTCATGCATCTGCTATTAATTTTACATTACAGAGAACAAATATCCATGGTATCAGTTCTCTTCAGAATCAATCACAGTGAAGTCTGCGAATTATGAATGCCAATACCATTGAAACACAGCGCCGATCATTTATAATTACTTGAAAATAACACTGCCTCAAAAAAGCATTAAAGTTTCATCTCAGAGAGCATTAAAGTCTGTTGAACATTGATGATCAATGAGGGAACTGGACAGGTGACAAAGGGGAGTGTGGCTCAAGATTCCATTTCCCTTTGTTGCAGTTTTCTCCCCTCCCCCATCTCAGTGTCATTTCTCAGAAGTCAAGTCCTGTAGGGACTCCCAGATCTAAAGAAACCTTTGACTTTGAGTGGCCATGTTTCTCTTGGTGGAGTCCTTGGCATCGGGAGGTTGCCTGTGCCTTCCTCTTCGCAAATGTTCTCCTCTGTGAGGTTTGATTTTTTTTTAAATGTATTCTTTGTGTTTTGCACATCATGCCTCCCAATCCCAAGAGACAAAAAAGGAAAAAGGAGGAAAGAAAGAAAGAAAAGAAAAAGGGAAGAAGGGAAAATCTCATCATGAATGAAGGCTGCAGTGTGACACAGTAAACCCCTTTATCCTTATATTTTTACATGCAGGCTTTCAATGAAAAGAATTGTTGGTCTGGCTCCAGGCCCCTGGTCTCTGCTACACCATAGATGCTAAGCTTTCACTGTAACTCTTCTTGTATGTCTAGCTGCTGCCTCTGTGCAGTGAAGATCCTGTAGCCCTGGGGCCACAGCACTGCCCCCCTACTCCCCTATGCTTCAACAGATCTCAGATGGGGTGGGCCAACAAATAACCCTGGTTCAGGGCCTGGGGAGTTGCAGGGTTGGTTAGCCAGACAGCTCTCTCTAGTCTTCACTACCCGGGTGGGCTTTGCCCAGGGCATTGCCTGGCTAGTTCACCCCATGCAGTGATGACCAAGGGGTGGAGCCAGGTCTCTAGCTCTCACCTACTCCCACACCTCGGCCTTCAGGGACAGCTCTGTTGTGTTGCCCAGGTGCAGGGGCCACTGTCCTGAGTGCTACAGCTGGTGAGGGGCAGGGCAGCTCTCCTGCTCTTATGACCTCAAGATCAGCTTTCCCACCTGCCTCAGGCATTGATGGGGGCATCTCTTCCCCACCCATGCCACCATAGGACAGATGTGCAGTGGGGGCAGTGCTTCCATGCTCACAAGATGGGGACTGGCTGACCCACATCTTTGCCTTGTGTGTCTAACATGAGAATCTTCCAGTTTCAAAATCATGGCAACTAGCTAATCGAAACTACCATGGAGTGGAGCTCCTATAACACTAGCTTACCAGTGATATATATATATATATAATATATATATAATATATATATATATATGTTTCAATTTAGAAAATATTGGCCACACTCACTATGTGCTCAGCCAGGCAACCCAAAAGCCAAGCACATACATTTGGGGCACAGTTTTGGAACCAACTGAGTGTGTGTTTGTGCATGTGTGTGTAACTCAGCATTTCAGGGATTGAGAGACTATTTAACCCCAGTACCCCCTTTTAAAAGTAAAACAGCTATTCTAGAAGAGTCTAAGTCAAGGTCTTGCCTTACCCTGCCTGTTGAGTGCCAGAGTCCAGTGTTTTCTGTGGTGATGACACTATTGGAGTTTAGAGGGTGAGAGGACAATTGAGCTAAGAGCATAAATGGAGGATGGGAAAAAGTCAAAATGAGGTAATAAGTCAGTTGTCATGAGTGAGATACATGGAATAATAACAAAACTAAAACCAAGTTACAACCAGAAGGGGAGACTGCTGTGTGCTGATTCACCTGTGTGCGCTGGACAAAGCCCTTTTCTAGTTTTTGGTGAGCAGATGGACACACAAATGTTGGTTTTAAGAGAAAAGATCTTTCTCAGGAGCAGACTGAGAAAGGTAGCAATGAGTCAAATCTTGAAGCTCGAGATAGTTCTTATAGCAGAAAGGCATGACCAGAATTGCAAGGTAAATTTAATGTCAGCCCCTTCTATCATTCTGCATGTTGACATGAAGTTTTATTTGTCAGCTTTTACAGGGAAAATTATTTGCATTTGCTGGGCAAAGAAGACTGGCCTATAAATAAATGTTTAGCAGCTCTACTTATATGATACTTTATGAAACACGCAATTCCCGTGACATAGACCATGCTGTGCTTCTGTCCATGTAATGACTTCCTTACAGTTAATGTGTACTCACTGTTGGCATCACAGATTGACTGGCTGGTGAGAATAACCTTTCTACAGTTAATGTGTACTCACCGTTTGCTTTACAGATTTGATTGGCTGCAATGTCATGCAGGTTTCATCAACATGTCATTTATAATAAGATCTTGCTGCTACCTTTTTGTGTACTAAGCCAGCAAATATTGGTGATTTATAAATATAAAATGAAAAGGTTTTCCTTTTCCTTATGCACCTGTTGGTGGCTGTGGGTCCTTGGCCTTGTTCCCATGTTTCAGCTTTGGCCCAGACTGGAGAGCAGCCTTTGGTGTTTGTTCTTCACACTCAATAAGAGTTCTAGGTTTGAAAGCAAAAAATCTATGAAAGACAGAGTCATACTCATGACAAGGGGCCCCGCTACAAGCAAACTACACCACAAAGATCACCCAACTGAGTTAGCAGCTGTCCCACTGGTCAAAGAAGTTTCAAGAGCAGGAAAGTATATTCTTTTGACTGGAAGTATCAGTCAGTGAATGTTTAAACTCAAGAGGAGCATTTTCTAGAGTCTTTATGATAGCTGGTTTTATGGATCAGCTCGCCTAGGTTGATCAACTCACCCTGCTCAATTCTCTCTTAAGCAGTAGTCTTGGTACTGCTGTGTAAGTGCTTGTAGACTCAACTACATTTATAATTAGTCCACTTTAAGTAAAGGAAATTCTTTGATAAAATGGGTGGGTCTCATCAATCAGTCGGAGGATAAAGACTGAAGTCTCCTATAGAAGGTGAATTCTGTCCTAAAAGTATAACAGAAATCCTGCCTCTGTTACTAGAGCCGTGGTTCTCAACTTTCCTAATGCTGTGACCCTTTAGTATGTTTCCTTATGTTGCTACTTCATAACTGTAATTTTGTTACTGTTATGAATTATAATGTATGTGTCTGACATGCAGGATATCTCATATGCATCCCCCATGAAAGGGTTGTTTGACCCTTGAAAATGGTCTCAAAGCATGGGTTGAGAACCACTGTTCTGGCCTTTCAGCCTTCCCATAAGTTGTGGGATTTTCAGTCCCTTCTGAATCTATATGTCTATATATCTCTTTATATAGTTATGTATATCTGTTTATATTATATAATTCTTAAGATGGATGTATAAAATGCTACATGTCTATGGGGTACCATGTTATATTTTAATATAAGTCCACACTATAATGTTGAAGTCAAGGAAGGCAGATCTATTATCTCAAACATTCGTCAATTTTGTTACTTAAACATTCAAACTCCCCCCCACCTTTTTTTGCAAATTGCATGAGGCTTTATTGTTGTTTAACGAGCTAACCCCATGTTAGCTCACCCGCCATGGCAGACAGCCAGCAAAGATAGCTCAAAGGGGCTGCAGAGAGATCTTGTAGGGCAGCGTAAGTGGAGTGTCTAGGGGTATGCACAGGCTCAGGATTGGTGTGCTTCCAGGCTTGGAGGGCTTGCCCTGTGTTGATTGGCCAACTGGTTGTTATGGCCCATAGGCCCTCCCAGGGTGGTTGCTATGCTCTGTGCATCATTGCTGTGCACTTGTCTGTAAAGCACACCCAGAGCCGTAAGCTTTTTGAAACACATTGCTTTACCGTTATTTATAGTGCATTGCTATTATCTATCTATATGAGAAATTATTTCACTTAATTGAAATTTATTTACCAGCCTCCTCTCATTCTGAGTTTGTATTTTATCCAGTCCCCACTAACAGGTAAATCCATTTCTGTACTTATATTTATCAAACATTTTTAGGTTCTATATCAGCAGGATAAAATAGTTGTTACCCTTCTTTTCTTAGATTATTGTTTCTAAAATAACTTGTCACAAAGAAGTTTTCATCCCTTTAAGTCACTGAGTAGCATTTCCTTGTGTGTGTCCCACATTTTCTTCCTACCTCCATCTGCTGGATCTGCACTGCTTCCATGTCTTCCTCATAGTGAACGTGTGGGTACAGAAATCTCTTCTCCATCCCATCCCATCCCATCCCATCCCATGCCATGCCATGCCATGCCATGCCATCCCATCCCATTGCCTTTGGCTATATACCCAGCAGTGGGATTGCTGGCCATCTGTTGGTTGTATTTTATTCTATGTCATTATTAATCATTTATTGGTTGTTATTCTGAAGAGATCTGGCTGCAGTCTTATTGCTCTTGGTGAGCTTTTTGTCCTGTTTTCCCTTTTCCAGTAGAAAGCAGAGGTAAAGTATAAGAAAGAGCACTTCCCTGGTAGCAGTGGGATTCGCCTTTAAAGGATATCACTTTCTAGATCCCCAGGCAGACTCCTGTATTAGCAGTGGAACATAGAGTTAAACGATTAATAAATGGAAAAACTAAGTGAAGAACAAAACAAAACAAAACACCAACAACTCACAGGGTCTTCGTTGCAACCTAGTAGTGGGAACATGGAACAAACGGAAAACCCAAATACTTAAACTCTCTAGCAGGGTTCTGAAAAATGCTATCATGACTGGTACCTGTGAAGCTGGACTCAGCCCTCGTAGTACAAAACAACCATACAGACCACCCTCCTAAAATAACCATATAAATCACCCTCCTAAAATAAACAACCATACAGACCACCCTCCAAAATAAACAGCCATACAGACCACCTCCTAAAATAAACAACTATATGGACTATCCCCTAAAATAAACAACCACATAGACCACCCTCCTAAAATAACCATATAGACCACCCCCCTAAAATAGACAACCATACGGACTACCCCCTAAAATAAACAGCCACACAGACCACCCTCCTAAAATAACCATATAGACCACCCTCCTAAAATAAACAACCATACAACCACCCTCCTAAAGTAGACAACCATACAGATCACTCCCCTAAAATAAACAACCACATAGACCACCCTCCTAAAATAAGCAACCATACAGACCACCCTCCTAAAATAACCATACAGACCGCCCCCTAAGCCCCCTAAAATAAACAACCATACAGACGAACCTCCTAAAATAACCATACAGACCACCCCCTAAAATAAACAACCATACACACCACCCTCCTAAAATAAACAATACAGACCACCCACTAATATAAACAACCATACAGACCACCCCCTAAAGTAAACAACCATACGGACCACCCTCCTAAGATACAGATTCAGGTTTAACAAATTCATTTGGACATATTTGACACATCAGAGGCTCTATCCTTGTACACCTCTCTTGATACCTGACACAGCGTATAAATCTAGACTCTGTTATACACATATGCATTTCACCATTTTATTTACTGAGCTGGGGACCAGCCCTCAGGGTGTGGTAGGCAAGTGCTGTTATCTTGATTTACATTCTTCAGCCTTAATAATCTTTCAGTACTATCTAGTGGGCTTTGTGCAAGGTGCTTTCAGGAGGCTGTAGTTAACTAGTACGTAACAGCCACAGGGTCCCTCCCCACAGAGTGTACATTCTAGCAGAAGAATTGGAGTTGAGACTACCAGAGACCCAATCTGTTGTTTTTCCAACTGTGGCGTTGCCTAAAGAGTCAAGAGTGCTGTGTGAGAAGAGAGAGAGAGAGAGAGAGAGAGAGAGAGAGAGAGAGAGAGAGAGAGAGAGAGAGAGAGATGGAGGATGACAAGTGAGCAGAGATGTAGATTTGGGACAGATGCAGATTTGGGACAGAGCTGGGGGAGTGTTGGAGACACCTGAGGCAAAGCAAGATGGACTTTAATTCATTGTTGTTGTTTTTACTCAAGGTCTCACTATGTAATTTAGGCTGGCCTTGCAATCCTCCTGCCTCACTCTTCTGAGTGCTGAGAATACAAGTATGAGCCACAGTACCAGGTAAAATTTTTATTATTATTTTGTCTTTTGAGATAGGGTCTCTCTATATAGCCCTGGCTGTCTTGGAACTCACTATATACACCAGGCTGGCCTCAAACTCATAGAGATTCTCCTGGCTTTGCCTCTCAACTGCTGGGATTAAAGGCGTGCACCACCGTATCCAGCACATTCATTTTGAGGCAGCAATTCATCAAGTATTGTTGGAGTTCAGAGAACTCCAATTGGAGGGTGCAGTCTGAGGATGAGCAGGAGCAGCAAACCCATCACACTCTAGGTCAATAGGCAGTTGTCTGTATTCAACAGCATCTGGAGAGATGAGGCATTGAAGGGTGTAAGGAGAGGTGGGAAGTGTTGGCAAAGGGATGAATTAGCGTGTAGAGAGAGCTGCATGGGTTACAGATTTGAGAATTGTGCTAGTGCAGGGAGAGTTGAGGTTTTGATGATTCCATACAATTGTCTTTAGTTTTAGACAGTAATTTCTTTAGCAGTACAGAGTGCGTTGTTTGTGTGTGTGTGTGTGTGTGTGAGTGTGTGTGTGAGTGTGTGTGTGTGTGAGTGTGTGTGTGTGAGTGTGTGTGTGTGTGAGTGTGTGTGAGTGTGTGTGAGTGTGTGTGTGTGTGTGTGTGTATGTGTGTGTGTGTATCTGTGTTGTGAATGTGTGTGTCCACATGGAGCTATCTCTCTACAGAGGTAAATTTTTGTTCTTTTGATCCATTTCCTACACTTCTTTGGTTATGAAAATAAGGGTCAAGTTTATGATTTATATAAATGAAGAAAATAACACTAGTCACAAATAAAAACTTTTGCTAAAGAAACTGTAAAAAATGTAAGAACATAAGATAAATGAGAGAAGATTTTCCAGGGTGATGATACGATTTTTATTTGGTGAAAATATAATAACATCTTTACTGAAGTATAACTGACTAATAAAATGGTATGTTTTAAAGGTATACATTGGAAAATATTCACTGCTTCAAGTTCATCACCACGTTCTGCAATGTGTAAGGATTCTTGGTATCGTCAACACTTTCTCTATTATAAATATAATAAAGCAACATATTGCACACTGTTTATGATTCATGGTTGCATCATACATAGTTACAGCTAATCAAAATCCATTACACATGTATTTAACTCTCTTTAAACACTTTCATATTTCATACAAATAGCTGATTGAATATTTCTGCATCCATTATAGTATCATATTTCCTTTCTTTACTGTTAAGATTTCTTGAAGAGCTACTGTGTAATAGTAGCAACTATACATTATAAACATTTCATCACCTCTCTGTGGCAATGCATTTCTCATTTGTTTACTGAGAGTTATGCAGTGCTTATTAAACATTGGTTAATATTGTAGCACACATCTGAAATACTGTTTTCTTGCCTGAAAGTTGGTGATATTTTAATCTGCATTATCATGTCTTCTTAATTCATTATAAGCAATGAATATTGCCATGTTACTGGATGGGGAGAATGAATTATTCCAAGGGAAAGCTTGTTATGTACAACGAGGTGTTCCAGGGTGAGTAGCGGGCCAATGTTCTTTTCCACTTAGAAACTCATGGATTCCGGGAGTATTCAGCCCTATTTTGTCCTATTTTCGCTATACATTTTCCTTACTGTGAATCTGTCTTCTGTCAAGGTGAGTACCATCCTCTTCAGTGTTTCTAGTCAGTGACTTATATCATTCTGTTGTGAATTGAGAGAAAGATGTACTCACTATAGCAAATGGAACTCCTCCTAGCTAGTTAGTGTAAGGGTGCTGAATCACTTAATGTGGTGATTATAAATTTATATTACAATGTCCTTCATTGTAGATATCACTAATTATATAACTCTCTTTCCCTGTTTAGCATGGATTCAAGCTGAGAACAGAAACCCTGCCTCTTGGGTAGTCATTACTTGCTTACTATCGTGGGACTTTGATTACTGTCTCTAACCACACCAGAATGTCATGCTGGAGACAATGAAATGGAAGTGGAATCACTCGGTCAGTCATCCTGGGTAGGATCAGGGCTGGGTCTGCCACCCTTTCCATCTAAGTGACTGGTTTTATTCTCGTATGCAGTGTAGTGCCCTGAACTCATGATTTTAATCGTGCCACCACCTTTCCGCCTTTTCTTTCTAAACTGATACTTCCCAGAGAAGGCTGTAGATGCAATCAGTGCGAGTGCTTAGTACAGTGGAAAATTATGTCTTAAATGCATGCATATCTGATATGAATTTATTTATATGCAATTTTTACACTACAACCACTTAGTTCCAAGTTCAAATTTATTTCTAATGAGCAACTAAATGAAGGATTTTACTTTAATTAGTGAAATATTTTTAGGAAAGCAAGCGTAATTGCCTTCTTTATTTATAAAGAGGGATGAAGAGTTATACATAATTTATTGAGAAAATCTGAGACCATAGGATGTCACCTTCTCTTCAGAGAAGGGCAATGAAGGAACCATTCTGATTATGTTTAAATGGATTCTCAACTTTATAGGTCCTGAAAATAGTAATGGCCCTCCTATTGACTATAGTCACATTAACCCTCTATTGACTGTAATGATTTCTGTCTCCTGGAAGTTGGGATTATTTCTGTATACCATGTGGGACTTATTACCCTGAGGGAAGGTTAATAAGTCCTCTTCCAGACCCACTTTGCCATGAAGCCTTGTTAAATGCTGAGACCAATAGGAAGGGGAGTGAGCTAATAAAAAGACACCTAAAAAATCTTGATGAAGAACTTGAAAGGCCATTAAAGGACAACGGTCAGCATTAACTGTGGAACTCAAAATGATTATAAATATACAATTTGTTTGTCCTGATGATTTGCACATGCCTCCACGTTATCTGAATTAGCCCCATGATGAACTGTTTGGGACATGGTCATGGTCACCAGCAGTTAAGAAGTTGCTTGCCAGTCAGCACCAAGTGTGGGCAATTAACTTTCTAAGACACTCTGATTGTTGGGTGGAAAACAGACTGGATAAATTTATACCTCGTCACACAGTGTGACAAATGATGACTTGCCCTCTGATTTCAAATGTGATACTAGAAGAGGCGGAATTTCTTGACAAATATAATCCCAAAAGGACATTTACATAAGACTAATTCATTTTATAACAGTGATGACTCACTTTGAGAAAGGATGGATTCTAACAAACTTTGAGATTATTTTGAGCTGACTAGGGCTGCAAACTTGTTAATTTGACATTGTTTTCAGGGACTCTTGGGAAAATGAAATCTAAGGCACAAGAAGCCTAGGGAATTTCTGTGGCTATTTGTGGATGCCTGGGGAGCTGAAAGAGGAGAAATGTCATTTCTACAACTCATGATAGATTGGTTGGCACAAGCAGCATGTTAGGAATGTAAGGAAAATGAGAAAAAGACAGTTTCTTGTTATTTTGAAATAAAATGAAAAAATATCAGATGCTTCATTAAAAGGTTAACAAAAGTAAATACTGCAAAAATCTCTTCTCAGAGTGACAGAGTTTTAAAAATAAATTATTTTATTTTATTTTTTAATATGCAGGTGCTCTACCTGAACATAGGAGGACATGCTGGAAGAGGGCATCAGATCTCATTATGGATGGTTGTGAGCCACCGTGTGGCTGTTGGGAATTGAACTCAGAACCTTTGAAAGAGCAGCCAGTGCTATTAACCACTGAGCAATCTCTCCAGCCCAAGAGACAGATCTTTAAAATTAAAGGAATTAAATCACAGATAATGCTCTTCTTAATATATTTATTAGTCCAGTTGTGTGGAAACTAAGTCTGTTCATTTTCTTTTTGAAATAGATGTTTATTTTATGTGTATGTGTGTTCAGCCTGCATGTATGTGTGTGCACTATATTCGTACTCGGTGCCCACAATACCAGAAGAGGTCATTGGATCCCCTGAAATTGGAGTTGCAGATGGTTTTGAGCTGCACTGTGGGTGCTGGCAGCTGAACCCAGGCTCTGTGAGAGCAGCAAGTGGAGTTTGTTTTTATTTTATGTGTATGTGTGCTTTGTCTGCATACATTTTGTGTGCCACATGTGTGCCTGGTGCCAGCAGAACCCGAAAGGCATCAGATCAAGCACTTCCTTAGTGGCTGAATCATCTCTCCAGCTCCCCCTGTGGCTGTTGCTTGAACTACTACATTTTCCTTCGAATAGCAATGGCCTAAGGTTGATGGTGCAGATGGTTCTACACGGAGATAACTTTGGACATGCCACATACTGTTGAGTTTTTCTTATCTTTGTAATGCAGTCAATAGTACCTGCCCAGCTTTAGCTCCAATGCTGGGATGTCAAATGAGTTGAGACCTATATAGGGAATTGGGGATCGATGATGAGCTGGGAAATTCTATTCAGAATTTCAGCTGAACTTGAATTTTGCCTGAAGGATTGCAGTGAATTTCTCTGTGTATTCCTTTTTTTCCTAACTTGTGTTTTTTTCCCCCGGGACTCACCATGCCTGCCAAGTGTTGCCTCAAAGAAGGACTTAGCAATTATGAAATCTGAGAAGCTAAATGGTCAAATGTCTGTGAAGTGTTCTACATATTCTTCCCTGTTCTATGGTAATTCTCTTTTTATTGTTGTTTACACCTTACCTTAAAACATCTTTGAGGTGAATTTACAAACAGAAAAAATATCAGTACTTTTTGAGAAGTGAGGTCATCTACTACTTAAGTAGTGAAAAAGCCAGACAGCAGGTGTATCCTAGCTCTGAGGTCAGTTACATAGGACAAGCTCACAATCATTAAAAAATAACATAAGTCAGGGAGAAAGGAAAAGTCAACTCCAAATCTTGGTGTTCTAAAATGCAACCTTTGTGACAATGGAGTCAGTGTGGTAGAAGAAAGGGATCTGGCCACCTTTTGTCCTGCCTTCTTTACTTGTTTTTGAGTCATTCCCAGGACAGCAGTACAAGTGGCAAGTAGCCCTCAGGGCAGTGTCATGTGTGCTCTGTCAAGGACGCCTAAGGTGCAACTCATGTTTGCTATTCTAACAGTTCTGTCAGACTCCACTGTTTTACAGACTAAGGAGTGAGACTTGGGGAGACGAAACGACTTACCAAAAATATGTAGCTGGTAAGTAGAGCTGGCAGGAATATGGGGCCAGCCTGGTCAGATTCCAACAAGCCTCACAATTCAAAGCTTTCTGCTGCATCGTCAGCCCCCAGAGCTGTTAGGGCCTTTTTATTTATAGTCTGAGATACTAACTTCTGTGCAGCTTACTGGGTGGGATCCAAGTTCTACCCATCATTTCAGATTTATTTCCTTTTGTTTTTCCTAAGTCAATAACAAGAAGGAAGGAAGGAAAAAAAAGGAAAGAAAGGAAGGAAGGGAAGGAGGAGGGACAAGGGGAACGAAGCACCCACTAGGTGGAGTTAGTTTTTGAGGCCTTATTTATAAACAATATGGTTACATTTTTTTAAATCGTCTTTTCTCCTTCAGAAACAATCTGTAGATGATGCTCTGGTGACTGCCCTTTGGCACATTTCCCAGAGACTTTAAGTTGACTGCTAATGAGCACTAACAAGTCTGTGTGCTATGCGGCCCATTATTATTCATTGACAGTATTACATAGAGTTAAACTTTTAGAAACTGCACCAAACACATCGAGTTGGGGATGAAAGCAGCTGAATTTCCATTTCGTTTGCTTCTAGCTGAGCCTTCAAATTATAAAGTGAAGCAAAGCCAAAAGATTAATACAATGAAAACAAAGATTGGGAAATTAAATGACACGATGCAATTTTCTGCCTCATCGGGCTGGCACCAATAATATGCAGAGGAAAGCCTGCTTAGCGTCGGTGAGCTGCTGTATAAATGCAGAGCTATCACTCTCCTTCTCGAGGGAGACTATTTTCTTGAATCATACAGCCATTGACTCTTCCAATTACCATAGCCCCCACGCACAGCTCAGCTTTCTCTGTTTTTTTTTTTTTAACTGCTGCTGTGCTCTGCACAGCATTATTATTAGCGTTTACACAGGTACATGCGTTCATACTATCTGAAATATTTCAGTGATAGCTTCAGGGCATTCATAAAATCCTGGAGCCTGCTGCCATGTTCATAATTAAATAACAATAATATTTTAGAAAATGGATCTTTATGGGTGCTTGAAGGCCACAATGGGTTACCTTTAAATCACACCTATCCGAGGAGCATTAGTTCACGGTTGATGCCTCGCTTTTGTGCTTCTATTGACACACCACCCGTCATGTATCACTGCTGGTCATTGTCAAGATTCATTCAAAAGTGATTTGGGTGATAAGAAGCAGCTCTAAGCCACTCCTAATGCTATTTGAAATTACTTCTCTCACAGTTGTAGTCAAAGACTGTCACATCTATACTACCCAAATTTTCTAGGTGAGTCTGAAGTCCTCTGGAGAATTAAATTGTGCATTAACTTTCAATTGTCTCTCTAAATCTTCCAGACAACCCGATGCAGTCTATACCAATTGCTCTCCTGTGGAGTGTGGAGCGCCATGCTTGAGCTGAGGATGTCAGGGAAGGGTCTGCCACAGGCGTCCAGAACCTACTAGAAAGATGGTTCTCTCTGATGTCCCTTCTGGATCACTTGCAGAGTCTGAGTAGGAACCATGAGAATGGTCATTGAATTAATCAGCTTCCTGTCACTGTAACAAGTGCATGGGGTGTTTGTTCGGAGCATTTGACTCACAGTTTTTGTGCTTTCAACCCTAACCTATTCCTTTTATCCCATGGTGTATCCCATGGTGGTAGGAGGTGGGCTGGACAGCATGGCAAGAAGGCAAAGTGTAGCAAAACTGACCATCTCAAGGCTGTGAGCTGAAAACAGAAAGGAAAAGACAAGACCAGGTTCTCACAGTCACTGTCCAAGGCACACTTCCAATGACATCACCCCCCACAAGCCCAAGCTGTGCAAGTTTCTCTTTCCTCTCAAGAGCAACACAGGGAACCTTTAATGACATTCCAGAGCAATCTGCAGTGGCCAGCCATGCATCTTCTCTGTGACTCACAGCCTTCAAGAGAATGTCTGCTCACTGCTTTGAAGACAAATGTTTTCTAACGGGAAGTATGTGCTTTTGTTTGCTTTTGTTCATATGACTTTCATTAGAAAGTCAAGAGTATGAAGGAAATACTGCTGTAATCTGCTCTCTACTTGACTAGTTTGCTCCATCCACCTTGGTATTCTGTTGGGCAATTTTCTATATCAGCTTAGGTTTAGAAATCAATTTCAGTGTCTGGCCTTACTGGTACTGCATATTCCCCTAGTACTCAGGGGGCTGAGCCTGGAGAATTGCCAGTGGGAGGCCAGACTAAGATCTACTAAGTTCCAGTGGACAGCATAGGCTACATAGTGAGACCCTGTTTCAGAAAACAAAAATAAAATAAGTAACTGGTCAGATCTTGTTTTTCTCTTCGAAGATTGGTCAAGTATCTCTGATGATGATTGATTTTTGAATTTCTCATTTAATAATAACAATGTTTAAATAATCTGTAAAATGCTTATGTCTATACCTATTTTGAGGTATTTTTCTTAAATATTCCTTTTAATTAATTAGTTATTTCACAGCCTGATCACAGTTTCCCTTTCCTCCCTCTCCCCACACCCCCTCTACCTTACTCACCATCCACTCCTCCTCCTTTCTCTTTAGGAAAGGGCTGGCTTCCCATGCATATAAGCCAGCCATAACATGGCATCTCGCAGTGAGGCTAGGTACCTCCTTTCCTAATGAGGCTGCATGAGGCAACCCAGTAGGAGGAAGGGCTCCAAATGCAGGTTAATTGATTCTGTAGGTTTAGATCAAGATAAAAAAAAACCCACCAAAATATAAGAATATAACAATCCTCCCAATGATTAGAAACAGGTTTTCCAGCCTGTGAATGGTCCTTTCTATTTTCTCTACCTAATATTTCAGAGATTCTTGATGCTTTCATTATTTTTTGGTGGAAGAGAAAAGGAATGCTATGTAGAAACACAATACTCAGATAAGTGTATATTTTCTCAGAAGAAGGAACAGGGAACACCATTACAGCTTCAGTCTTCACATTGTCTACGTTGTTGAACTAAATTATAAAACACATTAATAAAGGACAAAAGATCTTGTAAGTTTCCAGACATCGAAAGGTTTCTCCAGGGCTCATAATTCTTCTCATAAAAGACAATGATATCCTGAGGGGAAAGGAAACAGCATCTTTCCTAACTTCCTAGAACATATCTAATGATGGTCTTTGACTGTTACTAAAATGGTTGTGTATGGTATGTGTAGAAATTGCTCCAATTCCCTTGGCTCCATCTGTATTTTTCTATAATTTGTCTCTATGGTCTACAACCTAACATGGGTGTGTCTATTCTCAGCCATGCTTGAGTGACCCCATTGAGATATTTTTCTATAAGGTGTGGATTTTTTTGTTTCTATGGCAGTGGTGAAGTTACCAGAACTATTCTTGAAATTGTAGAGCGATTAGGAGAAGCTAAAATTATAAGTAATTTCTGTGTAAATGAGAATATATTTTAATAACAGCTTTGCAGATGACACCAGTAAAATCAGCACTTGTTTTGGTTTGTGACTGTAAGTGGTGGCTCAAGATAGGATCATCTCAAAATCCATTCAATCTCAGAAGTGGGGCTGACCCTACAAGAGGCTACACTCTTCAAGTCTGTAACTCCAGGAACCCCAAGGCCTGACTCCCCTAAGGTTATTAGATAGTTCATTAAGTTCGGACTTTTACATCAGGAAGACTATCAATCACTGAAGGGTTAAAGATGTGCTTAGGACAGGGAAGAGGGGCATTTAGAGGCCATTTTCCCCACTGTCAGTATTCCTGCCTGGCAGGTTGAGTCACACCAGTCTTTATTAAATGATGCATAATTTGGTGATAAATCTAGGTTTAGCTCTGCCTGTTGTAAGTCAGGCCAGAGGTTTCACAGGGGTCAGTATAGAGGCACTGTGGCTGTTTCATGCCATTAGTTTTCAGCCTGCTACCATGTGTAACTACTCCAGCACATGTCTTTCATTAGGGTCCTCAACACACTCTTTGTGTGTGACCATTCTTAGATGCTAAAGGAGGATTTAGAGCACTCCCATCTTGCTTTTATGTCAGCAGACTCCATCAGACTCACACGTGTGTGCAGTGCTGGGGTCAGGCTTATTTCCCATGCCCTGCCCTGCCTATCCAGACTACATGTTCTCTCTGAAGTTAATGGATGCTGAGCATGGGGGAAGACCCTTCCTCCCTACTGGACATCAGAAAGCTCTTATAATCCCTCTTCCTTTATAAAGCTTTCTTTTGCTAAGTGGAAGACAGTGTTTTGTAACATGATACAAAACTCTAAATAAACTAACAGAGTAATTAATGCTTGGCAGTGTTACTGAGTGTGTACCAGAACTTACCTCCATTTTAATCAGGTTCCCGAGGGCACACCCAGCATCTGGCACTATTAAGCTCATTTTGTGGATTGACGACAGTAACAAGCACACAGGTGTCACCCAACATGGGTGGACATTGTGCTTTCTGTCTTAGTCTCTGGACCTCATTCTTAGAACTATCTCTTCAGTGAAGAGTAGATTTACTTGGAAACAAAGTAGTGTAAGTGCCACCGGGGAGGTGCGTGGGAAGACAGCTTTGAGTTTGGAACCATGGGTCACATCTGGCCTCTATTATTCCTTTGATGTGAAATGGTTTCTTTTTTTAACAACTAAAAAGCAGTTATTGTCACCCTCTCTTCCAGTTCTTGGAGTGTTAAATGAGGTATTGTATATAAATGTGCCCAGTGGTACTTGGCACACTGATGGTACTTTTCATTCAGTCATTTATTTATTTTTGAAGACCTAATATGTAGTATTCTAAGCATAGAGGATGAAGTGGACACAAATGATTTGTTCTAGTGATATGAGAAAGATCATAAGCTCACTAGGTAAGCATGGTATAGTAAAGATTAGACATGTGCAATACAGGAAAGCATGAAGGAAGACGGAGTGAGAAAGTACAGGGCAGTTTGGTGTCAGGAGATGGTTGTTAACTACTGCAAGAATCCTTGAAGCAAATGATAGTGACTTGGAACAATACAGGGCCATGAAGGTGATGAAAAGATATGAGATTATGAGTACATTCCAAGTAGAAAGTGAGAAGGCTATTCTAGAAAAAATGGAATCTAGAGGCTTAGAGGTAGGCGAGCAAGTGTGCATTTGGGGAAAGAGCACCCGAGAAAGAGAGTCTGGGTGTATGGTCTGAGTGGTGGAGCCGCAGCAGATGAGGGACGGGGAGCCATGTCGTGCAAGGGACTCCAGCTGTGGTGAGATTGTCTCCTTTCATATGAAGTGGAGAGTCACTGGGGGATTTTGGACAGAGGAATGAAATGATATGGTGTAGTGTCTTAACATCAACTTGTCCTGGAAACAGACTCTGGGGTGTATGGCTGCATGGAATATACTTCTCTTGGTCATGTTTTAGCTGAAGAACCTCTGAGGGAGTGTCAGCAGGGTAGGCAGAGGGAGATGCTGACTTGGGACACATCTGCAACAGAGGCCTCTGCCCTTTTCCAGCAAGTCCCAAACGAAGGCAAAAGGGCAGAACTTTTGCATGTTCACATTAATCAGGGAAGGGGATCAATCTCCAGGAGACAGCTCTCTCTGAGGGAGATTCAAATGTAAGGCATTGCTATCCAGTTCTTCCAGCTGCAGAGGCAGTGAGTGCCTGAGTTCTAATAGGAGTCTTGGTGAGGCTCTACTCGTACCCCCACCCACAGCATCTACTGTAATTGGGTTTTATGAGTACCAGCCTGGATGTTTTTCTCTGAGAACATGCTAAAGGGGAGTGGATGGAAGGCAGATGGCCAGTGGACTCTCACAAGAATTCAGGAGAGAGAGTGGATGATGGTGGCTCAGTTGTGGCATTGAGAAGCTGATGGGATACAGGATTCTGGTTCTGTTTGGATGGAATGGCATCAGGATTTGCTGATGAACTGCAAAAGTAAGGAAGGAAACACAGAGATCTCTAGAAGGAATGCAGCTTTACCTAGATTTTAGCTTATAAAATTCATTTCAAATTTCTGATATCTAGGACTGACAGATAATAATTCATACTTTTAAATGTAGCAGCTTGTCATGGTATCTGTCTTAGGGTTTCTATCACTGCGTAAGAGTCAGGAAGGTCCAATGCTCTTGGCAGGAGCAACAGGATAAAATTGGCTGTTAAAGAGTGTGGGAAAGACCCTGAGAGATGCAGGATTGGATGAGAGCCTGAGAATGAGTTAGATAAACCTACTGGTCATCCACAGGTGTATGTCAGTAGGCGTTGGATATATGAGTTTGCTCAAGAGAAGTAGTTTTAGACCTCATAGAGTATACGATGGAATTTAAGACCAAGAAACTAGATGAAATCATTAAATACGGTGAACAGGAAGAAGCCGTAGAGTTGCTCACCACCTTTGGTAACATGTTCCCTCCAGGGGAAATTATTTTTCTAGCAAGCTGTGATCATTTCTAAAGAGAGCTTGTATTGGACAAAATAATGGTTTCCCAGAGATGCTCATGTCCTAACAAGGAGAACTTCAGAATGTATCTTTGCGCATAGCCAAAGCAGCCTTGCAGACATGGTTAAGCATGTCAAGATGGGACGATCATACAGGATTTTCAGGATAATCAGCAGAGTCCATAAAAAGGAAGGCAAAACAGGTGATCAGGAAACAGAGGCTAAAGTCACGTGTTCTGAAGATGAGGGTGCCATAGAGTCAGAAATGCAGGCAGTCACTATAAGCCCTGGAAAATACAGCAGTCTCTAGAAAGAGTGCAGCTTTACCTAGATTTTAGCTTATAAAATTCGTTTCTAATTTCTTTTTTATTATTTAAATCAGAAACAAGCTTGTTCCACATGTCAATCCTAGCTCCCTCTCCCTCCCCTCCTCCCTTGCCCCCCACCTACTCCCCAGCCCACCTCCTCTCTGCTCCCCAGGTAGGGTGAAGCCTTCCATGGGGATCTTCAAAGTCTGTCATATCAGACTTTGTATGTCTAGGCTGAGAGAGTATCCGTCTATGTGGAATGGGCTTCCAAAGTCCATTTGTACACCAGGGACAAACACTGATCCACTACCAGAGGTCCCATAGATTGCCCAGACCTCCTAACTGACACCCACGTTCAGGGGGTCTGGATCAGTCCTATGCTACTTTCCAAGTTTCATTCTGGGGTCCATGGGCTCCCCCTTGTTCAGGTCAGCTGCTTCTGTGGGTTTCTCCATCCTGGTCTTCACCCCTCTGCTCATCACTCCTCCCTCTCTGCAGCTGGATTCCCGGAGTTTGGCTTAGTGGTTAGCTGTGGGTGTCTGCTTCTGCTTCTATCAGCTACTGGATGAAGGCTCTAGGATGGCATAGAAAGTAGTTATCAATTTCATTATTGGGGAAGGACATTTAAGGTGGCTTCTCCACTATTGCTTAGATTGTTAGTTGGGGTCATTCTTGTAGATCTCTGGATATTTCCCTCATGCAAGATTTCTCTTTAAACCTATAATGGCTCCCTCTATTAAATCATCTCTTTTCTTGCTCTCCTCTATTCTTTCCTTGACTCAGTCTTCCTGCTCCCTCATGTCCTCCTCTCCCATGGAACTGTAAGATAATAAATTCATACTGTTAAATGTAGCAGCTTGTCATGGCAGCTATCTTAAGATTTCTGTCGCTGTGAAGAGACACCAAGACCACAGCACTCTTATAAAGGCAAACATTAAATTGGGGCTAACTTACGTTTTAGTCCACCATCATCATGGCAGGAAACATGGTGGCATGCATGCAAGCATGGTGCAGGAGTAGTAGCTGAGAGTCCTACATATTGATCTGTAGGTGGCAGGAAGTGAACTGACTCTACAGTGAATGAACCTTGAGCAAAGGAGGGCACAGAGCCCACCCCCACAGTGACACACTTCCTTCAACAAGGCCATACCTACTCCAGCAAATCTACCACTTCCTATGAGCTTATGGGGGAGCATTTCAAACTACCATAGCAGCTAAAAGAAACAACTGAGCTGAATATACTCTATTAGTGAGAGCTAATTATTATTATTATTATTATTATTATTATTATTATTATTATTATTATTGGCAAACTATAAATAGGCAGTTTTTTGGAGTCAGAAATACTAAAGTTTGCTTGTAAATTACAGTTCTCCTATCATCTTTTGTCCATCCATCAATCAATTCATCCATCTACCCATCCGCACAGTCATCTTCCTCCATCTGTCTGTCACTATATCTGGCAAATTAAAAGGAGTTCATAATTAGTATAAACTCACTAGTGTAATTTTACTATTTTGTGAAATTTTGACTTACTTCACATTGGGTAGATTGCTATCTTCCTTTCATTTTTTATTAAAAAATTAAGTTTTAATATATGTTGATCATATTTTCCCCTTCCCAAGTCTTTCCAGATCTTCTCCCCCCAATTACTACTCGATTTTAAGTTCTTTCTCAAAATACAAACCCAAAACCCAATACAGCAACAAAACCTGTAAAACCTAGAAAACAAAACGCAATACCCAAAAAGAAACAACAAAAACCCACCAAACTGAAGCCAAATGGAAGCACTCAAACAAATCCCTTGTAGTCCATAATATATGATCATCAAGTACTCCTGAACCTGCCATTCCATTGGAGAAAACTGACTTTCCATCTCCTAGCAGGTATAAATGACATTCAAGTTGTTAACCTTTACCCTAGTGACTAGGTATTCATTCATTCATCCATCCATTCATTCATTCATTCATTCATTCATTCATTCATTCAAAGCAATAAAATAAAACATATACAGATAAATCTAAAGTATCAATTCGAAGTTGTACAAGGCAAACCAACAGTAGGAAAAGAACCCAAGAGAAGGCACAGACACCATTTGCTTACACCTCAGGAATCCCATAAAAACACTAACTGGAAGCCATATCTATAAGCAGAGGACTTGGTGCAGACTGTGCAGACACTTCCTCTTTTGTAGAGTTCCCTGAGCTCTAAGGGGAGGGATCTGATGGAGAAATCCCACTTATTCATTTTACATACCAACCACAGTTCCCCCTTTCTCCCCCTCTCCTGGTCCCATTCACTCCTCAGAGAGGGTAAGGCCTCCCATGGGGAATCAACTAAGCCTGGCATATTGGGTTGAGGCAGGACCAAGTCCCTCCCTGCTGTATCCAGGCTGAGCAAGGTGTTCCACCACAGGAATGAGCTTCAAAAAGCCAGTTCATGCACGATTATTTCCCTTTCTAGTGAGATCTATCTATTTCCTCTAGACCATGACTTTACAACTATCCTATGTGGTTCTATGAACTATAGCTTGGCTATCGTTGGCCTAAGGCAAATATCTACATGTAAGCAAGTACTTTGAGTAGGATGGCCATTTTTACTCTGTTAATCATATCAATCCATGAAAATGGCAGATCTTTCTATTTTCTGATTGCTTCTTTAATGAATTAAAGTTTTTATCATGCAAGTCTTTCACTTGTTTGGTAAGTGTTATCCCAAGATATTTTATATACTTTAGGCCATTACAAAGCTGTTGTTTTCATGATAACTTTTCTCAGACAATTATCTACTTTTTATGTAGGCTATTGATTTTCGTGAGTTAATTTTGCATCCAGCTTCTTTGCTGAAAGTATTTATCAGCTGTAGGAGTTTCCTGGTGGGATTTCTAGGGTCACTTATTTATATTATCATATTACCTGCACGTAAAGATACTTTGATTCCTTCCTTTCCAGTCTGAATCCCCTTGATCTCCTTTTGTTGTCTTATTGCTCTAGCTAGAACTTCAAGTACTATATTAAATAGACATGGAGAGAATGGACCACCTTGTCTTGTTACTGATACTAGTGCAACTGCTTTGAGTTTCTCTCCAGTTTTGGAGGTTAGCTATGGGCTTGCTGTACACTGCCTTTACTGAAGTATGTTCCTTGTATCCATACCTCTCCAGGCCTTTTATCATGAAGGTGTGTTAGATTTTGTCAAAGACCTTTTCTGTATCTAATGAGATGATCATGTGGTTTTTGTCTTTCAATTTATTTATATGATGGATTACATTGACAGTTTTTCATGTGTTGAACTATGCATCTCTGGATGAAGCCTACTTGATCATCATGGTGGATGATCTTTTTGATGTTTCTTGGATTTGGTTTGCAAGTATTTTATTGAGTAGTTTTTCATTAAGTTCATAATGAAACTGGTCTGTAATTCTCTTTCTTTATTGAGTCTTTATGTGACTACCTGGCTTTTAAATGTAACATGGCAATTCAAAACTGAGGACACAGATGGATAAAAACAATATCTATAAATAGGAAGTTTGTGATAGTTCTACTTCTTGTTCCAGTACACGTTTATACTTTCCTTATTATATTAATATGTGCATGAGCATCTGCTCTCAAAGTCAATTTTTGAAAATGTTTAACAATATTAATAATATTAAAAGTATAATGTGAAGTTCACAAAAATAATTTTGGTTGTCATTTTATTTTAAGTAAGTGAGATTCAGTTCAATGATTGGACTCTGGGAGGCTATGTGACTAAAAATAGAAATAAGGATTCATATTTTTGTAAATAACCTCCACCCTAAGAAGCATCACTATAGGAAATCATAATTTGCATTCTACAAGAATTGAAATTCTTTAACTGTAGGATACTCTGAATAGCAGTCCATATAGGGCAAAGTGGTTAATAATATGAGTTTTGAATAGAAGAAAACTGATTTAAATACATGGTCTAGTCCTTACAGTTTAGTCAGGTAAGTTGTTTCTCTGTTCTGAACCTCAATTTCATTGCTGTAAAATTGATATCAATTACTTCCTCACAGGAGTATTTCTTATATATTGAAGGAGAATGTATGTGATTCCAGTATCTGAGACATAGTATGCATTCAAGATGACACCTTCAATGCTGGCTTCATTACCTCTTCATGAGTTAAAGTAGATTTAACTGAATCTCTCTCACATATGTCCTGTGTGCCCTTCTATATAATGACCTACGTGTCCAGCAATTACTATTCTTCTACCAAAGCAATGTATAAGACCATTAACCCTGGTGGCTGGACATGCCTAGCACCATACACATCATACATGTCACAGACAGCACAGGGGAATCAGAGTCCTTGGCCTCTAAAGGCACACCATTCACCAGATTCTCTGCTGTAAGTCTGCTTATCTATGTAGTAATTCACAGTTATGCTACAGAACCAGCACCGACCATTTTGCAAAACTCATAATGCTCCCCTTATTACCTCATCTTTTCTGCTAGTTGCTAACTTACCTGAATTGATAAGCCACAACTTACGGACATATATAGTTAGAGCATTGGTTATAATAAACAGTGAACCATGCTATAGTTCACAGTATTTAAAGGACTATAGCTAGCATTAGTGAAATATGTGTTGGGCTGAGTTTGTTGTTTTCCTGGAAGGAAAAAAATTGGAAATATGTACAGATTGTTCTCAGAAAAAAAGTCCCTTTTTTAAGATTAGAATGTGGGTGTTTGTGTGCAAGTCCAGATGTGTGCATCTTTAACCCACACTATGTGTTAAAGAGGGTGTTTCATGGGATAGAACCTGGCACACATACATCCAGGTGTGTCTAGCAGCTTGGTGGTGGCATCTTATACTATGACTCTTTTTTAATGTTTGTTCCCACACTGAGAACAATTGTTAGTATCGTGAAACAGTTTTCACTCTTTGTCAACCCCTTCCTTTAACATGGTTTTCAAAGTTCTTCGTCATGATGTTGAACATTAAGATGATTCTATGATTATCATGCAAAGCAAAAACTTAAAGAGCTAATGTTTTCACTGTCCTTGAGTTGGTGGTGTGGTACAGGGAGAGAAAAAACAGCCTGATGATGGTGAGGGGGTAATGGTTTCTTCCTCAGATTTCTGCATCTTGACTGTTCAGAAGAGGATTTGAAAACCTGCCATAGCAGGTAGCTTCAACTCCATGCTTTCCCATTATCTCTTATTTCAATTTGCTCTTAGCATATGGGATGTCATGCTGGTCACTGTTGCATCTGATGGAAGCCATCTGGCTTGCAAGTATTGCTACATGGGAGCTGTTGTTTTATGCATAACATTTAAATTATTCTTAAGCCAATTCTGATGATAATTTTTATTTATTCTTAGCCACTTCCACTCCATACTCCCTATCCTGCCTTCCTTCAGCTTTCCTAACAGAAACACTTAGGAGCAGCCAATCAAAGATAGTACTTTCAGGACTAAATTTTCCCACAGTTCTCTCTCTCTCTCTCTCTCTCTCTCTCTCTCTCTCTCTCTCTGTGTGTGTGTGTGTGTGTCTGTCTCTGTCTCTCCCTCATCCCCCTACTGATCTCCTTTGTGTCTCTGCTCACATTTGATGGCTTCAGATCCATGAACTAAGTTTATAGCAAAGAAAAATCTCTTTAGTATGATGCTTTTCACTGTCCCTGAATTGGGGGTGTGGTACAGGCACATTGTTTCTCACTGTCAAGACAAGGGATAGTGACCTAACCCACATGACAGCATTTGTTCACAGATTGCATTGCACTCCCACCTGAGGGCTGAGGTGCAGCTGTCTTGGGCAATGAGACTGGCATTCCCCAGGTATAAGACATTATGGCTGCATCTGCCAGCTGAATGGATAGAATTTCACACACTATGTGGACTGACATGTGCTTCCAAGGTTTTAGTAGACACACACGGTTTTAGTAGTGATAAGAGATCTCTAGAAATGTTTTTGGGAAAACATAATTATTTCTTTATGCTGCAGAGACTTGAGCTACCATTCAGTTACCTGCTTAAATGCATGATGGGTTTTTTTTTTTTTCCGAGACAGGGTTTCTCTATGTAGCTTTGGAGCCTATTCTGGCTCTCGATCTGGAGTCCAGACTCACAGAAATCCACCTGCCTCTGCCTCCCGAGTGCTGGGATTAAAGGCCCGCACCACCAATGCCTGACACATGATGGTTTTAAGGCAGCTTTGTTTAGATGTGGATATAATTAGACATTGGGCTAGCAATCAGCATATAAATAATTCACTTTGAACATTTCATAATTAGTTGAGACATAAACAGCATGCCAAGACTTTCAGTGAGACTTTCTATTGGTGTTTTTTGCCCTTTGCTTCTTTTTATATGTGACTATATGTGCACATATAAACCTACATGCCCATACTAGCAAGGATATCATGTGCTGTGTCCAACCTCAAAAAAGGACTAAAAATTTAATGAACAGGGGCAGCCCTGTCATGGATTCTAACTGTTTCCTGGTGAGATAAACAATGACTCTTAATTAGAAGCTAAAATTTTTAATTAAGATGATTCTGCAGTAATTATCCCATTGTCTGCTTCACTGGACTTTAATGAAAAAGATTGATTAGTTATAAAACTAGAAGCATAATTTAACATTCAGGGTTGCACTGGTCACTGGGGTGAAAGTAATGTGATTAAACTCTAAAGTACATTCCTTAATAACGTGCTGCACACACTCAGGTCGGGCGTGTTGCATGTAAGCCTCATTTCTGTCTTAAGGTAAACACAGGTACTCCTACAGCTGGTTCATTTATGCAAAAATGTTTGTTGAACATTTAACTATGTGCTAAAGTAATACAGCAGTCTATAATATGAGCTGAAGAATGAGTTATATCTATTCAAAGCTTTAGTTCTTTATCACTTGAAAAAACTCCTTGAGCTACAATATTTATATTGTCTGTAAATGGGATGAGTAACCCTTTATGTGGCTGTTGAGTTGGTAAATGATCAGTGCACATTCTTACCAAAGTTCCAGCACTCAGTGCATGCTTAATCTTTACTATTGTTCTTGTTTAAAAATATTCCAAAAATTTCTTATAAATAGTGTAGTTATAGATTCTATTTATTTACAAAATCTTAAACAGAGGACCCACAAATGTTGACAGGTGTATTGGGGGGGGGCTTAAAAGCATAACAAATTAATTGCAACCGTAGTGAACAGATGTTAGACATTCAGTAACTGACTGAACTTCTGGAAAGTTTTTCTGTCTGTCTGTCTCCCCTTTCTCTTTCTCCTCCTCCCCGTTAAGCCACTTCATGAAAATGGATAAAATTGCTTCTGACATGTTTTCATCTTATTTGGTTTAGAATGAACATAGACCAAATTCCTGTATCTGCCAGCATTCATTCACATTGTTACAAGTGGTCCCCATTGTCAAGGATAGTTTGGTTGTCATGGTGAATGAAAATGTAAATGTAGTTTTGGATGGATTAATTCTACCTAACTCCATAAATACGTCCCAACACCCAACAACACCTTCTTGGCCCTGTACTCTAACCATTGGAGCTAACCGCTTTACAGACAAACATAGTGCAACTAGGTACAAGTGAAGAGATTTATAAAACTTCATGTTTTGTGAGGTAAATTATCAAAAATGTTCTGGAGCACAGAGGATGTCACATTAACTTTGAGCTCCTATATGCAGCTTCCCTGCTGTGTGTGGAGGACACATCTGTCGTCACCTGCCACCCATGTTCTGCAATGGTACCTGAGCCTTGGGAGAAGCAGGGTGGGATATAAGGTCCCATTCAGGCTGAGTACTTCACAGTCTTACTCACTGTACTATGGCCAGTGGTGGGTCTCTGTGTTACTAGCTGTCATCTGCTAAGTTGAAGTTTCTCTGACGAACACTACAAGATGTATCTTTTGATCTGTGAGTTGGATGATTAGTTGTTAGGTGTCATTTTAATACAACACCAATGACTTTTAGGCATTATAAAATGGTACTTAAAGGTATGGTGATATTTATGGCTTAGAAAGATTGTTTTGGTAGTATTGCAGACAGTAGATAAGAAATGGAGTCTGGTGACAGGAAAAAAAAACTGAGTTATAGTTTTATTACAGTTTTTTGACTATTAATACATGCCAGGTTATTCAGTGCCTTCAGAAAATGTCATACAGAACATGAAATTTGCTTTGAGGAGGTTGCACAATGTTATAATTACAGGGCTAGGGGTGTAGCTCAGTGGCAGGGTACAAGCCATCATGTTCAATCTCCAGCGCTGCCAATAGATGTGTTTGTGAAAGGGTAAAGAGGTCACTGGTAAACCTTGTTTATGAGGAGACAAGCAAACTAAACAAAAATTTGCAACTCTTTAGGAGCAATGCAGAGTGGACCTGTAGCCACAGGGCTGCTGTCTCTGGGCTCTCTTACTGGGGGACGGTGAAGAATGGACCCACAGCTACAGGGATGCTCTCTCTGGGCTCTGGCTTACAGAGGACAGT
The DNA here is from genome assembly GCF_003668045.3 of Cricetulus griseus. NCBI lineage: Eukaryota > Metazoa > Chordata > Mammalia > Rodentia > Cricetidae > Cricetulus > Cricetulus griseus. The sequence continues at coordinate 241,665,501 of NC_048595.1, read as the reverse complement.
GCAAAGTGGACTCGTAGCAACAGGGCTGCTCTCTCTGCATCTGTATCTTACAGGGTCTCGTCTTCCCCTTGCTATCTTCCAGGCTTTCTTTTGGTTGCTTATCTTGGAATGCTAATATTATTTATTGTTTTCCCTTTCATTATCAGGAGAGACAAGACAAGCCATTTTGGAATGTCCAAGATGGATTCCTTTGGGTTCCAATGCTGCTACCGTCATCACGGGATCACAAGTAGAATTTAAGGAAGGGAAATGGGGGTGGCTCTGGCAAGGGCTTCTTGAGGGAGGGTGAATGTAAACAAAACACACTGTATGAAATTCCTAAAGGACCAATAATGTTTACATTAGAAAGTTTTTTGAAAGAGCTGATATTTAATTCTTTACATAGTCTGTAGTCAAACAGCTGTTGTCTCTTAGGACCTAAGAATTTCTGTGGTTTTTTACATCTGACAGTTTCTTTTAAACCTTTAAGCATTAAATATGCTTTAACCTACAACACACTATTTTATTCAAGTACATTTTATTTGTAATAATGTTCTGATCTATGTTTACAAATTGTCATTCTCTAAGTAGACCTGGGCCTTAGGGATAAGTGCTGACTGGGTCACCGATGGGAGGGGAAAGGTTGCCAAGTCCTGGAGAGCTGGTAGCTTGCTGGGGACTCGGTCAGGAAGACGACTGCGAACAACTGTGGAAAACCTGGACCTCAAAATCAGAGTTAGGTTCCTTCGCCCCAACAATATTTAACTAGAATTATACATAAAATCAGCATGCCCTACTGTAGGATTAATGAACGTTGTTCACCACACCAAGGGGCACCTTGGTCTTCACTTGAAGGAACAAAATGTCAATGAAATACTGGTGTATCACTAAAAGTAATTTTAACATTTCATAATTAATATTTGTTGTCAATATTATTCATATTGCCAGTATAATTATTTCATGTGATGGTACTGAGTGTGAAAACTTCAGTGGTCGCTTAGAGGAACAGTGCATGAGACAAGTGAACTATTTACCATAATTACTGATTATGGTTTTCTCCCATCAAGCTTGTCTGTGACCAGTAGAGGCAGTGTAGTGAACAGCTTTTTCCACAAAAATGTTTCGGTTTTTTCTTTTTTCTTTTTGATACAGGGTTTGGAACTGTCACATACCTACCTGTCTCTGCCTCTCATGTGCTGGAATTAAAGGTGTGCACCATCATGCCCAGGCTTGTGAAAAGTAATTATGTCATCTAGAAATTTGAATCTTAAAATGAATTTCTGAGTATTTATTTGTATTAAGAGATCAGAATATGATGAATTTAGGAAAAGGATCAAATATCATAGGCCAAAAAATGTCCACATTTTCCTGATAGTATAAACTAAAAGAGACATTGAGTAAAATTTAGCCATGTGAGCTTAGTGGCAAGCGGGTTTTATAGCCTGTTAATAGGTTGTGTTGACTATTAAAGAAGTTTTCTTTTCTTTGTCTTCCTTTTTTTAAATTTAGAAACAATAATTTTACATATCAATCCCACATTCCCTTTCCCTCCCATCCTCCCATTCCACCTAACAATCCCCAACCCACCCCCAAAAGATGGTGAGGCCTTCACTGGGGGATCATCAAAGTCTGTCACATCATTTGGGGGAGGGCCTAGGCCCTCCTCCATATATCTGGGCTGTAATCGTATCCCTCCATAGGGAATGGGCTCCCAAAGTCCATTTGTGCACTAGGGATAAGTACTGGTTCCACTGTAAGAGGTCCCATAGCCTGCCCAGGCCTCCTCACTGGCATCCACATTCAGAGGGCTTGATTCAATCCAATGCTGGTTCCTCAGGTTTACGACTAGGGTCTGTGGGCTCTCACTAGGTCAGGTCAGGTCAGGTCAGCAGTCTTGACTGATTTGTTCACCCTTCCTCCCTCTCTACAACTGGATTCCAGGAGTATGGCTCAGTGCTTAGCTGTGGGTGCCTGCTTCTGCTTCCATCAGCTACTGGATGAAAGCTGTCCAGGGGGCCTGGTTTGGTCCTATATTGGTTTCCTAGTTGTCAGACTAGGCTCCATGAGTTTCCACTTTCTCAGGTCAGCTGCTTCTGCAGGTTTTCCCAGCATGGTCTTGACCCCTTTGTTGGTCACTCCCTCCTTCTCTGAAACTAGATTCTAGGAGTTGGGATCAGTGCCTAGCTGTGTATCTATGCTTCTGCTTCCACCATCTACTGGATGAAGGCTCTAGGATGGCATTTAAGGTAGTCATCATTCTCATTATAGGGGGAAGGGCATTTAAGGTAGCCTCTCCACTATTGCTTAGGTTCCTAGTTGGGGTCAATCTTGTGGATCTCTGTTCAATTCCCCAGTGCCAGATTTCTCTTTAAACCTGTAGTGGCTCCCTCTATTGATGTGTCTCTTTTCTTTCTCTCCTCTATTCCTCTCCCTACTCAATCTTCCTGATCCCTCATGTTCTCTCTCCCCTTCTCTTCTCCCCTCCTCTTTCTCCTATCCCCCTCTCCCCTCTCCCATGCTCCCAATTTGTTCAGGGACTCTTGTCTTTTCTGCTTTACTGGGGGACCATGTATGTCTCTCTTAGGATCCTCCTTTGTTTCCTTGCTTCTCTGGAGGTGTGGATTGTAGGCTGGTAATCCTTTGCTCTATATCTAATATCCACATATGAGTGAGTACATACCATGTGTGTCTTTTTGTGACTAGGTTGCCTCACTTAGGATAGTTTCTTCTAGTTCCATCCATTTGCCTGCAAATTTCAATATTCCATTTTTTTCCCGTTGAGTAAGTACTGCGTTGTGTAAACGTACCACATTTTCTTTATTCATTCTTTGGTTGAGGGGCATCTAGGTTGCTTCCAGGTTCTGGCTATTACAAATATTACTGCTATGAATATAGTTGAACAGATGTCCTTATTGTATGAATGTGCATCATTTGGGTACATGCCTAAGAGTGGAACTGCTGAACCTTGTGGTAGACTGGTTCCCATTTTCCTGAGAAACCACCATACTGATTTCCAAAGTGGCTGTATAAGTTGGCACTCTCACCAGCAATGGAGGAGTGTTCCTTTTGGTCCAGCATAGACTGTCATTGGTGTTACTGATTTTAGCCATTCTGACAGGAGCAAGATGGTATCTCAGAGTTGTTTTGATTTGCATTTCCCTGATGGCTAAGGATGTTGAGCAATTTCTTAAGTGTATTTCAGCCATTTTAGATTCTTTTATTGAGAATTCTCTGTTTAGTTCTATACCCCACTTTTTAATTGAATTATTTGTTGTTTTGGTGACTGCTTCTTGAATTGTTTGTTTATTTTGGAGATCAACCCTCTGTCTGATGTGGGGTTGGTGAAGATCTTTTCCTATTCTGTGGGCTGCTGTTTTTTTCTTTCTGACTGTGTCCTTTGCCTTACAGAAGTTTCTCAGTTTCAGGAGGTCCCATTTATTAATTGTGGAACTCAGTGTCTGTGCTACTGGTGTTATGTTCAGGAAGCAGTCTCCTGTACCAATTTGTTCAAGTGTACCTTCCACTTTCTCTTCTAAGAGGTCTTTGATCCATTTGGACTTAAGTTTTGTGCATGGCGATAGATATGGATCTATCGGCAGTCTTCTACATGCCTGCATCCAGTTATGCTCATTGGGGCTGGAGCTATGGTTCATCAATTAATAGTGCTATGGCTCTTCAGAGGACTTGAACTTGGCTCCCAGCACCATGTCTGTTGTCCCACAACTTCCTGTAACTCCAGCTCCAGGATATCTAGCCTCCATGGACACCAGCACTCACGTGTATCTATCCCCTCCCATTCATGCACATAATTTAAAAAAATCTTCTAATTTTCAGATAGTAGTTATTAACTTCCTTTAAAAAGCATGTGAGTAAAACAATTGAAGTTTAAAAATCATGTAGTGTAGATATCATCTAAAAATTACTACTGGAAAAACAAAAATTTTGCTGATGGTAGAAGGAAACATGTATATGTATTCTTTATTATAGTAGCTATCTAAGGACTTAACAATAAAATGGCTTGTATGTAAATGAAGTTAAAGTAATTGGGGAACATCAAGAAACACTTTTGTGCATTTAAACAAATGATTCCCATATGATCTTCAGTGAGCTATCAAGACACAGTGAAGGATGTGTTTCAAGCAGCCACTTGAGAGAGGTTTAAAGGACTGCAGGATTTTCAGAAATGTTGACAGAAAGTGAGTTTGTGGGAGGACCTTTCTTGTTGTCAAGGTCATTAAAGACTTGGAACTAATTTTAGTTGCTTCTATTCAGATAGAAATGAAACAAGCCTTTGTGAAACCCCTCATCTTTGGGATTCAAAGGGAATTATAACCAGGAATACATCAATCTACAGTCATCATAGTAATTATACCTAGGGAGCAAAATGCTGAGTGAGATATTGCACTACCAGATTTCCATCTATTGGCCTATGCGATCTACCTAATATGAAATTGTCTCAGCAAAACAGAAGCAATGGTTGAACTAGAACTGAAATAAACATCTAGTATCTGGGAAAGTTGCTCTTTTCATACTCAACATTGGGACAATAGCAACACCATCAGACATATTACCCAGTGATACAAATATTTGCTTATTTTATCCATTGCTTATTTGATGAACATACTTTTTGCTCTTAGGCATTTTTCTTGGTGCTGGGTCATGTGATGGCTCAGGTCCTGTTGCTCATGAAGCACACTCTTTCTTAGGCAGCAGGAGATGGAGGATATCAACTGTAAATTGATATCGTAAGAGGAAGACATCCAGGGAGCACGTGGCAACTTCACATGACACACAAGGAAGTGACTCTGCTGTAAATGAAGTGCACTGCATATTAATATTACATATATACAGCATTTACTATTATCAGAGCTGGTTACATGTTGACTGAGACAGGTCATCCCTCTAGAAAGAAAAGTAGGAGACCCAGAGAAGAAAGGGTAATGAATATGATCCTCCACTTAAAATTAGCCCACAAACAAAAATCCTAAAACTCATAAAAGAGTTAATGTTATGGAGGACAGTCAAAATAAAAATGGAAATAAATCAGACAATCAGAACATGGATCAGTGAATTATGTGGCCAATGAGCTTTTGTTTAGATCTTAGAGAAGTCTGAGAAAACCCTTAAAATGATTGTTAGAATAATGAAAGTATTACACAAACCCATACTGCAGTAAAATAACACACCAGTAGATATGAAAATGATGCAATCAACTATCTGGGAAATAAAAATGTGGAGCATGAAACAAAACTGCAACACACTATACAGATTTTAGAATGGATACAGCCAAAGAAGAATAGCTAACATGAAGCAGAATTGAGTGGCCTCAGTCATTCAGCACAGGCAGCTCATAAGACATGGGTTCATAGCAACCAACACCCACATCAAACTCAAGAAAAAACAAACCAAAACAAAAAAACCCAGCAAGATCTCAAAAAAAGCAGCCTATCACTGCACGTCGAAGAGAGATGGGAGAGCAAAGGAACCCAAAGTTATTAGGAAGAAGGAAATATGGGGCAGAGAAAAACAAATGAAATAGAGACCAGGTCCAAAGGCTGATTATTTATTTATTTATTTATTTATTTATTTATTCATTCATTCATTATTTATTTATTTATTTAATGATAGCTCAGGCTTGCAACAAACTCCCTGTGTACTTTGGGGTGACCCAGAACTTCTTATCCTCTTGTCTCCACCTCACCAGTGCTGGGGTTGTAGGAGACACAACATTAAGCCTGGTTTAATGCAGGGTTGAGAATCTAATTAAATGTGGCCTAATTATAAAATTATAATTATAAAATCTAAAAATGCTATTCACTGTGGTCAAGGAGGAGTCATCCATGGGTTAAAGGATGGTTGAATATATTCAAATGATAGATGTAACACTATCCTAGCATTCTCAAAGTCTTGTATCCTATCACAAACACTGCACAAAACTGGGAGTGTGCACATGTGCCTGAAATCCTAGCACTCGGGAGACTGGCAGCAGGATCAGAAGTTCAAGTTCATCTTCAGTTACACAATGAACTCAAGGCAGTTTGGTCTATATCAGAACCTCCCAAAATAAACAAACAAAAATAAAACAAACTATGATATACCCCACTAACAGGATGAAAGACAGAGTTACATGATCATCTCTGCAGCTACAGAAAAGCATTTGATAAATTTCAAAATCATTTCATGATGAAACACGGACCAATTGGGTATAAGGGAAAACATCATTATAATTAAATGCAATATATAAAAACCTAATGTCTTACCAAACAGGGGGACCTGAAAGCTTTCCCCCAATAGCTGGACCATGTTTCCTATTTTCACAGCTTTCATTTTACACAATGGTGTAGTCCTAGCCAATGTCATCTGGGGAGAAAAATAAGTAAAATACATCTAAACTGGGAAAAAGGAAGTTAAGTTATTAATGTTTATTGTAACATGATTATAGAATACCCTAAAGACATCATTAAAGACATGATGAAAACTATATTTGAAGGCTACAAAGTCAGTGTTGTTGCTGCACATTTGTAATAAGTAAATCACCTGAAACAGAAATCAAGAAAATAGCCCAACTTACATAGCTCTGATGACAAATGTCAGAAATATGTTGTATGAAATAGGTAAATTACAATGAATACCTCAGATAATGGTGAAAGAAACCAAGGAACACACACACACACACAGACACAGACACAGACACAGACACACACACACACACACACACACACACACACACACACACACCCCACAACAAAACCAAACAACATTTTGTGTGTGTGAGGACTAGAAGAATCAGACTGTTAAAATGTCCTCCCTACTGAAGTGGTCTACAGATTTAATGCAGTCCTTTTCAAAACACCAATGACATTCTCAACAGAACTAGAAAAAATCTAAAATTTGTTTGGAAACAGAAAAATCCCTGAATACCCAAAGACATACCCAAAGACAGCAAAAAGTAGAAAGCAGCTGGTATTATAATAACTGGATTCAAAGTACACTACAAAGCTGTAGCTATCAAAGCAACATGGTGTAGCCTTTTCCTTGATTCTTTATAGAAAGACCATGCTGTTTAGCGGGTTTGCTCTTCATTTTCTGTCTTGTTCTTTTTCCCAGTCGCTTATTTGCCCCTTTCTTCTCAGGCTTCCTGGGGCCCTCACCATGGGCCACCTTGGTTCACGAGTGTTCCATTTGGAGCCTTCTTTCCATCAAAACCAAACTTCTGGTTTTGGTACCGTCCTTTGACATTGGGCCCTTTTCTCATTCGCTAGCCCTTAGCTCTTGCCTTTGCACCGAGTTCGGCAGGCTTCTGATTCCCCTCAAGGAGATCCAGTTTATCAGAGAAACCTTTCTGGTCTTTCTTTCTTTCTTTCTTTCTTTCTTTCTTTCTTTCTTTCTTTCTTTCTTTCTTTCTTTTTTTATGATACAACAGACATTTATTGAAGTTTATATAGTTCAGGCACAGTTCCAAATGCTTTGTGACTGAAAGCATTTTGCCAGTTATTCTGACAATAAATCTATGAGGCAGAGACTATGTGATCCCTCATTTTATAGCAGAAGTGAGTGGAGCAGAGTCAGACAATGCCTAAGACAACGTGGTTAAGGGGCAGCAGACTTAGGATCCAGGTCCATGCAACAGTCAAGACCCAAACATATTTATCAGGTAGTTCTACTAAGAGACTTTTCTTTATTGCTTTGATACTATCTATCCCACTCTACTGCCAATGACTGTATTAACAATACATGAATTTGAAGAGTAAAACAAGACAATAATGCTTCCTTCAATGTTTAGAATAGGGCACACAAAAGAAAAGCAGTGGAGATAAGAAACTCCTAACAAGAGATTGAATTTGAAGGAGGAGAAACAGCAGCAGCAATAGCAGCACAGGTGGATCTCTATGAGTTCAAAGCCAGCCTGGTCTAAATAGTGAGTTTCAGGTCTGCCAGGGCTACACAGTGAGACCCTATTGCACAAAAAGAAAAAAAGAAAGAAATGGGGCTGGAAAGATGACTCAGTGGTTTAAAATATTTGCTGCTCTTGCAGAGGACCTGAGTTCAACACTCAGGTGGCTCACACGACCTATTAACTCTAGTTCCAGGGGAATTCCAGTCCGGTCTTCGGTCAAGGTTTATAGGAGTAGCTGCGCTCCCCTGCTAGAACCTCCAAACAAGCTCTCAAGGTCCTTTCTGGTATTTCTTGATGGCATCCATCATATGCACTTTCTCCCGCTGCCTCTTCTGAAGGACCTCAGTCTGCACCTTCTTTCCGTACTTCCTAAGCGCTCAAAGTTGCTTGGCCTTTTCAGATTTTTCCATGGCAGCCTGTTTAGTCTGCAACTTCTGTCGAATCTTTTGCGTCTGTTGATCAGACTTGGCCATTTCTGCAAAATAGTCTGTGGGTCGCTTGGTGGAGACTTGGAGCTGATGGAGCCAGGGGTAATACTGCAAGCACTGCAGCCTGGGCCTGGTGGTAGAAACTCATATCCCTCTAGAAGTCGTCTTGTAGATTAACAGCTTGCTTCTCGTCCTTGTTCTGGGGGCTTGGCTGAGTTTAACTGACTTCTGGCACTGGACCTAGGGTAACATCAAGCCTTTCAACCCTCTCCAGATCCCGTTTGAATTCAGCCAAACACTGTTTGAGGCCATTCGCATCATTCACTGCCTTCTTTGGCCTCTCTAGCACAACACTGAGGCCTGGCTTAAGGAGTACTTGGGAAAATGCCTCCTGCAACTCCTGGTCTAAGACCAGGGATCCTTCTGACTCCTCGTCCCAGTCAGAGAGCAGAGGCGTGTCCATCTCATGGTCCTGCCCCGCGGGGTGCATCAGCCACTCCACGTGCCTTGATGACGCACCTTGCATTAAATATTTATATATAAAACATGAAACTATGAGAATTTTAGAAGAAAACACCCAATAAATGTTTCATGGCACTGTATTGGTCAAAGAATTTTTGGAAATGGCCCACCAAACAGGAAACAAAGCAAAAATATAGAAAGTATTAAAAAAAAACAGTTTTGTCCTGAAAAGGAAGCAACCAATAGATTTAGAAGCAGCCTACAGAATCAGGGAAACATATACAAACTAGAAATCTGATAATAGTCAGGAACACTAAAAAAATAACAATAGTAAAAAAATCCTCCATTTAAACTTGGGCAGAGAGCTACATAGTCATCTCTCAACAGAACATATAAGCAGCCTGCATATATATATGAAAAAGTCTCATCATCACTAACCATCAGCACAATATAAACCAAAATTATGATGAAGGCTGATGAGACGGCTCAGTGGGTAAAAGGGCATGATGCCAAGTTTGATGACGTGAGTTTGATCCCTGGGACTCACATAGTAGAAGGAAAGAACCAATTTCTTCAAGTTTCCTCTAACCATATGGTTACCTTGGAGACAATGGAATCTTGTATGTTATCAGTGAGAATGTAAATTATAAGCCTTTACAAAAACAGAATGCAGACCCTTCAAAAAAATAAAAAAATAGAGATACAATGTGATTCTGTAACTTCATCCCCACTCCAAAAGGAATGAATCAGTACAATGAAGATACATGCACTCCCATGTTTTCTATAGCATCATACATAATTATTAAAAACTAGAAAAAAACTTACATATTTGTGCATAAAGGAAACATGCTACATCTCTAGAATAGAATACTATTCAGTCAGAGAATGAATGGAGTACTGGGGCTGGGGAGTGTCTCAATTGGTAAAGTGTTTGCAGCATAGGCCTGAAGACCTGGCTTTGGAGCTTAAGAAGCCAGGTTCGGTGGCATCAAATCCTGCTGCCAAATGGTAGATCCTTGGTCAGCCAGCCTAGTTGAGTCAAGAAGCTCAGTGAGAGATTTTTGTCTCAAAAAATAAGGTGGGGAATGATTGAGAAAGACACCTGATGGGGAGTGTACTTCTTTGTATGTTTATCTTATTGATTGTTGAATAAAATACTGTTTGGCCAATGGCAAGCAAGGACTAGGAGTCAAAGAGGATTCTGGGAAATGTAGTAGAGAAGTGATGATCCAGGCAGGAAGTGACATGGCAAGGAGACTCATATCTAAGCGAGGAAACAGGAAGTATGCTCTTTCCCCTCCACTCCTCCTGTGGCACAATGTGATCCACCGACAAGGAGGGACGCCATTAAGGCGTCCAATAAGATAAGTCTTATAACATATATAGATTTATGATAATTAAGACTGAGCTAACAGATGAGAAGTCCTAGTCATTGGCCAAGCAGCATTGAACCTAATACAAGTTTCTGTTTATTCATTTGGGCCTAACTCGGTAGGCGGCTGGCTTAAAGCTCACACGTGGTGGTGGTGGTGGGGCTCAGGCGGCTTTTAGCAGAAAGATTTATCATAACAGACACCCTTAGCAGACCATGGAAACCCATGCTCCTTCATCCCCAGAACGAAAGCTTTTTGTTTATGACAATTGGGCTAGAATAACTGATCATCGTACTAACTGAAGTAAGTAAGGCATAGAAAGACAAGTACTTCGTAATCTTACTCCTCATGTGTGGACTCTAAGAGTTGAAAAAGTTACTGTCATAGAGGTTGAGAGTAGAAGGGTGAATTTTAGAAGCTGAGGAGAGTAGGAACATACAAAGAGGGCAAAAAGTTAATCAATGGGTACCTAGTTACAGGTAGATGTTGGTAAGAAGTTCTGGTGTGCTATTCCGTTGTAGAGTGCATATAGGAAGCACTTAAGTACTGTGTATTTCAGAAAGTTATGAGAGGAATTTGAAAGCTTTGCCATAAATAAATAATTCATGGTCAAAGAGATAGTTATGTTTCAGTTAGTTGAAAAAGCCAGAGTTGGAAAATCATATATTGCATGCTTTTACCCCTGTGTAGAATGTAGAAAATATTGACATGAAAGTAGAGGGGAGACTGCTAGGAGAGAGGGAGGGGAGGGAGGACCAAGGCTGAAAGATAATGATGAAAAACAAATATGATCAAGGCACATTGTATGTACATATGAAAATGTCACAATAAAACCTATTATGTTTTCTAATTAATATATTATAACACAATTATACATTGTATTCATGTACCCCAAAATCTTTTGTATGCAATTAATATACTCATGTCCTATATTTTATGAACCAGTTAAAAATAAATAAAAATTAAACCTCAAACTTCTGGGATGCAGCCTAAATCAGTATTTGAGTTAAAAAATTCAAATTAATATAGAAATTCTGACAAATGAGTCATGCTTCATCCTGAAAAACCAGATACATGAAAACAAAGTAATCAAATATAAAATCTAGAATAAAGATGAAAATAAAAATTGCTGAAGTTCTAGAATCTTCTTAGACACAGATCAATTTAGCCCAAAATGAGTGATTTGAAAGAGCTAGATGAATAAGCAAAACCTTAGCAAGACTGACAAAAAAAAAAAAAAAGAAAGAAACAAGGCATAGACACTTGGGATTTTTTTTTCAAAACAGACACTAGTAAGAAATGGATGGAATTAGCTTGATGACCAAGGTTGAATACCTGGAACCCATATGGTAGAAGGAAAAAACTGAATCCCAAAAGTTGTACTCTGACTTTCATACATTAACTGTGGCACTTTCATGTTGTGATATATTACTTATGATTTATTAAAGCTTGCCTGAGGATTCAGAAAGCAAAGTCAGCCTCAAGCTATAGAGATCAGACAGTGGTGGCACACACCTTTAATCCCAGCACTAGGGAGGTATATAAAACAGGAGCAAGGTCTCAGTATCAGTCATTCATTCTCCAGCTAGTGACCAGTTGCTTTGCTTTTCTGATCTTCAGCTTGAAGCTTGAACCCCAATATCAGACTTTGGGTCTTTTATTTTTGTGTTACACTTTCACACTCAAACACATAGTACACATATATGCCCACCTAAGGAAATGGAAAGAAAATTGTCTTTTAAAAGAACAGAAATTATCTTTAATATAAACTCATTTAATAGCTAGAATAATAAACTTTATCTAATTCATTCTTTTGAGATATAGTTATGGGGTCAAAATTGGGCAAACAATATAAAATATCTTTTAGATATTATTCACTCCCTCATAGTCGCAAAACACAAAGATAAAAATCATAAAATTATATCATAACATGATAGAATTTATCCAAAGAATGCAAGAGTTTTCAACTACAGAAAATATATTGATGCCATGCACCTGTTGAACAAGAATTTTTAATTTCCATGTGTCCTGAAACTAGAGCCAATGATTGACATTTGCTCATGCCTATTTTTTCAAGTTGTTTTAATGGTGGAGAGTCTTGAGAGTCTCCATCTGGAGACAAAGAAAGGATCTACAGTGAAGAGAGTGTCTCCTGGAATAGAAAGCACACTTATTCCTTCCCCAAGGTAAGATGTGCATTCTCCTATCTTGGGATTCCTTTCTTGTAATGCAACTGCCCACCTCTGAGCGTATCCACTTGGACCAATTTGCATGTTCTCTTTGCAGACAAGAGAGACTATACAGATGTGTTACTTTCCACCTGCTTTGTTTGGCAAGGGAAAATAATCTCCTGACTCTGATCTTAGAGCCTCACATCTTCTGCCAACATCCCTGAAATGGTGGGAGGCTGACCAGACACACTGTAGGTAGGGTGGGATGGCATACCCTTCATAGTTCCTGACTCTGATCAATATTGGCTTGCCAAAAGTCATTAATGATAAAATGTTTTAGTGAATCGGAATCAAAGGCTTTAGTCTTAAAGGAACTAGCTTGATTGGCTGAAGAATATACTTGTCAAAAACCTGTAACCAACAGTCATACTGGTTAGGTTTTAGAAATATTTCTATTTAGATTAGGATCTAGGTAGAAATTCTGCTATTATTACTTATATCAAGCTTTTATTGGGATTCTCAGACAAGGACACAGCACACACCACCCCCCATACACACCAAAGCAATTAGAATATAAGAGTTGAATATAAAGGTAATATTGTGATTGAGGTGAAAAAAGTTTCAGGAAATCTATAGGCAGATTCATAAAATAAATCAATGTTCGGCAAGTCACTCAGGCTTCTGAGCTTTTTTGGGGAGAAAGAGAGGTTGAGAGCAGCTTCCCTTTGAATGGCGGCCTCCATTGACCCACACTTCTGCACGGGTTATTCAAGCTCTTCCTCTCCTAAAATACATTGCAGTTTAGTAGGAAATCTTAGCATAGGTCTTTTATATCTTAGAGGAGCATTTAGGTGGCTTCTATAACATTCTAGAATTTGACCCTAAGTGGAAGATGATTCTGTGAAATCCATGTTCAAGTGTCCTAATGGATCAGAGATGTTATCTGGAGGATGATAAAAAAAAATGGCCAATTTTTACTGTACTACTTTTTCCTAGAACAGTAGTTCAGTTCAAATAAGATTCAGACTCGAATCTAATGGACACCATCGAGACAGCTACAATGCATTTGATCTTCAATACAAGTAGTTTTTTCCTCAAGAAAACAATTTTTTTTTTGTCTCCTGCTTGCCTTGTTCCTTTGATGCAGAATCCTTCCCTGAACCTGGAGTTCAGCTCAGCTTGCCCTCAGCAAGCCCCATTGACTCATACATTGATGTACCCTTCAGTTCTTGGGTTATAGGCATTCTTGGGATTATGTTCAGATTTTATTTATTTATTTTTAGTTTTTTATTTTTATATATTTGAATTATAAACAAGATTGAATTACATGACAATCCCAGTTCCCTTCTCCCTCCCTTCCTCCCCACCACCTCCCAACTAAAATCCTACCTATCATATGTCCTTTCTTCTAATCTACACCTGACTCAACCTTTCTGCTCCCTCATGACCTCTGCATCCTTCCTTTTCTTCCCTTCTCATTCTTGTAGCTCCCTCCTCCCCTTCCCATGTTCTCAATTTGCTCAGGATATGTTGACCCTTTCCCCTTCTCCAGGGGACAAAGTTTGTCTCTCTTAGGGTCCTCCTTGTTTACTAGTTTCACTGGCAGTGTGGATTGTAGGCTGGTAATCCCTTCCTCTATGTCTAAAATCCACATATGAGTGAGTACATATCATGTTTCTCTTTTTGTGATTGGGTTACCTCGCTCAGAATGGTTTCTTCTAGTTCCATCCATTTTCCTGAAAATTTCAAGATTCCATTGTTTTTTTCTGCTGAGTAGTACTCCATTGCATAAATGTACCACATTTTCTCCATCCATTCTTCGATTGAGGGGCATCTAGGCTACTTCCAGTTTCTGGCTATTACAAATAGTGCTGCTATGAACATCATTGAACAGATGTCTTTGTTGTATGAATGTGCTTCTTTTGGGTAAAGTAGAAGACTACAGATAGACCCAAGCCTTTCGCCCTGCACAAAACTTAAGTCAAAATGGATCAAAGACCTCAACATAAACCCAGTCACACTGAATCTATTAGAAGACAAAGTGGGAAATACCCTTGAATTAACTGGTACAGGAGACCACTTCCTGAACATAACATCAGTAGCACAGACACTGAGATCAACAATTAATAAATGGGACCTCCTGAAACTGAGAAGCTTCTGTAAGGCAAAAGACAAAGTCAGCAAGACAAAACGACAGCCCACAGACTGGGAAAAGATATTCACCAACCCCACATCTGACAGAGGGCTGATCTCCAAAATATACAAAGAACTCAAGAAGCTAGTCTCCAAAACATCAAACAATCCAATTAAAAAATGGGGTACAGAACTAAATAGACAATTCTCAATAGAGGAATCTAAAATGGCTGAAAGACACATAAGAAAGTGTTCAACAGGGAACTGCAGCAGGGAAATGCAAATCAAAACAATTCTGAGATACCATCTTACTCCTGTCAGAATGGCTAAAATCAAAAACACCAATGACAGTTTATGCTGGAGAGGATGTGGACAAAGGAGAACACTCCTCCACTGCTGGTGGGAGTGCCAACTTGTACAGCCACTTTGGAAATCAGTCTGGCGACTCCTCAAGAAAATGGGAATGAGTTTATCACAAGATCCAGCAAGAAAACAAATTTTTAATAAGGTAAGAATATGAACAGCTTTCATACATGCGATGGGTTATAGCAAGGGTTAGAAATATGAAGTATCACTGTCTTCACAGTTTGTATGACAGTCTGTCATGCCTGCATTCTTTGAGGTGAGAAATTCATTTATGAAATAATTTCAGTGCAATGTTATAGTGCTGTGTAGGTCTTTCACCTGGCTACTGATAGTTGGCTGTATTTAGAGAAAGATGTTTCTTCTGGAATGTTGACAGTTAATATGCAGATTGGCCTCCTCAAAGTCTTTACTCTCATGAAATGGCCAGGTAACACGCCTGATGCAGCCATCTGTGAGTTGCCTCATTTGTCTTAAGGGTTGTCAACTCTTCTGGCTGATGGTCCTTTCAACCTTTAAAAAAGCCAGAAATCAGTCCTAGCACTGGATCCAGGCCCAGTAAAAGGCCAGCCTTAATTTTTCTTCATTGTTGGCTCTTTGGTGGAGATAGGGAGAAAAGGGCCAGAGACCTAGAAAATGAATGGTTGTGTTCTGATTATGTTGTTGTTTTCTTATCCACTTTTCTATAGTTTTTAATTTGGCTTTTCATTTAGCTTCAGGGGAAGAAAAGGCCCAGAGAGGGACCTTTTGTTTTAGCAGATACCTGATTATTTATATGAGATGAAAATAATTATATTTTGTTCCTTTCATAAAATTCCAAATTCTTCACTATCAAATGAGCTTTCAAAATTCAGAACATTTTATCAGAACAGTAAGATTACATTCTCTTGGAAACTTTCCCATTTTAAAAGTGAGCTGTGGCAGCTGGCATTGCCCTTGTCATGCAGGGTCTCCTCTTGTCTCCAGACATGGCAGACACTGCTTTATGGTTATTCATGAATGTACACTTTCCTTCAGCTTTTAAACATTTTCTCTGGTATTCCAATTTCTTGATTTAAAAATCCTTAAAATATATTTCCAGATCCATTTCCCTGTGTTAGCTTTTTAGGTCTTTCTTACTGTACTTTGGTGTCATTTCTGTTGTCTCAGATTAGCATGTAACTTCATTCAATGCTGTAACATCTGAACATGTAAATGTCAATAATATGAACAAAGACTGTCATAGGCCGTGGCTTATATTTTAATATTCACTTTCATCTGTTGTTGTAGTGTCTTTTTAGACTTTACTTTTTACAGTGGTTTATATGTGCTTATTTTCACCTTTGAAAGCTTTATTATACACCTATATTTTATTTAACATTTTTAATTTAATCTTTTCTCATTTTACATACCAATCCCTGTTTCCACTCCCTCTTCTCCTCCTGATCTTCCTACCTTCTCCCCACACCACCCCATCCACTCCTCAGAGAGAATAAGTCTTCCCATGGGGAATCAATGAAGTCTGGCACATCTCTTTGAGGCAGAACAAAGGCCCTCTCCCCATATCTAGACTGAGCAAGGTATCCCTCCAAAGAGAATGGGTTCCAAAAAGCCAGTTCAAGCACTAGGGATAAGTCCTAGTCCCACTGACAGTGGCCCCACAGACTGCTGAAGCCACACAACTGTCACTCAAATTCAGAGGACCTAGTTGGTCCCTTACCAGTTCCCTAGCTGTCAGTCTGAAGTCAGTGATCTCCCACTAGCTCAGGACAGTTGTCTCTGTGGGTAACCCCAAAATGGTCTTGAGAGGGCTCCTCCCTCTCTTCTACTGGACTCTGGGAGCTGGGCCCAGTTCTTATCTGTGGATCTTTGCATCTGCCTCCATCAGTTGATGAATGAAAATTCTTTGATGATAATTCAGATAGTTATCAATCTGATTACAGGGGAAAGCCAGTTCAGGCATCCTCCCTACTAATGCTTAGGGTCTTAGTTGGGGTCATCTTTGTTGATTCCCAGGAATTTTCTTAGTGCCGGGTTTCTCATTAGCTCCGTAATGACTACCTCAGTGAAGATACCACTTTCCTTGCTCTCCCTCTCTGCCTTTCCCCATCTCCACCATCCAGTTCCCTCATGTTCTCCTTCTCCCCTTTCTCCCCCCCCACATTCCACTTCCATTCCTTCCACTATGCTCCCAATTTTCTCATGAGATATTGTCTATATCTCTTTCCCAGGGAGATCCATGTATGTCTCTCTTAGAGTTCTCTTGTTACCTAGCTTCTCTGGGGTCATAGACTATAGGCTAGAGTTATCCTTTGATTTACATCAATTATCCACTTATGAGTGAATACATACCATGTTTGTCTTTCTGGGCCTGTGTTACCTCACTCAGGATAGATTTTTCTAGTTCCATCCATTTGACTGCAAATTTCATGATGCCATTGTTTTTTTACCACTGAGTAGTACTCCATTGTGTTAATGTACCTCATTTTCTTTATCCATTCTTAAGTTGATGGCCATCTAGATTGTTTCCAGGTTACTGCTATGAAAAATGCTGCTATGAACATAGTTGAGCAGTGTCCATGTGGTATGAGAGTGAATCTTTTGGGTAAATGCCCAAGAGTGTTATTGCTGGGTCTTGAGGTAGATTGATTCCCAATTTTCTGAGAAACAGCCATACTGATTTCCAAAGTGGTTGTATAAGTTTGCATTCCCACCAGCAATGGAGGAGTGTTCACCTTACTCCAAATCCTCTCCAGCATAAGCTATCATTGGTGTTTGTGATCTTAGCCATTCTGACAGGTGTAAGTTGGTATCTCAGAGTCATTTTGATTTGCATTTCCCTGATTGTTAAGGATATTGAGCATTTCTTTAAGTGTCTTTTGGACATTTGAGATTCTTCTTTTGAAAATTCTGTTTATATCTGTACCCCAGATTATATCTGTACCCCAATGTGTGTGGATTATTTGGTATTTTGATGTCTAGTTTCTTGAGCTCTTCATATATTTTGGTGATCAGTCCTCTGTCAGATATGGGGTTAATGAAGATCTTTTCCCATTTGGTAGGCTGCCATTTTGTCGCATTGGTAGTATCCTTTGCCTTACAGAAGCTTTTCAGTTTCAGGAGGTCCCTTTTATTATTTGTTGTTCTCAGTGTCTGTGCTACTGGTGTTCTATATAGGAAGTGATCTCTGTGCCCATGCATTCAAGGAATCTTCCCAGTTTCTTTTCTAGGAGGTTCAGTGTGGCTGGATTTATGTTGAGATCTTTGATCCATTTGGAATTGAGTTTTGTGCATTGGGATACATATGGATCTATTTGCATTCTTCTATATGTTGACATCCAGTTATGCCAAAGCATGAAGACGCTTTGTTCCATTGTATAATTTTATCTTCTTTGTCAAAAATCAGGTGTTCATAGGTGTGTGGATTAATATCAACTTGATTCCATTGGTCCACCTGTCTGTTTTTATTCCAATAACAAGCTGCTTTCATTATTAATTTTTTATAGTAGAGCTTGAAATCAGGAATGGTTTCAGATGATTCCAGAAGTTCCTTTATTGTATAGGATTGTTTTGGCTGCCCTAGTTTTTTTCCATATAAAGTTGACTATTGTTCTTTCAAGATCTGTGAAGAATTGTATAACCAATATTTTAAATTTTCTTTATTCATGAGAATTTCATACATGTAGTCCTTTATTTCCTCCCTGCAACTCTCATCATAGCCTCCTCAAAATGTCTCACTTCCAACTTTGTGTTTTTTTAAAATTATTTCTATTTATTTGTTAATAACTCTTAAGTTTACTTAGTGTTCCCAATATGCACATTGGTGTGGGTCTATCAATGGGACCTTGAAAACCTACCACCTGCCATATCTTTACTAAAGGATTATTCTCCCCAGCAACTATGAACTCTATTAGCTCTTTGGCAAGTGGATGGAACCTGGAGATCATTGAACCCGTCTATGCTGGATTTTGTTTGGCTTTATTTTGTGCAGGTCTTATAAAGTAGCCACAATTTCTCTGAGTTCAGGAATATGATATACATGTCATGTCCAGAAGATGACATCTCACAATACTCTTTCCCTTCCATTGGCTTTTACATTCTTTTTTTTTTTGCAGATTTTTTTATTTGAATTAGAAATAAGATTGTTTTACATGTCAATCCCAGTTCCCTCTCCCTCCCCTCCACCCCTTCCACCTCTCCCAACTAAAACTCTACCTATCACATATCCTTTCTGCTCCCCAGGGAGGGTGAGGCCTTCCATAGGGGGTCATCAGAGTCTATCGTATCCTTTGGGATAGGGCCTAGGCCCACCCCCATGTGTCTTGGCTCAGGGAGTATTCCTCTATGTGGAATGGGCTCCCAAAGTCCACTCCTATGCTAGGGATAAGTACTGATCTATTACAGGAGGTCCCACAGATTTCGGAGGTCTCCTCACTGACATATATGTTCGTGAGGTCTGGATCAGTCCCATGCTGGTTTCCCAGCTATCAGGCTGTCAGTCTGGGGCCAAGAGCTCCCCATTGTTCAGGTCAGCTGTTTCTGTGCGTTTCACCAGCCTGGTCTGGACCACTTTGCTCATCACTCCTCCTTCTCTGCAACTGGATTCCAGTTCAGTTCAGTGATTAGTTGTGGTGTCTGCTTCTACTTCCACCAGCTGCTGGATGAAGGCTAGAGGATGGCATATAAAACAGTCATCAATTATTTAAGGTATCCTCACTCCTGTTGCTTAGATTGTTAGTTGGTGCCATCTTTGTAGATCTCTAGATATTTCCCTAGTGCCTGATTTCCCTTTAAACCTAAAATGTCTCCCTCTATTATGGTATCTCCATTCTTGTTTTCTTCTATTCTTCCCCTGACTCAACCTTTCTGCTCCGTCATGTCCTCCTCACCCCTCCTCTTCTCCCTTTCTCATTCTCCTAGCTCCTTCCCCCTCTCCTCCCATGCTCCCAATTTGCTCAGGAGATCTTGACCCTTTCCCCTTCTCCAGGGGACCATGTATGTCTCTCTTAGGGTCCTCCTTGTTTACTAGCTTCTCTGGCAATGTGGGTTGTAGGTTGCTAATCCTTTATGTCTAAAATCCACATATGATTGAGTGCATACCATGTTTGTCTTTTTGTGATTGGGTTACTTCACTCAGAATGGTTTCTTCTAGTTCCATCCATTTTCCTGCGAATTTCAAGATTCTATTGTTGTTTTCTGCTGAGTAGTACTCCATTGTGTAAATGTACCACAATTTCTCTATCCATTCTTCAGTTGATGGGCATCTAGGTTGCCTCCAGTTTCTGGCTATTACAAATAGTGCTGCTATGAACATCATTGAACAGATGTCCTTGTTGTATGAATGTGCTTCTTTTGGGTGTATGCCTAGGAGTGGAATTGCTGGATCTTGTGGTAGACTCATTCCCATTTTTCCTGAGGAGTCACCATACTGATTTCCAAAGTGTCTGTACAAGTTTGCACTTCCACCAGCAGTGGAGGAGTGTTCCTCTTTCTCCACATCCTCTCCAACATGAACTGTCATTGGTATTTTTGATTTTAGCCATTCTGACAGGAGTAAGATGGTATCTCAGAATTGTTTTGATTTGCATTTCCCTGATGGCTAAGGATGTTGAACACTTTCTTATGTGTCTTTCAGCCATTTTAGATTCCTCTATTGAGAATTGTCTATTTAGTTCTGTACCCCACTTTTTAATTGGATTGTTTGGTGTTCTGGTGACTAGCTTCTTGAGTTCTTTGTATATTTTGGAGATCAGCCCTCTGTCAGATGTGGGGTTGGTGAATATCTTTTCCCAGTCTGTGGACTGCTGTTTTGTCTTGCTGACTGTATCCTTTGCCTTACAGAAGCTTCTCAGTTTCAGGAGGTCCCATTTATTAATTGTCGACCTCAGTGTCTGTGCTACTGGTGTAATGTTCATTAAGCATTCTCCTGTACCAATTAATTCAAGAGTATTTCCCACTTTGTCTTCCAATAGGTTCAGGGTGGCTGGATTCATGTTGAGAAATTAAGGAAGATACCAGAAAAATGGAAGTATGTCCCATGTTCTTGGATAGGTAGGATCAACAAAGTAAAAATGTCAATCTTGCCAAAAGCAACCTACAGATTCAATGCAATCCCCATCAAAATCCCCAATGTCTATTACCTCTCCAGTTATAGGATTTTGAACAAGATTACAATAGTTTCCAGACATGTAGTTTCCTCCCATGGAGGAGGCATAAATCCAATATGAAAGGTGTTGGTTACTCTTTAACATCAGTGGCCCTATCTTGGCAGGTTGATATTACAGTTAAGGGTCCAGCATTGGCCGAGATTAATGGTGTACCAGTTACTTACAAATTTCATATCATTTTTCTTTAGAGATGAATAATATTCCATTGTGTGCATGTGCTGCATTCTCCTTATTCTCTTCTTGTATTGATTCATTTCCTAACTGTTGTGAATGAAGAAGTAATGAGCATGAATTTACATATAAGTCTCTTGGGTATATAACCAAGAGTAGTATAACTGAGCCACAGTTCTATTTTTATTTTTTTTTTGAGAAATGATCAAATTGATTTCCAAAGTTGCTGTACTATTTAACACTCCCACCAATAAAGTTTAAGGCTTCCCTTTACCATATCCACACTGGCATTTGTTGTCATTTGTATTTCTCATGATGGCCATTTGACTGAGGTGAGATAGAATTTTTTATAAATAAATATTTTATTATATTTTTGAAGTTTTATATATCTTAAAATAATATATATTTGCATTTCCCTGGTGTCTAATGATGTTAAATGCTTTAAAAGGATTTCCTAACCATATTTTTATTATTTTTTTATTTAATTGTTTTTCATTTTATACACCAACCCCAGTTTCCCCCCCTACCCTTCTCCTGCCCCCCTGTCCCCTATTCTTCCCACCCCCATCCAATCCTCAGAGGGAGTGAGGCCTTCCTTGGGGAGTCAACAAAATCTGGCATACCAAATTGAGGCAGGACTAGTCCCCCCCCCCCCGTCCCCTGTATCAAGGCTGAGCAAGGTATCCCACTATAGGGAGTGGGCTCCAAAAAGCTAGTTCATGCCCCTGAGATAGCTCTTGGTGCCACTGTCACATAACTCTCACCTACATTTAGAGGGTCTAGTTCTGTCCCATGCAGGTTCCCCATCTGTCAGTTTGTAGTCCGTGAACTCCCTCTAGCTCGGGACAGCTGTCATTGGCTTTCCCCATTGTGATCTTGACTTCCCCTTGTTTATATGATCCTTCCTCCCCCTCTTCAACTGAACTCCAGGAGCTCAGGCCAGTGCTTGACTGTGGATCACTGTGTCTGTCTGCTTCCATCAGTTACTGGATATAGGCTCTATTATGACAAACAGGGTGGTCACTAATCTGATGAAAGGAGTATAAATGGAATTACCTGTTATGCAACAATAATGGCCATATTTTTTTATACCATACGATAACAATAAAAAGCTCAGTGCCAGGAATGGGTTACTTCTTTTGGAGCTGTTGGTTGGGGGGTCTGATAGACCCACAAACATTACAGGCTATTGGCAATGCTATTGGTTACTATTCAGAACTTGGCAGAAAGATCCTATTGCTGTAGACATCACATACTTAAGTCATAGCACATAAAGAAATGGAGCTGGTGCCACCCTGGAAGCTTCATTCTTAATTGTTAGGAATGTGAAAGAATGCCATTAATTAGGTACTGTGTCTTGCTCATTGTTGGGGGGTACATACTGTGTTGAATGTATTGTCAGATCAGCCTGTTCTTGTTCAACTCATTCCAAGTAATTAGCTCTATAGAAAGCTGCCAGGTTGGCACATCCACCCCCTAGCTCCTTCTTCCTAGCATTTCCAGGAATGCTTGTCACAAGGGATAAACACATCTAGGAAATAATTACTTCAGTGCAATACTGTTCTGTGGCAAATACAGCAATCCAGGTGATGACTAATGATGGCAAAGTTATCCTTTCAGACTTCCCATCTACACTGTGTCAACAGGTTTTTCTGCCTTTGGTTTTGGCTCAACTGGACCAAGGTTCCTTTTCCTGCTTTCATTCCATCAGGAGAGTGAGGTAGTCTATGTACTTTTCCTGTGCTATCCAGAAAAGTAGCCACCCAACACCAATGGCTACCGAGTACTTGAAATATGACAACTCCAAACTGAGAAGTCCTTTCAGTACTAAATATGCAGCATAAAGATTTGATACAAGAAAGGATACACTTTTCTACATTAATGCATTTTTCTATATTGACATAGTAATTTGGATTAAAATATATTATTAAAATTCATTTCACCATTTTAAAACGTGGCCGTAAGGGAAAAATAAAACAAACGCTACTTGTGGGCCAATTGTATTTCTAGGGAGCAGCACTGATTACCAATTCCTTCTCTCTGGGTCACTCACAACCTCACTACCCCCATCCTCTTTGGTCCTATGTATATGAAACCCAGGGAGCCATCAGAGGCAGGGTCTAGGTAACACAAAATCAACTGAGTAGACAGTACAAGGCCCTCTGACCATCTGATACCAACACTGGAGTTTTTCCTACATTCTACTCAGTTGCTTATATTGTATAAGGCAGGCTAAACCACACAAGAAAGTGACCACACCTGACCAGACCATTCCCTCCCAGAGGGACATAGTACCTTTCCTGCCAAAGCCCTCTCTTAGAACAGGTATCTTTGATGCAAATGTGAAGCCCCAGATGTCTCTGAATAGCATTTTGAGATATCAAAGAACTCCAAAAACTCTACAGGGGCTTGGAGATCTTATCACTTAGTGGTGGCTGAAGACAAGGGTCTGCATGTCCCATGAGCAGCAGTAGTACTTATACACACTTAAAATGAACGAACTAGTGTCCCAGTGTTTAAGATTGCAGTAACTGGCTTCTAATGGCTATACTCTGTTCTCCAGAAGATCTTGTCTTCTGTTTCATTATCTTAGAAGGATGCCAATGACCAGCAAACACTCCCCTAATGTCAGCACTTACTCTTAAAATATGAAGGGCACATGGGAAGACATAGTCACTGTGGCATGCCTGCTCCCAACACTGGGAAGTTTCCCATGTCACCCACCAACATAATGACAGCTGCTTGAATTGGAGGTGAGCAGAACTCTAGTGGGGTGGAGTTCTTCCTGCTGTCTTGGAATGGCCCATTTTCAATCACACAAAATACCGTGGGAGCAAAATGTCCTAAAAATGAGCTGTGAGGAGAAACTGAAGCAGAGTGGGAGACTGTGGTGAAGTGGGAGGAGAGCTCAAAAGCATTCCGAGATCTGAGTGTCCGCTTGGCACTCCAACAACACTCAGCATTTGTTTCTCCTCGGCTTTGTGTTCAGTGGCAGTGTGTTGATAGCTTGATATTGACCACTGTGAGAACTTTTATGCAACAGAAAAGGGTAGCCTTTGACTGAGGTAGGAATCCATGCCATGGAACTAGGCAAAGCTTCAAATTAGCCTCATCCCTTTGAACCCTTTATTGAAAGCCCACAGCACATTGCTGTGTGGAGCACTGAGCAGCCAGTGACATATGTCCCTTAGAGGGATGCCATTGGTGCTCTGGCTGGGTGCCTCCACAGAGGGATCTAAGTCTCTGTGAGGTGTGTGTGGAACAAATGGCAGGTTCTATATGGATATCGTCTTCCTTATTCCAAATCCTGCACTCAAGGCACCCAAGGAACTTTGTTTGCTTCATGATGCCATGTTTGCTTCAGTTGACATCACTGAGTGGCATCATTTTACATGGAAGCCCTGTCCTTCAGTAAACTCAGTGTGGACATATTTATATCTCAGTCCAGTCTGGAAACTCACAGTATTTCCCTTGTCAAGTGTGCGAAACAGCAGAGCTTTGTTGTGAATGAGCCCTGTTAGTGAGGTTATTGTTGTTTTTACTTGAAACCTGCAAAACAGCCTTCAGGAAGGCAATGTGTCTTTTGGATTTGTTCTGACTACTGTTACAATAGCAAAAAATGACAGAAGCTGTGTTGGTGGTGTTGAGTACTGCATTTTTATATATAAAAAAGCCATGCTTATCATTTGTAAGCTGGTGTGAAGGTCCAGGCCTTCTGGTAGGGAGGGCTCCTTCCTTCTCTGTCACTCACCTTCCATTCTTTAGTGAGTCAAGTCTGGCTCAAAAATCCTTCTGCTCTTGGAAATCTTCCCAGTGTTGTTTAAAGCCAGCAGTCTTTAAGTATCCTCTCCCGGCCTCCTTAAAGCATTTCCAGTCCCAGTCTCACTCAGTAGCCCTCATGTGTTATTCATAGCTATAGTTTTTCCCAGTTGCATGAAAAATACTTTATTAAAAGAGAAACTGCTGTTCCTTTCTTTTTCATGATTTCTATACTTCATGCTTAATGTACAGTTATTAAGTAATTAGAGAAAAAATATTTCTAACACCTTTTAGCATTTTCATTGCCTCCTTATCTTTACAGCATTTCTTGGAGGCATATATTATTATCTCCCTTTGCACATGAGAATGTTGAAATTCATGGTAACTGAATACCTGCTTAAGGTCATATAGCAATGCCCCAGGAAAATGTGTCACCATGGAGAAAGATCAGCTTTCTTCAGCTTCTCCAGCTACACACTTCCTCTCCACACACCATCCGATGTGAGCAAGGAGTAGAAGTGATGTCTGCATAGTAGGATGACAAGGGTCTTTATCATACCTCTTCTTTCAGACTGGACAATACCTTGCCAGCTCTTACATGAGACAAGTAGGATTCTGCTCACAGCCCATTTCAGTTGGCCTGCCATGCTTTGGCTGACTTCCATGGAAGTCCAAGTCTGGTTCTATAGAATCCCGGCCCAGTCAGGGTTGTCAGTGACATTTGAGTGGAGGCGCCCTAGGGGTGGACTGGACCAAGGGTCCCTGTTCCTGTGTCCCTTTGCAGGTATTCCTTTGCTTTTTCAGCTGCATGTGGGTTCATGGCAGCTCTGGATGTTTGCCTGTGAAGTTGTGCAAGTCTTCAATGATAAATCATTGTGCTTCATATGGATCTAGGAATTGTCTATTATCTTTTAAAGTTGGAACTTGATATTATCAGAGCAAGTAAAAAGCATTTTACCATGGCTCTGTCCACTCCAAGCACAGACAGGATCTTCAGGAAAGAGTAACCTCGTTCTCCTTTTATTTTCAATGAAAGCTAGGCTTCCATATGTTTACTGTGCTTCTTTCTGGCCTACAGTTTTTGAATTCCAAATTATTTGGCTTTTGAAAACTTAAAATTTTGACTTTAAAGAGCACAGTTTCTGGAGTGAAGAGCATAGTGTTAGAGAAAGGAAAGCAGGGCCTCAAAAGCTGCTTAGTGACATACCCCATGTTGCAGTCCACGAGGTCACACTGCAGCATTACAGTGATACACTGCCTCACTCACATAGCACAACTCATTGTGCTGTTCAGGACTCACAGGGGCCTCGTGTGATTCTGAAGCTTGTGTTCCATGCTGGCCTTGGCTGCTTACATATGTAATTCTTGTACTTGGGAGCTGAGGCAGGAGGATTGTGGATTCAGTGTCATCCTGGGTTACATAGAGAGATTTTGTCTTACTCCACTCTTCTTCTCCCCAGGGGGCTTTGCTTATTATGCCTCATGACATGGAAGAACATTTTACTCTAGATCTCTGCAAAAACACATTGCTGGTCACCACCCAATATATTAAAATTGTTGAAAAAGTTGGAAGAGTAGGAATAGACTATGTGAAGGCTCACACAAGTGAGCCAAAAAGTGCTCAGTGTTTCTGACATTGGGTCTGAGGCAGATAATGATCAAGAGTAAGGTAGGGTAAGATCAGGACATGGCAGGGCAGAGCTGGGAGGGGAGTGAAGAGCAACTCTCCCTAGTAGTCAGGGTTATGTGCACAGAAGAATCCAGGTTCAAATTCCTGTACCAACATTGTCTTGTGATATAAAATTGAGCAAATGGGAAAACCTCTCTAAACCCATATCTTCTCCCATGGAATACTATAGGGAGAAATCCTGATTAGAGGTTTTCTTGGGCCTGGTCACAGGAACCGCTCACCACACCCAAAGGTAACAAGGGTTTAAGAAGGAGGGACGTGTGCATGCAACTCTCTTTCGTCTGGCTGAGCTGACTAGGAAGCATTCCAGGGTCTGTCTGGCTCTGGTGTAAACCTGGTCACTGGCTCCCTTGAGTGAGTACTTTTCCCCAATAAACTACTGTTTATCAACCTATCTCTGACTCCACTTTGTAAACATCAATAGAATACAGCTTACAACAAAGTCATGTGTCCCTCATAGGGAATGTAAAGATTTATTAAGACAAAACCATTCAGCCATGACTAGACACTTAATTTTCTCACTTTGCATTTATGAAAGCAAGTTTTGATCAACATTCTACAAGCACTGGTCAATAGTGTATGGTTGTCTTTGCCTCTGGCACTGGGTGCATACAGCAAGTCGTGAAGATCTCACTGTGAAAAACTCTTTGTTTAACAAGTGCATTTCAAAAAGCAAAAAATAGAGTAGAAATCTGAATTAAAGAGATATAAGAGAGTTAACAACTAGCCACAATGTGTAGAATCTACTGGAATCTTATTTTTTGTCTTTATTTTATTTACTTGAAAATTTATATTTAATTTTAATAGGCAAATACATAAATATATTTACCACATACTACATTTTGAAATGTGTACATTGTGTAATGGTGGAACCAAACTAACTAACTCATATCTTATGTTTAAGCAAATTATTTGTGGACATTAAGTGATTACTGTGAAGTTTTAATATAATACTGGCTAGTACTGAGCAAATATTTTTGGAAGCTTTGAACAAACTTGTAAAGCCTGGTATTTGGGATATTTGAATAGGTTATGGGAAAACATGATTGAGGGAGATTATTATATGAGGATGGGCCTTTGCAGTGGTTTATTATGCTCATTTTTCATCTTTAATGTGTGTTTAGAAATCTCCATAATAAAAAAAAACATTTTAAGAAAAAGAAAAGGAGAAAACAATTAAATGTTCTTTTCACTTACAAATCCCCAACTTTCAGAAAGATACTATTTTAAGGCATCTTACCATTCCACGTGGAACAACTATCTGCGGCCATTCTTGGATTTACTTCTCTTCAGACATATTTGCCAATGAATTCTATACTTCTCACATTGGTACCTTAAAACGCCTCAAAAAATGATTGGAACACTTCACGTTCATACCTTTACACATGTCTGGCTTTCATGTGAGCAAACTTTCATGTGATCCAAACTCAAGTGCTTGTGTTTGTACAACAAGCACGTTATCACTGAGCCATCGGCTTGTTCCTTATAAAGATACATAGTAAGTAAAGGAGACAGCACGAGCTACTGGTCTTCACAGAAGCAGAGGAAAACTGTATAAACGAGGGGGCTTTGAGATTTGAGATTTCAAAAGCCCGATCCAGGCCCAGTGTGGTGTTTTCTTCCTTCTGCTTGTGGATTTGGATGCAGAACTCTGTTACTTTTCCAGCACCACACCTGCCTGAAACCATGCTCTCTGCCATGATAATAAGGCCCTGAAACTGTAATCAAAGACCACAATTAAATGATTGCTTTTCTCAGACGTAATTTGGGCATGGTGTCTCTTCAAAGCAATAGAATTGTGTCTAAAGCAGATCCCCTCCTTCACTGTGGCCCTTTATTTCCAAATCACTCTGGGTATTCCCGACAAAAGTCTAA
The DNA here is from genome assembly GCF_003668045.3 of Cricetulus griseus. NCBI lineage: Eukaryota > Metazoa > Chordata > Mammalia > Rodentia > Cricetidae > Cricetulus > Cricetulus griseus. Next base: position 241,637,054 of record NC_048595.1, on the reverse strand, counting down.
AGTCTTCAAGCTAACAGCTACACATGAGAAAAAGTATTTGTCTTTCTGTTCTGGCTTGCCTCATTCAGAATAATTCTTTCCTGTTCCATCCATTTTCCTCAAATTTTCATTTCTATTCACAACTGAAAAATACTGCATGGTGTAAATATATCACATTTTCATTATCCATTCTTCCATTGACAGACATACATCTAGGTTGTTGCCATTTACTGAATGTTGTGAACAGAGGAACAATAACACTGAAGAGCAAGTATCTCTGGTAAGATACAGGTCCTTTGTGAATGCATGCATGTGGAAGCTGAAGCCAGACAAAAATCTCAGTGTGGGCTGAAGATGGACACACAGTCCCACCCTTAGCTGGGATTCATTTGATAGTTTTGGAATTTTCAGATTAAGTTTTCTTTAATGTGGCCTCAACCATGTTCTAGGGCAAACTAGATCCTGTACCCAAGAGTAGTTGGTCAAGTCAAACTGTGGAGAGAGGTGGGGGGTGGGGTGGGGCTAAAGATGTGTTAGAAAGGAGTAGGGGTGGATCTAGGAGGAGTTAGGGGATGAGGTAATATGAAAAATACATTACATTTACAAAGAAATAAATAACATTTAAATTAAGTTTCAAAAGAAGATATGTAAATATTTTCTACACTTCTGAAGAAAACAAGGGCAACTTTCTATCATGTCTCCCTGAGATTCATTACAGATCTCCAAGAATAAAAGAATTACTGATACTTTCTCAAAAAGATAAACTGTGCTCTTAGTGTTTGAGTCACAATTAAATTGAATTTACTTGAGGACTCTGGTAGAATGTTAATCTGTTAGAAATAAATTTCTTCCTAAAAATCTTAAAAGTAGCAAATATAGATAGGGATAAGAAATTGTAAATAGTTAATTGAAACATTTGCAGTCTTATATATTTCAAGAAAGTGACTATTTTGGTTGCATTTAGTTTTTCACAGTAATAGCAAAACTGTATTATATTACTGACAGATTTTGACTACCCAATCATCTTTTAAAATAATATGTTCTGTATTTCTTATTTTACTGGAGAAAGTCCAGAACTGTGTTAATCTTAAATAGAGATTTGAAAATGGAAAAAAAAAATCCTTTCCACACAATGATCCTAAGCTCTGTAGATCTTAAACTGACACTTACAGATGTAATTATAGTATAAATATTCTTTAAATAGTTTTCCACTGAAATACTGCATCCCAAGAAACAGATGAAATGCACAGAGGACATCCTTCTGTCAAGTTTCCTTTGATATGGGTATTCTGTTATATGAAATGTTTCCCCCAAAACTCATGCGTTGAAGGCTTGGTTGCCAGTTTGTGAGGATGTTGAGGTGACCAAATTGTAAAAGCTCTTATTACATTCATAGAATAATCTATTGCTGACTTCGTGTCTGAATAGGCTATTAGTAGTTGGAGGATAATTCACAGGGTTAAGTCTTTGAAGGGTGTATGCTGTCTCTGGTTCCTTCTCCACCCCCTTGGTTTCCTGGCCACCATGAACTGATAAGCTCTGCCTCCCAATGCCCTTTTCAGTGTGATGCTCTATCTTGCAATAAGCCTATTAGCCATGGAGCCAAATGACAAGGGATTGAAACTTCTACAATGTGAGCCAGATCTATTTTTCTTTAAGTTTTTCCTCAGGTATTTTTGCCACAGTGCTGAAATCTGATGATCACACCTGCCATTTTCTCTAGGGTTCATTCCAAGAGCCCCAGTGGCTACCTGAAAAAGCAGATGGTCCTAGCACTTACACATGCTATGGCTTTCCTATAATACATATGCTTGATAAAGTTTAGTTTATAAATTAATTGTAAAAGACAGTGACCTGTAATAAAACCAAGAAATTATAAAAGTTTTAATGTGGCATTAACAAAATCTCTTACTACACTGTAGATCTTATAAAATTAGTATATAACTTTCTTTTTATTGAATTTTTTATTTGAATTAGAAACAAGATTATTTTACATGTCAACTCCAGTTCCTTCTCCCTCCCCTCCCCCCTGCTCCTCCCAACTAACACCCTAGCTATCCCATACCCTTTCTGCTCCCCAGGGAGGGTAAGGCCTTCCATAGGGAGTCTTCTGAGTCTGTCATATCCTTTGGGATAGGGCCTAATCCCACCCCCGTGTGTCTAGGCTCAGGGAGTATCCCTCCATGTGGAATGGGCTCCCAAAGTCCATATCTATGCTAGGGACCCCATAGATTTCTGAAGTCTCCTCACTGACACCCATGTTCATGGGGTCTGGATCAGTCGCATGCTGGTTTCCCAGCTCTCAGTCTCTCTTCCTTGTTCGGGTCAGCTGTTTTTGTGGGTTCCACCAGCCTGGTCTGGACACCTTTGCTCATCACTCCTCCTTCTCTGCAACTGGATTCCAGTTCAGTTCAGTGATTAGTTGTGAGTGTCTGCTTCTACTTCCATCAGCTGCTGGATGAAGGCTATAGGATGGCATATAAGTTAGTCATCAATCTCATTATCAGAGGAGTGCATTAAAAGTAGCCTCTCCTCCGTTCCTTAGATAGTTAGTTGGTGTCATCTTTGTAGATCCCCAGACATTTCCCTAGTGCCCGAATTCTCTTTAAACCTATAATGTCTCCCTTTATTATGGTATCTCTTATCTTGCTCTCTTCTATTCTTCCCCCGACTCAACCTTCCTGCTCCCTCATGTCCTCCTCACCCCTTCTCTTCTCCTCTTCTCATTCTCCTAGCTCCCTCTCCCCTCCCCCATACTCCCAATTTGCTCAGGAGATCTTGTCCCTTTCCCCTTCTCTGGGGGACCATGTATATCTCCTTAGACTCCTCTTAGCTTCTCTGGTGGTGTGTAGGGTGGTAATCCTTTGCTCTATGTCTAAAATTCATATGAGTGAGTACATACCATGTTTGTCTTTTTGTGACTGGGTTCCCTTGAGTATATAGCTTTCTTATAAGTTGATAATTTTCAGTTTTTCACTTAGAGAAGCACTTTATAGCTATTCTTGGGGATACCTGAACTTCCAACATCACTACTCTTGCACTTAATAAGTGCAAGAGTATAAGAATAAATATGAATACATATGAGTATAAGAGTATAAGAATAAATATGAATTACAAGGCTTGCATTAAAATAACCTTACTTTATTTAATTTATTCTTATTAAATAAAGTAAGGTTATTTTAATGCAAGCCTTGTAATATGCAACAATCTGATTACACAGATGACTCCTAAGTGGCTGACAGGCAGTTGTATCTACACATGGATGTGGTGGAAAGGGATGGGTCATATTCTGTGGGATAGAGCAGGATACACAGGGTTTAAGCATGCTTCTCAGAAGGACACACTCCTAAACTTTTGATATTTTTCACATTTTCCATTTGATGTTTTTGGATACAGGCTGACCTTAGGTAATTCAACCTATAGAAGCTGAAACCACCGATAATGGGAAAGCACCACAATGTTAGAAGTTCTCACGTCTACGGCTGACACACTCTCACACTCCCATCTCTGACTGCCTCTGAGGCTACACTAGCCTCCGTTGTCAGTCAAGGCCAGGGAGAGTGAATGAGGCTTTACTGTAAATTTTAGCTTTCAGCAAGGGAGAAATCAGATCTCAGGTTGAGACTCGAATACAAGAAGGGGAGCGTCGTCAGGTGGCAATGAAATAACATCATACTGCCCACTGACTGTGTGCTGTGACTAAATAGGATGTAGCTGGCTAAGGGGTTCTGTAGGGGAAGCTGTAGCCACGCCTACTTAGGGGCTGGCTACAGGTGTGCCTGACCACGACCTCACAAGCTTTCGAGGGCGTGGTCAGGGGACGTAGGGTGACTGCGTTTGCTCTTTAGCTTTCACTTTGGTACTTGCTGTACAGACTGCTGCCACACCGGCTGGCTAGGTTGCTCTGTAAGTAAGGCTTTTCCCTATTAAATACCCTTATATTTCTACCTGACTCTGTATTGGTAATTTCCCACTATAGGGTTCTGTGAAAGAAAGAGTGGTCTGTGAGGCAATAACAGGTCTATAATAGACATTCAGGGCATTTCCCTTTCACAGAAAATTTCATTAAGGAAGTGGTGATGGCCAAAATCGTGTGAATATGTCATGGGCAGACATAATGCCACCACTACTGAAAACCAGCTTTTTTGTTTTGCTCTTGCTGGTGTCGTTGCTTATATGTTTATTTTCTTATTTTCTCTAGAATGCAAATTCTAAGATAGCAGTAACCTTGATGCCTAAAAATCGGACCCGTCTCAATAAATATATGTTGACTTATATGGGTGATGCCATGCTTCAATCAAAAGCTTGGTCAGGAATGAGAGACAAGCACAAGGTTAACTCAAGAACTATCCTCTCATGCTTTCTAGCAAATTAAAAAACTCCTGGTGACCATAAAAGTATACTTATGGAAGTTTGTGGGTAAGATTCTTTTTCAGGAAACCTATTTGAAATATGTAAGTTTAGAGACTGAGTCTGAGAACACCAATTTGGAAGGAAGTGCTTTTTGAGTTGAATACAGATAGGGCTGAAGGGAGGGGTCTAAAGAGAAGGGAATGATTGACGAGTAGAAGGAGTGGGACAGAAAGCTAAATGTGAGCTGGGAAAACTATGAAGGCCAATTCCCCAAAGCAACACACTGGATGGTGTTGACCAATCAGGCAAGAAACTTCATTTTGATCTTCAAGGCACTGTGGAGCCAAAGGAGAGCTTTCAATATGTAAAATCATTTGCAGCAGGGATTGAATTGTAGGCAATATTTGGAACTGATTTTAAAAGCAAGGGAGGAAAGCACGATTATCATCATAGAAAATATGTTTTTATATCTGAGGACAACATTAACCTGTATTGCAAAGTTAGGTTATTATTTCAATCCTACTTTATCACTAGAAGTTGAAAAAATTGCTTCTACAACAAACGTGAAATGGCTGCGTTGGGCAAACCACAAGTATTAAATCCAGGAAACAGAAATTGGCTTTCAATATTTGTAATAAAAAATAGAACCATTTCTTTACTTTTCTCCAATCTTAATAAATCTTTAACTTCTCTTTAAGATTTTTTTTAAAATCCAGTTTACTCTGTAAATTTTCAAGTCCTACATAAGACCAAATGTATTTGAATGACGTTTCTCTGGGGTGTGGTTAGGAAAAAGGAATTGAATGGAACTGTTTCTTTGTGACTCATTGCTTCAGGCCTCTGACAGCTCTGCAGTACCTACCCTTTTTATGCAAAACTTGTGCTGGCCACTGACTGAGGGTGAAAGTTAAAGGAAGAAAAAGAAACCCAGAGCATTCGAGCATGTGCATTGTAAGCATAATTATTTACTACCAGTCAAGACAATGTTTTTAAATTATTAATGATTTACAGTACTCAGTGGTGGCCCATGAGCCAGTGCCCATGCGTGAGAGCTTTGCATACATTATTCAGTCCTCCAGAGGTTTAAAGAAGGCAGCCAGTCTCTGGACCTTCCTCCTCTCCTCCCTTTTATCTTCCAAGATCTTGCAAAATTATGGTCCTATCAATATATGGAATGTAAAACTTAGGTGTGGCATCTGGGTGTGGAACTATTTCCACATATATGAAATATTTGTACTGGTTATGACTTATTTAGCTGCAAGTTATACACTAAGTAGTTGACACAATTGCCTGTTGAATCCTCCCTCCCAATCTGCAGTATGTCAGATACATATGATGATGACAGATCTTGTCCAGATCATCAAGCTGGGCCCTGAAGTCCCCCACGCCTGACTTCAGATGCATAATTTCAGCATTAAGGTAGATGGCTTCCATCATGGCTACTCTTCCACTTAATTGATTGTTTTGTAAAAGGTCTTTCCATCTATACCAGTAGTCTCAACTTGTGGGTGACAACCCCTTTGGGGGGATTAAGCAACCCTTTCACAGGGATTACTTATAAGATATCCTATATATCAGATATTTACATTATGATTCACAATAGTAGCAAAAGTAGAGTTACACAGTAGCAACAAAATCATTTTATGGTTGGGGTCACTACGACATGAAGAACTGTATTAAAGGGTGGCAGCTTTAGGAAGGTTGAGAACCACTGCTCTAGAATCTTGTAATGAGAACTGACCTTTCATTGTATCTGAGCTTGTTATGTAAATAGACAAGTAAGCAGTGGTCTAGAGGTGTCAGTAAACAGTGAGATATCACCTGAAGACAGTTCTGGGAATTGAACAAAAGCCTTTCATCTCCCTGCCCTGGTTACCTCTGTAAAGCATTTTAGGATTAACATTTTCCCCATAAAATAGTGAATCAGTGTGACACTTACACATTACTAGCCTTGTTTGAAGGCTGTTAAATGGGGCCAACGTGCTCCAAGTCCAATCATAGAGGCATAGATTTAATGCAGAGTCCCAGGACAGACATTCAGCCTCTACAGCAGCTCTCAGAGGACAGAAGATGAAGGGAGAACCTCAGCATTAGAAATATGGTCAGTATTTCATTGAAATTTGAAGATGTAGCAAATTTAGTAGATATTTTTCCAGTTTCCATATTGCTTCCCACTGAAGCACTTATTTCTGGATGCAGCAACCCTGAAGGAAGCTTACTGATGACAGTGGCCGTGGCACCAAAGTGGAATTCTGGATAGGGGGTTAATTACTGGCTATGTAGATGTGGGAAATACTGTACACGGGTGAGCATTCACTGATGTGACCTCAGTGTACTTTCACAACAGCATGGCATCCTCGTACAGAGATGCAAAATTAAGGTATGAAGTGTAGACCTGGCTCTTTATATTAAACAGAGTTGTTTGTTCAGTGTTAACACCAAAGAATGCTTTAAAGGCAGAATTCAAGCAGGGCATAAGCAACTGGTCTGATGAATGATATTTGCTAGTCACCCATAAAAGGCATCTGTTTCTTGGCTTGATAGTTAAAAGTGGTTGTCAATCTGACAGGATCTAGAATCATGGAGGACACAGACCTCTGGGCATGTCTATGAGATGCTATTTTAGGCTAGCTTCTGGGGATGTCTATCAAGGAAAAGACCCCTTATGAATGTGGCCAGCACTGTTCCACAGGCTGGGGTCTGGGGCTGACCACAGAGGAGAGCACTAGCTAAGCACCGGCATTATTCTCTCCCTGCTTTCTTCTAATGAGAAGATGGTGGATGCAATGCCACTAGATGTCTCATGCTCCCACTGCCACGATGGACGGAACACTCAGACTGTGAGCCAAAATAAACCCTTCCTTCCTGAAATTGCTTCTTGTTGGGTATTTCTTACAGCAATAAGGATGATAACTGACATACATGTTTTCTCATGTTGCTTGAATGCTATGAAAACATTCTTCCAGTAGCTGAGTATACGCAGAACCCAGAAAGAACCAGAGGCTGGTCAGTTCTTTTTTTTTTAAATTTTATTTTATTAGTTCAAATTAGGAACAAGCTTGCTTCAGATGTCAATCCCTTCTCCCTCTCCCTCCTCTCCCCCCAACATCCCACCTGCCCCTAGCCATCCCCTCTCCACTCCCCAGGCAGGGTAAGGCCCTCAAAAGGGGCTCCCCAAAATCTACCACATCATCCTGGGCCAGGCCTAGGCCCTTCCCCATGTATCCAGGTCAAGAGAGCATCCCTTCACAAGGGATTGGCTCTCAAAATCCCTTCTTTTTTTTAAGACCTTACATATTTAATACAGTGAATTACCCCTGTACAAATGGAAAAAATTAAGTTCAACATTTCTAGACCAATATGGCTGTTAATTTTTGTACAATGCCAACTGAACGCAGTAAACTGGGATACTTTTTTCCAAAGTTGACAGCACAGCTAAAGTTTCCAAAAATTATAATATATATATATATATATATATATATATATAGTTATGCATCAATAGCAGCAACAGCTTTTGCAGGTTCTGCAGTCATTTGAACAAAATTGTAGAGACATCCAGCACTCACCATTAAAAAACAAAATCCCAGAAAAACAGCACAGTTCTGTTACTCTTGTGGTACCTGGCACCATTTTTTTTTTTTTTAAATTAGCTTCTCAATCATCATCTGGAAGGAAACCATTCTGAGCAACATCATTAAAAACAGCTCTGATAAAGCATGGTCACTACTATGTATCATAAAGCAGGTCCACATATGAGTGAGTACATATCATGTTTGTCTTTTTGTGATTGGGTTACCTCGCTCAGAATGGTTTCTTCGAGTTCCATCCATTTTCCTGCAAATTTCAAGATTCTATTGTTTTTTCTGCTGAGTAGTACTCCATTGTGTAAATGTACCACAATTTCTATATCCATTCTTTGGTTGAGGGGCATCTAGGCTGCTTCCAGGTTCTGGCTATTACAAATAATGCTGCTATGAACATGGTTGAACAGATGTCTTTGTTATATGAATGTGCTTCTTTTGGGTATATACCAAGGAGTGGAATTCCTGGATCTTATGGTAGACTCATTCCCATTTTCTTGAGGAGTCGCCAGACTGATTTCGAAAGTGGCTGTGCAAGTTGGCACTCCCACCAGCAGTGGAGGAGTGTTCTCCTTTGTCCACATCCTCTCCAGCATAAACTGTCATTGGTATTTTTGATTTTAGCCATTCTGACAGGAGTAAGATGGTGTCTCAGAATTGTTTTGATTTGCATTTCCCTGATGGCTAAGGATGTTGAACACTTTCTTATGTGTCTTTCAGCCATTTTAGATTCCTCTATTGAGAATTGTCTATTTAGTTCTGTACCCCATTTTTTAATTGGATTGTTTGGTGTTTTTGAGAATAGCTTCTTGAGTTCTTTGTATATTTTGGAGATCAGCCCTCTGTCAGATGTGGGGTTGGTGAATATCTTTTCCCAGTCTGTGGTCTGTTGTTTTGTCTTCCTGACTATGTCCTTTGCCTTACAGATGCTTCTCAGTTTCAGGAGGTCCCATTTATCAATTGTTGATTTCAGTGTCTATGTTACTACTGTTAGGTTTGGGAAGCCGTCTCCTGTACAGATTAATTCTAGGGTATTTCCCACTTTAGCTTCTAGTAGGTTCAGTGTGGCTGGGTTTACGTTGAGGTCTTTGATCCATTTTGACTTAAGTTTTGTGCAGGGCAAAAGGCTTGGGTCTGTCTGTAGTCTTCTCCATGTTTGCATCCAGTTATGCCAGCACCATTTGTTGAAGATGCTCTCTTTGTTCCAGTGTATATATTTGGATTGTTTGCCAAAAATCAGGTGTTCGTAGGTGTGTGGGTTAATTTCAGGGTTTTCAACTCTATTCCATTGGTCTACTTGTCTGTTTTTGTGCCAATACCAAGCTGTTTTCAGGACTATAGCTCTGTAATAGAGCTTAAAGTTAGAGATGATGATGCTTCCAGAAGTTCCTCCATTGTACAGGGTTGTTTTGGCTATCCTGGGTCTTTTGTTTCTCCATATAAAGTTGGGAATTGTTCTTTCAAGGTCAGTGAAGAATTGTGTTGGGATTTTGATGGGGATTGCATTGAATCTGTAGATTGTTTTTGGCAAGATTGCCATTTTGACTATGTTGATCCTGCCTATCCAAGAGCATGGGAGATCTTTCCATTTTCTGGTATCTTATTTAATTTCTTTCTTTAGAGACTCAAAATTCTTACTGTACAGGTCTTTCAATTTTTGGTTAGTGTTAGTCCAAGGTATTTTATGTTGTTTGTGGCAATTGTAAAGGGTGATGGTTCTCTGATTTCTTTCTCCACCAATGTGTCATCCGTATATAGTAGGGTTACAGAGTTTTTTGAGTTAATCTTATATCCTGCCACTTTGCTGAAGGTGTTTATCAGCTGTAGGAGTGCCCTGGTTGAGTTTTTGGGTCACTTATGTAAACTCTCATATCATCTGCAAATAGTGAGAGTTTGACTTCTTCTTTTCCAATTTGTATTCCCTTGATCTCCTTTTGTTGTCTTATTGCTCTAGCTAGAACTATAAGGACAATATTGAAGAGGTATGGAGAGAGTGGACAGATTTGTCTTGTCCCTGATTTTAGAGGAATTGAATTCAGTATCTCTCCATTTAATTTGATGTTGGCTGTTGGCTTGCTGTCTATTGCTTTTATTATGTTGAGGTATGTTCCTGTTATCCCTGATTTCTCCAGGACCTTTTTCATGAAGGGATGTTGGATTTTGTCAAAGGCTTTTTCGGCATCTAGTGAGATGATCATGTGATTTTTTTTCCTCAGTCTGTTTATATGGTGGATTATATTGATGGATTTTCGTATGTTCAACCATCCTTGCATACCTGGGATGAAGCCTACTTGATCGGGATGGATGATTTCTCTGATGTGTTCTTGGATTCAATTTGCCAATATTTTATTGAGAATTTTTGCATTAATGTTCATGAGGGATATTGGTCTGTAGTTCTCTTTCTTTGTGTCTTTGTGTGGCTTGGGTATTAAGATTATTGTGGCCTCATAAAAAGAGTTTGGTAATGACCCTTCTGCTTTTATTGTGTGGAATACTTTGAGGAGAATTGGTATTAGCTGTACTTTGAATTTCTGGTAGAATTCTGCACTGAAGCCATCTGGCCCTGGGCTTTTTTTTGGTTGGGAGACTTCTAATGACTGCTTCAATTTCATTAGAGGTTATAGGTCTATTTAAGTTGCGTAACTGTTCTTGATTTAATTTTGGAAAGTGAAATCTGTCCAGAAAATTGTCCATTTCCTTTAGATTTTCAAATTTTGAGGAATATAGGTTTTCAAAGTATGACCTGATGATTCTCTGGATTTCCTCTCTGTCTGTTGTTATGACTCCCTTTTCATTCCCGATTTTATTAATTTGCATGTTCACTCTTTGTTGTTTGGTAAGTTTGGATAAAGGTTTGTCTATCTTGTTGGTTTTCTCAAAGAACCAACTTTTTGTTATATTGATTCTTTATATTGTTCTACTAGTTTTGATTTTATTGATTTCAGCCCTCAATTTGATTATTTCCTGGCATCTGCTCCTCCGGGATGTATTGGCTTCTTTGTTTTCTAAAGCTTTCAGTTGTGCTGTTAATTCTCTAGTGTGATTATTCTCCTGTTTCTTCATGTGGGCCTTTAGCGCTATGAACTTTCCTCTTAGCACTGCTTTCAGAGTATCCCATAGGTTTGGATATGTTGTGTCTGCATTCGCATTGAATTCTAGGAAATCTTTAATTTCTTTTTTTTATTTCTTCCTGGACCCATGAATTGTGCAATTGGGTGTTACTTAATTTCCAAGAGTTTGTAGGTTTTCTGTAGTTGTTGTTGTTGTTGAATTCTAATTTTAAAGCATGGTGGTCTGATAAGACACAGGGGGTTATTTCAATTTTTTTGTACCTGTTGAGGTTTGCTATGTTTCCAAGTATGTGGTCGATTTTAGAGAAGGTTCCATGTGGCGCTGAGAAGAAGGTAAATTGTTTTGTATTTGGGTGGAATGTTCTATAGATATCTTTTAAGTCCAATTGCACCATAACTTTTATTAGTTCTTTTGTTTCTTTGTTAAGTTTCTGTCTGGTGTTCCTGTCCAGTGGTGAGAGTGGGGTGTTGAAGTCTCCCACTATAAGTGTATGTGGTTTTATGTGTGATTTGAGTTTTAGTAAAGTTTCTTTTACAAAAGTGGATGCCTTTGTATTGGGGGCATAAATGTTCAGAATTGAGACTTCATCCTGATGGATTTCTGTGATGAGTAGGAAATGACCTTCTTCATCTCTTTTGACCGATTTTAGTTTAAAGTCCAATTTGTTGGATATTAGGATTGCTACCCCCGCTTGTTTCTTGGGTCCATTTGATTGGAAAATCTTTCCCCAACCTTTAATTCTTAGGTACCGTCTGTCTTTGAGGTTGAGGTGAGTTTCTTGTATGCAGCAGAAGGAAGGATTCTGTCTTCTTATCCATTCTACTAATCTGTGTCTTTTTATAGGGGAGTTAAGACCATTAATGTTGATGGATATTAATGACCATTGATTATTGTTCATTCTTGTTTGTTTTTGATTTGGTCATGGTGGCAAGATTATGTGTCGGATTCTATCCCTTTTTTCTTTTGACTGTTGGTAAGTTGGGATTATCTATTGCCAATGATTTTCTTGTTATAGTTAACTTCCCTGGGTTGCAGATTACTTTCCAGTACTTTCTGTAGGGCTGTATTGATGGATATGTATTGTTTGAATCTGGTTTTGTCATGGAATATCTTGTTTTCTACATCTATAATGATTGAAAGCTTTGCTGGGTATAGCAGTCCCGGCTGGCATCCATGGTCTCTTAGTGTATGTAGAATATCGATCCAGGACTTCTGGCTTTCAGAGTTTCCAAGGAAAAGTCAGGTGTGATTCTGATAGGTTTGCCTTTATAGGTTGCTTGACCTTTTTCCTTTGCTGCTCTTAATATTTTCTCTTTGTTGTGTGTGCTTGGTGTTTTGATTATTACGTGGCAAGGTGACTTTTTTTTTTTGGTTCAGTCTATTTGATGTTCTGTAGGCTTCTTGTATTTTCATTGGCATGTCTTTCTTTAGGTTCAGAAAGTTTTCTTCTATGATTTTGTTGAATATGTTTTCTGTGCCTTTGAGTTGGATTTCTTCACCTTCTTCTATACCTATTATTCTTAGGTTTGGTCTTTTCATGGTATCCCATATTTCATGGATATTTTGTTTTAGGGATTTGTTGGGCTTAAGATTTTCTTTGGTTGATGAATCTATTTCCGCTAGTGTGTCTTCAACTCCTGAGATTCTCTCTTCCATCTCTTGTATTTTGTTAGTTATGCTTACATCTGTAGTTCCTGATCATTTACCCAGCTTTTCTATTTCCAGCATTCCCTCAGATTGTGCTTTCTTTATTGTGTCTATTTCAGATTTTAGGTCTTGAACTATTTCTTGTATTTTTTGGTTTGTTTTGTCTTCAGTTTCTTCAAGGGATTTTCTCATGTCCTCTTTGAGGTCCTCTATCATTTTCCTGAAGATGTTTTTAAGGTAATTCTCTTCTGGTTCATCTGCATCATGATGTTGAGGTCTTACTGGTGTATGGTTCCTAGTCTCAGGTGGTGTCATATTGGGTTTTCTGTTGTTGGATGTGCTTTTACCTTGTCCTCTTCTCATCCTTTCTTCTAGTGGGTGTAGCAAGTGTTTCTTGTTCTCCTGGTGGGTGTGGGACCATGGTTCCCTTCTGGTAGGTGCAGACAGATCCAATACTCTGATGTTGGTCTTCTTCTCGTGGATTGAGGTGTCACTGTTACCTGGGTGTCGGCAGTGTTCGGGTGTGCCAGGTCTCGCTGGGCTGGCAGTTGGAGGCAGAGCTGTCACCGGGCCTCGGGGGTGTCTGATCCAGCTGCCAAACTCCATATGGCATGTAGGTCACTTGCATCAGATGACTCTGAGCAGCGACGACGAGCAGGAGCTGGAAACAGCCCCTGGCCTACGTGGGCAGGCATACGGAGGCCGGGCTGACTCTGGGTGTTGGGTGTTTGGAACTTGCCACTGCCGAACTGGGTCCACACGCAGATCGCTTTGCCTCAGATGACTCTGAGCGTCGATGACGAACTGGAACCGGAAACAGTTCCTGGCCTACCTGGGCCGGCTGATGGAGGCTGGGCTGCGTGTGTTCAGATCCTGCTACCGCGGAACTGGGTCCAGCATGCAGGTGCTTGCCTTATATGACTTTGAGCAGTGATCCGCTGGTCAGTTCTTATTTTTCTGATCTTTCCATGCTGTGAATAAATTCTTGTTTATGCCAAGATTTTGATGCATTTTCTCTGTTTTCTGCTTCTACTATGACGATTCAGTTTTTTGATCCACACTGACTTCATTTTTTCCCCCAAAGGGTGAGAGTTATGAATTTAGTTTCATTCTTCCATCACATGTCCAAGAGCATGGTCCCTACTTCAGGCCATGGTTTTAATGCCAAAGTATCAATCTGAGACTGTCAGTGGTCCTCTTTCAAGTTATTTTTATCTGAATTCACTATGCATTGTAAATAGAGATACTTAAGATATAAATAGCTTAATATTTCTGGAAATGTTTTTATTATTCTAGTATATTATCCTTTGTTAATATTACCCTATGTTCTTCCAGGTGTCTCATTTTTGTCATGGTCTTTGATACTACCTGTCCTTCAATATTTCATGTGTTTGAAAATATGAATAATTTTAGCTCTCAAGCCCTCTTTCTCCTCCAATTCTCACTGTGTTTAAAGATGAAGAAACAGCTTTGGCCTGCTGTATATTTAGAATACAGTATTTGATTGTATAAAAACTTACCACTATTTTAACTTCCTCTTTAAAGGTCTGACAAATTTACTTATTTTCAGGTATTTGGTATTACTGTCTTTTATGGATTCTTTAAAATTTAAATTAGAAACAAGCTTGTTTTACATGTCAATCCCAGTTTTCTCTCCCTCGCCTGCCCCCCACCAACTCCTCATCCCAAACCCATTCTGCGCCCCAGGGAGGGTGAGGCCTTCCATGGGGGATCTACAAAGTCTGTCATTTTATTGGAGCAGGACCTAGACCTTCCCCCTAGTGTCTAGGCTGAGAGATTATCCCTCTCTGTGGAGTGGGCTCCCAAAGTCCATTTGTGTAGTATGGGTAAATACTGATCCACTACCAAAGGCCCCATGGATTGAACAGAAATCTAAACTGACATCCACATTCAGGGATGTCCTATGCTAGTTTCCCAGCTATCAGTCTGGGGTCCATGAGCTCCCCCCTGTTCAGGTCAGCTGTTTCTGTGGGTCTCTTCAGCCTGGTCTTGACCCATTTGCTCATCACTCCTCCCTTTCTGCAACTGGATTCCTGGAGTTCAGCTCAGTGTTGAGCTGTGGGTGTCTGCTTCTGTTTCCATCAGCTACTGGATGAAGGCTATAGGATGGCATATAAGGTAGTCATCAATCTCATCATCAGGGGAGGGCATTTAAGGTAGCCTCTCCACTGTTGCTTAGATTGTTAGTTGGGGTCATCCTTGTGTATCTATGAATATTTCTCTAGTGCCAGATTCCCTTTAAGCCCATAAAGGCTCCCTCTATTATGGTATCTCTTTTCTTGCTCTCCTCTATTCTTGCCCTGACTCAATCTTCCTGCTCCTTCATGTCCTCCTCTCTCCTCCTATTCTTCCATTCTCTTTCTCCTAACTCCCTCTCCCCTCGCCTATGCTCCCAATTAGCTCAGGAGATCTTGTCCCTTTCTCCTTTTTGGGAGACCATGTATATCTAAGTTAGGGTCCTCCTTGTTTGCTAGCTTCACTGGAGGTAACACTTTTCTCTATGTCATATATATATATATATATATTATATATATATATATATATATATGTACATACCATGTTTGTCTTTTTGTGACTAGGTTACCTCACTCAGGATGGTTTCTTCTAGTCCCATCCATTTGCTTGTGAATTTCAAGATTCTAGTGTTTTTTTCTTTTTCTGCTGAGTAGTACCCCATTGTGTAAATGTGCCACACTTTATTTATCCATTCTTCAGTTGAGGGGCATCTAGATTGCTTTCAGGTTCTAGCTATTACAAATAATGTTGCTATGAACATGGTTGAACAGATGTCCTTGTATGAATGTGTATCCTTTGGGTATATGCTTAAGAGTGGAAATGCTTGTTGTAGACTGATTCACATTTTCCTGAGGAGCTGCCATAGTGATTTCCAAAGTGGCTGTACAAGTTTGCACTCCCACCAGCAGTGGAGAAGTGATCTCCTTACTCCACATCCTCTCCAGCATAAACTGTCATTGGTGTTTTTGATTTTAGCCATTGTGACAGGTGCAAGATAGTATCAGAGAATTGTTTTGATTTGCATTTCCCTGATGACTAAGGATGTTGAGTACTTTCTTATGTGTCTTTCAGTCATTTTAGATTCCTCTGTTGAGAATTCTCTATTTAATTCTCTACCCCACTTTTTAATTGGATTATTTGGTGTTTTGGTGACTAGCATCTTGAGTTCTTTGTATATTTTGGAGATCAGCCCTCTGTCAGATGTGGGATTGGTGAATATATTTTCCCATTCTGTGGGCTGACATTTTGTTTTTTTTGAGTGTGACCTTTGCCTTACAGAAGCTTCTCAGTTTCAGAAGGTACCATTTATTAATTGTGGAACTAGTGTCTGTGCTTCTGGTATAATGTTCAGGAAGCAGTCTCCAATACCAATTCATTTGAGAGTACCACCTACTTTCTTTTCTAAGAGATTCAGTGGGTTGGATTTATGTTCAGGTCTTTTATTCCCTTGGACTTAAGTTTGTGCATGGTGATAGATATGGATCTATCTGCAGTCTTCTACATGCCACATCCAGTTATGCCAGCACCATTTGTTGAAGATGCTTTCTTTTTTTCCATTGCATAATTTTAGCTTATGTGTCAAAAATCAGGTTTTCGTAGGTATGTGGTTTAATATCTGGGTTTTCAATTGGATTCCATTGATCTACCTGTCTATTTTTGTGCCAATACCAAGCTGTTTTTAGGTCTATAGCTCTATAGTAGAGCTTGAAGTCAGGGATGGTGATGCCTCTGGATATTCCTTTATTGTATAGAATTGTTTTGGCTATTGTGGGTCTTTTGTTTTTCCACATGAAGTTGAGAGTTGTTTTTTCAAGGTTTGTGAAGAATTGTGCTGGGCTTTTAATGGGGATTGCACTGACTCTGTAGATTGCTTTTGACAACATTGCTATTTTTACTATGTTTATTCTATCTATCCAAGAGCATGGGAGATCTTTCCATTTTCTGGTATCTTCTTGAATTTCTTTCTTTAAAGACTCAAAGTTCTTGCAATACAGTTTTTTCACTTGTCTGGTTAGCATTACCACAAGGTATTTTATGTTGTTTGTGGCAATTGTAAAGGGTGATGCTTCTCTTATTTCATTCTCATCCCAACTATTGTCTGTATATAATATGACTATGGATTTTTTGGGTTAGTCTTATATCCAGCTACTTTGCTGAAGGTGTTTATCAGTTATAGGAGTTTGCTGGTAGAAATTTTCAGGTCACTTATGTAAACTGTCATATCATCTGCATATACTGAAATTTTGACTTCTTCTTTTCCAATTTATATCCCCTTGATTTTATTGTCTTATTGCTCTAGCTAGAACTTCAAGGACAATATTGAAGAGGTATGGAGATAGTGGACAGTCTTGTCTTCTTCCTGATTTTAGAGGAGTCTCATTGAGTTTCTCTCCATTTAGTTTTATGTTGGCTGTTGGTTTGCTATATATTGCTTTTATTATGTCTAGGTATGTTCCTGTTATCCCTGATCTCTCCAAGACCTTTATCATGAAGGGGTGTTGGATTTTGCCAAAGGCTTTTCCAGCAACTAGTGAGATGATCATGTGGTTTTTCTTATTTGGTTTGTCTATATGGTGGATTAAATTGATGGATTTTCTTATGTCAAAACATCCCTGCATCCCTGGGATGAAGCTTGCTTGATCATAGTGGATGCTTTTTCTGATGTTTTCTTGGATTTGATTTGCCAGTATTTTATTGAATATTTTTGCATCAATGTTCATGAGGAATATGGGGCTGTAGTTCTCTTTCTTAGTTTTTTTTTGTCTTTGTGTGCCTTGGGAACCAAGGTTATTGAAGCCTCATAAAAAGAGTTTGGCAATGACCCTTATTCTTCTTTTGTGTGAAATACTTTGAGGAGAATTGGTGTTAGCTGTTCTTTGAGTTTGGCACTGATACCATCTGGCCCTGGCCTTTTTTTGGTTGGGAGTCTTTTGATGGGTGCTTTTATTTCACTAGGGGTTATCAATCTATTTAAATTGCTTGTCTGTTCTTGATTTAATTTTGGTTAGTTATATCTATCCAGAAAATTGCCCATTTCTTTTAGATTTTTGACTTTTGAGGAGTATAGGTTTTCAAGGTATGACCTGATGATTCTCTAGATTTCCTCAGTGTCCATTGTTATGTCCTCCTTTTCATTTCTGATTTTGTTAATTTGTATGTTCACTCTCTGCCATTTGGTAAATTTGGATAAAGGTTTGTCTGTCTTGCTGATTTTCTTGAAGAACCAACTCTTAGTTACATTGATTCTTTTTATTGTTTTCCTAGTTTCTACTTTATTGATTTCAGCCCTCAATTTGATTATTTCCTGGCATCTATTTCTCTGGGGTGAGTTTGCTTCTTTTTGTTCTAGAGCTTTCAGCTGTGCTGTTAATTCTCTAAGTGTGACTATTCTCCAGTTTCTTCATGTGGGCACTTAGTGCTATAAACTTTCCTCTTAGCACTGCTTTCAAAGTGTTTGAGTATGTTGTGTCTTCATTTTCATTAAATTCTAGCCCAGCACAGGAAGATTTGGTGGACTTGGTGGAGCCCCGGTTGGGGGCCCTACCCTGCCTGGGGAGTGGTGGGTGGATGGGGTGGGGGGTAGGTTGGAGGTGGGGGAGAAGGAATGGGGGTAAGGGGAGGGAGAGGGAGAGCGAGAGGGGAATTAAATGTGAAACAAGCCTGTTCCCTAACTTGAATTAATAATAATAAAAAGAGAGAAAAAAATTCTAGGAAGTCTTTAATTTCTCTTTTTATTTCTTCCTTGACCCAGTAATGATGCAACTGTGCATTATTCTATTTCCATGAGTTTGTTGGTTTTCTGCAATCTGTGTTGTTGAATGCTAACGTTAAACCATGGTGGTCTGATATGATACAGGGGGTTATTTCAATTTTTTTGTACCTGTTGAGGTTTGCTATGTTGCCAAGTATGTGGTTGATTTTAGAGAAGGTTCCATGTGGCGCTGAGAAGAAGTTATATTCTTTTGTGTTTGGATGAAATGTTCCATAGATGTCTATTCAAGCCAATTGGGTCATAACTTCTATTAGTTCCTTTGTTTCTTTGTTAAATTTCTGTCTGTTTTTCCTGTGTAGTAGTGAGAGTGGGGTGTTGAAGTCTCCCATTATAAGTGTGTGAGGTTTTATGTGCGATTTGAGTTTTAGTAATGTTTCTTTTACAAATATGGCTGCCTTTGTATTTGGGTAATGGATGTTCAGAATTGAGACTTCATCTTGATGGATTTCTCTTGTGATAAATATGAAATGACTTCCTTCATCTGTTTTGATTGATTTTAGTTTAAAGTCTAGTTTTTTAGATATTAGGATTGCTATCCCCAGTTGTTTCTTGGGTTCATTTGATTGGAAAATCTTTTCCCAACTCTTAACTCTGAGGTACAGTCGGTTTCTGAAGTTGAGGTGTGTTTCTTGTATGCAGCAGAAGGATGTATTCTGTCTTCGTACCCATTCTGTTAGCCTGTGTCTTTTAATAGGTGAGTTAAGACCATTAATATTGACAGACATTGATGACTATTGATTGTTCATTCTTGTTTGTTTTGGATTTGTTGTTTCTTGTATTGTATGTGGATTTCCACCCCATTTTTCTTTTGGCTGTTGGTAATGTGGGATTATCAATTGCCTATGTTTTTGTGGGTGTAGTTAACTTCCTTAGGCTGGAGCTTTCCTTCCAGAACTTTCTGTAGGGCTGGATTACTGGATATATATTGTTTAAATCCTGTTTTGTCTTGGAGTATCTTGTTTAATCCATCTATAGTGATTGAAAGCTTTGCTGGTTATAGTAGTATGGGCTGGCATCCATGGTCTTTTAGTGTAGGTAGAATATCTATCTTGGACCTTCTGGCTTTCAGAATTTCCATGGAGAAGTCAGGTGTAATATTGGTAGGTTTGCCTTCATATGTTACTTGACCTTTTTCCTTAGCTGCTCTTAATATTCTTTCTTTATTTTGTATGTTTAGTGTTTTGATTATTATGTGGCATTTTTTGTGGTCCACTCTATTTGGTGTTCTGTAAGATTCTTGTACTTTCATTGGCATGTCTTTCTTTAGGTTCAGAAAGTTTTCTTCTATGATTTTGTTAAATATGTTTTCTGTACCTTTGAGGTGGGTTTCTTCACCTTTTTCTATACCTATTATTCTTAGGTTTGGCCTTTTCATGGTGTCCCATGTTTCCTGGTATTTTGTGTCAGGGGTTTGTTGGACTTATGATTTTCTTTGGTTGATGAATCTATTTCTCCTAGTGTATTTTCAGTGCCTGAGATTCTCTCTTCTATCTCTTGTATTCTGTTGGTTATGCTTTCATCTGTATTCCCTGATCACTTACTTTTGTATTTCCGGCATTCACTCAGTTTTTGTTTTCTTTATTGTCTCTATTTCAGTTTTCAGGTCTTGCATTGTTTCCTTCATCTGTTCGATTGTTTTTTTTGTTGGCTATTCTTGCTGTCTTTAAGAAATTTGTTGGTTTCTTGTATTTTTTGATTTGTTTTTTTCTTCCATTTCTTTAAGGGATTTTCTCATATGCTCTTTGAGGGCCTCTATCATTTTCATAAAATTGTTTTAAAGGTCATTCTCTTCTTCTTTATCTGCATTGCACTGTTGAGGTCTTGCTTGTGTAGAGTTCCTAGACTCTGGTGGTGTCAGATTGGGTTTTATGTTGTTGAATATATTTTTATATTGTCTTCTTCCCATCCCTTCTTTCAGTGGGTACAGGTGGAGTTTTTTCCTCTCCTGGTGGGTGCAAGTCCAAAGTTCCCTCCCAGTGGGTGCAAGCAGGCTAATACTCTGATGGCTCTCCTCTTCCAGTAGTTGGAGGCAGGACTAGTACCAGTATGCTGACAGACCCTGGATGGGGTGTTCCACCAGAACAGGTCCCCCCATGTGCAGGCCCTAAGCCTCAGGAGGGCACTGGAGGGTAGGCTGGAAACAGGCTCACTCTTACCTCGTCCCATGGGTTGAGGCCTGACTAGGGTGCTGGCAGTCACTGATGGGCTGGACTGCCAGGATGGGTTCCCCAGTGTGCAGTTCACAGGCCTCAAGAGGCTTTGAGCAGGGCACCAGAAGCTAATGGCTTCTTTTGGTAATTTAAAATTTTCATGGAGTGTATAGTTTACATGGGGAATAGATGTGATCAAGATACATTGAATACATGTATGAGACTGTGAAAGAATACATAAAAAACATTTAAAAGAGAATCCAGTTTTCAAACACAATTGCATTTATTGCCTTTAATTTCACTTTAAGTTTGTAATTACCTTTTAATTTAATTTGTTGTCTTGTTTTTATTTATAGTTTTTCTTATTAAGTTTATTATTAAGTTATCTAGTTTCATTGTTTAGTTCAAATATTTGTTCAGTTATAACACTCCTGCATCTATACTTAAAGAATTCTGAGTCCTACCATTGAGATATTTGCACATTCATTTTCATTGCTGCACTATACACAATAGCTAAGAGCTGAAACTTGCCCACATATCTATTAGTAAATGGATGGATTAAAAATGTGGTACATAGATATCACAGAAATTTTTACAGCTGTAAAAGAAGCAAAATCATGACATTTGTGGGAAAATGAATGACACTAAAATAATTATGTTCAGACAGAATCAGGGCAAATCCCACATTTTCTTTTGTATGCAAATTGTATGTGTTCATGCATGGGTATGTGTTCATGCATGTATATCTGTATATGTGTATGTCATGAAGATACAAAAAGATTTATTTGTCTTTTTATTTTAAATACTGTTTTTAATCAATTCTTTGAGAATTTTTTATGATATATTTTCATCATATTCATTCATCATCTGAAACTCCTCCCAGATCTTCCTCCATATCCCTACCTACCCAACTTAGAGTTCTCTCTCTTAAAATCCATGCCCATGAAGTCCTGTTGTGTTGGCTTACTATTCCTGGGAATGGGGCCTGCTCTTGAGTGTGGTTAATATATAAATTGTAACTCTACTTAAGAAAAATGACTTTTCCTTACCCAACAGCAATCAATTGCCAATAGTTCCTTGTGTAAGGATGGAACTTCATGCTTGCCACCCATCTCTATGCTTAGATTTTTATCTGGCTTGAGATTGGACAGGTTTTGTGCATGCTGTCAAACTCTCTGTGAATTCATATGTGCAAGTGCCCTGTTGTGCCTAGAATTTACTCATCTCCTATGACTCTTACAATCTTTCTGCCTCCTTTTTCTAGCGATTTGGGAAAAAGGGGGTTTGGGGAAAAAGAGGTACTAGGATGGGTTACCTCTTTTGGCCAGTGAGATAATATTACAAGCTATTGCTAACATTGTTAAAAGCTATCACTAATGTTATTGGTTATCCTCCACAGCTTTGCAGGAAGACCCTCTAGCTAAAACTCTGCATATTTGAACCATAGAATATGTTGAAATCTAGTAGTTACCCATCTGAAAGCTTTATCCCTACCATCTAGCATTAATTGTGCTGGAAGATACCATGCATACTACCAGAATAGAAAAACAATCATCAGTCTCACCAACATATAAACCCTGTGAACTACAACAATGACCTGTCTGGCAAGACATGATCATTGGTGCAATAATGGCATGAATGTTATAGAAATAACCAACCATATATTGGTTGTATTTAAGCCCCATCCACAAAATGAAACCAATTCTTGACACTCTCAACAATGCCAGGAACCTCAGAGTAGATACGTCATGGGCCCTATGGGAAAATCTAATACTATTATTCTGCTAAATGGACATAGTAATAAAACATCCCTTAGTACTGTGATACTCATAGACCAGTTCATTACTCAAGCCTCACCAGAGAAGCTTCTTCCTGCAGGAAGTGGCCACTTTAACTACTCTATGTCTTCACCCCCACTCTCCTGCTCTTGCTAGGCTCACAGAAGTTTAGCTAGAGGTGGTGGGAGTAGCCACCAGACCAAGTTTTGTCTTAAATTAGATTGAGAGATGTGTGTGATTTTTGTCCTGTGTGGTCCAAAGACATTGTGTTTCTTGACTATTTTGTCTGGGGGCAGTCACCTATCTACTTCAACTTATAAATGGGAACAATAGAAAACATTTTCCCATGGATATTAATGATCCTGATGCAGGATGAGAAGTCATTTCAGAAATTCATATAATTCTGTATCTTCACTATTATTTTATTTTAAAAATTATTCAACCAAGATTCTTTGTTATGTGTTTATCCCCACCTCTCTCTCTCTCTCTCTCTCTCTCTCTCTCTCTCTCTCTCTCTCTCTCTGTGTGTGTGTGTGTGTGTCCATGTGTGAGTGAAACTTGAAGTACATATAGAGGTCAAGGGATGACCTTGGGTATTATTGGCCATTCCCTTCTACATTGTTTGTTAGGACAGAGTCCCTTGTGCATGACTATCTGTGGCAGACTAGCTGGTTTATAAACTTCCAAGTGTACTCCTGTCTGAGTCCCAACCTGCCACAGAAACATCGTGCTTAGAGACTGATACTACTATACAGGGATTATGAAGATCCAAACCCAGGTCTGTATTGTTGCATAGAAAGTGCTTTACCCACTTAACTAAATCTAAGTCTGTAGTTAAAAAAATCACATTTTATGTATTTTTAAATATAATTACTGTCTCAGTCAGTGTTCTATTTCTGTGAAGAGACAATGTGACCATAGCAACTCTTTTTAAATTTTTTATTAATTTTTATTTAAATTAAAAACAATCTTATTTTACATACCAATACCAGTTCCCTCTCCCTCGGTCCTCCCATTCCCCCATCCCACCCTCTATCCACTCTTCAGGGAGGGTGAGGCCTCATATGGGGGAATCATCAAAGTCTGACACATAATTTGGGGCAGGGCCTAGGTCCTCCCCCATGTATCTAGGGTTAAGAGAGTATCCCTCCATAGGGAATGGGCTCCCAAAGTCCATTCATGCACTAGGAATAAATACTGGTCCCACTGCCAGAGGCCCCATAGACTGCCCAGGTCCCCATCTGACACCCATGTTCAGGGGGCCTGGTTTTGTCCTATGCTGGTTTCCCAGCTGTCAGACTGGGGTCTGTGAACTCCCACTTGCTGAGGTCAACTGTTTCTGCGGGTTTCCCCAGCATGGTCTTGACCCCTTGCTCATCACTCCCTCTCTACAACTGGATTCCAGAAGTTTGGCTCAGTGCTTAGCTGTGAATCTCTGCTTCTGCTTCCATCAGCTACTGGATGAAGGCTTTATGATGGCATTTGAAGTAGTCATCAATATAATTATAGGGGAAGGACCATAGCAACTCTTAATAAGGAAAGCATTTAATTGGGGCTTTCTTATAGGTTCAAAGGTTTAGTCCATTGTCAGCATGGTGGCACAAAGGCAGAGGTGAAGTTAAAGAGGTAGCTGAGAGTTCCACATCTGGATTGGCAGGCAGTGGGAAAAGAGACATTTGGCCTGCCTTGAGCATTTGGAACACTAAAACCTATACTAGGCAACATACTTCTTCCAACACGGCGCAGCTCCTAATAGTGCCACTCCCTGGTGATCAAACATTCAATATATGAGCCTATGGGGCTATTCTTATTCAAACCACTGTATTCCACTCTCTGGCCCCTATAGGCTTTTTGCCATATCATAATGCAAAAATGTATTCAGTGCAACTTCAAAAGTCTCCACAGTCTATTTACAATCTCAAATTTATTTAAAAGTCTATAGTTCAAAGTCTCATTGGAGACTAATGCAATCTCTCAACTGTAACCTCCTGTAAGATCAAAATTGAAAAGTGTATCACGGACTTCCAACATATAATGGCACAGGATATAGATTACTATTCCAAAAGGGTGCATAGGGAGGAAATATTGAACCAAAGCAAGTCTGAAAACCAGATGCACAAACTCCAAACTCTTGTATCGAGATGTCTGATATCAAAGTGTTCTTCATTTCTCTAAATCCTTTCAGTTTTGCTGACTGTAATGCACTTCTTTCTCTTGGTCATATTTCACTCCCTGTTAGTAGCTTTCCTTGGTAGGTATTCCATAACTCTTATATCTCCAACTCTTGGGATCTCTAGCAAAACCTAGGCTTTACTTTTACAGTTTCACACAAAGGCCTCTCTGGTCCTTCATTCAGGGACACCCCTGGCACATGCTTGGCTTCAGCTGCATTCCTCAGTTGCTTAGGGAGATAACATAACCCCTTTCTTCTATTCGTGATTTTAATGTCAGACCCACATGGTCAAAGCTACCAACTTCTTCTGCTTGCTAGGGCTGGAACATGACCCTCTCATTCAAATACATTTCACCAGCTTTCTGTTTTAGTTTCCTTCCCTGCCTAAGCTTTGCTGTCTTCAAACTCAATCTATAGACCAGCCTGGCCATGAACTCTGAGATATGCCTGCTTCTGCCTTCTGATTGCTGGGATTTGGGAGCCACCATGCTTGGCTCTAAGCTTTTCTTTAGTTCCTCTTCACAAGTTCGAAGCTTAGTTGGGTGGGATCTTGCTCTGAGATCACCACTCTCTTTATTCCATTTAGCATCAGGCTTTTCTTTAATCTGATTATCTCCTTGAATACCAGATTTAGCTTCATTTTCCTTTCTGGGGCCCCTTTCTATACAAACTGTACATTTTGTATTTTTTCTTGCTCAGTTTGCTCTTTTTCATTATAGATGAACACAAGACTGGCCACTAATAACTACTCAACACAGTCAATACTAGGCTGCTTTGAAATCTCCTCTGTCAATGCTGCTCATCCAAAACTCTTTAATTGAGCCTCAGGCAGATTTTCTTTTTCCTTTTTCTTTTTGGATAAGAGCAGAAAACAATCACATTCTTCACAAGTACATCACAAGTTGGATCTCTAGGCCACTTACTAATATTCTTCTCCCCCAAAATCTCTTGAGCTGGGCCCCCACAGTTTAAATCACCACCAGCACCATTGTCTTCCATGCTCCTATTAGGATGACTGATTAAGCCCAACTTGAAATGTTCAATCACTTTTCTTATCCAAAGTTCCAAAATATTCCATATTCTTCAAATACAAGCATAGTCAATAACCTGCTCCCTGGTACCAATTCCTGTTTCAGTGTCCTGTTGCTGTGAAGGGACACCATTACCATGGCAGCTCTAAATAAGGAAAGCATTTAATTGGGTCTGGCTTACAATTTAAATGGATTAGTCCATTATCAGCATGGCAGGAAGCATGGCAACTTAAAGGCAGAGATGGCGCTGGAGAGGTAGCTTAGGGTTCTACACTGGATCTGCAGGCAGCAGGAAGATAGAAACACTGATCATGGATTGAACTCATTCCCAGTTATTATTACAATGAGTCAATACACAACAGAAAAAATTATATATTTTAGTGCCACATAAAATACAATTACGGTGACATATAAAATACGGTTTTTCAGTTGTAGACATTTGACAATGGGCAGCATTAAGAGATAGGAACATGTGAGATGGGGTGATGGCCCATCAGTTAAGTCCTTGTTCCACAAGTGTGAAGACTAGAGTTGAGATCTCCAGAGATCTACATAAATCCTGTGTGAACATGGCAACTTGTCTCTAAATGCAGCCTTGGAAGGTGAGGACGGGGTGTCTTTGTTACACAGTTCTGTTGCTGTGAAGACACACCATGACCAAGGCAACTTACAAAAGAAAGCATTTAATTGGGGATTGCTTATAGTTTCAGAGGGTGAGTATATAGCCATTAAGGCAGGAAGCACAGAAGCATGCAGGCAGGCATGGCCCTGGAGCAGTAGCGGAGGGCTACATCTTCATCCTTAAATTGGAGGCAGAGAGAAGAGACTGTGCCTGGCTTGGACTGTAGAAACCTCAAAGCCCATCCCCAGAGACACATCTCTTCCAGCAAGGCCACACCTCCTCCAACAAGGCCATACCTCCTAATTGTTTCTACTCAGTCCTCCAGCTGGGAACTGAGCATCCAAATACATGAGACTGTGGGTGCCATTCTCATTTACACTATCACACAGGGGATTCCCAGAGTAAGCAGAGTAGCAAAAGTAGCCATATTGAGGCACTTTTGGCTTAACTGAGAATTCTTGCCTCAGTGAAGACAGTAGAAGAATTATGGCTTCCCAACACTAGCCTTGCTCCTACTCTGTGTACATATGCACATTCACCAACACCATAAAAACATATACAAAATGGTGGCCGTGGACCCCCAAATAAAATAATTAAAAAGTAAGTGAAGTGGTCACAAACATTTAAAATTAAAAAAGATGGCCATCTGAAGTGGTATTAATAGACAGACCTTACTACATGCCCTATGTGGTTGCCTTGCTCTTTAGTTTTGAGACAAGTAATGAAGCCCTGAAGAATTGCCTCTCAGGAGGGTTTACTTTGGCTTGTCAAAGTGTTTTTGGAAGTGCTGGCAGATTGGTAATCGGGTTTGGCTTCACCCAAGCTCAGCTTGTTTTTCAGAGATGAAAATATCAGTCCTCCTTGCCCTGGTTTTGGTTTTGCCATGAATGTTAAATTGTTTTTTCCAATTTAGATTTTAGATCATTTTCTGATTTTGTGTTGTGGCATCCTGCAACATTAATACTTTTTTCTCTTTGCATTTCTTTTCTCAAAATATATACAAAGATCCAAAGCCTGTAGGGAGTATTCAAATAAGGCAAATGCTACCCAACATGATTTGAGTAGTTTTCAAATAATGTAACATTCAGCTCCTCCAGCAAGGTTAACAGCCTCTATTAAAGCATGCATTGAAATTGCCAATTTAAAAGCTTGTTTAGTGCCCAAAACTTATTTTGTGTAATATCATTCATAAGATTGTTTTAAGTATATTGGATATATAATGTTTTCTTTTCAAAAATAACTCACAAGCAGGCAGACCCAGAAACACATAGTTACCACAGGCAATGGCTAATTAATAGCTACCACTTTTCCTTTGTAGTCTTTTATTCCCATGGAAAAATTATGGCATGTCATTGTTTTCTTGTTAGCCAGTTTTTCTCAGGATTTGGAAAAGCATACATTTCCACAGGAAATGTGAGGAAAGAGTTCCTCTTGGAAGCAAAGTCACAGGGGCTGGCAGAGAACAAACATACAGCTGCTGCTGGTCTCAGAGCCAAAAACAACTTCTCATAGCCCCGAGGAGCTCACAGTCCCTGAAGAGAGAAAAGAACTTTGGAATTTTATTCAAGTCATTGTATTTTGGGGCCTCTTGTTCCAGCAGCCTAGCCATCCCTTTATCAGAATCAGCAATATGCTATAGTTTGGGTTGAGGACTGGAGGGTATTTCCTGCATAGCTTGTTCTGAAGTTTAGTGTTACTGAAACTTTGAATTGAAACACATGGTCTGGTTCAACTATTTCATTCCATAGATAAGTTAAGTCCAAGGGATAGAAAATTGATTGTCTGGAGACACTTGGCATTTCATTTCAGATTAATGAAATTTATTCATCTATCTCTGTACTAGTTATACATCCAAAGAAAGTGACATCAGATTGTCAAGGAAACATTGACATCTTCACACTCATTGAGGTATTATTTATAGTAGATAAGAAATGGAAATGACCTGAGGCTCCATCAAATTGTGAGAGGATAATGAAAGTGTGCTACATATACATAGTGGGATGCTATTTAGCCATACAATAATGAAATCTTGTTAATTTTAACAACATGGAAGACACCACTGGCAACTTTTGTTATGGACAGTAAGCTATTAAACATGGTATTTTCAGGCATAAAATGAAGGTAATCCTGCTAATTTAGTTATTTTTCTGTGGCTGTGATAACAATACCACAGCTAAGGCAACTTGGAGAAGGAAAGGTTTTTTTGGACTTACAGTTCCAGAGGAGTAGAAGTCATCACCACCCTGGAATCAAACAGGCTCAGCAGCCTGAGTAGAAAGTTGAAAGCTCCCGTTTTGAACTGCAAGCACAAAACATAGAGAGCAAACTCTAGCAGGGTGAGACCTTAAGCTCTTAAAGTCTGCTGTCAGTGACTAACTTCCTCTAGCAAGGCTAAAGCATTACCACCAGCCTGGGAGCAAGTGTTCAAAAACCCAAGACAATTAAGGGAATTCTTCACTCAAATGACCACACCTGTCATTTGTGACATGGGTAAAACTATTGTTTATGATGTAAAATGGGGTGACACAGGCAGAGAAAGGCAAGGATTACAGGATCTTACTTCTAAGTGGATAGTAAAAAGATGATGTCATAGACATTGAGAATAAAGGGATTACTAGAGACTTAGGAGAGTAGTTGGGAGGGAGAGCCAATGAAAGTAGATTATTGTAACAAGTTCTGGTCTACCATTGCATAGAAAGTTGACTATAGGTAAAGATAATGCCCTGTGTATTCAAAAAGCTATAAGACAGAATTTTGTATGCATTCACTATTAAAAAATAAAGATTTCAGAAGATACATTTAACTTAAACATTACACATGTTAAAACATTACAATAACCATAAATATGTATATCTTTTATGTTCTTAGATACTAGTTAAAAATTAAAAAAATAATAGGACTAGAGTAATAATTCAGTGGTGAAGAACAGTTACCACACTTGAGTGGACCTGTTTCCCAGCACCCACTGACACCCCATGACCTTCAGATACCAGGGTCACACACAGTGCAGAGGCATACATAAAGGTAAAACACTGCTACACATAAAAACAAATTAATAAATATATCCTCAAAATGTTTAATATAGAAAACAATTCTACACTAGTTAATGAATAGGGATAGACATTTTCAAGTATAAAGGATGGAACTATAATTTCTTTTGCAATATACTAATATAGAGTACAATGGTAATGTTCTTTTTCCCAATTATTGTTATATGACTTTATTATTTAATCTTGATCTCATGGATAGAGGTACTTGAAAGTGAACTAAACTGCATATTAAACATTTTACATGTGTTACTTTATTTATGTAAGCGAGTCATCATGAAGACTTCAGTGTTGCCAATTAGAAGCTGAGAACTGAGTGGTTAAGAAACTTAACTGAATCAGTGAGGTGGCTCAGTGAACAAAACACTTATTGCCAAGCCTGATGAGTTTGATCCCTAGAAACCACACAGTGGATGGAGAGAACCTTCCACAAGCTATCCTGTGACTGCTACAGGTGCACCATGGCATGTGGAGGTACAATATATACACGGACATGGTCTCTCTCTCTCTCTCTCTCTCTCTCTCTCTCTCTCTCTCTGTCTCTCTCACACACACCTCACACACACAGTCCCTCCACACAAATAAATTTGTGAACATACAGAAAAGATAGGAAAGCTGGGGTCTGGGAGGGTCTCTCACAATCTATGTCTTATGCTAAGCATGCTTATTAAGAAGTACAGCTTTTTATATGCTATTTCCAGGAGAAAAATGGGTCAAAGTCAGCAGGAGACTAATCAAACAAGGTTGCACAAGGGGAACACAGGGTATCTCAAGGGCATAAGAAGCTAAGCACACAGCATCCTTGGGACTGATAACCACAGCCCCTTAGGGTTGAAGAGCTGCGTTCTCAGGATCCAAAGCCCCACCTCCATGCCCATGACCTGGCTCAGGCAAGCACTGGCTCTGCCAGCATATTCCTGGTTTTAGACAAGAAGCTACATTCCTTCTCTACATATCAGGGTGTCAGGGAAAGCCTTGGTCAGCCCAGCCCTTAACGAGCCTCGATACTCACCAAATATTTTTCCAGGGTATTGTCTTCATCTCGTGATGGCTGATTGGGTGTATACAGTGGTCCTTTACTCATTGTGAAAGTTCTGAACAAACTAGAAAATGGGTGAATGGTTCTTGATATTTTAGGTAATTTATTCTTTCCCCTTTGAACCCTATGAAATTCTCAAGTACACTGTTAGCAAAGAAATAAAAACTATTATGTACAATCTAAGTTCAAGGTGGCTTAGATGAAACTAGAAAATAGAATTATGACAAACTACAAGTGAATTTAAATGACTGTGAGACCATTATAAAGCAATATTGATATCTTGAACTCTAAGTTCCATATTAAGGTCACAATAACAGCTCAGTGTTTTATGAGCCTGTATGCTATTAGTGACATCATGTCTTTAATCTTGACTTTTCCCTGTGCAGAATAAATCTTAATGCTGTAAAGTTGTGGTAATATAACTGCCTTATTCAGTAGAGATTGTTTTTTCTCTACATGTCACTAATACCCTTCTATGGCTCCAAACAAGAACAAATAACAAAGGAGAAAAACAGATAATACTGTTGCTTTCTGCTGAAGTGATTTACATTTCAGTGGTTGTAGAAGGACTTATGTATGGAAGACTTTCCAGTTTTGCTTGTGCATTGAGTTATTGCATACTGGCGCATAAGCAACTAGGCTGAATGAGTAAGGCACATTTAAGTCATTTAGTTTTCAAATTGCCAGTGAATGTTTTCACGTTATGTTTCTATAATTTTAAAGAGGAAGCAGGCACAAGAGTTAGGCCAGAAAAAAGGCTCAACATTTCTGCAAGGATGTCAAGGCTGGAGAAATGAGCAGGCCCTTGCACAGGCTGGAGGAGTGACCAGGCCCTTGCAAAGGCTGGAGGACCGAGCAGGTCTTGGACAGGGCTGGAGGAAAAAACAGGCCCTTGGACAGGGCTGTAGGAAAGAGCAGGACCTTGGACAGAGCTGGAGGAATGAACAGGCTCTTGTTTAAGGCTGGAAGAATGAGCAGACCCTTACTGGGCTCCTGGTTTACTGAGTTGTAAACAAGAAGTTATGTAAGAGAAACTCAGCTACATAAATTCTAAATTTTCCTTCCAGTTCTTTGTACATGCCTGAATAAAGTGTACCTTAAGTTTAAGCTTTTTGGATTTGGAGAAATGACTCAGTTAAGGACTAAGGCTCACAGACAAAAAGACAAGTTTAAGCTTTTTGTGAACAGACCTAATTCACTGAGCAAGTATAGGCAGAATCCCTCTTCCAACTAAGCATGTGCTTTTCTCTCTGTGAAAAGCTCCATTTGTGAAGCAAATATCTACCTAGTCTTGGTAATCCCCAGTATTTTTCTTTTTAACTTCAATGTCTGCCAGGAAAAGACTTACTTCATTTGTTTTTGATGGAGTCATTCAGGTTTTATGCTATTAATTGTATTATGTTTGGGAAATAGTCATCATTCTTTTATAACTTAAAAGAAAAATGTTAATAATTTAGTCTTAAACTATCAAAACATGAATTGTATTTAAAGTGGCAGTTGCCTATTATAACAAATCTACAAGTTTAGATAAATAAGTAGAGTTCAGAAACACCCAGCATAAAATAATGTGTGAAATATTAGAAAGGGAATCATAGAGGAATTGATTATAATTCAACATTAGGAAAATAAGACATTGAAAACAAGTCTGGGATGGAGAAGAAGGTCTGCAAAGATCAAAGGGAGGGGTCCCCAACTGTGTTTCCCAATATACTGAATTGGTTCAGAGACAGAGGAAAAAGGCTATTGTGTGCATTCAGGAAAGATTTTGGAGACAATCTCTTGCAGGACCATGGTCATTTCTATTGCCTTAGGGTGGTCATATGTCTCTGGAAATGAGCCTCCTTGTTTTGTCTGTCAGTCAGGATCTTAATAGAATAGATGGTGCATTTCAATAAGGACCAGTCAAGAAGGTGTATGTTTAAAGTTCCATTAGGAAGGTGTGAGCAGGGTGTTAAAAATAATATAGGACTGACCAGGTGTCTAGAGTTGGTGATGCTCTCAGCACACTTGACTTAAAGAGCTCAAGGGTTGAACAGGCTATTAGAGTCTGTAAGGGGAGTCTTGTGAATAAGAGCAGTGGACATGTAGACAGTCTTAGCCAGTTGGAGGCAACTTCAAAGAGTGGGAACAAGAGAATAATATCTAGCTGAGTTGATCTCTTACTGGAGTTTCCTAAGCCAGAGGTCTTATTCTACTGATGTAATCTGTAGATGGTAAATTATATCCACAGGCCAAAGGCAGAAAATACCTCAAGTGTTATACATCTGGGGCCACTCTATCCTGGTCAGTGGAATGTAAATGTCTCTCATGAATGATTACAGTTGGATAAACATTCATTTATTTGTGAGTTTGAGAGGATGGGTTCCCTGAGTAATTCTCAGTGCAGCAGCTGTGAAAGGAGGTCAGATTTCACATTGTTATGGCTTCTGAGATCTCCTGGGAGACAGGCCACTGAATCTCTTTTTATGCATACATATCTTAATGTGGACCCTTCTGGATGACAGCAGGAGAAACATGGTAGACCTTGACTCATATTTCTCCTCAAAGCATTTATACCTAGCTCTGATTTTGAAATTTTAGTGACTGATCCAATAAAGCAAGTGCACCAATATAAAGCTAATTAATGATATGGTTTTGAACTAGAGTGTCTGGAATTTATAAAATATGTACTTACTTCACAGATATTTCCACTGTGATTTATAAAACTTAGAAATGTGAACTGATCTTTATTGGTATTTAAAATTTTGTTTTGGACATCTGGACCAGTTTTCCCTCCTTTCTCTCCTCCCAGTCCCCCGACCTCCCCTCCGTCCCCCCCTCCTCTTCTTCTCCATTTCTATTCAGAAAAGGAAAGATTTCCCACAGATGCCAACCATGGCATATCAAGTTGCAGTAAGACTAGTACTAAGGCTGGCCAAGGTGACCCAGTATGAGGAATAGGGTTCCAAAAGCCAGTAAAATAGTCAGAGATAGCCCCTGCCCCCACTGTTAGGAGTCCTACAAGAAGACCAAGCTATCCAACTGTCACATATATACAGATGGACTAGGTCAGTCCCATGCAGGCAGGCTCTCTGGTTATCAGTTCAGTCTCTATGAGCAATTATGAACTCAGGGTATTTGGTTTTGTGGGGTTTCTTGTGGTGTCCTTGACCCTTCGGGCTCCTAAAATCCTTCCTCCCTCTCTTCAACAGGATTCCCTGAGCTCAGTCTTATGTTTGGCTGTGGGTCTCTTTATCTGTTTCTATCAGTTGCTGGATGAAGACTCTCTGATGACAATTGCGTTAGGCAACAATCTATGAGTATAGCAGAATACCACTAGGCATCATTATAATGACATTTTTTTCTTGTTTTCATTTATTTATTAAGCTCATAAATAAAGTCATGCACAATTATGATACACAGTACAGTATGTTCACAATGGCATGGCTAAATTAAACCAATTAACATGTTATATCACACATATTCATCATTTTTGTTTTGAGAACACTTAAAGTATACTATCTCACAACTTTTAAAATATAGCATATTGTTATCAACCATATTTATCATGCTCTCAGTAGACCTCAAGACTTCACAGAGTCCATGCCTCTTGTCCAACTGCAGTTTTATATCCTTAAACCAATCGTTTCCCCATTGTTAAAAGACCCACATTGAAGCCTAATAGCCACAGTTCTGCTCTCTGCTCCCATAAGTTCATCATTTCTAGGTTACACATACAATTGAAATTGTGTGACATTTGTCTTACAGTGTGTCACTTATTTTTTTTGGCAAGCATATAACTTTACTACTTAGTAAAGATGAAATCAAATTTGCATGCACAGGTGTGCACTCACTGAAAAACCTTGGATTCTTCACATATTTGAGTTTCAATTAGCATATATATATATATATTTATATATAAAGAGCAATAATGGCAATATGTTATGCATCAATAGCAGCAACAACTTTTCCAGGTTCTGCAGTCATTTGAACAAAATTGTACTGACATCCAGCACACTCCATTTAAAAAAAACCAAAAAACAAAACAAAAACAAAAACAAAAACAAACAAACAAACAAACAACAACAAAAAAGTAAAAAAAACAAAATCCCAGAAAACAGCACAGTTCTGTTGATCTTGTGGTACTTGGCACCATTTTTTTTTAAATTAGCTTTCTGAGCAACATCATTAAAAACAGCTCTGATAAAGCACGGTCACTACTATGTATCATAAAGCAGGTCCACATATGAGTGAGTACATATCATGTTTGTCTTTTTGTGATTGGTTACCTCTCTCAGAATGGTTTCTTCGAGTTCCATCCATTTTCCTGCAAATTTCAAGATTCCATTTTTTTTTTCTGCTGAGTTGTACTCCATTGTGTAAATGTACCACAATTTCTGTATCCATTCTACAGCTGAGGAGCATCTATGCTGCTTCCAGTTTCTGGCTATTACAGATATTGCTGCTATGAACATGATTGAACAGATGTCCTTGTTATATGAATGTGCTTCTTTTGGGTATATGCCTAGGAGTGGAATTCCTGGATCTTGTGGTAGACTCATTCCCATTTTCTTGAGGAGTCACCATACTGATTTCCACAGTGGCTGTACAAGTTGGCACTCCCACCAGCAGTGAAGGAGTGTTCCTCTTTTCTCCACATCCTCACCAGCATTAACTGTCATTGGTATTTTTGATTTTAGCCATTCTGACAGGAGCAAGATGGTATCTCAGAGTTGTTTTGATTTGCATTTCCCTGATGGCTAAGGATGTTGAATACTTTCTTATGTGTTCTTTCAGCCATTTTAGATTCCTCTATTGAGAATTGTCTATTTAGTTCTGTACCCCACATTTTAATTGGATTGTTTGGTGTTTTGGAGACTAGCTTCTTGAGTTTTTTGTATATTTTGGAGATCTACCCTCTTTCAGATGTGGGGTTGGTGAATATCTTTTCCCAGTCTGTGGTCTGTCATTTTGTCTTGCTGACTGTGTCCATTGCCTTACAGAAGCTTCTCAGTTTCAGGAGGTTCCATTTATCAGTTGTTGATCTCAGTGCCTGTGCTACTAGTGTAATGTTCAGGAAGCAGTCTCCTGTACCGATTAATTCAAGGGTATTTCCCACTTTGTCTTCTAATAGGTTCAGTGTAGCTGGATTTATGTTGATATCTTTGATCCATTTTGACTTAAGTTTTGTGCAAGGAGATAGGCTTGGGTCTAACTGCAGTCTTCTACATGTCTGCAACCAGTTATGCCAGGACCATTTGTTGAAGATGTTCTCTTTGTTCCATCATATAAATTTGGATTGTTTGTCAAAAATCAGGTGTTCATAGGTGTGTGGGGTAATATCAGGGTTTTCAATTCTATTCCATTGGTCTACCAGTCTATTTTTGTGCCAATACCAAGCTGTTTTCAGGACTATAGCTCTGTAATAGAGCTTGAAGTCAGGGATGGTGATGCCTCCAGAAATTCCTCTATTGTACAGGGTTGTTTCGGCTATCCTGGTTCTTTTGTTTCTCCATGTAAAGTTGAGTATTGTTCTTTCAAGGTCTGTGAATAATTGTGTTGGGATTTAATGGGGATTGCATTGAATCTGTAGATTGCTTTTGGCAAGATTGCCATTTTGACTATGTGATCCTGCCTATCTAAGAGCATGGGAGATCTTTCCATTTTCTGGTATCTTATTTAATTTCTTTCTTTAGAGACGCAAAATTCTTACAGGTCTTTCACTTTTTTGGTTAGTGTTACCCCAAGGTATTTTATGTTGTTTATGCCAATTGTCAAGGGTGATGTTTCTCTGATTTCTTTCTCCACCATTGTGTCAGCGGCATATAGTAGGGCTACAGATTTTTTTTTTTTGAGTTAACCTTGTATCCTGCTACTTTGCTGAAGGTGTTTATCAGATGTAGGAGTTCTCTGGTAGAGTGTTTCTGGTCACTTATATAGACTATCACATCATCTGCAAATAGTGAGAGTTTGACTACTTCCTTTCCAATTTGTATCCCTTTGATCTCCTTTTGTGGTCTTATTGCTCTATCTTGATCTTCAAGTACAATATTGAAGAGGAATGGAGAGAGTGGACAGTCTTGTCTTGTCCCTGATTTTAGAGGAATTGAATTGAGTTTCTCTCCATTTAATTTGATGTTGATTGTTGGCTTGCTGTATATTGCTTTTATTATGTTGAGGTATGTTCCTGTTATCATTGATTTCTCCAAACCTTTATCATGAAGGGGTGTTGGATTTTGTCAAAGGCTTTTTTGGCATCTAGTGAGATGATCATGTGTTTTTTTTTTTCTCAGTCTGTTTATATGATGGATTACATTGATGGATTTTTGTATGTTGAACCATCCTTGCATACCTGGGATGAAACCTACTTGATCGGATGATTTCTCTGATGTGTTCTTGGATTAAATTTGCCAGTATTTTATTGAGAATTTTTGCATCAATGTTCATGAGGGATATTGGTCTATAGTTCTGTTTCTTAGTTGTGTCTTTTTGTGGCTTGGGTATCAAGGTTATTGAAACCTTATAAAAAGAGTTTGGCAATGACACTTCTGCTTCTATTGTGTGGAATATTTTAAGGAGAATTGGTATTAGCTGTACCTTGAATTTCTGGTAGAATTCTGCACTGAAGCCATCTGGCCCTTGGGTTTTTTTTGGTTGGGAGACTCCTGATGACTGCTTTAATTTCATTAGGGGTTATAGGTCTATTTAAGTTGCTTATCTGTTCTTGATTTAATTTTGGTAAGTGAAATCTGTCCAGAAAATTGTCCATTTCCTTTAGATTTTTGAATTTTGAGGAATATAGATTTTCGAAGTATGACCTGATGATTCTCTGGATTTCCTCTCTGTCTGTTGTTATGTCCCCCTTTTCATTCCTGATTTTATTAATTTGCATGTTCATTCTCTGCTGTTTGGTAAGTTTGGATAAAGGTTTGTCTATCTTGTTGATTTTCTCCAACAACCAACTCTTCATTGATTCTTTCTTTGTATTGTTCTCCTAGTTTCCATTTTACTGATCTCAGCCCTCAGTTTGATCCTGGCATCTGCTCCTCTGGGGTGTGTTGGCTTCTTTGTTTTCTAACGCTTTCAGTTTTGCTGTTAATTCTCTAATGTGATTATTCTCCTCTTTCTTCATTTGGGCACTTAGAGCTATGAACTTTCCTCTTAGCACTGCTTTCAAAGTGTCCCATAGGTTTGGGTATGTTGTGTCTGAATTCTCATTGAATTCTAGGAAATCTTTAATTTCTTTTTTATTTACTTAATTTCCATGAGTTCATAGGTTTTCTGTAATTCGTATTGTTGTTGAATTCTAACTTCAAAGCATGGTGGTCTAATAAGATACAGGGTGTTATTTCAATTTTTTTGTACCTGTTGAGGTTTGCTATGTTTCCAAGTATGTGGTCGATTTTAGAGAAGGTTCCATGTGGCGCTGAGAAGAAGGTAAATTGTTTTGCTTTTGGATGGAATGTTCTATAGATATCTGTTAAGTCCAATTGGGCCAGTACTTCAATTAGTTCCTTTGTTTCTTTGTTAAGTTTCTGTCTGATGTTCCTGTTCAGTGGTGAGAGTGGGCTGTTGAAATCTCCCACTATAAGTGTGTGTGGTTTTATGTGATTTGAGTTTTAGTAAAGTTTCTTTTACAAAAGTGGATGCCTTTGTATTGGGGGCATAAATGTTCAGAATTGAGACTTCATCCTGATGGATTTCTCCTGTGATGAGTAGGAAATGACCTTCTTCATCTCTTTTGACTGATTTTAGTTTAAAGTCCAATTTTTTGGAAATTAGGATTGCTACCCCCACTTGTTTCTTGGGTCCATTTGATTGGAAGATCTTTCTCCAACCTTTAATTCTTAGGTACCGTCTGTCTTTGAGGTTGAGGTGAGTTTCTTGTATGCAGCAGAAGGAAGGATTCTGTCTTCTTATCCATTCTGCTAATCTGTGTCTTTTTATAGGGGAGTTAAGACCATTAATGTTGATGGATATTAATGACCATTGATTATTGTTCATTCTCGTTTGTTTTTGATTTGGTGATGGTGGCGAGATTATGTGTGGGATTCTATCCCTTTTTCCTTTTGGCTGTTGGTAAAGTGGGATTATCTATTCCCAATATTTTTCTGGTTGTATTTAACTTCCTTGGGTTGCAGTTTTCCTTCCAGAACTTTCTGTAGGGCTGGATTGGTGGATATGTATTGTTTGAATTTGTCTTTTTTTTTTTTTTTCATGGAATATCTGGTTTTCTACATCTATATTGATTGAAAGCTTTGCTGGGTATAGTAGTCTCGGCTGGCATCCATGGTCTCTTAGTGTAGGTAGAATATCTATCCAGGACCTTATGGCTTTCAGAGTTTCCCTGGAAACGTCAGGTGAAATTCTGATAAGTTTGCCTTTATAAGTAACTTGACCTTTTTCCTTTGCTGCTCTTACTATTTTCTCTTTGTTCTGTATGTTTTGTGTTTTGATTATTATGTGGCGTGTTGACTTTTTTTTTGGTTCAGTCTATTTGGTGTTCTGTAGGCTTCTTGTATTTTCATTGTATTGGCATGTCTTTCTTTAGGCTAGGTAAGTTTTCTTCTATGATTTTGTTGGATATGTTTTCTGTGCCTTTGAGTTGGATTTCTTCACCTTCTTCTATACCTATTATTCTTAGGTTTGGTCTTTTCATGGTATCCCATATTTCATGGATATTTTGTGATAGGGATTTTTGGACTTAAGATTTTCCTTGGTTGATGATTCTATTTCTGCTAGTGTGTCTTCAACTCCTGAGATTCTCTCTTCCATCTCTTGTATTGTGTTGGTTATGCTTATGTCTGTAGTTCCTGATCATTTACCCAACTTTTCTATTTCCAGCATTCCCTCAGATTGTGCTTTCTTTATTGTCTCTATTTCAGTTTTTAGGTCTTGAACTGTTTTCTTGAGAGATTTATTGATATCTTTTTTTATTTGGTTTGTTTTCTCTTCTATTTCTTTAAGGGATTTTCTCATGTCCTCTTTGAGGTCCTCTATCATTTTCATGAAGATGTTTTTAATGCCATTCTCTTCTGGTTCATCTGCATTGTGATGTTCAGTTCTTACTGGTGTATGGTTCCTAGTCGCCAGTAGTGTCATATTGGGTTTTCTGTTGTTGAACGTGCTTTTACATTGCCCTCTTCTCATCCTTTCTTCTGGTGGGTGTAGCAGGAGTCTCTTTCTCTCCTGGTGGGTATGGGACCAAGGTTCCCTTCTGGTAGATGCAAACAGTTCCAATATTCTGATGTTTGTCCTCTTCTTGTGGATGGTGGTGGGACTGTTGCAGGGGCCTTCGCAGTGCCTGGGTGTGTTGGATCCTGCCACCAAGGTCAGATCTGAAGAGCAGACCCCTGGCATCAGATGTCTCAGAGCAGGTCCGCACTCTCGATTACAAAGTTAATAAAAGTTAATGACAGGTCTTGGTATCCTCAAGGCAAAGTAAACAATCTTGTTTATGGATAATCAAATTCAAAACTTAGATCAATTGTTTTCTATCACAATTTAAATGGATTTTTGTCACTCCACTTCCATGCAGTGCTTCTATGGTAACGTGGACACAGGTTTGGTCCAACCTCCATGGCCTATGGAACAATTCTAAATTATCTATAATCATGCATCCTTTGCATCATCAAATTACAGCAGTTAGTCCAGTTCAACTGGTGTCCACCTCAACTTCTGAGTTAACAAAGAGATTCTTACCATCTCTCACATCTCTTGTCTCAGGACAGAACTTGTGATCTATTATCATTAGTTTGTAATCTTGGAAGTTATGCTAATTTTGATCCTTTTTCTTCCTGTCATCTTTTTACAAACAAAAAAGGGTGAGATGGCATAGTCATATCTGATGGGAATGGCAAATGTCATAAGGCCAGCACAGCTGTTTGACAAAATACAGCAAAGCTGAGCCACATGATGGCTGCTGTGCCACCTTTGGTTTTCATCTCTACCTGTTGCATACTTGGGAGACTTTTAATATTTGTATAAATTAGGAATATTGGATTGATGGAAATTTTCTTTTTTTTAAGTTTTTTATTAGTTCAAGTTGTGAAAAAGCTTGTTTCACATGTAAATCCCTTTTCCCACTCCCTCCCCTCACCCCCATCCCTCCTTCCACACCCCCGACCTACCCCCCACTGCATCCACCCACCACTCCCCAGACGGGGTAGGGCCCTCAACGGGGGCTCTGTAATGTCCACCAAATCTTCCTGGGCTGGACCTGGGCCCTCCCCCATGTGTCCAGGGCCAGAGAGTATCCCTTCACGTGGGATGGGCTCTCAAAGTCCCTTCTTACACCAGGGAAAAATACTAATCCACTACCAGAGGCTCCCTGGAGTGCAGAGGCCTCCTTATTGACACCCATGTTCAGGGGTCTGGATCAGTTTGGGGTACTGGCCTCCCAGACTGCGTCTGGGGTCAATGTGTTCCCCCTTGTTCAGACCAACTGTTTCTGTGGGTTTCTCCAACCTGATACAGACCCCTTCGCTCTTCATTCCTCCCTCTCTTCAACTAAATTCCAGATTTTAGCTCAGTGTACATCTGTGGATGTCTGTCTCTGCTTCCATCAGCCACTGGATGAGGGCTCTAGGATGACATAAAGAGTAGTCATCAATCTCATTTTAGGGGAAGGGCATTTAGGTTATCCTCTCCACCATTGCCTGGATTGTCAGATCGTGTCATCCTTGTAGGTCTCTGGAAATCTCCCTAGTGCCAGATCTCTCCTCCGACCTATAGTGGCTCCCTCTAATACGGTATCTCTCATCCTGCTCTCTCTCCTCTATTCTTCCCCCAACTCAGTATTTCTGCTCCTCCATTTCCTCTCCTCCACTCCTCATCTCCTGCTCTTATTGTGGCAGCACCCTCTCCCCTACCCGCATGCTCCCAATTAGCTCAGGAATTCATGCTACTTCCCGTTCCTGGGAACCATTTATCCCTTGGAGTCCTTCATGATTCCTAGTTTCTTTGGTGAAGAGAATTATAGGCTGGTAATCCTTTGCTCTATGTCTAAAATCAACATTTGAGTGAGTACATACCATGTTTGTCTTTTTGTGACTGGGTTACCTCACTCAGAATGGTTTCTTCTAGTTCCATCCATTTT
The DNA here is from genome assembly GCF_003668045.3 of Cricetulus griseus. Taxonomy (NCBI): domain Eukaryota; kingdom Metazoa; phylum Chordata; class Mammalia; order Rodentia; family Cricetidae; genus Cricetulus; species Cricetulus griseus. Next base: position 241,595,696 of record NC_048595.1, on the reverse strand, counting down.
CCTGCGAATTTCAAGATTCCATTCCTTTTTTCTGCTGAGTAGTACTCCATTGTATAAATGTACCACATTTTCTCTATCCATTCTTCAGTTGAGGGGCATCTAGATTGCTTCTAGGTTCTGGCTGTTACAATGCTGCTATGAACATGGTTGAACATATGTCCTTGTTGTATGAATGTACGTTATTTGGGTATATACCCAAGAGAGGAATTGCTGGCTCTTGAGGTAGACTGATTCCCATTTTGCTGAGCAACTGCCATACTGATTTCCAGAGTGGTCTTACAAGTTCACACTCCCACCAGCAATGGAGGAGTGTTCCTTTTTCTCCACATCCTTTCCAGCATAGATTGTCATTGGTCTATTTGATTTTAGCCATTCTGACAGGTGTGAGGTGGTATCTCAGAGTTGTTTTGAGCCATTTCTCTCATGGCCAATGATTTTGAGCACTTTCTCAAGTTTCTTTCAGCCATTTCAGATTTGTCTGTTGAGAATTCTCTATTTAGTTCTGCACCCCACTTTTTAATTTCATTGTTTGGTGTTTTGGTGGCTAGCTTCTTGAGCTCCTTGTATATTTTGGAAATCAGCCCTCTGTCAGATGTGGGATTGGTGAAGATCTTTTCCCATTCTGTGGGTGGTCGTTTTGTCTTAATGACAGTGTCCTTTGCCTTGCAGAAGCTTCTCAGTTTCAGAAGTTCCCATTTATTAATTGCAGACCTCAATGTCTGTGCTACTGGCATAATGTTCAGGAAGCAGTCTCCTGTGCCAATTTGTTCAAGGGTAATTCCCACTTTCTCTTCTAGAATCTTCAGTGTGGCTGAATTTATGGTGAGATCTTTGATCCATTTTCACTTAAGTTTTGTGCATGGTGACAGATATGGATCTATCTGCAATCTTCTGCATGTCCAAATCCAATTGTGCCAGCACCATTTGTTGAAGATTCTGTCTTTTTTCCATTGTATAGATTTAGCACCTTTGTCAAAAATAAGGTGTTCATAGGTGCATGGGTTAATATCAGTGTTTTCAATTTGATTCCATTGGTCTGTCTGTCAATTTTTGTGCCAATACCAAGCTATTTTCAGAACTATGGCTCTATAATAGAGTTTGAAGTCAGGGATGGTGATGCTTCCAGAAGATCTTTTATTGTAAATAGTTGTTTTGGCTATCCTGGGTTTTTTATTTTTCCATATAAAGTTGAGTATTGTTCTTTCAATGTCTGTGAAAAACTGTGTTGGGAATTTGATGGGGATTGCCTTGAATCTGTAGATTACTTTTGACAAGATATGCCATTTTTACTATCCAAGAGCATGGGAGATCTTTCCATTTTCTGGTATCTTCTTTAATTTCTTTCTTTAAAGTCGCAAATTTCTTATTGCACAGGTCTTTCACTTTTTTGGTTAGTGTTACCCCAAGATATTTTATGTTGCTTGTGGACATTGTGAAAGGTGATGTTTCCATGATTTCTTTCTCATCAGTTTTATCATCTGTATATAGTAGGGCTACTGATTTTTTTGAGTTAATTTTGTATCCTGCTACCTTGCTGAAGGTGTTTATCAGCTGTAGGAGTTCCCTGGTAGAGTTTTTCGGGTCACTAATGTAGACTATCATGTCATCTGCAAATAGTGAAAGTTTGACTTCTTCCTTTCCAATTTGTATCCCTTTGATCCCCTTTTCTTATCTTATTGCTCTATCTTGATCTTCAAGTACAATATTGAAGAGGTATGGAGAGAGTGGACAGCCTTGTCTTGTCCCTGATTTTAGAGGAATTGAATTGAGTTTCTCTCCATTTAATTTGATGTTGATTGTTGGCTTGCTGTATATTGCTTTTATTATGTTGAGGTATGTTCCTGTTATCATTGATTTCTCCAAACCTTTATCATGAAGGGGTGTTGGATTTTGTCAAAGGTTTTTTTTGGCATCTAGTGAGATGAACATGTGTTTTTTTCCTCAGTCTGTTTATATGGTGGATTACATTGATGGATTTTCGTATGTTGAACCATCTTTGCATCCCTGGGATTAAGCTTATTGATCATGGTGGATGATTTTTCTGAAATGTTCTTGGATTCGATTCGCCAATATTTTACTGAGTATTTTAGCATCGATATTCATGAGGGATATCAGTCTGTAGTTTTCTTTCTTAGTCATATCTTTGTGTGGCTTGGGTATCAAAGTGATTGTAGCCTCGTAGAAAGAGTTTGGCAATGTCCCATCTGCTTCTACTGTGTGGAACAGTTTGAGGAGTACTGGTTTCAGCTCTTGTTTGAATTTCTGGTAGAATTCTGCAGTGAAGCTATCTGGCCCTTGGGCTTTTTTTGGTTGGGAGGCTTTTGATGACTGCTTCTATTTCATTAGGGGTATAGGTCGATTTAAACTGCTTATCTGTTCTTGTTTTTATTTTGGTAAGTGATATCTATCTAGAAAACTGTCCATTTCCTTTAGATTTTCAAATTTTGTGGAGTACAGGTTTTCAAAGTATGACCTGAAGATTCTCTGGATTTCCTCAGTGTCCATTGTTATATCCCCCTTTTCATTTCTGATTTTGTTAATTAGCATGCACTCTCTCTTCCTTTTGGTTAGTTTGGATAGAGGTTTGTCTATCTTGTTGATCTTCTCAAAGAACCAACTCTTTGTTTCATTGATTCTTTGAAATGTTTTCCTAGTTTCTACTTTATTGATTTCAGCCCTCAGGTTGATTATTTCCTGGTGTCTACTCCTCCATGGTGAGTTTGCTTCTTTTTGCTCTAAAGCTTTCAGTTTTTCTGTCAATTCTCTATTGTGACTTTTCTCCAGTTTCTTCGTGTGGGCACTTAGTGCTATGAACTTTCCTCTTAGCCCTGCTTTCAGAGTGTCCCATAAGTTTGGGTATGTTGTGTCTACATTCTCATTAAATTCTAGAAAGTCTTTAATTTCTTTTTTTATTTCTTCCTCAATCCAGGAACAGTGCAATTGGGAGTTATTCAATTTCCATGAGTTTGTATGTTTCCTGCAAATTGTATTGCTGTTGAATTCTAGCTTTAAAGTATGGTGATCTGAAAAGATACAGGGGGTTGTTTCAATTCTTTTGTACTGTGGAGGTTTGCTTTGCTGCCAACTATGTGGTCAATTTTAGAGAAGTTTCCATGTGGCGCTGAGAAAGGTATATTCTTTTGTGTTTGGATGGAATGTTCTATAGATATCTGTTAAATCCAGTTGGGTCATAACTTCTGTCAGATCCTTTGTTTCTTTGTTAAGTTTCTGTCTGGTGGTTCTGTCTAGTGGTGTAAGGGGGGGTGTTGAAGTCTCCTACTATAAGTGTGTGTGGTTTAATGTGTGATTTGAGCTTTAGTAATGTTTCTTTTACATATGTGGGTGCCTTTGTATTTGGGGCATAGATGTTCAGGATTGAGACTTCATGTTGATGGACTTTTCCTGTGATGAGTATGAAATGCTCTTCTTCATCTCTTTTGACTCATTTTTAGTTTGAGTCTAATTTTTTAGATATTAGGATTGCTACACTAGCTTGTTTCTTGGGCCCATTTAATTGGAAAATCTTTTCCCATCCTTTTACTCTGAGGTAATGCCTGTCTTTGAAGTTGGGGTGTGTTTCTTGTAAACAGCAGAAGGATGGATTCTGTCTTTGTATCCACTCTTTTAGCCTATATCTTTTTATGGGTAAGTTAAGACCATTGACAATTAGGGATATTAATGTCCATTGATTGTTGGTTCTTGTTTGTTTTGGATTTATTGTTGGTGGTGTCATTGTGTGTGGATTTCACCCTCCTGTTTCTTTTTGTGTTTGGTAAAATTAGATTATTTATTGCCTGTGTTTTTGTGAGTGTAGTCATGTTCTTTGGGTTGGAGTTTTCCTTCCAGAACCTTCTGTAGTGCTGGATTTGTGGATATGTATTGTTTAAATCTGTTTTTGTCATGGAATATCTTGTTTTCTCCATCTATAGTGATTGAAAGTTTTGCTGTGTCCAGTAGTCTTGGTTGACATCCATGCTTGTAGGTTATCTATCCAAGACCTTCTGGCTTTCAGAGTTTCCATTGAGAAGTTGGGTGTGATTCTGATTGGTTTGCCTTTATATGTTACTTGGTCTTTTTCCTTTGCTGCTCTTAATATTTTCTCTTTATTCTATAGATTTGGTGTTTAGAGTTATGTGTCAGGGGGACTTGTTTTTGTGGTCCAGTCTGTTTGGTGTTCTGTAAGCTTCTTGTACTTTCATAGGCATATCCTTCTGTAGGTTGGGGAAGTTTTCTTCTATGATTTTGTTGAATATATTTTCTGTATCTTTGAGCAGTGTTTCTTCATCTTCTTCTATACCTATTATTCTTAAGTTTGGTCTTTTCACGGTGTCCCATATTTCCTGGATATTTTGTGTTAGGGATTTTTTGGACTTGAGGTTTTCTCTATCGAGAAATGTATACTCTCTATCGAGTCTTCATTAACTGAGATTCTCTCTTCCATCTCTTGAATTCTATTAGTTATACTCACATCTTTAGTTCCTGATCGTTTATCCAGCCTTTCCATTTCTAGCATTGCCTCATTCTGTGTTTTCTTTATTGTGTCTATTTCAGTTTTCATGCTTTGAACTGTTTCAAGAGCTTCCTTCACTTGTTTGGTTGTTTTTTTTTTTGGTTTCTTTAGATTCTTTAAGATATTTGTTTATTTCTTGAATTTTTGGTTTGTCTTTTCCTCCACTTCATGTAATTTTTTGCTTGCTTTTTCTTCTATTTCTTTAAGTGATTTTCTTGTTTCTTCTTTAAAGGTCTCTATCATCTTGCTGAGATAAATTTTGAGGTCCATTTCTTCTTCATCTTTTGTGTCGAGCTTTTTAGATCTTGCTGGTGTGGAGTCCCTAGATTCTGGTGGTGTCATATTGGTCTTTCTGTTGTTGAGTGAGTTCTTATTCTGTCTTCTTCCCATATCTTCTTCATGTGGGTTCAGGTGGGGACTCTCTGTCTCTTCTTGTGACCCAGTGGTGTGTGTGGGCCGGGGATCCTCAGCTCTGGATGGTCTTGCCTCTCCTGGTAGTCTCCTCACTCTGAAGGAGTTTGGCCACCATAGGGGTCAGTTTGGTGAAATGGGAAGGAATAGTGGGGTGTTTCCAGATTCAGGGAGCTCCTCCCTGCCTGGGCGAGTCTACCCCAAGCAGGTACAGGCCCAGAGAGATTGGGGTGAATGGATCAGGTTGGCAGAACAGGAAGCGATGGAAATTTTCTTATGAGTCATTTATGCCTCCTCCCAGGAGCACTGCTTCTAAGCTTCCACAGTACAATCCTGAGCATACTGCCCCTTCCACTTTTAGGGAGATATCCTTGTCTACTTGAAGGTCTTCCTATACCTTGGAGGTTGTAGCACACATAAAGAAGCCAGAGTTATCTTTATGGGACTTTGATTCACTCTTGAAACATCTGACCATGCACTTACACAGAACAAGATATCCAAGACAAAGTAACTCAAGAGGGCCAACAGAATTTGATGGGCTAGAGGAGTAGGCCACAGCTCAGGTGACTATGTGGCATTAAAATTGGAGTTGCTGAAGTTACCTCTGTTCTACACAGAGACTTATACTGATGGGAACAGAATGATGTAGAAAGATGATAAAAGTATTCTATAAGGACATAAGATGTAAACATTGTATGCCAGAATTTGAGTAATAACTACAGCAGCTTTGGCCTGATGATATTTCTGGGGCACTCTGACCATTAAGAGTCAATACTACACTGCTTGGGACATGGTAGCATGCATGGGATGGATTGAAGATTGTTTTGGTCTAGTGTCCTTGTACCCACAAAAGCTACCAGTAAAAATGGTTATGAAAGATAACTATTTATCAATGATGCCAAAACTTGAGGAAATATGGTTGGATATGATAACTTTGTTCTGTCATGGTTTATTAATGATAAAAGAAAATGTTAAACACATGTCCAAAACCAAAAATTATATGACCTATATTTTGGAAGAGCATGAATGTATCTTTACTTACTAAATTATGTATAAAAAAAGAAGCACTCTGACTGCTAATTAGTCATGCAGCAAGATTCTCTGAAACACCATGGCCTGGCTCATTTCCTTCCCTCACCTACTCCCTACATCTCCTGTTGGGAGCTGTATCTCTAGAGGGGATGTACTTCTTCTCTGTCCTTCTCTTCTAAAATGAAACTAAGAAGTGTTCCATGTTTGATTCCTCTCATTGCCACTTCTGCATACACCTGAAGACAGAGGTCTTTATCCCTCCTGGTCCCATAGCTGCTTTACCCCAAATAGACATATGACACATAGACTTATAATAAGTATGAAATGTTGGCCAATGCATAGGGCTTCTTATTGGCTAGCTCCTTCTTAATTATTAACCCATTTCTATTAATCTGTGTATTGTCACAAGGCCGTGGCTTACTTATAATCTGGAATATTTCTCCTTGGGCAACATGGTGTCTCTTTGTGGCCTCTTTCTCTGCCTGATCTCCCCAGAATTCTCCTGGTCTGGTAGCCTTGCCTATCTTTCTGCCTGGCTACTAATCAGTGTTTTATTCATCTCCCAATAAGAGAAACATATATACAGTAGGACATCCCCCATCATATACCCATCTTTAGACCCTGCTCTCACCTGGAGCTGGACTCTGGCAGTAGAGGGCTAAGGTCTCCCCTGCAATGGGTAGACTCAGAGAAATCAGGCTTAGTGCTGCCAAAGAACAATAGAAAACACCAACTTGTCATTCTTGTGTAGAAGTTGAAGCAGAGTAATTGCTTTCAAGAACAGATACTCCATCCCAAATCCTGATTTTTATTTTTTTGATGTGAAGAAATTATTTCCTGACAAAATCATTGCTGTGTTAGGACTGAAGTAATATTGAGTGAGGTGCTGCCATTGTTTTTCATCAATACACTGGCTATTTTGAGAAAATTAGCAAAAGCCTTTAGTATTTAAGAACAAAACAACCATGATGGGAAGCAAAAGGCACTATTTTCCTGGTAGAGTCCCTGCCTACATCTTCCACTAACACTAACGACATGTGCAAGTGAACCAGGCTAAGTCACTGTCTTCTTTTTACCTCAGATTCTGCTGCTGCAAGTTTAAGAGTAGCCTCCTTATCATTTGTAAAGTTCACATCCACTCTCAAAATTTCTGTGCTAGAAGAAAAAGGGGCAAAGTATTTTACACTTGATTTCTCTCTTAATTCAGTGTAAAATACCAGAAAATTAAGGCTGACATTATTTATCATGACTTACCCTCACTTGGAATGCAAGAAAAGGTTATTATGGCACTAATACAATGGAAGGTGACATTTTCCTACAAACTGGCAGGATAATCAGAGTAAAGAAAATATGTGTGTAGGTGATATCTTAGACATCTCAAGCCTGGACTGTGCAGTGATGGCAGATGAAGGTTAAGGGCTGCCAAATTCATTGCTCTTTGAGTCAAAGTTTAAAAAAATTATGCCAGAGACAATGTTCATTTAAATAATTTATTGCAGGGAAGAAAATGATACAGACAGATATATTTCTAATGCTATAATTATTCACAGCCACAAATAATGGCCTCAGAATAAGGGTTGCATTTTTCTTTACATTCTCGTTGATATCAATGTACTTCTCAATGGTTTATGTGTTTCTCATACAGACTGAACACGTACTCAGTACACAGAGAGAAATGCTGTGAAGGCTTTGGGAGACCATGGTCTCCATCTTTCTCAGGGCAGAGCCAGGTGAGGTGAAGATGTGTTGCTGGAGTTTTCTTGTCCCACTTGCTCCGAGATCCCCTTCAGCCCCAAACACAGAGACGCTATATTAATTATAAAACTGTTGGCCAATGGCTAGGGTTTCATGTTGGCTATCTCTGTCTTAATTATTAACCCATTTCTATAAATCTATGTATTTCCACATGGTCTCAGCCTATCAGAGAATGCCTGGACCTGTTACTCCTTTGCCGGCTACATAGTGTGTCTCAGCACAGTGGTCTCTCTTTTCCTACCTTTCCCAGAATTCTTCTCGTCTCCTAGCTGCACCTATCTTCCTGCTTCTATTGGCCAAACGGTGTTTTATTCATCAACCAATAGGCGAAACACATGTACAGAAGAATATCCCCCATCAAAGATGAAATTTTTGCCTGTCTACACAGCATTTGCACATTCTAGCTCAGCCAGGACTGAGTATGCAGGCCAGGGCTGAGTCCTACCTCAGGGAATGCAGTCTAGAAATTAAAAGAGGTCTTCAATTTTGTGTCTTTTCACCTACTTTAACAAGCTGAGAAGGAGGCTACAAAGATTGAGGAATTTCAGGTGAACAGAGCAGGTATACATCAAATTGGGCTTCGCTGAGGTCGTCACTGCTGATGACAGTGTGGAGACTGTCCTACTTTTTAAATTCATCTGGTTTCTACAGGAAGGAACTAATTCCTGACTTAAGAAAATCAAGCAGGATTTTAAAGTAAGTTAAACCAAGCCCGGGCAGTTGTATCAGCCAGCAGCTTGCACTGTTTTCGTGGGTGCTGCTTCCAGTCTGGCTGGCCTGATGCTCACTTCAGTTAGAGAAGTCTGGAAACTCACCCATCTTTTCTCCGCCTGGTTAACAAGCTGCCATTGGAGGCTGAATACTTCTGTCTCAGTTTGCTCCTTAGTTCTAAAAGAATGCTGCAGGAAAATAAATGTGTTCATTTAGAAGAGTTAAAAACAACCAAATTATTTCACATTTTGGCCTTTAAAGATAAAATGGGCTTTTATGGCAATTTACTGGTCTGAGCAGACATGTAAATGTGTAGGCTAATGCAGTGACAATTTACATCTTAAGTTATTTTCTCCCTCACAATTATGGTTTTGAGTGGCAGGATTGCTCTCATCACAGCTGGTAGTATTAGTTTTAATGTTGCCAGTTTTAGGAGAGGCACAATAGACAAGCATTCTAAAATGTAGTAGGTGCATTTTCGCTTTATTAGAATGAGTACTGTGTGATGTATTTTATGTTTTATTATTCCTTATGGGGAGTGCAGTTGCTCTTGAACAGGACACATCTGGCTAGGGACTCCAGATGAATCAAAACATAAGTTTCTTCTGTAGCACTGTCTTCTTCCATAGAGGAAGTCACAAACACATGGCCATTGTCTTCTCAATGTGTTGCATACGACACACATGGCCTATATGTGTGTCACTTCTGTCAAGTGTCATTAGTGCAAAAGAAACTGTGGCAAGAGCAAAGCTGATACCTAGCAAGGGTTTGAGATTATTTCACTGTGTGTTATATACTTGTGTGTTTTATGTATGCAGGCATAGCACCTGTGAGTGCATGCAGAGGTCAGAGGGGACCTTCAGGTGTCCTATTGTCATTCTCTACCATATTCTCCCAGTCTGCCACCAAGTTGGTGGCAGCTAGTGAGCTCCAGTGGTCATCTTTCTCCATCTACCCAGTGCTGGGGTTATGGGCATGCCTGTACACATTTACCTTTCTATTTCCATGAGTATCTGAACTCACTGACATACACTTTTGAGACAAGTTCTCTTCCCCAAAGCTCCAACTCCACAGTTCTGATTATTTTCTTCCTAAATTTTGGGATACAGTGTTAGTAGTGGTTTTCTAGAGTCACAGGACTTGTGGAATGAAACTCTTTATCTCTCTTCATATACAAAGGAAATTTATTGGAATAATTTACAGGCTGTAATGTAACTAATCCAACAATGGCTAGCTGTGAATGGAAAGTCCTAATATCCTGTAGTTGCTCAGTCCCACAAGGCTGGTGTCTCAGTCAGTTTTCTGTATGTGCTGGAATCCTGAAGAAGCAGGCTCCAATGCCAGTGAAGGAATGGATGTACTAGCAAGGTGAGAGCAAACAGGCGAAAAGAAAAACTTTCCTTCTTCCAAAAGAAGATGTGGCCCAGATTAAAGGTGTGTCTTCAAGACTCAAGATCCAGGTCAGTGGTGCATCTTTCCGACTCAATGGTCTGGACTAGATGTGGATTTACCCACTTCAAACCAAGCAGAAAATCTCTCACACATGTGTCCTTTATTTCTGGATTGCAGTTCATTGCAGATATAGTTGACAACCAAGAATAGCCATCACAGTTACTGTAACTGAAGTTAACAGTATGTGTGTAAATCTAAGGCTAGGTGATCCTGTGCTATATAAGAAGCAGGCTGAATAAGCTATGGACAGCAAACCAGTTAGCAGCATCTTCCATGGACTCTACTTCCCTTCCTGCCTCCACGTTCCTGGCCTGCTTGAATTCCTGCCTTAGCTTTCCTCAATGACTGATTGTAAACTGTAAGATGAAATAAATCTTTTACTCGTCAAGCTGGTGTTTATCAGTGCCTTATCACAAGCAAACTATCACAGAATGTATTTTATTTCTAAATCATAATCTATTCCTTTTTAATATCTTCATCTCAAACATGACAAGTAGTAAGATTATCATTTGATTTTTCTTTGTCTTTGGGGAAAAATGAATGTGCAACTTAAACATATCTTTCAAAAGCTTTGCAAATATATTCTTTCCTAGAGAAGTAATCAGGGAACATGTTGTAAATCACTACACTTATAAGGAGGAAAAAGCAAAATATGCAGAAAACAAAAAGCCAAAGCATATCATGGTGAGATCTCAGAAGCAGCTTGACTAACATGAGGATATGTCAGCAAGTCTTTGTGTCCTGCGAGCATTATTTTAGTCTTTTTGCCACCTCTAGAATTGGACACTAGTTGTTTTTATTTTCTGAGAATTTCACAAGTTATATGTCTTTAAGGATGAAGTAAAGAGAAAATAATGAAATAATGGCAGTGAAACACAAATTGGTCAGTTTGACAAAAGTAGTTTCTCAAAGCTCCATGGATTTTAATGTACTTAAATTTTCTTTTTCAGAAGTAGATAATGAAACTTATAGGTATGCAGTTGGGTACAAGTTATGAGATAACTTGTTATCAGTTAAATGTAAAAATCACATTTTATCAAATGACATACATCTTTCCACAAATGAGAAAGAACATGCCTAATATCAGATCTTCCAGATTAATAAGCATCTCTGCTGTTGGCAATTACTATCTCATATTGTGGTAGTTTCTACTGTCTATCTTTTGTTAGATTCAAAAGGTTGAAGAGTTATTTGAATGTGGTTGAAATTCATCAAAATATGTTATATGAATATTGATATTAACTCCAAAATCAAAGATTATAGATGGCAATTCAAGATAGAATTTATTAAATTCTAATTATGTAATATTTTTGAAATTTATGCCTATCCATTACTACACCATAACCATTTAAAAACAGTGTCCATTTGATTTGTAGAATTAAAACTCAGAGTCTAACATAGGAATTAAAACCCCCTACTACAGGGGTTAGGGAATGAATGCAAATGCATTGATGCTAACATTTTATTGAATCAAGTTCTCAATACATAGTCTTGGTTGGCCTGAATTTTCAATGTAGTTCAGGCTGGCCTGAACTTTGCTATGTAGTCCAGGCTGGCCTCAAACTCACAGAGCTCCATCTGTTTCTGCCTCCCAAATTCTGGGATTAAAGATGCCACCATGCCTTGTTTGATGCTAGCATTTTATGGAATATAAATGCAGTAAATATTTTACTTGTAACTTTGATGATAAGTAGCAAAAGTCAAGACTAGCTAGCCCTTAGGGTATTGGGGCAGCAGCTGCTCTTGATTCTACAAATGACATCGGGAAAATGTTTCCAATGTTTTGTACTCTTTTTATTTTTCAAGAAGGCTCATGGATTGGGATTTTTATTTGAAGTATCTAATACTGGAAATATAAAAATGGATTTAAAATACTTCTGAACACTTCTCGAGAGAGACCATATTCAAACAAACACACCAATTTGATCCATTTCTGCCACTTTGCAACTTGCAGTTTATATGGTAATTTTAATTTTTCTCCTGTGCCACGCCTTCATAACCTTTAAATTAACATTTTTACATGTGTTGTTTTACTGACTCTTGGCCAAGTCTATTCCACTCACTGTCTCTCTGAAGCCCAGTGTTCTGTTCAAAGCCAATGACGTAACTGGGACCTAGCTGGGTCCTGCCATCCTACCATTGTCTCCTCCAGTCAGTCATTAGATTCTCCTAAGTCTTCTTAAGTATTTCTGTATCTTATCCTCTGTTCAGCCTCAGTTTCTGCTTGTCTGCTTCTGTGAGTGTTGTGATCTCTTCCTACTGTTCTTACCTGTCAGAGTGGTTTATTGAAAATGCAAATATAACCTTGTCACCTCACTTTTAGGTTGAAGACAGTAAAGCCCTGGATCCGTACTCCTGCTTCTCTCTCCCATGCCATGCCTATCAAATACAACCTTTCCTTCTGTTAATAGAAAATATCTTGCTTTTCTCTACCATGGATGTCCTTTTCAGACCCTGTGCCTTTGCTCATCTTGTTTGCTCTCTCTTCGAGTTTCCTTTCCCCATCCCTGAGTGACTCACACCATCTGCTCATCAGAGCCCCTGTTAGGCAGTGAGTCCTGCAGACAGCTTTCTCCCAGGCTCAGAATGGTGTGCATGCTTTTTTGGATAACAGAATTTTATTATGTTAACACAACTTGGTGATCACTAGGCTTGATCTGAAAAATGGGATCTATTTATCTTTGTTTCCTAATTCCTAGCAGATCTCCTGGTCAAGACAACACAAAGCAAAACAGGGTGGTCAAACTGAAATGCACAGAACCATACTAGAATCCCTTGGGGGAGTAACAGTAGAATATATCAGTGGTAGAGTAAAGAGCTAATTGAAATTCAGGTAAGACAGTGTAGGTCATGTGCTGGACACACACACACACACACACACACACACACACACCCTTAATGTGCAAAGATCAGGGAATTGGCTTGGCTAAAATTTTTTTTCTTTTTAAACATGACAGTTTTTCCCTATGTGATTTGCTTTCCCCCAAAGGAACCAGGAAACAATTCTTCTGGCTTCTATACACTTTTCAGTGTAATTCAGAGATGACAGTTCTTAAGGTTTAAGAACTTCCTTGCAGAGGACCCTTGGGGGTTTACTCCATGACTCTAGGTGTCTTTCACCTAGTTGTCCTGGTATACTACTTGTTCTTGTGCATGAGAGGTGACCAAATGTCCCATGTGACTTGTAAATGGTGTTTATTCCACTGGAAGATTCTCATTGGATTGTAATTGCTGGAGTGGACCAAAGAAAATGCAAGTTATTGCCCTTAAAGAGTCGACAGTCTATATATAAAGACTAAAATGTGAACAGTTCAAGAAGTTAGCTGAAGGAAGGCCAGCAGATGGCACGGAATTCTGGTGGGATGATCCACCAGAATTAACACAGTTTCTTTGTCTGGAAAGTCTGGCCACAAAAAATGTCAATGGACTTAAATGATGTTTGCAATCAATTTGAATTTAGTCAAGCTTCCTACTCTAGGTACATGGCTGGCTCTTTAGGCAGTATTGTTTTAGAAAGCTCTGGAAAGAAAACAAAATCACAATATGAGGTTTGGTTGGGAAGGTAGATTCAATGGTTAATTTGGTAATAACTTGATGACGCAAAGGGATTTACAAATAACTGGTAAGTTGTGCCTGAGTGTATCTGTGAGGGTGTGTCCAGAGTATGCTAACTGTGAATCACTAGACTGAGGTAAGAAAATGGAGTCTGGTCTTCTTAGTATTGGGGGCCATCATCCAAGGCACTGAGAGCTGGGACAGAAGAGCCGAGAAGTTCATATAGTCAGTGGTCCTCTGTCCTCAGGTCTGCCTCAGACTGAATTATGTCACTGGCTTTGCTGTCCTCCGATATGCAGACAGCAGATCATGGGACTACTCGGCCTCTGTGATTAAGGAGTTATATTAAGGAGTGATTAATCAGTTATCAAAATAAATATCATATGCTTGGATATTCTTCCAGTTCGGTATCTGTATCAACCCCCAATGCTTGGGGAACATTTCAGAGAGGAGGCAGAAAGAATCTAAGAGTGTTATGAGATATTGTCCCCTGGACATGACATGCTTATTGGGCACATGGACTCATAGTTGTTCCGGTTCATTGTGTAGGATTTTCACACTTATCAAGCAAGTTTAAACGTCCAGCCTGGAGTGGGGAAGGACTCCTGAGACCCCATGGGCAGCTGAGAAGCTGGTGCCAGTTGATGGCTGTGGGGGCAAGAAACATCATTTTGGGGTGTGTGTGGCACTAATTGGTCACAATGGATTATAAAAAGGAAGAAATGAAATTGGAATGAAGATGGACAAGTAAGGACCACTAAATAGTAGTGGTTTTTTTTGAAAAAAAAAAAAAACACCATAAAACTTTTACTTATGACAAGGAATTCAAATCTTTTTATCTCCCTGCCTTGAAAAACCTTTCCACAGTCTTTTAAACCCCCTCCCCAGGTCAAACCTCTGTTTATACAAAGTCCCAGCTGTTTCCTCAGAAATAAAGTGACTTGAGTGACTCCTTCCTGCTCTCCTCCATTTCCCTTACACAGATTCTTTTAAAATTAGGCAGTCATAAAACATTGTGACTTCAGACTTTAGCCAATGTGGAAAAAAGACTCATACCTGTGTTAGCCTAAAACCACTTGGCCTTCCTGTCCATACACTGGTACTATCGCTTCTGTTAGGTCCTTAGCCTGTGCCTGTATTCTAGGAAGAGGGTAAAATGGCTTCAGATTTAGCATTCCTCAGGCATAGGGGCATAGCAGTCACTTAATAAGATTTTCTGTAATTAATATTCATTCTTAGGTTCAGAGATATGGAAAAATCAGCTTAAGTTTTATAAAAAGATGTTTATTCTAGTAACAACTGTTAGTTCTATTTGCATGTGGAATAATTTCCTTCAACAAAATAATTTTGCCTTATTTCCAAAATAATTTTCAATCTCATAATTAAAGTAAATATGGGATGGCAAATAAATCTACCTACACTTAATATGTTTGATGTGAAATATTAACAATAACTATAGCAGGTTGCTCATTCTGAGTTCTAATCTCTTTTTATGTATTGACTGAAAAGTCTCTCTCATGTTTGTAGAGTGGGAGTGAAAAGGAATGAAGACAAAGAAAAATGCTCTAACAGTTATTGAGTGCCTGCTATTTGCCAGGAAATTCATGTCTGTTTATATCATTTTCCTGATCAATCTGGAAGGCTGGCATAGCTCTTCATTTAAAAAAAATGAAGAAGCTCAAAGCCAACAAATTAAAATAACAATGTAATTGTAGAGTAAGAGGAGTGTAAAGATGGCTGGCCTTTGTTTAAAGCAGCTGTGTCCAAGCTACCCACTTACATAAAGAAACCAATGTATTGTTTGAATGTCATGCTGATGTCACTGAAGCTTCACCAAGACTTGTTCTAAAAAAAACACCAAACCAAACCTGGTGCTGCAAGACATGTGGCACTTGCTTCAGGAATTTGATAGGAATGCCATAGACCCAGATATCAGATGCTTGCAAAGGACCTGGGAGTTAATTGCCTAGTTCATTTAGTAGTGCTCATTTTCATATCATAGATATAATCACTAATTAGAGCAATTATTTTGGTGTCATTATTGGTGGAATGGAAATACTGTCATGTTGAATATTCAAAGCCATTTCTCTGGCAGCATGAGCATAGTCCTGTTAAAGTGCATCACTACCTCCTAAATGGACTGTGAGTCTTTGAGGTGGCATCATGTTTCATTTCCCTGTACTGTCTGGACACTGTATAAGGACTGCTATCTGACAGATACTACATGTTTGCTGAATGAGTTAAGAGGAACAAAAAAGTTAAAATTAAACTAAAATTACTCATCAGACTTTACTTTAGAAATTTGTACATTTTTTACATTATATTTTTATGTAAATTCTTTAATTACTACTCATATTTACATATCCATCATCTCATTCTCTCACCCTCCCATCCTCCCATGTTCCCCACCCCCCCAGCCTTTCCCCAACTCCTCCCAAGAGATAGTGAGGCCCTCCACAGGTGACCGTCAACGTCCATCATATCATTCAGGGGAGGGCCTAGGTCCTCCTTGTTGTATGTGGGCTGCAATAGTATCCCTCCATAGGGAATGGGCTCCCAAAGTCTATTTGTGCTCTCTGGATAAACACTGGCTCCACTGTTAGAGGTCCTATAGACTGCCTTGGCCTCCTAGCTGGCACCCACATTCAGAGGGCCTGGTTCGGTCCAATGCAGTTTCCCCAGCTTTATGACTAGGGTCTCCATGCTCTCAGTAGGTCAGGTCAATTGATTCTGCAAGTTTCTCTAGCACCATCTTGGCTCCTTTGTTCATCCCTCCTCTCTCTCCACAACTGGATTCCAGGGGTATGGTTCAGTGCTTAGCTGTGGGTGCCTGTCTCTGCTTGGAACAGCTACTGGATGAAGGCTCTAGGGATGGTAACCAAGGTAGACATCAATCTCTTTATAGGGGAAGGACATCAATGGCATCTTCTCCACCACTGCCTGGATTCTTGGTTGGGGTCATCCCTGTGGATCCCTGAACATTTCCCCTGTGCCAGACCTCTCTCCAAACCTGTATTATCTCCCTCTATCAAGGCATCTCCTTTAATGCTCTCCTCTATCCCTCCCCTGTCTCAGTCCTCTTGTTTTCTTATCCCCTCCCCTTCTTCCCTTCCCACCTCCTTCCTCCCCCCACCCCTTGTGTGCTCCCACTTTGCTCAGGGGTTCTTGTCCCTCTCCTCTTCTTTGAGGGACTATGCAATCTTCTCTTGGGGTCCCGTTTGTTTCCTAGCTCCTCTGGCAGTGTCGTTTGTAGACTGGCAATCCTTTGCTCTATGTCTAAAACATGTAAACTTGGTATGGTCTTTAACAATTCAAAATGCTATTTTTCTCTCTGACTGTCCAGTTTATTAAAATTTTGCAAGTACATTATTAGAAATGTATTCCTCTTCTTATTTTTGTTTTAAGAGGTAATGATTTCATTATTTTTACCCTTGTTTTGAGAGGCAACCAAATCTGTACTGTGAGTTTAAAAGAAAGCTCTTATTTTACTGTTTTGAGTGGACTAGAACTCAGGTGCCTTAATTTGTGTGTTTAGATAAAACTACAGGTTCTATGTTATACTTTTCACATACAAAATTGTGTTTTATATAGCAGGCTTCAGATGCACTATAAATTTATTTTTATGAGGAATTGCATAACCTGTAAACAAAACCAGCATACTGTTATCTGAATGCCCCTTGTTTAGCTGAGTTTGTTTGTGATAGTAAAAATCTGCCTGGAGTGCAGGACAGAAATGTTGGATGGCTCAGAGATCTTGGATAGAACCAAACACAGCTGAAGTAAAAAAAAGATGTCAATGTAATAATAACTAATGATATTCTGATATACACATAGATTGGTGTCTACCCCAATTGTCATCAGAGAGACTTCATCTAGCAACTTATGGAAACAGATGCAGAAACCCACAGCCAAATATTATGCTGAGCTCAGGGAATCCTGTTGAAGAGAGGAGGAAGGATTGTAGGAGACAGAGGGTTCAAGGACATCACAAAGAAACCCACAGAACAAACTAACCTGGGCTCACAGGCTCTCACAGTGTCTAGATCTACATCCAGGGAGCCTGAATGGGACCAACCTAGGCACTCTACATATGTGTGACAGCTGTGTAGCTTGTTCTTTTTGTGGAATTCCAAACAGTGGGTACAGGGGCTGTCTCTGACTCTGTGGATGACTCTGGGGACTCTATTCCTCATATCATGTTGTCTTACTCAGCCTTAATACAAGACAAGGTGCTTAGTCTTATTATAACTTGATATGCCAGGTTTTGTTGATATCCACGGGAGGGCTGCCCCCTTCTGAATAGAAATGGAGGAATGGATGGGGTGGGCAGAGGGAAGGTAGGAGGAGGGCCTGGGAGGGAAGGAGGGAGGGGAAACTGGTTGGGATATGAAATAAATAAATTACCAAACTAAAAAGAACTCAATAATTAAAATAAAATAACACCTTACCCTATTCAGAATGTTAGCCATTAAGAAAACAAGGGACATCACTATCATTATAGCTAAATTATTGAAGCACCTGAGGTGCCCAGTGTACAGGAATGAGTAGAAAAATTCTAGATCTCTCTTCCTCTCTCTGTCTCTGTCTCTGTCTCTGTCTCTCTCTCACACACACAGAAACACATATACACACTGACATACATACATTTTTTCAGCTGTAAAGAAGAAAGCAGTTATGTTGTCTGTAGGAAAATGGACACAAGTGGAGGTGATTATATTAAGTAAATTAAGACAGTCTCAGAAAGATTAATATTGTATACTTTCTCTCATTTGTACTCTTGGATGTTATATAGTAACACAAAGTCATTTATGCATATATGAAATGAAATTAGGTTTGCAGCTGTCTAGTAGAACAAAGAGAAACAGCCAGGAGAGGGAAGTGGAGGGGAAAAGGGAGGTAGAGAGATATGGAGGAGAATATGCTTGTCTTACAATACATACCTGTATGGAAATGAGAAACCTCCCTATGATAGAGATTAACAGGTAGAAGTTCCCATTTTGACTTCTGGTTTTGGTCTGTGGCTGGTGGACCCCATTACTTTTGGCTGATATATCATGGTGGGAGCACATGGGAACAAGGTGCTACTCATAGCTCCTGGGACACACAAAGAGAATGACCTACAGGGTACCAGAATGACCTACGACCTCCCATCAGGTCCCACATGCGGAGGCCTCCACCAGCTCTCAGTAGCAACATGTGTAGGGGCCAAGCACCCCACTGCCTAGATTCAAGTTATAGTCCTAATCTTTCTCTTTTGAGGGGAAAACTAAAATTTCTCTACTTAGTTTTTAGTAGCGATAGTGGTAAGAAAAAAAATGAAGCTGTGCTTTATAGGTTGATAATTTTTTAATAGATTGAAAATCTAGACTCATTTCTTTATCATATTGGTCTTTGTATACTTACTCCATTTCTTTTTTGAAGCAAGGTTTTTGAAGTATTATTATGTGCTGTTGAGTCAGGGGCAAATTTGCTTACCATTCCAGTGTTGACACAGACAGGGAAATGCTGAACTGACCAGAAGCAGAAGCTTGGAGGAATTTGCTGTTTCTTTATGTAACCACAGAGGACCAGACCCACAATCACATCATGAACTCCTTAAAGCAAAGCCATGTTCTTCATTGCCATGTGGTCTTATGCACTGGGAATGGATTCTGTGAATAGATACTGGCTGTAGATGAGAAGCACTGGCAGAGACACTACTGTTTTCCCTTCGGGCATTTGAAGGACAAGTGAAAGTATTACTCTTTTCTAGAAAGTGAGGACATGAGAACACTCCCTTTGATTCACCTTGCCCTTTCATTACTTTTATGTGGTGTAGGTCATTTTCCCCCAGAAAAGTGGTGTTTTGGGAAGACAATGAGTGGAAGACCTTGTCTGCTTTATCAGCTAAGATGCTTTCCATAAATAATAGCTCAATGAATAGCAATGTTTATTATTTCTCATACGTGGAAGGCTCAAAGGTCAGACAATCAAGTAGTCCGATAAAGACATTAAGAGTGCAGATCTTCTACATCAAACAACCCAGTTAAAAAGTGGGGTACAGAACTAAATAGACAATTCTCAATAGAGGAATCTAAAATGGTTGAAAAAAACTTCAGAAAGTGTTCAACATCCTTAGCCATCAGGGAAATGCAAATCAAAGCAACTCTGAGATAACATTTTGCTTCTGTCAGAATGGCTAAAATCAAAAACACCAATGACAGTCTATGCTGGAGAGGATGTGGAGAAAAGGGAACATGCCTCCATTGCTGGTGTGAGTGTCAACTTGTACAGCCACCTTGGAAATTAGTATGGCAACTCCTCAGGAAAAAATGGGAATCAGTCTACCACAAGATCCAGCAATTCCACTTTTAGGCATATTCCCAAAAGAAGCACATTCATACAACAAGGACATCTGTTCAACAATGTTCATAGCAGCATTATTTGTAATAGCCAGAACCTGGAAGCAGCCTAGATGCCCCTCAACTGAAGAATGGATGGAGAAAATGTGGTACATTTACACAATGGAGTACTACTGAGCAGAAAAAAAAAACAAAAAAACAAAAAACAATGGAATCTTGAAATTCACAGGCAAATGGATGGAACTAGAAGAAACTACCCTGAGTGAGGTAACCCAGTCACAAAAAGACAAACATGGTATGTGCTCACTCATATATGGATTCTAGATATAGAGGAAAGGATTACCAGACTATAACCCACACTGCCAGAGAAGGTAAGAAACAAGGAGGCATCTAAGAGAGACATACGTGGTCCCCTGGAGAAAGGGGAAAGGGACAAGATCTCCTGAGAAAATTGGGAGCATGGGGGGAGGAGAGAGGGAGCTAGGAGAATGAGAAGTGGAGAAGAGGAGAGGGTGAGGAGGACATGAGGGAGCAGGAAGGTTGAGTCAGGGGAAGAATAGAAGAAAACAAGAATGGAGATACCATAATAGAAGGAGACATTATAAGTTTAAAGAGAAAACAGGCACTAGGGAAATGTCTGGAGATCTACAAAGATGACACCAACTAACAATCTAAGCAATAGAGGAGAGGCTACCTTAAATGCCCTCCCCTGATAATGAGATTGATGACTGACTTATATGCCATCCTATAGCCTTCATACAGAAGCTGGTGGAAGTAGAAGCAGACACTCACAGCTAATCACCGAACTGAACTTTAATCCAGTTGCAGAGAAGGAGGGGTGATGAGCAAAGGGGTCCAGACCAGGCTGGTGAAACCCACAGAAACAGCTGACCTGAACAAGGGGGAGCTCTTGGTCCCCAGACTGATAGCTGGGATATCAGCATGGGACTGATCTAGAACCCAGGAACCTAGGTGTCAGTAAGGAGGCCTAGGAAATCATGGGGCTTTCTGTAGTAGATCAGTACTTATCCCTAGCATAGGTGTGGACTTTGGGAGCCCATTCCACATAGAGGAATAATCCCTGAGCCAAGACACTTGGGGGTGGGCCTAGGCCCTATCCCAAAGGATATGACAGACTCTGAAGACCCCCTATAGAAGGCCTTACCCTCCCTGGGGAGCATAAAGGGTATGGGGCAGGTAGGATTTTAGTTAGGGGGAGTGGTAGGGGAGGAGGGGAGGAGGAGAGAACTGGGATTGATATGTAAAACAATCTTGTTTCTAATTCAAATTTTTAAAAAATGGAAGAAAAAAAAGTGCAGATCTTCACAGCTCTCTATCCCTCCATCCTCAGAGCACTGTCCTAGACCTTGTTCTTCACTGTCACTGTTGACTGATGGCCGCAGAGGCTCCTAGTACCGTCACAAACCCCAGATACAGAGAACATTTTCTCAGCTGTATCTTGATTTCAAAGTAAAGAAAGGCTCTCCAGCCCCACCCAGTGTAGTCTCTTCATGTTACCTTGGCTAGGGCTTCATCATGAGCAACTTAGAGGGGATTATTGTCAGCAACACACAACTATTGTGTAGTCTTTAACTCCAAGAGATTATTTTTTTTTCCTCTGACTGTCCAGCTAAGTAGATTTTGACAACTGTATTGCATTGATTATTAGAAATATAGTTCTTATATATCTCATTTTCTTTTAATGGTTAATTTGATTTCAAAAAATTTTGTGAGGCAACCAGGGATACATTGAAGAGTAAGTGGAAATGCTACCTTTATCCTCTGTTTTGGACAGACTCTTCACTACTGTTTTAGATTAGTGAAACTCTCCTGTCTCCCCACCCATCAAAAACACCTAGTCCTGTCAAGTGCTCTGTATTCTCCAATAGCCTGTGGCTACCAGAAAGCAAACTATATCAGTATTATTTTCAAAGAACTATGATTGTGTATTTATTTGTATATTGTGTATTAGGACTACTGGCTTGAACTACTCCCAAGTAACAACTAACACCTCAAATACTATTTTCTCCCAGAAGAATTAACTAAATGAAGATTTTACCCTATGAGAAAATTTTCACATATATGTAAGTCTATATGACTAGACAACCACTTTAATAAAACTGTAGGAATCTAAATAGACACCCTTGGAAATGATGTTATATAGAGAACTTCTGTAAAAGAATCAGACTCTTAACTGTTGACAGTACCAAGCATCTTTTAAACAAAGTCCCTGCTTTCATCTTCATTTTCATGGCAAATGCATGGCCACAGGAGGCTCCTGGTAGATGCTTCCCCTTTTAGGTCCTGGAGAAAGTGGTGAGTGGAGGGTCTTTATAATATGATGCTGTATTCACAAAAGCAGTGAGGAAGGAGTGAGGAACAGTCACCCTCTAGTCTAGTAACATTGAGAGGTTGACATGATAAATCGAAAAACCCATGGAAAACCATTTAGGCAGGGTGATTTTTCCACCCCAAGGATATATATCATCAAACTCTGCAGATAATATTATCTCCTGCATGCAGAGAGGGGTTCTGGACAAGAGAAAGGTAGCTTTTCCTTCTGGAAACTCATTATTGTCAGCAGCAATCAATCACTTTTTATAATTGCACATATGGAAATAAGGGATTATGTACTTAGAGATTTTTTTAAAAATCCAAGTTGCCATAGAATACTCCCAAATAATTGCACATGCACTTCTGATTTAAATGTTGTATTAATTGATTTGGGCACTCAGTCAGTCTGTGTGACACTAATGATAAATTTGGGGACGCCATCTGATAATGAAAGGAGTGGGACAGAATTGCCCTGGGAATGGGATTTGTCTGGAGCTCTAATTCCCTCCATTATTTGGGGAAATGCTTCCATGTAGATTATAGGTCTTTATTCATTTATTTTAACATATTGACAACTTGTTCAAAAATATTTTCTAGGAAACACTTAAAAATAATCAAAAAGTAAAATTATGTTAAAAATTGGAACCTCATGTTATAAATGGACCCAAGGATGGTAAAAAGGAAGATGAGTTACTTAATGATGTCACAGGTCTCCAGACCTTAGCACAACTGGCACCATGATAGAAGTATCATTCAGGCTTTGGAACCCAGGTTGTAGGCAGCACCACCTACAAGATGAAAACAAAGACCTAATAGATCAACTTCCGTAGCTCTCGTAAAGTCCATAAATGTACTAACCTTGCTTTCTGGCTTCTGTAGCTCTGCTTCTGGCTACTGCTTTTGTTAGATGAAGTATGTCAGCAAAGGATGTGGTTTTCTGCTTCAGAGCCCACCCTGAGAAAGGCTCAGGATTGAGATCCTGAGATCCTAAACAGTGAGTGTAGTTGCCAACTGGCTAATAAAGACTTTTAGATGGCTTGAACCTATGTCCAAGGGGTCTTCTCTGGTGTGATGGAGACATCCTTCTGTCTGCTGTGAATATATGTTTCTCTTATTGGTTCATGAATAAAGCTGTTTCAGCCAATGATCAGGCAGGATTTTGCTAGGTGGGAAATCTACACAGGGATAGAGAAAGGTGGTAAGCAGAGTGGTGGAGATGCCATGTAGCTGCAGAGGGAGCAAGAGGCCTGGACATCACCAGTAACCAAGACCATGTGGAGATACACAGATCAATAGAAATGGGTTAATAAGAGAGAGCTAGCCAAAGAGAAGCTTGAGCAACAGGCCAGTTTATAATTAAGACAAGCCTCTGCATGTTTATTTGGGACTAAATGACTGCTGGACCAGGAATGACAGAAACTTCTGTCTACACTGCTGAATATCAGATACAACGTCATGTGTATTTATATTTTAAAACTTGGATCCTGCCAGGTGGTGGTGGCACATGCCTTGAATGCACTCGGGAGGCAGAGACAGGATGATCTCTTTCAGTTTGAGGCCAATGTGGTCTATAGAGTGAGTTCCAAGACAGGCTCCAGAGAAAGCTGCAGAGAAAACCTGTCTCAAAAATCCAAAAAAAAAAAAAAAACCCAACTTGGATCCAATTAAAAGGACATTTTTTAATTGGGTAAATCATTGTATAGAACATTAAAATGTTCTATAATATTCATAAACATTGGAAAATACTCTGTTCTTTTACCTAAACTAAGTCATTATTTTATGCATTAGGGAATTTGTTGAAACAAGGAAGGAAGCCAGGGATGATTACAAGATGCCCAAACAGACAAAACTGGATGGAAACATGTATGTTTGTGTTGTTATTGCTTAATCATATAAACTTATGAAGTTTTCCATGCAAACATTTTAAAAAGGTCTTCCTGTCCCCCCCCAGTTGCCTGTTACCCTCACCCTTGACACCTGCTTCCATTGTGACTATAGCATGACTTTATTATAGACTGGTTTATAACAGTTTTTCAGTTTATTTCATGCTTTGGGTCAAGTGAAAAAATTAGTGAAAGTGATAAAGGCAGGAGTTGGTGTGGCTGATTTCACCTTAACAGTATACCTTGGCACATTCTTCACCCTCTTAGTTTCCATGTTCTTTTTCTTTAGTTGGTTTCTTTCTTTGCTCTGGATATTACATCTTTATTGAAGTCTTGAGCATTCCTGTTCTGTTTTGTTAGCATATAGTAGGTAATTAAGTCACCCAGAACTCTGCTCTAGAGACCAAATACTGGCTGCCAGTAACCACCATCTTTTTGTATGAAGGTATATTCAGTTATTTTCTAGGAAGAAGTTGCAAGATTCCCCATGAAGAGTGAAAAGCCCTTATTTAGTGGAGACTCCATTACAAAAGAGGATACCATAAAGGCACAAATCAGAGGTCTAACAGAAAAGACATTGGTAATACATTTTGAGTTAGGAATAACACAAATTGGTAGTGATGTTGGTGCAGCCATAGGTGATGGAAATGATAAAGGAAAGTCATAGATGGATGGGAGGGAGTTTGGAAGGTGTACAGATGAATATAATTCAGACAGGCCTGATGTTCTGTTTGAATTTTTCATCATTCTAATGTCAATATACAAGGTGCCTATGAATTCCATTTATTTAAATATGTGTTTAAGTGAGAGCTCCAATATGTCTAGTTGAGGCAATGGTCATTAGTGCTCAGGTGAATGGAGTAGAGCTCTGAAGAGAGTGGAGGCTAGAGTTGCCCTCTATAATTCCTACAATTCCTGGAATGGGGAGACCCAGAATCACCTCTCTCCTCTCCTCTCCTCTCCTCTCCTCTCCTCTCCTCTCCTCTCCTCTCCCCTCCCCTCCTCTTATCTCTTTCCTCTTCCTTCATCTCATTTTTGACTCATCATACATCTCATTATGATGTTTTCATACCCATGTTGTTATACTTTGTTATAATTCATTCCTTACTGTCACCAATGCTCTCTGCTTTCCCCAACTCCCTCTTGTCTGTGACTTTCTACCACACAAATAATTTCTCTTTGTTCTTTCATGCCTCAAGTATTTCATGCCTTAGGTATTTCATTATCCTTTCTTTCCTCCACACCTTATCTTAACCCTTAAGATATTTTCACCTTCTTGTATCTTTATGTCTCTTTACTTCACATACACACACACACACACACACACACACACACACACACACACACACGTTTCCACATATGAGAGAAACCATTTGTCTTTCTGAATCTGGCTTATTTTGCTTAAACATAATAATATTTATCAATTTTAATGAAAATATCATGATTTTAATTTTTATTATGGTTAAATAAAATTCCATTATGTATATGTTTCACAGTTTTGTTATTCATTCATCTGTTGATGTACATTTAGGCTGGTTTCATTTTCTGATTATTTTCAAAAATAAAGCTATAAACATGGATGTGAACGTGACCCTATTTGTATGTAGACTTAGGATATATAACTAGGAGTCATATATTGTGTCATACAATAATTTCATTTCTAGTTTTGAGAAACTCCCATACTGCACATGCGGCTACACAAGTTTGATGGGGAATGTACTTCTTTGTATGTTTATCTTATTAATTGTTGAATAAAATACTGTTTGGCCAACAGCAAGTAAGGACTAGGAGTCAAAGAGGATTCTGGGAAATGTAGTAGAGAAGTGGTGATCCAGGCAGGAAGTGACATGGCAAGGAGACTCATATCTAAGCAAGGAAACAGGAAGTGTGTCTTTTTTCCCCTCCCATCCTGCTTCAGCGGTACAATGTGATCCACCGACAAGGAGGGACACCAATAAGGCATCCGATAAGATAAGTCTTATAAAATATATAGGTTTATGATAGTTAAGACTGAGCTAACAGATGAGAATCCTAGTCATTGGCCAAGCAGCATTGTACCTAATACAAGTTTCTGTGTATTCATTTGGGCCCTAACTCAGGCAGGCGGCTGGCGTAAAGCTCACATGTGGCGGTGGGGTCAGGCGGCTTTTGGCAGAAAGATTTATCGTAACACAAGTTTACTTTCCTACCATCAGTCAATAAGAGTCCTTTCTCTGTATTTCACCAAGAGTTGTTACCATTTGTTTTCTTGATGATAGCCATTCTGACTGAGGTAAAATGGAATCTTGAAGCATCTGACTGACAATGAATACTAAAAATTATTTAGTGTCCTTTTTCTTTTGAGAACTGTCTATTTGGTCATTAGACATTTATAGATTGAATGATTTGGTTTTTGATGTTTAATTTTTGTAGCTCTTCATATATACTAAAAATTATTAAGTTATGCTATCAGTAGTGCATATATAAAGACTTAGTCTTTAGCATAGCTCAAATGGATTATTATTTGATTGAATAGCAACCCTATTTTTTGCACCATGCATTGATTTCGATTTGTTTTTTGTTCTCACCCCTTATTAGAATAGCTTACATTTGTAATAGGTAGTCTAGACTTTATCAGAAATGAAATCTATTTTGACTAAATTAAACACATTCACTGCAGTTTAGGTGCTAACCTTTGTTTTCCATCAATGTACTAATCATTTAATTCTCAACATTCAACTAGCAAAAATGAGAAATCAAAATGTTTTTAGAGAGAAGAAAACTCTACTTACCTCTCTGTTTCATAAATACAGAAACCAAAGATGATATAAAACAAATAGTGAAATATTACTGTGCCCATGATGTTAAACTGCTTATCCTCCTGGAGAGTTTGACGTTTCTGAAATGGACATGTGTTTTTCTCTTGATGACAGTGTAGAACTAAAAGGCATATCAATCACACATCTTTGGTTCCAGACTCCTACTACTGACCTGATGAATTCACAACCATGACTTAACAGAACTGTTAATGTAACTCTCTCTCTCTCTCTCTCTCTCTCTCTCTCTCTCTCTGTGTGTGTGTGTGTGTGTGTGTGTGTGTGTGAGAGAGAGAGAGAGAGAGAGAGAGAGAGAGAGAGACAGACAGACAGACAGAGACAGAGACAGAGACAGAAAGATGCAGAGAGAAAGAAGAGAGTAGATGATGACTCCTTCAAGACATGGCTGTTGCTGACAGCATGTTGAAAGAAAGCAGCTCTTTGGGAGGAGAATGGTTTTGCAGTCAAATGGGGAGCTCATCTTTAAATGTGTGGGGTAACCAAGAAGCATTGTGTCTATAGTTCTGAGGGTTAGGAGAAGGGCTGAGGAAGAAATGGACTTGGGTATGGTCAGCTTCTTGAGGAAAGAGCTGAAGTTATACTTTGGCCAGAATTCCAGAAGCCATCTAGAGTGGTGTGAGGAATGCCATGGGGCAGGCTTCCAAAGCAGTAGTTGGTGATTTTCCTTTTGGATCATCCATGGGCAGTGAGAGCAAGAAGAGATCAGCCATCCTGGTTTGGACTGAATTGTGGTTAAATGGTTGATTTAACCTTGTTTACATGTTTGAAGATCCTTGCTTTGAAGGGCCCAGCACTTCTGTTTCAAAGGTAGCATGTGGCTGACAGCTGAGGAGCTAGCTGTAGGATAACTGTTAAAGACAACAAACTCCAGGAAAGTTAAATGGAACACCTTCCAAACTGATGTTAGTAAAGTATCCCAAAGCAGTGCACAATTAAGGAATTAAAAATAAACACCATTTCTATCAGCCTAAGTCCATTAGTTAGTGCTGAGTTTTCAGCCTCATTCAGGGTTCAAAGAAATAATAGGATGAATAAATATAAATGCAAGCAGAATGTCAAAACATTTCAAAGATGAAGCATATCCCAGAAAGTCAACTCAGTGTAATTTGAAAACTTCACTTAGAAGGATTTTCTTTGCTTGCAATATTTTACAAACAAACATGCAAACAAGGTGGTATTAGGAACAGTTACTCCTTTTACAAATTTGTGTCTTTCTAGTTAAGTGTCTTCTGGTGTGTCACAAGGTTTCAAAGATGAATGAAAAGTTGGCAGAGTTGTGTCTTTGCATCATGACCACCATTTGGGCCTCAGAGCCTGTTCAAATGGCCTGTCTACAAGGCTATTATAATTGGATAAGTTCCACTCTTGGCCTTTGCCTTTGGGTGGTAATACTTCCTCTGGGAAAAGAAATAACTCATAGTATAATCTGCCAAGGCCACAACTTCTTCAGTATTTCAGGTTGTCCTTTCCAAAGTATAAGGTCAGGGAATAAATCTTCACTGAAGAATGTCATGAATGACATCAGCTAGTGTCCTGGTGAAAAAGAACTTGGTGTTGCACACACATACAAAGGAAGGCATAAAACCCAGTACAGCCTATATATCAACCTTGTCAGAAAGGAAAACATAAGCCACTGAAGAAAGGAAAGCATTTGCTTTCCAGTAGCCCACTTCTGTTCTTTATAGTAGCTATGCCCGTGTAAATGAGAATAACCTTGGTTTGCAGTGTATTCAAAGTCTGAAAGAATGCCGAGATTTGGAGACTTGATTTGTGTGTGGTTCTTGTTCCTTTAATTTCTTGATCAGCATATGTTAAGGTTTCTCCATTTTCAATTTTACCAAAAATTTCCCAGTCTACATGTTATGCTTACTTTCTCCATTAGGGATATGCACATATTTGGCAGAGAGACACCCTGTAACCAGTGAATCTTGGCCTTGAGCTTATTTGCTGGAAGAACCTAGGTTTCATGCGGTTCTTTTAACTTTTGATAAGTGAAAACAAATGGGAAAAGCTGGCAATACAGATACAATGCACCTTGAATGGCCATATGTTAGGAAACTTGCTGTGGCTGGCACAAAGAAGACAGAAAGCTAAATCATCCCAGCTCAGTGTGACAGTGAAGAAGAAAGAGTATTTGTTCCCAAAATAAACCTAAATTTACTTATGCCAGAAAGGCCTACCTCAGGAGCAAGGGCACAAGGGCAAGCCTATTTCAGAACGGGGGTGGGGTGGGTTCCAGTACCAAGGGAAGTCTCTGACAGTCTGTCTTTATAGCTTAGTGCCCCTTACTCAGAGTAAGGCTTTGGTTGATGGTGAGAAAATGGATGACTGAATCACAGGGAAATACTTCAGTTAAGCAATCCATGATTTAAGTAGTTTTAGTGTGTGTCTCAATGAAAGGAGAATTTTCTAAGTTCTTTGCTATGTTAAGATCTGCTTTCATCACTAATGGTTAGCGCCCTCTATACCAGTGGTTCTCAACCTGTGGGTCCCAACCCTTCTGGGGAGCAAACAACCCTTTCCCAGGGGTTGCTAAGAGCAATGGAAAACAGATCTTTGCATTATAATTCATAGCAGTAGCAATATTACATTTATGAAGTAGCAATGAAAAAAATTTTATGGTTGGGGGGGTCATCACAACATGAGAAACTGTGCTAAGGGGTTTGGAGCACCATTGCTCTATACCATGTTTGTCTGATTAATTTGAGTTTAGTTTTTAGAACCTGTATGTCTGAATGGCAAGAAGAGGACCATTCATAAAAAGAAGTGTATCATTTGGATAAGAGCTTCACAGCATGTAGAAACAGAACCTTCTGAGTTTATGTTGGCTCCATACAGCATTAGAGAAAAACCATTCCTTCCTCTAATTGCACAGCTTCTTTAATGACGCTCTGGGATACAAACTGCTTGCAGCTTAAACGAGCCCACAGCAGCTTCCCTCAGTTTTGTCAAATGAATGTACAAATGACTAACAATAAAACCAAACCATGAAACGTCTTTTTTCCCCCTTGGCATTTAATCCAAATATGCTATAGCACAAATGTGCTATTTGGACTCTTTTCACATGTAATTAAACTGCACACAGAGAAAAACCTGGCACGCTGAAGGCCAGGGAAGGACAGATAAAAGAACATGCAATTCCTCAGAGCATTTTATCAGCTTGCTGTTATCCCCTCTGTATTTTGATAAGATGAAAAAGGTCTAGCATTTAAAGGTCTGGTGAAAGGCTCCATACAACTCAATGACTGTGTTTTTAATTGTAGGAGCAGCATCTTATTTTCAAATTGTAGTTTATGCTCTTAAAAATACCCTAATGATTTCTAACACAGAGAAGACTCACCTGCAGAGCTTTGCTGGTGGCTTCTGACCTGCTCTGCATTGTTAATAGAGCCAGTCTTACTAACAGGGTTGATGTCATACCGGTTTCTTCTTTCCCTTTGCTGAATCTTTTCACAAAATTATTTAAAGATGTGTCTTTAACCACCCACACAGTGCCAAGCTGTTCTATGGATGTCAGTCCTCTGCCATTAGGAGAATTGTCTTAGATAACGTCACACCACCTCTTGAGATGCTGCTAATCTTTGTACTTTCTTGTATGTGGCCCTTCCTTTGTTCAGTTGTAGGTATTCTCACTGCTCTGGGGGACCTAGATTTTTAGCAGAGGTGTAAAAGGGAGAGTTACACGAGGAACAATACTTTTCAAAGTTCAGCCTTTTGATAGTTTACATTTTTGAGAAAAGGATCACAGAAATTCTGAACCAGAACCAGTGTCCCCCAGTGCCCTGAATTCACTGAGCTCTGCTTGAGCTACCCTTATGGATGTGTCTTTATTAATGTCTTCAGGGGCTCAGAATGATCCTGACACAGTGGCTAAGTCTCTGGCTTCCCAGAAGACAGTGATGGCTACCAAGCAAAACGTTTCCAGGATGTATTCTTTAAAGTGTAGAAAGTGTATCAACATTGTGCAAGTTTCACACTGGCCATCTTTAGCCTTCCAAAGGCAGAGTGAAAAATCAGTCTCAACAGTGACTCTTGCTTTAATTGGCAAAGAGTATATCTTAAAATAAAAACAAAAAGATTCCATCCTGGAGGTAAGTCTTCAAATGTAAAGGCTTTCTAGATTATGGTGAATCTTCACTGGTCAAAGGGAATTTGTCATAGACCCAGAGAGGACTTTAGGTTGGTTTCTTACACGTTCTACACACAATGGGATTCTGCTTCCACCTGGACCTGCAGCAGTTATCTTCTTCTCTACCCTTGAATGGCTTCCTCAAGATGCTGGTCTTTTCTGTTGTTAACACCTCTTTGCTAAGACCTTTTGGCCTATTGACACCCCACCACCAGCTTGTTCTGTGTATTTTCTCTGGAATACCATTGAAGGCCCTGTTTGGTAGTCTGAATAAGAATGTCCCCCATTAGCTCATAGAACTCTTTTAGAAGGATTAGGAGGTATGGTCTTATTGGAGGTGTGTCATTGGGGGTGAGCCTTAAGGCTTTAAAATCCATGGCCAACTCCAGCCTCTCTCCCTCCTCCCCTCCTCCTTTCCCTCTCTCTTTCTCTGTTTGTGTCTTTTTCTGTGTCTCTGTCTCTGTTTTTTCTGTGTCTCTGTGTCTATATCTCCATCTGTCTGCCCTTCTCTCTCTCTCTCTCTCTCTCTCTCTCTCTCTCTCTCTCTCTCCTCTCCTCTCCTCTCCTCTCCTCTTCTCTCCTCTCCTCTCCTCTCTCTGCTGCACCTTAAGGATCAGATATGAGCTCCCAGGTACTGCCTGCCTGCTTTGGTGCTGTGCTGCCCTCTCTGACATGCTCATCATCTCTAGCTCTCTGAAGCTGTAGGCAAATCCCAAATAAGTGCTTTCCTCTACAAGTTGCCTTGGTCATGATGACTCTTCACAGAAATAGAACAGTATTTAAGAGTAGTAAACTAGAGAAATAATTGTTTTAGGGTTCTACTGGCCATTCTACTGACATTCATTGCATTTCAATACAGCTCTTCACTAATCAAAACAAGCATTCAGAAGCCAAACAAGAATACAGCAGTGACAACAGCAACACCAAACCAAATCTAAACTACTATCGTATTTTCAGTAGATGTGTAAATTGAAGTAGGAAGAAATACATTTCACTCAATGGCACAGTCAATATTAAAGCTGGAAGAAGGCTGGAGGGGGGGGGGGCATGCCAGTGCTATGGAGGTTAGGAGTGATATTGTGGGAAGGCAATGTGTCTTCTAGCGTTTGTTTAAGGACATCACTGATTGAGTCCACCTTGGGAATAGGGAACATGATTTGCTCAGAATATCAGAAGGAATACCTAATAAAAAGAATCTGTGAATGAGTAAAGTTTTTTTTTACCAGGTCAAAACCATCAACAAGGAATAGGTCGCCATGCAGCTGAAGCTACCTGAAGGGACAGGCACCTTTTCCCTTTGGCACAAAGGCATTCCAGAGAGTTCCAGTGGTGGTTAGCATGTCAAGAGCTGGGGGCACTGAGTGGGTGGAGAGTGGGCAGCCCTGGCCTGCTCAAGAAAGCCTCCTTTTCAGCACATGTGTGGGGCTAGGGAACCGGTTGCCTCATTGCCCTGTACCCTCAGCCGGAGGGAGGGAGGAAGGGGAACACAGATTCCATCAGCCTGGGCAACCTCAAGAATACAGAGAAAGCAGCCTTGCTATTCTGGGGGTAACAGAGTCATTTTGTAATTGCTTCAATTTCTGGATTTGTGTTTTAGCCAACTGCTAGATATCCTATCCTGGCCCAGGCTGCTGCTGGCTTCCCAGGGGACACAGCTGTGCCCTGGAGAGGGACCCAAGGCTCAGGTAGAAAGGTGCTGATCTGGATCTGCTCATAGCCCACTGCATCCAGGGTAAAGGTGGAAGTCGAGGTAAACGGTGGTGTGGTGTGCTCAGCTCAGTCATCAGACAGCAGATGGAGATTAGGGAGAGAGAGATGGGCAGTCCATTGCGGGAGGGATCTCAGGGCTTTGTTTTAATGCAGCTAGTGGCTGTGGAATATGCTTTTAAATAGTGGCTCTTTACAGAAACTCTTGACCCCAGAGATGCTTGGAAATGTTGGGAGACACTTTGCTCACAATTCGGAGTGAGGAGAGTACAGCTAATACCCAGTGGGAAGGGGCTAGAAATTCTGATGAGGATCTTCAAATAATATTTAAGATATATTATCCTCCACAGACTTGGAGGGTACTGCTCATTTTGTTTCTGGGCTGAATTTCAGGAAAACTACCCAGTACTACAGATGGACTTGACTTACATTAGATTGGGGGGACACTGTATGAAGATGTTGGCACCAGTGTCGTGGTGGCTAGAGGTGATCTTGACTGCTGCTCCTGTGCTGCATGACTCCCATAGTGCCGTGGTTTGTTCACTGTCTACTCATGTACTCATGGATGCCCAATCCTCAGACTTACTTCTTGGACATAGGTGCACGCTATGTTGGAGATGACCATGCATCTAACTATGTCAGAGTTAACCTCCATCTGATTCGAAGCACATGGCTTCGGTCATGGAAGTCGATGCCCCTCTGCATTGGTCTTTAACAGAGTTGTCACAATGCAACTTGTCTGTGGTTAGTGGCAACAGAGGCACAGGCGCCTGGCTCTGAGCTTCTTGTTCCCTCAGGGCTGTTCTCTTCCCCACATGCAGTAACTGCTGGGTATGTCTGGACCATGTTCTCCCTGCAAGTTCTCGAAACTTTATTTGCTTAGTGTCTAATGAAGTGTTTATGTTTGAACCATAATGAAATGTTTATACTTGGACCACACTGTGAAAACAGATATATATTTTAAAAGCCTTATTTAAAATCACTGTGGAGAATCAAGATTTCCTGTGGTGTGAAATGGTTCTCCTTCTATGAGAAAGCGAGGAAGCCTCTCAATGAATGTGGTGAGTGTCTGTGGACCCAGGGAAGCCCAGAGCCTTCACCTCATGGGGAGGGTCCACTTATCCAGAGTGAGTCCTGTGAACATAGCCAGTACACATTTAGTCCACTTCTTTTCTTAGGTGGAAGGAGGGGTTCAAAGGTGGGAACAGGTCACCAGCGCGCTGAGGCTGGGGAGAAGTTTGGGGTAGGGGAAAGGTATAATAAATAAGTAATAAACAAACCAAGTTTTACTATTCAAATTCATCTATAGCCAGATATAGGATAAGGAATATTACGTCTGTGCTTTGTATATTTTCCTTGTATGTGTGTTGGGGGGGCAGGGAAGGAGAGGGAGAGGAAGACGAAGACAGGCAGGGAGAGGGAGATTGTTAACTTTAGAAATATCCCAGTGTTGCCAAGCACAGGGGAGATATTTTCTTTGTATGTTTTTGTTGGAAAACCAGGATATCCATGTGGCTGGAGCCTGGGACAGACAGCTTTTATCTAGGACTCTGACCAGAGTGGCATCTTAGAAATGTCAGATTCTCACATGGAACATTTCTATATCTTATTCATTCTAAGAGATTTGAGAAATTTCAGTGTGTGTTTATGAATTAGCAAAATAGAAACCCTTTTCAGTAAGCAACAGAGAGTGTGTGAATTTTTAAAAACTTATTATTTTTAGGTTGTAATTACATAATTTCTATTGGTACTTTCCTTCTTCAACAATGTAGCCCTCACAGCTCTCTTTAAAATTCATGGTGTCCTTAGTCAAAAAAGTGAATGTGGCATTCCCCTATATGTCCACACACAACCTGCTCTGCCCATTCTGGGTGTATCAACTTGTGAGCAGGTTGTCTTCTAGAAGTTCCATTCAGGTCAGGTTCTTCCTAGACACATGGTAATGGGCTTAGGAGGACCCTTGAAATCCTTGGTGTGTGGACAAAATTTGTATATATCTGTGTAATGTGTATTTAATGGCACAAAAGTCCATCTCTTACATGAATTCAAGTGGGGACCTTAGGCTCCCTGATGGCCGAGTTCTGATCATCTGCTATTTGGAGCTTTTAACACACGAGCCCAGCAAGGGAGATAAGACATGGAAATAAATGGCTTTCAAGGTTTGAAAGCATGTTCAGGTCATTTTGAGACAGGGAGATGACCCTGGGTGACACACAGCTTCTTGTGCCTTAAGAATGAGTGAGATGTGCACAGAAAAAAGCAAAACAAAACCAAAAAAACAACCAACCAACCAACCAACCAACCAAACAAACAAACCCGAAAGAAGTGAGTTCTATGCAGTTACAAACAACAGCCTGGTTATTTGCAAACTTTTACTCAAACAATATAAAGATTTCCAAGTGGTATTAATACATACATTCTGTTCACCAGGTATGAAAATCTTCAAAACAGAATGGGGCTGTGTGTCTCCCCGCCTCCTCCATTAGGCTGCATTTGTCTCGTTTGACAAGCGCATGCTGGCCACCTCTGCCTCACACCCTGGTTATGTCACACCGTGGCTGTGGGCTGTCAGCTGTCATAAAGCCTTATGTAGGCAACGAGCAGGCTGAGGTCTGCGGCACTGCTGGACTCAAGTCCTCATGTGCAGTCTTGTTTGAAGTGTCCCACACTGACCACTAGATGGCAATCGTACACAGGCCAGCCCACAGTACATTCGCCGCTATACCACAGGCTGGCTGGGATCCTCCATAACCCTGGAGAGAGTGAGTGATGCCTGAGCTTGATGAATGAGCCGACGGAAGGGCCAAAATGTCAAATACAGTTGTCTAAAGAGACTTTCAAGAAATCAAATCAATGATATCAGAGGTGACGAAAAGCCGGAACTGCTTGTCTGCTTTTTACATTTACATTGAGATGCTTCAGGCATGACTGTTGCTGGACCACAGATATAGTAGATAATTAATATAAAGCCTGAGTTCTTAACTCCCTCCAAAAGCAGGCTCTTTTCTCTCATTTCGGTTTTCCTTACTTAGCCTCCTGTTTTCCAGGCTGAGAGCTTTCTGAGTCCTGCTGTTGACTTGTCTCCTTCCCCCGCTATCGCTCATTTATCTGTCTGGCTTACTGACTTCATTCCTTTTTGTCTCAATTCCTTCATGTCTGGATTACTAAAATGATAATTACATAAAAGTTTTTTTAAGTGTGAAATAAAATTGATAAGCAAATAAAACATTTAATGGCAGTTACATAAATATGAAAGCAATAGCTCTATATTTGGTTTATCAAAAACATTTTGTCTCCCTTTCCAATAAAGAACACTGACATAAGCTGTAAATTATAGTTTACTGACAGTCGCTTATACTTACAGTGGCACGTGGTCCAGTATAATTCACTGTTTATTGGTTGATCTGGGTGATACTGAGGAATAATGCAGTTTCTGGAGAGTATGTTAGGAGGAAATGTCCAAACCCAGTCAACCTGATAACTGATGTTCATACCTAGTTTCCACAAAAGATGTCGCCTTTCATGATGGGACCTTAAGATGAACAAATTATGCTTTCCTAATATATTAGTTTACACTATATAGAAATTTATTGTTTTAAAATACCAAAAATGTCCAAAATATTCCAGAAGTCACACTTCTTTTCCTATTGTTGCACCCATGTTCCTGCAACTGTTTTTTATAATTGAGCCAATTTTTGCATTTAAAATTTGAAGTTCAAATCAGGCATGGAAATTGTGAGGCTGAGGAAGGAAGACTGTTGAGAATTTGAGGCTAGGCTGGGCTACAGAGTGATACCTTGTCAAACAAGCAAACAAACACAACCAAAACAACTTAATTAATAGAAAATACAAATAAGAAAGGTCCTAAAAGTTGAAGTAAAATAATTCTTTCCTATTGGTGACCCTTATTAAAAGCAGAAAAAGGCAACCAAATATTTGTCTTGATTGTGTGCTTGGAACAGCTTCTTTAGAACAATTGTCCAGTCTTTAGACTCAAATCTAGTATTGTTAGTAAAACTCAAATTAAGAATTTGTCTAAGTTGTTTTTATAGTTGTTCATGCAACAACTGCACTTAGTCTCATGACGTGTTACCCCTTACATGGAATCTTGGTGTAACAGTAGGTAAACAGAATGGTTTGACAGCACCGTAAGCTAGCCAGCTAGAATAGTGTCAGAGAAGTTGAGTATCCCGAGGGTTGTGCTTCTCACTCCAAAACCTCTGTGGCTGATGGGGAGAGGCAGGCAGAGACTTCAGAGGAAGGATGTACACCATATTTACCAGGCACCTCATTCCCATGTTTGAGCACAAGGGGATGTTTACATAAGAAAAGAAAAATTTAGGAACATCAGCCATATGTTATTCTTCTGAAAATTATTTTAGTTGTATCAAGTTATTCAAAATGAACACCACTCTCCCCAAGATTTTTAGTTTGTTTTATTTTTTTTCTTCTGAAAAACACTCTAATGGAACTCAATAAACTGTTTCCTTAGTGGTATAAATTAGAAGTTAACGGTGGTTGCCACCACCATGAACAACTTATGCTGCCAATGCATTTTCACTGCTGTTTGACTCCCTGCTTCTGCAGCAGTATCTTAGAATTGTTTTTCCAAGAAACAGTTAAGCCTTTTCTCACTGTTACGTATCTGAGCTGAATTGACAATTACAGTACTGCACAATACCTTGACTGTAATGATATAGAGAAGTCTTATTTAGAAAACATCTGTCTAAATTATTTTTATCAAACAAGATAATGTAAAGCAATTCTACCTACCTTCACTTTTCCTCTCTGACCCACTACTTTGACATGCCCACTGGCATTTAGCATTTGTAGCGATTCAAGAGGAGCCGATGTTTAGTAGGATTATCAAACAGAAATGTGGGAATTATGGTAACATGGATAAAAATAAGTATCTGGGTTTTGATTTGTGAAATAAAAACGGAGAAGATATTTTGATTTCTGACTTTTTCTTGGGCATATTTTGGTCTTTTTTTTTTTTTCTGAAATTGGATTTTATTTGAAGGCTTCCTTTTATTTTTAAAAGCAGCCAGCATTGCGAGCAGAAGTTGTTGGTGTGGATGTGAGACTCTTTCACATCAGTGCCTGGAATATTTTCCATGTCACTAATCCCCAGGAGGTGCATTTACCTACATTAAATGGAATATTTCTAAGCATTATCATTTCTACCAAAGTTATTTGATAGATCACTATTATTTATTGATGCCATGTAAGTCTTTCTGCCAGCATAATCTTAATAAGTCATTACAGGTCCACTGGGTAAGCTGCTTTTTCCATTTCCCAAGCCTTAGTGCCTGTGCTGTATGGATTTGGCATTTAATAAATCACTGGAGGGCTAGAAAACACATTATATTCCTGTAGTCGAGGCTGTCTAGACAAAAGTGCATGGAGAGATCTTTCCACTCTAAGTAGCGGGAGAGCATTTGTTTGCCACAAATTGGTTCTGAATCAATTGCTCAGAAACTTGGCATCTCCAGGCTTGCTTGGATGCAGGGGGAGGGCAAGACTAAGTGCTGCATGGGGTGCTTTTCTGCCTTCTAGTTTAATTGAATAGCCGAGCAGCAATGTCTAAGAAACAACATTCCTGAGGGAAAATGGCCCCTCACATTCTCTCCTTTTCAGAACCAAGAAATATCGTACCAGGCTTTCTGTTCTATGGCTTTTATTTATGAAAATATGTGAAGGGGTTTTAGAGCTGGGTAAACGATACTATTAAGGGGTGTGCAGAAGTAAAAACAAGACAGCTTCCCCTGGTAGACATGTAGTATATACACTTGCATGTTTGTCTTGTTCCCCACTGTGAAGTGTTGCGGTTTGCAAGACGGTGAGGGAGAAGGAGGGGCCAGGGAGATGGGGAGAACATTTCATTACCGAGGCACTTGAAGCATAGCTAATTGCGTTTCTGAAGGAAACTTCTTCTAGAAATGGTGTGTTCAGGTTTGATTGTGCTCTTTCAAGTACACTACGATTTACCCTTTCAAATATTGCTATTGCATTCTTAGAATAACATGTGGTTTGGTATACCCCATGGACTGATCATATTCTGTTGCTTATTCTATAAAGTTATTTTAACCTATCTACATGCCTATCCTGGCTTTGCACAGTCAACATTTTATTTTGTACATTCCATTTAATAGATCTCCACAAAGTTAAGATGATTTTGACCAAAAAAATTGATAGTACTAAGTCAAGGTCACTCATGTTTTAATGGAATCAATGACAAAATTTGAACTGCATAACTTACTAGAATGATATTTGACTCCTCCAGTAGATTTGAGTATCTTTGGTTCCATCTGTGCATAAAAAGAACAACAGCCATCATGGATGTTCTTTGAAAAGACCCCATCCTGCAGTTGGTTCTGCCATCCAAGGTTTGTTTTACATATGAACATGTTTCAGTCTATTTTATCCACTTCTGGATGTTATTACATTTGGTGTCAAAGTCTAATTTTTCATTTAAAGACATCTGAATGCCGAAGAAGCTAGGATTGGGCACTGATTACACTCAAGTCCTTCATTACTGGCGAGTGGAAGAATGTTTCTCATCACAAACTCTGGCATGCTCTTGATGTTTCGGCCAATGTAGATATTAGGTTCCACATACTGCACAGATGATCCTTTACAGTAGTGACAGTAGGATAATTTGTTTTTAGGTCTCTAGACTCCCATCTCATTATTTCTTGAAATGATTGCACACTGTCACTCTTGAGGCTTTGTGCTTCCAGTTTTTGATTAAAAAAACCTTGTTCAATCCAAAATACTGAATGCTTAAACCATGTCATCTTCTAGTAAGGTATTATACCAACAGTCATCTACTCTATAAATATGATCCAGTACTGATGTGGCTGTCTGGCAGCACATTTGATTAGCATTTCTGAGGTGGATTGGCTATATATTGTGCCTGTTTCCTCTGAGTTGAAATATTCCTGCAACATTCAGGAAGTAAACAAAACTTCCAAGACTCACGAAGCCCTTGAAACTGATAGGATTCACAAGCACCTCCCTCCAAGTAGTGTTAGTTGTTGGAGAGAGTTGGAAAGCTACCTGCAATAAATGCTGGGAGCCCTGGGGATGCCGCTCTCATGAGATGATATTTTAATGATGGATCCGTCTTCAACTCTGTACTCCTGCAAATCACTCCTTATCACCCATACTCCTGTATGGAACTAATTGGTTCACTAAACTAGACATGAAATAAAAAAACAGAATTTAAGGCCAAAATTTGGATAGTTCCTTTAGTCTCACTGATGTCTTGCCTGGGCATGGAGAGATGTTTGCTCAGATCTCCCCAGTAGAAGTCACACAACATGTCACACAATATGTCAAGTGGAGGAAAGGTACTAAAAGGGTCCACTCCTATCCAAGTGACTACATGACAAATCTTTCCCAAAAATAGTAAGAGATGTTCTTGGATTAAGTTTGGTTGACTTAATTTCTGCAATCTATATGATGTTGATCCATAAAAAGTCATCTAAGTCTTTGGAAAGCAAGATGAAGAAATAGTTATTTCTGAAAGAATTTACTAGAGGTGGAGAAAAGCAAATGAAAGATTTAAATCCTCTTAGGGAAAACTTTGTATTATCCTGTAGCATAATCTCTTTGCTTACTACTGTTTCTTGTCTTGTTTCAGTTTTCTATTTCAAATTCTCCTAGTATAAATATTTAATATTTAACTGTATATGTGCTACAAGAAGATATTGAGTTTTAATTCTTCACAGTTTATAGTTGAGAGTAGTCTTTTATCACAATGTTAAGAGAGTAACAATTTCATGAATTTATTTTTTCTTTCAGTGTAGAATATTCCATGTCAAGAAAATATTTCTCTTAGAAGTTAAATTCAAGACTACTTTGAAAACATTTCCATTTTTCTATTTTCCATATGTCTCAAGCATAAGGATGCCCAGAATAAATTCAACCTAGGGGCCATGCTAAGAAGGCAGCAAAACTAAAGAATTTTTATGCTTGATTGGCAAATCTCAAGAGTGCTAATTTAAAAGAATGCTAATAAGCAAAGATGTATCTGCAAGTTTGGAATGCTTACCTAAATATCACAGCTTCCAGTTGGAGCAGTGAACTTGAATCTAGCTCTATTGGCATCTAGCTTCCTCTTCTTTGGTCCATATGTATCAGTCCTGGGAACACAGGTGATCAGGTCTGGCGATCCTGGATTACATGGACATCACTAGTTTGAAGAAATGGGGACACTTCACAGCCTTATTTTTGCAGATTTCATACTCTTACTGATACTAAATTCCATGAAAGGCTGTTGTGTGAGGTAGGTGCCAAAAATCACTGTAGCTACAGCCTATAAAGGTAATCAGATGTTTTTTGCTATCCAAACGATATTTTAAGAGTGGATGACAGTAATATAACTGGTTTGATACATATTGATTCACTTAATTTTTGTGACATAGTACTAGGTTAATTATGAATATTATCTCTAGTTTATAGTGGAAGAAACTTATATCAACAAAGAATTTGTCCAAAGTTGTAAATAAATGTGCAGGGCCGGGTTTCAAGTCTATTCATTTGGCTTTATGTGACTGTAACTGCCATGTTGTAATACTGTAACCTGTTCACGGGGACAGTAGGAAAGATGACATGTGCCTTATACAATGTATGGTAGGGAGTATTTTTAAGAAACAAAGTACAGAGAATTGAATGTGCTGCCTGAACCCCGACAGGGACCAAAGGAGCC
Organism: Cricetulus griseus; assembly: GCF_003668045.3. NCBI lineage: Eukaryota > Metazoa > Chordata > Mammalia > Rodentia > Cricetidae > Cricetulus > Cricetulus griseus. The sequence continues at coordinate 241,554,344 of NC_048595.1, read as the reverse complement.
ACATCTCACTCTGTCTTGTTCCCTACAGTGTCATTTTTAGATGTCTTATATTCACTTCAATCCCTGTACTTTCCTTATGCATTGGCCACTGAAGTCCAATTCTACATTAGAATTTAGAAATTCACCACTCTCTGAGCTCTAATGGGTGTTACAAGGCTCAGTTTTCAGAGAGGAAGGTGGAGGGTGTGAATGCCAAGGAGAATGGCATTCTAAGAAAAAGAGGCAGAACGTTTACTGTTAAAAGGCACACTGAAAAATTTAAGGATAGCAATGGTTTTTATTAGACCTTGGTAATCAAACAGTATTGAGAGTGGTTTTGCTCCTATTGAGTAGATCCATGTCTGTCCTTTAAAACTCTGCATAAAGAATTTAAATCCACTTCTATTGATTCAGTTGAAGTCACGTGACTTACTTTGGAGAGTGAGAGGCCAGTAGTAGTATTCTGTGTCACCTATAAGCCCATGTAAAAACTGGCCTATGGTTCTTTGTGTAGTCTTCCTCTTCCTTTGCTGTGGTCCTTGATTACCAAAGTCCCGACAGATAGAATAAATATGGACTGGAGGAGGCCTTCACATTCCAATGATGGATATGTAAGATTGATAAAGAAAGTAGGCATTGCCTTTGAATCCCATTGAGATTTTCAGGTAATTTGTTTCCACATCTTGGCAAACAAGCATGTCACAAGCTAAGTTATATAAAATTGTGGCAATAACAGATAAAAATGGAGAAATATTCTTTTACTTGAAAACCCCATTCCAGTAGAGATTCTATTGAATACATGGATTCTTTTAAAAAATATATATAGTGAGATAAAACAAAACCTAACATATTGAAATTTGACAAAACAGAGGTAAAAATAAAAATTCAGAAGGTATGAGAAACAGAGACCCACTTGTTAGCATACTCAGAATCCCATAAGACACTAAACTAGAAGCTATTATATATATATACATACATATATGAATATATGTATTATATGTATGCAAAGGACTTGTAGTATAAAAAGAGACAAGAAATATATAAATAAAATAAAAATAAAAAAAATAAGAAGTCAAAATTAAAAACATAAAAAGAAAAGAAGTCCTGACATGAAGTCATGAGACAAGGAAACAACAACAGGTTCATTTCCCGTTGTTTATCTATTGCTGGGCATGCAGCCTGCTGTTAAGACTAATTTGTTTCCCCTGGGATACCATTGTAGAAGGAAGGGTTTGTTGTTGAGTTGGTGTATATGTGTCTCCTTTGGTAGTGTGCAGAGTACCTTTCTGTACGAAAGACTAGAAGAATGTAAGGCACTACATGTAGGCACTAGCTTGGCCTCTCCATGTTCAATGAGTTGTATAGATGTTGTCCTTAATAATGGGGTCTTTCTATCAGTCTGTGGAGAGCAGTATATAGTCTTGGCAATAGCCTGGATTGTTTGGGTGTTCCCATGGAACCCCTTACGCCAACCACTCCATTAAATGTAACACAATCCCAGTATTAGAAGCTTTGTTTGGTGACAAGTGATGGCCAGCAACTCAAGATGTACTGGATCACACACAATAGAAGACATGAAGAAGGTGATCTTGTAGAGAACAGAAAAGAGATCAGCAGGAGAGGTGGAGGAAAGAACATACTGGGGTGAATATGACCAAAATGTTTTCTACACACATATGAAACCGTCAAATTGAAACCATGTGTTTAACTAGTATGTACTAGTATAAGATAAGAACAACAAAAAGGAAAGTCACTAATACAGCACCAGCATATGCACGGTTTGTCTGGCCCCTGGGGATGCTCTTCTCTTTTCTTCATCTGGTGGACTAATGTGACCCTAGCTTTCCTGCATAAATTCTGAATAGGTTTGGGAAACTTGCTTTAGGTGACAGAGAATGGATGCTGTGATTTTATAAAATTACGAGCTATTCCTTATCATGCTTGGCTCAGATGGTCCAAAACATAGATTACTGATGGCCCAAGTCTTGGAGGGAGGTGGCATCACAGGGCTATTGCTTGGGGTGCAGGAAGAATGGGAAGTCTCATTCTACCAGCTTGAATGTAATTGGCTCCCATAATCTCACAGGGAGTGGTACTATTAGCAATTGTGGCTTTGTTGGAGTGGGTATGGCCTTGTTGGAAGAAGTGTGTCATTATGGGGCAGGCTTTGAGGTTTCCTATGCTCAGGATACCACCTGAGTGAGTGTCTCACTAAACTTCCTGTTGCCAGCAAGATGTGGGACTCTGAGCTCCAGCAACACATCTGCCTGCACACTGCCATACTCCCAGCCATGGTGAGAATGGATTGAAACTCTGAAACTGTAAGCCACTCCAATTAAATGTTTTCCTTATTACAGTTGCTGTGGTCATGGTGTCTCTTCACAGCAACAGAAACCCTAACTAAGACAGTAAGTAGAAGGGGAAAGACAATTAATAACAAACGAGAGAGGAAGAGCCTGGTGAAGAAAATGAGACCAAACAGATGAAAACAAAACAAAGCAGTGTTTAAAATAATCCTCTAATGGCGTCTCTAAAACAAATTTAAATCGTTATACAAAGAGTAATTTAAATGATTCATAGGAAAAGTCAAGTGAATTTATCCAATCATCAGTCAGCATGCCAAATGATGGTGTTAGAAGAATTGCACATCAAAGGGGAAAATCAAGTTATTTCACATAGCAACTGGGTTGTTATCCAAATTGAATAACCAAAATGAGGAAAAGTTATGTCCTCCACAGCCGTAAATCTACAATAGTGGGCTCTACTGCATTTTTAATTGGCAGCATCCTTCCCTTCATACGCCCAAATATGGATCCAGGAAGCGTCTCTTTAGCTGCCTGGGCATTTTTATAATGCTTATCATTATAAAACCGCAGAATCAAGGGAGGTAAAAATGGGACCACAAGAGACAAAAGCTTTTGTAAGGATTGTAAATTATATGCATTAATGTCATTAAGCCATTACAAAATTCAATTTCTATGTGGGTTTAAAGCCAATTTTTAAAGTCAACTACCTACCAATTAATGCAAAAATAAATGTGTCTGCTGTGAGAATTAGTCTTCAGCTTTGAGGAAGGTTTGTTTCAAATGTCAAGGGTTTGTCCTGATGAATACTGGGGTCAACAAACATTTGACAGCAGAAAAGGAAGTGTTTGTGAAAATGACTAAAATATGTGGTCTTTATGGAAGGCAGCTTCTTTGCAATATGCAGACTTAGAAGTGCTTACTTTTTTTTGATACTTTCCTTGAAAATTGGATGAAATACATATGACTGATAAAAAAAAAAAAAAAAAAAAACCTCTTCAATTTACCCAGGTCCTGTCCTGCAGAAACAGCTGTTTCTTTCTAGCAGACCCTGAGTTCCCCCAGGAAGCCAGGGCACTCCAGGGGTGGCTGTGGTGTTTTCTGCCCTCACTTGTCCCCTGTGTGCCAAGGTGCTAAGAGGAGGCCTTGCATTTGGGAGGAAGGGGTAAAATGGGAAGTTCTGCTACTGTCCTGCCTCCTAGATGGTATGCCATCAGCAGCTATTGTATTACAACCTAAAGAGCCCATGTTAGGCCTTACCTTAGTGTAAAGTGACAGAACAGGTCATTCCATCTCACAATTAGAAGAGTATTCAAATCAGCAGAAAGTGAGGGGCTATTTTGCTGTAGTGCATCACTGCTAACCCTTCATGGGTCAGGCAGAGAGGCCAAGGGAGTGAGTGAGACTGGCAGAGGAAGCGGAGCATCTAATGCAGTGGTTCTCACCTTCCTGAATGCTGCGACCCTTTAATAGTTTCCCAGGTGCAGTGACCCCCCAACTATACAATTATTTTGTTGCTACTTCATAACTAACTTTTTTCTGCTAGGAATTATAATGTAAATATCTGATATGCAGAATATCTGATATTCGAACCCCATGAAAGGGTCATTATACCCCCAAGGGGTCACAACCCACAGAACGAGAACCCCTGATCTGGTGACATCGGTGACTTGGGTGGAATTGACTGGTCTATGTCAGACTCCAGATTTTTATGAGAAACTGTCTGATTTTCAAATATTGGTAACAGATTTAACTTACAAATGAAACAGAAAACAAACAAGCAAGCAAGCTAACAAGAAAAAGCAACTTGAGTATTTCCAATGGAAGCAGGGTGTGAAGCAGGCACTCATGGGCTCGGGTTGCATTATTGGGTTAAGACTTTGAAATGTTGTCACATTAAAGAGAAAGAACCCCCTCCCCCCCTAACGGTTTCCAGGTTAGAAAAATGTTTGGATGGCCCTTTAAGGAGAGCTTGCTTACTCATCTGTTTTTGTTTTATACAGGTCCTGGTCCAGGTCCATCTTACTTTGGATGGAGCATTTGTTTTCAGCTGTGAATCTTTTGTCATTTAAATTGTGAATGTAGACTTTATTGTAAAGCTACCTCTAATTCCTTTTCCCGAAGCCATCTCCCACTTATTCTTAAAGATCATCAATATAAATGTTCCTGTCTCTCATTTGTTTTTCTTGTTTAGAAGGGGAAAAAGGAGATTGATTGCAAGGGTCATAAAAGTAATGATGCATTTAATGAAAGCATGTATTTTATAGATAAAATAAACTTTAAAAAATAACATGAAGCCGGTACCAAAATTAATGGAATAAAATGACCTCGAGAAAGCAATTTCTTTATACTGGGGTCATTTGTACCCTTTGCATGCTTTTATTTATTAATTTTAAATGTTTTTCAAAATTTTATTTTTATGACTTTATCCTAGTTAGTTTGGATCTCCTGTAAAACCTTAAAAATTTCAGATGGGCTTTGTCACAGTCTGAAATTTAATGTATTTATGGTTTGAGCAGCATAAAATTCTATTGCTTTGGAGAAAAATGTTTTCTTATGTTAACATACCTATTGTATGCCCTATGCAATTGGATGGCAGTGTAGGCACTGATCTCCCTGTTTTTATGTATATTGCAGTGAAGGAAACACACTAAAACAATCAAGTTGTTTTTAGTTCAAGTTAAGCTGGAGTCTGTGACTTACTAGACTCCTGAACATTGGCAGTTCCACGTGGGGAGACAGTTGTGTAGCTGTTAGAAGAGATGAGGAGCTGACTACACTTGTGTGGCTACCTCCAAATTAGCAACAGGGTGATGGAGGTTGTTAGTCACACAAGAGTTGAGTGGATAACAGGAGGCTGTGGAGCCAGAAGCTGAGGCTTGCCAGTGAGGAAGGACGCCCTTCCTCCAGGCTGCCATTAGCTGCCATTGACCAATTCTATCAGAAGTCAAAGAGAGACCAGGAAAGTGATGGGGCTATAGAAGTAACAACAAGAGAAATAGTTTCCATTGGAAATGCACATAGAGCATATTTTGTGCATAGAGCAATCAGGGTTTAATAATTCATTAGCTGCTTAGAACGAAGAAAATTGTGGAGTCAAAGATGATTTCTAGGTTTGGCATCTGTGGGTTTGGGTGGATGTGCTGCCATTCACTGAGGAGGTAAAGCCCCTAGAGGAAGCAGAGATGATCCAGAAAACAAGATTTCATTTTAGACATTACAAATTTAGGATGTTCATTGCAGTTTCTGGTGAAGATTTTGCAGAGGCTGTTGACCTTGTGAGACTAGATATGGCCAGAATTCTCAGCAGACAAAAGCTAGCACATGTGTGAGTCATGTTTCTAGTTGTTTCATTAAATATCATGTGAAAAACAATCTAAATGAAAAAGGATTTATTTTTACTCAAGTTCAAGGTACAGTCATTCATGACAGGGACATCACAGTGACAGGAACTTGAGTCTGCTGGTCACATTGCATCTGCAATGGCATCCCTCACTCAACTAGCTTCCTCAATCTTAGGCATTCCTGGATCAGGTTATGGGAGTGGCCTCATGTGGAGTCTTCCTAGTTCACATAACCTAATCAGGATAGTCCCTCACAGATGTGGCCAGACAGAGGGTAAACTAGTCTCAACAATTCCCCACAGGTGTTCTGCAAGGTGTGTCTCCTAGTATTTCCATGTCCAGTCAAGCTGACAACACGGACCATCATACCACCCAAGGAAGAACAAAGGAGAGAAGGCTGAAAGTTCAGTGGATTTCCAAAAGTTACAGGAGAGGGGGTAAAAATGGATTGGGAGGGCAGGCTGGTCAATTGGGAGGGAAATAGGGAAATCTTTTTGTCCAGAAGTTGAAAATGTTCTAAGCAGATTTCAGCATCTGGCAGTGTCAGCTAAGGAGAGGGCAGGCTATTAAGATTATTATACAGTTGAAAGGAAGCAGTTTTGATTAGGCCATGGAAGTGCCTTTTGATCAGCATCAAAACTGTTTTACTGAAGTGGTGGTAAAGGAATCCTATTGAAATGAGCACAAATACAGGGAAGGAGACAGTGATTTTGAATAACTTCTGTGGGGTTTTGAGTGGAAGGAGTGTTCTGGATTATAATCATACTCATGGTTTATTTTATTTCTCTGTGTGTATGATGTGTGTATGTGTCCCTATGGTACATGCTTGAGAGACCCAAGGAAGATGTGGGGCAGTCTGTTCTGTCACTTTCTGCCTTATGCCCCTGAGACAGGGTCTCTCATGGAACCTGGAGCATGGCTGGTAGCCAGAGAGTCTCAGAGATCATCCTGGATCTGCCCTCAACACGGATATTTTACTCCCCAAGCTTTTGCAGGACTATGATTTCGAAGCCAATATTGCATGTGCATGTCAGGCCACGCCTGATCTTTTGCATGGGCGATGGTGGTCCAAACTCAGGTCCTTATCCACTAAGCCCCTTTGTAGTCCTGCAGTGATAGTTTAACCCCTCATGACAGGCTGGGAGATCATGGCAGTTTCCTTTGAAGTTGTGAGCAAAAATGATTTCCACTTTCAATGTTACATGCAAAACATATGACAATTAGGTACAAGGGTAAAATGATGACATTCTCTCATGTTCCTGGATGTATGCCTCTGACTCCCCTGTCTGGGAAAGCTATTGGAGGCTATTTTTTTTTACAAGAGCACCAAGAAAAGAAGACACTGGGTCCAGAAGAGAAGATAGAAACAAGCAAACAAGTCCTAGGCTGTATGCTAGCTTCAGGAGAAACCACACGGTAAGGAGCAGGGAGATGGCTCTAAGGCGTTGAAAGGCTGGGCTGGGTGAGAGCTGAGAGTGGGAGGGAAGAACGGTGCTGCTACACAATCTAACATGAGTGATCAAATGAGCTGCTAAAGAACCTTAGATGCGGCAAACATGGTCAGCATATACTGTCTACATGCACAAAACCATGTATGGTTTGTATATTCAACATACGGTCATGAAGGTCCATCAAAAATGAAGTTCAAAAGCATTGAGCAGATGCATTGAGCATTTGGAAAGAGTTAGACACACGGAAGACCTAGTGAAAAATGAGGTCATTTTGTAGCTGAGAAAGTACACTATACAAGAAAGCAAAGATAACTATAGTACATCTGGCTTATGTCTGCCATGAATACTAATGATTGACTTAACTAAAAACTTTGAAATAGCTGTCTTGGGGCAATTTGGGAAGTGAAATATTGTAAAGAGGTGGAGAAAACACTCATTTCTAATAAAAGGAATAAATGGATATGTTGTCTAAAGTTGATAAACTAGGGCATAGCTTAACATTATTTAGAAAAAGTATGGTCAGCATTACAATTTATCATGAAGGACTAAGAGTTGTCCCCTATAGTATAAGAACTCAGAATGGTGGAAGCCAGGGATACATTTTATCTCAAGTCTTTATCAGCTTTGTAAATATTTTTACTTCTCAATAAAAATATTGTTTTATTTATTTATTTATTGGTCTTCTAAAACATCATGAAATGTCCTAAAAAGATAATGGTGAAATGCTGAGAAGAGTCTCACTTCTATTTTGACAGTTACTGTCTCTTTCCCCTCAGACTTTGGATTTTGGTTCTGCACTCACACAAATACAATTCTTTAGCTTTATTTAACAAGAGATGGAGATTCTTCATTGTTTCATCTCTGCAGCACCTATGATCACTCATTTTTTATTTTGTCAAATTAGTTGAATACCAAATTATTTTAAGTTGTAAACAAGGCATATATACATTTTTCACTAAGACAGATGTATGTTATTATTTGGAATTTTCTGGCCACTTCTTTCTTAGTTTTTGTCTAAGTAACTTGAAGGCAATTTGAACAACTTACCTCATTTCACCAGTGGAATGATTTAGTGGTCTGGGGTGTATTTGGTGGATAAACTTCCAGGGGGTCATAAATGTTCATACTGAGTTGTGTGCTGCCTGGTTTATAGTAGAAACAAATGTTTGAGAATGCCCAACCTCAGATTCCTTAGGAAAAGGCAGTATTTTCATGTGTTATATTGTTGCTTTCCAGTGCTTTCATGACAAATTTGTCTATCAGTCTAAACTGTTCACATGTCTCTTTCCAAGGGCATTTGATGATGTTAGCAGGTATGTTCACAGCTCTTCATTAGGACAAGGCTGTCTTGAGCTAAACAGTCTTCATATTCCCCTGGGAATCTACAGATATATGACTGTTCCATGATGGTGATGGTATATTTACTCATTCACTATGTAATTATTTATTGACTGCCATTTCTGTGCTTGGCTCTATCCTACTTGGGGTTATAGGGAATGAAGCTAAATATGCTCTAGTCTAGAAAAGAAATAAGTCATATACAAGGAATACCAAAGTCAGACTTCAGAAGGATTGTAAAGGGAGAACATGACTTCTAGGCCAACATAATAAATCTTCTGTAGTAGAGTTTCATGTTTCAGGTAGCTCATAGCTGGGCAGAGAACATATTTCTGTTAAGGAGTCCTTCAGACTTCACACCTCCATATTGGTTGCCTATTATCTAAAGCAAATGGAAAATTCAATAATTCAAGTCATTTGGATTTTTAAAAAGCACAGTGATATTAGTCACGAGAACTATCTTTGGTGGCTTTGCATTTAACATCTATTTCTCCTTTCTCAACTCTAGCACTGGTCTAGTCAGAGTTCTAGAAACTTCTGTGTCTGTATCCATGAAGTGTCAGCTCTGGGTAGAAATGCTTTCACAGACTCAATATTTCACCCATGTCTTTAAGTATTTTCAAACTGTGCACAGGGGACACTATATACCTTTTTTTTTAAATAAACCTAGAGTTGAGGGATAGTGATTAATAGTTGGTTTTTACATCTCTAAAATTTAAGGTGGCAGATTTATTACAATTTAAAATTCTTTTTTAATACCTAGCCTACAGTCACTGCCATTCAAGTTTTTGTTAAATGAATGGATGGACTAATAAAAAGTAATAAATATTTCTGCATAAGTATTGGTTGATGGTAGGTTATAGCAATAATCTCTAATTAATTCATTTGATAGTCAATCTTTGTGTTGCAAAAGTCTTTAACAAACTCTTAAACATTTTTACATTTATTTACTTATTTACTCTGTGGTGTGTGTGTGTGTGTGTGTGTGTGTGTGTGTGTGTGTGTGAGTATGCACATGCCATGGCACTGGCATAAAGGTCAGGGACAGCTTGTAGGAGTTGGTTTTCTCTTTTTACCATGTGGATCATAGGGCTAGGACTCATGGCATCAGGGTTCATGGTAATCACCTTTACTCCCTGAGCCTTCTCAACAGTCCAATAAAACAAATGTTTACAAATCATTACAGCTTTCTTATTGCCTTCTCTCAGTCCATAAGCACAGCTGCACTCCTTACCACCTCTTTTCCTCTCTCCACCCCAAATGTGCACTTATGCACATAAGTGGTCATATTTCTTGTTGGAAGCAGAGTGAGTAATAAACAGGTACAGGAACTCAGGTGGAGCCAGGCTGACATGCACCTTTAATTTTTATATTCACCTATTTATTGTGCCAAGAGATTGGTTTAGAAAGGCTTTCAGCTGTTTTAAGTACACACATTTAATAAGCCACATTGAAACTTACAAATAGTTTTGAGACCAATACCAATTTGCTCTTCTTTATATGTGGGGAATTCTATTATTGGCCATAAGTGTTGTGCAGGTTATTTCAACAATAAAATGACATCATATATTCCATGATGCTGTATTTTCAGCCAATATTTACTTGGTTTCTCCTGCCTACCTCATAAATAGAAACAGCTAGGCTGATAATAAAATATGTAGATATCTTAAGCATGGAGATTGCAGCCGTATTCCCATTTAAGCTCAAGCAATTAATGCCTTTGCTTTCTTGCTCATGTACTGTGTGCAAAGGCTGTTCTCACATGCACAGCCTTTGCATGTGAAGCCTTCTCTTCTTCCTGTGTTCCCCTTCTTCAAATATGAGTTCCTTCAGATTTAGTAATTAAATTCTAATTGTTTCAGTTCTAGAATTCTTAAAGTGCCTCAGTTAAGCCAACCATCTTGTCAACCTCATGTTGACAGAGGCGATAAATTTCAGGTGGGGATTCTGGGTCTTGGGATGCTTTTCTGATGTGACATGTTTCTTACCATGTAGAAGCTGAGCCTCAACATAAATGCTTACCATCCATTAACAACTCCAGTAAGTTCACAAGGGTGTTTCTACAATGCAAAGCTAGCAAATAAAAACAAGATCTTAAAGCATCCTTCCCTTGAACTGTGAGGTAGGTTTTTTGGAAACATAAGCAAATGTGCCCTTTTAGAATTCTGGGATTTTAGATTTGCAGGTTCAAACACTTTGTTCTTTGACTTCAACCATATTATCTTATGATTTTTAGTTGGTTTTATTATTTGTCTTGAACAATGTTGACCTATGTTTTGGAAGTATAGGCAGGTAGAAACTTCAGGAAAAAATCCTTTCCTAGGAATTGAATTAGAAGTTTAAAGCTAACAAATGAAAGATTTGCTCCCCAAGCTTCTTAGAGATTTGAGGTATGAATAATTTTCAGAGTTAAATAATCCAGTAAGGGAGATCATCTAGTTTATCTCTGTCTAGTCCATCTTCTGGGAAAATCACGGTAACTGCTTTTCCTTACTTTATTGGGTTCAGGCGACCATGTGAAAAGCTGTATAATCACCGAGTAAATATTGACCCTGCAATTAGAGGTAAAGTATTATGTTATGACAAAGTAAATACCAAATATATTATTTCTGCTTCCTGAACTATTATCTCCTGGTTATGTGCCAGCATTGAAAATCAAATAATGATTATAATGTCTTTCAATATTATTTCTGATTATTATACTTTTTATAAGAGTTATAGAGCAAGTAATGTTTTCTAAATCACTGTTATTTTTTGTGTCAGTTTAATTTGGTGTTCCGTGTAATTTCTTACATGGATAAGCAAAATAGTACTCTCCATAATACCCTGGAGCTTTAAAAAGACTTTTGCATTTACTTCCTATCAGGAGGGAACAAAATGATTGTTTCCCCAAATTTAAAAGCCTAAGACTGAGAAGTAGTTCCTGAGCTTATGGGGTTGAACCTGCCAGGTGGAGGTCTATGCACCATTTCCTGATTCCTTGGCTAGTTATATTACTACTTGATCATCAGCCACTTGCAGCAAATGTGTGGAGATTAACCAGTATGTGTCAGGCCTTGTGCTAAGGGGCAGGAGAGCTGCTATAGCTTTGGGCACAGTATTCTTCATGAAGAGAAGGCAGAAGAACTGGTAGGTTAATTGCCAGCCTATTTTGAAGATCCAAAAGAATGTAGGATAGGTAAAGCACCTGGAAAAGAAAGACAGAAATGCCATGAAGAATATTTCATAGGAGGACTTCTGGTCATTCATCATTCTTACTGCCTCTTTCTCAGCAGAATTATTAATTATGTATAAGGGTAGTGCTAGCCAAATAGGAGTTTATTGACCTCAGGCAATGAAAGGTACAGAAGTCTGGTGAGCAGAGTAATATACCTCCACAGTGTAACCGCAGACAGGGCTCTCCTCATATCTAGTTTTATCAGCTTTTCTGATATTGGAGGAAGACTTGGGGCTACTGAGATATTATCTACTACTAAGTCCTGGCTCATTCCAGCCATTGCTTTTGCACATAGGCAGAAATCCATGTTTTGGGACTCCGTGAAGCTAGGTTATCAGGATTTGGGAAGCTATGCTTTAACAATATGGTCTTTCACTCTGTTCCTTTTGGGAATCAGGGAGATGTACCTTGCCTCACCCCTCTCTTAAGGACATGGCTGAAAGTAGCAAGAAGGAACTGATAATTGCCAACTTTATAGAGAACTGTTTTTCATATCTTAAGGCACCAGCATAGTGGGTGCCTGATGCTCCATATTCTGCATCTAGTTAGGTGTGTACTGGCCAAATTGTGTACTGGTGTATTTTAGTGGTCATCAGATTTTAAAGATTTCACTGAGATACTTTCATAATTCCAATGAAAAGGAGAGAGAATGAACAAGAATGCTCCCCCAATACTAGCCAGAATGAGGTTGCTAGAAGGTTCTAAGAAAACAGGAGATGGCATAGGTGTCAATAATTTAGTATTTGATTTAGAAGCACTCTGTCTGGACCATTTTATTACATTTCAGTGCTCCTGGTAGGTCACACATGGAATATACACTCTATTAAGACTTTAGACTAAACGTTAGGGATCTGAAGATGTGAGCAATGTATGTGTTAGGGGTAGGTGGGTAATAGGAGCAGTGGCAGAGTGAGGGCATATACCTATGTTCTGGAGTCATCAGAGACATTATCCAGGACTCAGCATCCCAGAAGTGCTTGTGAAAACTGTGATGACTGGACAGTGTGATAGTGACAGTTGAATCTGGCGAGAATTATGGACATTTTTGTCGATGCTCTGGTTGTTACGATTCTGCTGCAGCTATTGGTAAAGAAATAGGAAACTATGAGTGAACAACCCACGTGGAGCTTTATTGACAAGAGAGTGGGGGGAGATGGGGTTGGATTGTCAGCTAATCCAAGGAGAGATGGCAGGGGGGGAGGCTGAACCTTGTAAAGGGAAGACCTCACAGGTGCACTGAGGTTTCATGCATGCACAGAGTCCTCACACAGGCTGTAATGCGTGGTGGGTGATGTGGTGATGACATAGCACAATCTCTGTGCGTGCCTGCCCATCATTAGGGAGCAGGATCAGCCAGGTGTACATCCTAACACTGGTCACATTGCTTGGCCTTCTCATTCTTCCTTGGGCATCATTTAATGAATCCAGACTCAAAGTAACCAGTTATTAATTGGGCTTCTTTAGTTTAGCATTATGATTGATTCAGAAGGACTCATGTAATTTGATGACTGATTGAATGCAAAAAGAGAGAAGCAAAATATGACTTTATTGTAAGGCCAGGTAACTGAAGAAATGACAGCATCTTTAAGGTCTAATAGAGTTTAACATAGGACCAAAGTCAGCAAGCTGAACATGAAGTATTCTGAAACATTCCAAGGGAACCATCTACAAGACTGGTAATGACAGAGTCAGACGCCTACAAGAGAAGTGTGGTTAAGAATACAAGAGACCCAAGCTAGACAAAATCCAAAGGATTTCAACTGGGTTGTAAGCTTGAGGAGCATGACAATGGTGTTTAGCGTAGATGATTTCCATCTCATTAAAGACACAGACAGTAGAAGATGCTTCTGATAAAGATGCAGATGAGTGAATGCATTCTATTCCCTGGTATTTCCATTTCTTTTTGGAGTTGAGTGTACTACTCAGTGTTCAGCATAGCTCTCATGGAAAAATGAAATTATCCAAGTTAAAGAAGACCAGGACTGCATCCTTCCTATTTCTATGCTGCTAGGCTGACAGAGATCTCATTCGAAGTGCTAGGGTCTACCCACCCTCATCCAAGGTGACCTTGAGTGTGCCACACTAATATACTGTCATGTTCTGTTTCAAATGCATCACTGAGCCTCCAGCAAGCCTGGCTCTGGCCCATCAGAGGGGTCTAAGCATTCTGTTCAGCAGAAGTAAACAGATATCCTGACACTAGGAGATAAGGCTGCCGTAATCTGCTTAGGACCTTGTTGAAGCATTAAAGTTCAATTAATTATGAAGAGCACGAGAGCCAGAGCAAAGAGCATCTCTATTAAGCTGGCTTGGGCAGCACAAAAGAGAGAGCTGCAGTGACCCCAGAGTTTATTTGTTGGGGATCATCATTTTTCACTTTGATTCACTAGTGGCAGATCTACCAGCCTGCTACAATTTGCCCAAAGTGATAACTTCTAGACTAGATATAATGCCAGGTGTAAAATGTGAAAGCAGGCAGCTAAGAGTATATTCTGAGCTATCCAGCTGTGGTGGGGTGAGGGGCTAAGTAGATACATCGCAAACTTTTTGGGTGAAATACCTAGACTTAGTATAGTAAGATTTCATCTTTGCATAATGTTAGTATACTGTCCAGGGATTTTTCTTGATTTAATTCCCCCGAGAAATGCTTGCAGGTTTCCTATCAGCAGAGTGAATTTGAATTGGGTTTCACATTTTGACAAGAATGAAAGAGTTTGGCTATGTATTTATAGTCTGAGCTTACTTCTAGGCTGCATTCTTTGCAGTTTTGTGGGGACACTGGGAAATGATGTAGACCATTTCTATGAGAGGTCTTGGGGCCTCTCATAATGCACCCCTGTGTTTATGGAAGGATTCTGGTTTCTAAATACTGTGAAAGGCTACTCACATAGCAAGAATATCTGCACTGCCCTGTTTTATTGGGAAGAAAAAAATTTCTTTTGTGCTGAGCCACTGAGATATTTGTGTTTAAGTGTCATCTTAAGTGAAGCAGACTTCTGCAAAAATATCAACAATTTAAGGCTTTCTTTGTATTTACCTCAACTCTGTGAAGTTCATTCAGTGTTTGGTAAATCACAGCACTCTAGTGACAAATCTAATTAATCACCTCCAGCTCCTGTGGTCAGAACTGTTTACATTCTTTGCTGAGTGTTGGGCTCCATGTCTCAGCAAAGTATTTTCTTTATCTTCAGGTCTGTTAGTCACTTGGACTTAATTTCATTGCATGGGAAAATAAGGAGTAGATGTTTAATTGGGAGCTTTACGCACCTGTATAAAACTTTTTATACTTCAAGTTTACTCAAGGGTGGTACACAGAGCTAAAGGTCATATGTTGACTGGCTGAAGCAAAATTGTCAGTATATAACTGCCATCACCTTACAGAGTTCCACAAAGCTGTCATCCTATCATACAGTACAATGAGACTGTAAAAGTACCTTTCTGAAGATAGTCCATATGAACACACCTTTGAACTCTGATTTCCAAACTTAGTTTTAGAAAACTAATGGCATTGGTCCATATATCCATGAAACTAGAGATTGACAACCATTTTCTGTAATGGGCCATATTGTCTTTTCAATTCTGTGGACCAAATGGTCTTAGTGAAATCTGTTTGACTTTGTCCTGCTCTGGGAAGCCATTGACAGGAAGAAAGCAAATAGGTGTGGTTATGCTAAAAACATTTTATTTTTTAAAGGAAGTAGTAAACTTAGTGTGTGAAGACATGAAGTAGATTTATGTCTGAATTGAGCCAAATAATGAAGAGGCCAGCACCAAAGTATATTTCTTTTATTGCTTGGTATCTAGTTTACTAGACTGTGCTTGGGTAGTATGTAACTCAGATCGCCTGGACAGATATATTAGTAAGATACACAATTTGTATCTGTTTTCTGACCCTCAGTAAAGCAGTAGGTAGAGCAGTTACATCTGCGTTGAGTAGGTGATGGAGTTACTGTCTGGATTGAGTGTCATGTATCTTGTACTGCAGTATAAGGAGCTAAACTCCCATACCATAAGTGTCTTCTCTAGGGTGGTCTATACTAGAATCGTAATGACTTCTGAGCTCCTGGAAGTTCCTTCCTGCAGACAAAATAAACCTAATTCAACATGATTATGTCTTGTTTTGGTGGCAAAGTATCTCAATGGGTATTAGTCTTCCAGAAGCCCTACCTGTACACAAGGTCTTTATCTTGAGGGTTTACCAAGAGCCTGTAATAAGAGTAGGCATGTGGTGGACACTAACATTTTGGCATATGTTTTTTGATTTTAGTTTTCATTCCCCTTTTAACAAATACACTTATTTTAAGAATCACTTTATTGAATTGTACATGTTTATGTGAACTACACGAATCCTTATTTGGAATGAGGATTTCGAAAGAGATTAGGATGTGTTTTATACGCTCCAGGATATAATGGACTCTAGTCTCCTACATTCTATTTGCAGGTGTTATTTATCTAGCACTATTGATCAACCACTTTCCATGCCAGCCCTTCTTTTATAAACAGCAGGTCTGGTTTCACTGCATTGTAATATATACAAAGGGGTAACTAGGTCACTATCAATTCCTCTATTACTAGTTGACTGTTTCTTTTCTTCTGAAGAAACTTAAACATCACAAAAGAATCTGGCAGCCCTCACTCAGTAGGTCCTGTGCTTAGTTTTGAGCTCATGAATGATTTTAACCATAGTAATTTTTGCTGTGGGTCTTGAGATTTTAATACTGAACCAGAGCCTTTATTACGATAATCAAACAGGGGAGGATATTGACAAGGCAGTTCCAGGCCTTGTCACCTTGAATTAAGGGCTTGAATATGGGACTTCTGAAACCTGAGATAGGCTGTAAATGAGGTTTAGAGAATCCAAGAGATATCATATTACATGCACTATTTCAAACCATATGATGTACATAGATTGTTTACTAAATGCTGTGTGTGCTGTTTCCTTCAGCATTCTCAAAGGATATCAGGTTAAGAAGGCTTAATGCTTTGTGTCAGTGATTTTCAAATTATCTCTCTATGCTGAGGAGATTGTTTCTTTTTATTTGTAATCTAGGCAGACGCATCACTTAAAGCATAGTAGGAATGAATTACTAGAAAAAAGAAACTCTAGCTGTTGCAGCACTGTCAAATTGCTGTACAAACTTCTAAATGCCTACTCTGAGGTTGCATTTGCATATTTACGTAAGTAATTGAATATTTGAATAGGACTTAGGTTAGCAATGGTATAAATGGTGCAGATAACATGGCCAACTCTAGAATTCTACCCCAGAAAATGGGAAGGCAATGTGATGATGTCTTAAAGAGACATCTTTCAGAAGTGGTTCTTAGAAGCATCTGGCTATTGGTGGGTGATGATCACAGCATTCTCCAGAATCCGCCATGCTCAAAACCATGCCCATTGAAGACATGCTTTGACATTCACATGTACAACACCACACTAAACCCAACATTTACTGAGTTGATATAGTTAGCTGGAAATCTATCCCTCTTTTGTTAAACCTTATTGTGTTATCAGTGGCAAGCAATTGAGTCACACGAGAATTTTAGAAAAATATCCAGACATGTTTAAAGCAAAACAGTCTCCTTCTTGCCTCTGGTTCTTATCCTAGGAACTTCACCAAATATTTAGTCACTCACTTTAGATATAAGATATTTTGAAGAAAATTGTAGACTTTTCTGGTGATTTTTCTCTAATCTCTTTTGGTACAACGATGTTTTGGAGAATGATGCAACCTTAAGTTGGGCAGGAAGACAAATCATAAAAATGAAAATTATTTTATTTCTTTTTACTAAAACAAATGGGTTTTCTTTAATCAGTCACACATAAGACATATTTCAGGGGCTATTTGATTACTTTAGTATTGGACAGTCACCAGCCCTATGCTTAAAGCAATATTGATTGAAATTAAGCAACTAAGCAAATAGAATGAATGCATTTGCCACCACTCCTGAATTCTCTCTTTGGAGGCATAAGAAACATGGATATGGAACCAACATAAGCATTCTGGAATCTGGACTTGGGAGTTAAGGCAGGTGCAGATATAACAGCTTCAGAACAAGGCACCAAAGGAAATTCTAAAGCCTAAATCTGGGATGAGTCAGTGTGATGGTTAATTTTTATTGTTAAGTTGATTGAATTGAGAAACAGAAGATTAAAACACACACTTGGGGATGACTGTAAATGGAGCTCTTAATTGGTCTAGATAATAAAAAGCCAGAGTCAGGTATAGAGGGAAATTATGAGAGAACAGAGAGAAGGAACAAGCCACAACACATCTTACCTCCTAAGCATCTCAACAGAGAAGAGAGAGATTTCCTGTTTCTCCCTGCTTATATCCTGTTTCTGCCCAGCTATGTAACTTCCTGTCTGTCTGTACAGACCTCCTGACCTCTATGGTTATCTAGTGGCAAGCTCCATTCTCTGAAGCCCGGACAGGCTTTATTTGTGCAAGAAAGATATCACCACAGGTGACTCTTTCTAGAGAGAGTTACTGAGGAGGAAGACCCGCCTTGAATGTGGTCAGCCAGCACCCCATAGACTGGAGTCCAGAAGAAATATGAGGGTACAGGAGTCCTTTAGCTGTTATTATCTCTGTTTCAGTGTCTCTCTGTGTGTTTCTGTCTGTCTCTGTCTCTCTCCATCCTGGACTTCAGTCAGCTACCCTACTTGATTGAGTTCCTACCACAGTGGACTAAAATCTTTGGAACTGTGAATGAAAATAAATCTTTTTCCCTTAAATTGTTTTGCCTTGGTATTTTGTAACAGCAATGGAAAGTCTGGCTATCACAGGCAGATAGTAATGAAAATTTTGAATAGAGACTAAAGTTAAGAGCTTTACTAAAGTAAATATTTCTCAGATAGAGAGTGAAGTCACCAGTTCTTTTCAAAGAATCTTATATGTTATTTTCTATATGAAGGCTGGCATCTGTGAAGGACACTCAGCTAGCCTGAAAATCCAGGCCACCAGAAAGCTCTCCACATGGAGAACATTACTTCTACACAATGAGTAAACAGCAGTAAGAGATTGTGATTTGATAGAAGGTTTTGAATTATTAAAAGGCTGGGCAAGAAAACAAATGAATACTTGCAAAATGTCTACTGAGCACAAATTTTTTAATTAACAAAGAGGAAATATCTTTAGTGCTTAAATAGAATTTCTAAAATATGGCATCAATGACACAAAAGTTATTATGTTTCTATATCTGTTTAAAATTTTGTAAACTCATGGGGCAATGCGCTGGTGCTTTCTGTTTATCTTAGTTTATCTAAGATAAACTAAGGTTAACTAAGATCTTTCAGTTTATCTTAGTTGCAATGATCTAAGCACACAGCTTATTGTCATGGTGGGTATGCCAGTGAATAAAACAAGGTCTTTGAACCTGATGAAAAATAACAATGGATTATCTGTAATGAAAGCTGACAAATTGGGTAAGAGAAGAGTTTATGAACCTTTAATTTTAGCTATTTTGGAGGCTGAGGTAGGGTTTCTGGCATTTGAGTCTTGTCTGGGCAACACAGCTAAACCATATTTTAAAACAACAACAACAACAACAACAACAACAACAACAACAACGAACAAACAATACCCATTCCCTAAATTGGGCATACAGTGGTAACCAGGAAAGCTGAAATGTTATAGACAGGAAATCACATTTGAGTTAAACCTGATACATAAGAGCATATCAGGTTAAGTTGGGAAAGAGATATTCTAGGCACAAGGATAGCCTGCATGAACTTGGGCATAAGAAAAGCAACATGGGAATGTGTATTACAGTAGGATACAGATTTGGGATGTGTATCTAGACGGTCCATGTGAACATGCACTTGGGATTGGCTGTAAACCCTTGGCTAGATATTAGTAAATTAATGCTACTTCTCTGTTCAGGGCTTCCTCACTGAATACATTCTGGCTTGCGGAGTTATAGTAATTAGAAATTCTCTAAGCCGGATCATAGATGGCCACTTTTTCATCCATGGAGTGTCTGTCTGATTTCTAACTGGATCAGCTTGCATCCCATCTTGTTTACAGAGTCCCCATAAGCCAGCACTGAGATGGTTGGGAGGTTTGAGGAAAAAAGGTGTGTGTCTGGTCCCTGGAATCCTCTCAGCCCCAAGATCTGGTGCAATCCACATGAATTTGTGTTACTCTGGGTAATTAGAAAGTGATTATTTTCAAAATAAAATTGATTTGTCACTTTCAAAGCTGAATACAGATGCAGGTACAGCATGGTGATGGCAAGATCCAGCAAGTTATTCCTTGTGATAATACACAGCTCTTTGGTTCCAGAGAAGATTGTATAATTATTTTCTGCATGACTAATTTTCTGGGCACTTTTCATTCTTGTTAATTTATTTTCATCCCTTGAAGTCCAACAGAAATAATTATTCCTCTTTTAGGTATCTTAGCAACTGGTACCCAGTTTAGTCAGACGTATTCTTTAGGAGTCTGTGAGACATTAAATGTGCTCAGGGTGAACGGTGGGGCAAGGCCACAGAAGAAGGGCAGTGCTGCCCGGTGTTTCTCACTCTGCACCGCTCTTGGAATGCTGATCGATGGCAGCTGCAGAGGCCAGAGCTGGCTAGGCTCAGAGCCGATGCTGCTTTTAGGCTCTGGCTGAAACACAGACTTTGAATCACACTCCAAAGCACAATTACCCACAACAGTTTTATACATCATAACAGTAAAGAAAACTCAGGAAATGGCTGTGCAAAGACAGAGCGATCTTTTGAGACCATCCTACAGTCTAAGGGAAGGTCTGATAGTGTCACCTTGGGAAGCTCCTTGCCACAGCAACCCGCCACCTTCCCTTCACCTCATTGACTCTAGCTCGAGGAGGAAGCACACTTTTTACTGTGACTATTCCTCAGACAGCCAAAATATGACTTTATATTTTCTTTAGCCCTGTGGGGTCCTGCTTTGGGACAGACCAAATAAGACTATTTTCCAAAGAACATTCTGGTAACTCTGTATTTTGAAACCTATTTGATTATAATCACAAAGGAAAAGATTGTGAGGTCCCTGTGTTGGTTCCAAGGAAAACATTGACCAGACAGAAAGCCTGCCCCACAGCCAAGCTGAGCTATAATGGCTGCACTTTTTATTTCTCCCAGGAAAGGGTAATATAATTGGTCCCTGTAATACAGTAACCAGTTTGTTCAATCTTTGTTCAGTAGAAGATGTTTATTTGGGAGACATGCTGCACAGAATCAACTGACTTCAGGATAATTGCTGGGAATAGATTTGCTTCTAAATAAACCTAAGTGCTAAAGTGAACATAGCAGGAGGGATAAGCAATTAAGAATACCTTATGTACAGTTGCATACAACGATTTATGGGTGATCATTATATTAGAACATGCCTTGGGCTGATTTTCTCAAGGACATTTGTGCAAAAGGAAAAAAAAAAGGGACAACATTTTTGAATTCCATTTCTGTCACGGAATAGAAACAAGAGGTATCGCCATGCTCCCGAATATGCAGTAGAGAGATCACTCGGTCTTCTGAGGACCTGACACCAACATTCATCTTAGTACACAAAAGAGGAAACACAGAGGATAGGACTGGCAGGAGCAGGGGCTGCAGAAGCAGCTGCAGAGCCCACTGTAATTCTAACAATGCTCCATCAGCACAATATTGAATTTGGCGGGAAAGCAATGCCTAGCATTAAGACAACAATATTAGCTCTGTACTCTCTTATTAGAAAGTGTCAAAGTCTCATGGAGCACAGAAAAAATTTGAGGGTTTTATTGTTCAAGAAGCTACTGTTGCAGCTGCAAAAGCAACATCAATGTGAAAGAGATCCTACGCACCCTGGCTTGATACATTAGCTTGGCTTAGGCAGTCAGTCCTGAAAAAGCTAATATCTTGGTTGAATGACAAGCAAAGGAATGCAAAAGGATGACACTGGCCATTTTTGTTTTTGTTATTGTAGTAGCTGCATATTTCTTACTTTAAAATTAGCTGTGAAACTGAGTGGCTTTTGAAAAATCCTACTTTGAGTATCATTTCAAACAACTGGTAAATTCTCACCATTCCATTTATGATTTTTTTTTTTAAAGGTTGGATTCTGCACATTGGACAACATGCTCAAAGCAAGGAAAAACAACTAAATTTTAACTAGCAAATCTGTTTTAACACATCTTTGTACATTAAAACAGAAAGAAAACCATAAATAACCCTTGATAAAATTGTAAGAATTTGTATTTAAATTTAATTTTCTTTGCAAGTGCAGTTAGCATTTTTTTCTTACTGATCTCTGACATACTATTTTTGAGGGAGAAAAAAATGTTTTTGCTGCCATGGCAACAGTATCCTTCCCTTGCTTTCCATCACCAGCCATAGTTTCTGAGCATAACTAGGAAAATTGAAACGTGGGTAGCTGGAAATGATAAGGGCAAGCATGGTCAGCATTCATCTAAATGAATATTTGTGCCATTGTTCTTGCTCTCGCAGGGACTGGAACTTCAAGGTCAACATATTTGCTCATGGTGTTCACAGCAGCACTCATAAAAGATTATTGCTACTTACTGGGCGACTACTCTTTTCACTAAATGTCTTATTAGCATGATTTCCCAAAGACGATAGCAAATTAAAACACTCCATAGTACGGTTTTATTTTATGGTGTTAAGGAAATGTAATACAAAGAAAGGGCACATGTTCTAGGCAGTTTAAGGAAAGAAATGATCCACTACTTGACCTGGAGTGTATGCTGAGCAGAGAACAGTGAGAAGGCTGCTGGAGAAACTGATTAAGCTCATTCCATTTGTTTCGGGAGCTTCTCTCTATGATGTCCTTGCAATAACAATATTATTCTTATTTTGTTTGATCCTTCACAGGCTGTGGGTTTTTCAGCTTGCAGGGTAAAATGGTATTTTTGCTCTGTGTTGAGCTTTCAACATTTCCCCTTCTTTGCTGTGATGCCAGATTAAAAACAAACAAAACAAAACAAACAAAACACCCCTGCTATTATTGTTTTGCCTATTGGCTCTGAGTCCGGCCTCACCCTTCATATTCCTTTAACTAAGGTATATATTTATTTTGGATCTGGAACCACTTTGCTTAACCCGACTTGGAAGAGCAATCAAAGTCTATGGTGACCAGCTAGGGTTTACTTGGCATTTGCCTTAAGTAATTGAGTTTTGAAGCTACACAACACATGAAGCAGGGACATTCATGGCTACCTACAGAATCGTGTACAGACATGTTCAGACATGTGAGGTGCCACCTTGCTGGGGTCTGCTGCACTTTCTGAGTCTAGTTTGACCTTTCAGGTGCACAATGAAATGTTCTATGGCTTGCTGCAGCCCTCCTCCTGAGAAGACTTGCTTTCTCAAGTACATGGCTGTATTTTGCTCTGCTTTGTCAATAACACATCTTCTGACATTTGGAAAATATTCAGGCATGCTTCACAGACAGAACTGATGAACTTGGAGTTTACTTTCTTACCCTTTATCACAGGATTCAAAATAATCATTTAATTCTGCATAAATATAATGACTTGTTAAAAGTAGATAGTTGTTGTTCCTCTTGAATTTGCTCTTAATGTCAGAAGTAAATGGTGTGGAACACTGGTTTCAGAGTTTGTCACCTAGCAGTGGGAATTGGCTCTTGATATGGATGTTTCAGTGGCTAAGATCATATTTACAGTTTGACCTGTGGTCTATCACACACCCTTGGCTTTAGGTCCTACTAAGGATCTCATTGCCAGGATGATGGTCATGTCATCGTATCTTCCTGTCACATTGTCTTCCATTATACAAACCTTAATAAATACAGAGAGTGAAGGGGATACTCAAATATTTGTTTATAGCAGAGGAATTGAAATAATTTGATTCTAAATTTCCCCATCAAAACTACTTAAGCACTTATAGAAACTCAGTATAATATGATATTCTAGACTGTTGAAATGAATGAGGTGGTAACCTTGGTTTCCTTTTCCAGTGGTCTAGTAACTGGTAGGCAGAATAGGGCATGTTGAGGATGTGAAA
Organism: Cricetulus griseus; assembly: GCF_003668045.3. NCBI lineage: Eukaryota > Metazoa > Chordata > Mammalia > Rodentia > Cricetidae > Cricetulus > Cricetulus griseus. Next base: position 241,530,726 of record NC_048595.1, on the reverse strand, counting down.
TGGTTGGCCTCTTGCATGGCCTATCCATTCCTCTCAGCCTTTGAAGAATTTATTTGAGTTGCAGCCAGATCGATTTGGCTGTGGCAATTGGTATTGATTGTGTTGACAGGCAAAAACAATGGATTTGCCATGTCACAGAGTAGTTCATTGTAGATTCTGGAGTAGGTCAGGGGAAATTGCACAGTGGTTAGGATCAGAAGATGATGCCTCTCAGTCTGACCCTTTCTCATCCTCATCTTGTGACGTGAGACCATCAGCTATACGGCTATATGTCAGTGCCTCGTGGGTCATTTGAAAATGATCCTCACCTCAGCTTCTCTCCAAAATGCCTCCTAATTACAAATGTTATTATTCAAACTTGAGTGCTCAATATCTTCTTTAACTGCCCCATTTCCTTTGTCAGTGTGTTTCCCACCCCTACTTTCATTCTACTTATGTAATAACTTCATTATTTACTTAGCATTCTAGCTTAACCAGGGCTTTCCATTCCCTCTGCCAGATCTCTTGTCTGTACAGTGTGTCTTCTACCGTAAATCCTGCCAGACATCACTATGCAGTCTCATTTTCCAGTGCCCATTTGCTCGCTTTATTCTATGGTCAGAACCTTCCCATATCCTTACAACCTCACCAGTAGCACCTTTAAGCATTTCCTTTACCAAGGATAACTTTATATAAGATGATTCAATTTCCTGTTCCTTTTTGGTATGTCAGAGATAGAGAGGAGTCTATACACATCACATTTCTTTATCAGAGGCCAGTCTTAACTAGTGCCAAAGCAGTGTGAGCAGTGGTGTGTCTGCCAAGATACTCCAAAACAGAGTTATCTTCACTAGATTCTCTTCTTTCTTCAGTTGGTTAGGTAAAAAAACTCTGAGGCCTCAAGGAGGAGAGCAAGTCTCAGATGGAATGATGGCTCTCAGGAAACACACCAAGCATGAATATGCTTGCTCTGTAAACCAGAAACACACCCGATGGTTTCACACCACTGAAAGTTTGGAGGTTCTCATTACCATGCCACTTCCTGCCCTTTCATCTTCCCAGAAAGCTATTTATTTTTCTCTACTAATCTCAGATTTCCCATATTTATAGATTTAGTTCAAGCTTCATTGCTAATTAACCTTACTTAATTACCCCAAACCAATTTGTTGTCTCTGGTCTTTGAATTTCTTCACTACTAGTTTTCTGTATCATTATTCAATTCCTTTATGGTAATTATGTTTCTGTGCCAACAAATATAGAAGTAAAAGTCTGCTTGGTTTCTCATTACTATTAGACGAACTTGAAAGATGTGTATGTCCTGTTCCCTCGAACACGGCATGAGCCTGTTGAAGAAAAAAAACAAAAAACAAAAAACAAAACAGTCTACTCCTTCATTGTATTCTCCAAATATCGTCATAGGAAAGGTATTATTATATGTTATTTGATTTTATTTCTTAGAGTTGGGATTTTTTCTGAGAATAAATGTGCTATTTAAAAAGTGCATTTAGTATCTTAATAAATGTTTCACAATGACTCTAATGATCAGTGAAAGGGCTACTGCTGAACTGTAGATAGGGAACATTCATAACAATTGTGGGAAGCAGCCATGTAAGATTCCAGGCCATCTCCTGGCTGGAACTCGGTGGATTGAACATACACATTGCATACACATTGCTCGGAAGCAAGAGATGGTGTTTTCCAGTTTTCACAGTGAGGGTCTTTTGAAAACCAAATATTTTGTTGTTTTATAAAATCACAGGAGATCCATACTTTTCTTGATAAAATAGTCACTGAACACAGAGGAAAGTTGGATTTTAACTTAGACTTTAAAGCTATCAGATTACTTCCTATTATTAAAATCGAAGTAGGTGGTAAGAAACTTGAGAATATGGAAGACTAATGCTTTCATTGTTTCCCTCTCGTATGATATTTGGATACCAATGCTCTCCCTTCAAGTGACTAGATAATGACTCAAATTGCCTTTTTATCTTTAACAATATCAGTACTGTTTCTTTTTTATAAGATTTTCATTTTTACTTTTGTTGTTGGATGACATTGAAGACTAATTTCGTTTTCTTACAAAGAACAATTGGAACCTTAGTGGCACAAATGCTATTAGAAAAATACAATTTAATAATGTAGAGACGGCAACCGAGTCATGTAAGACTGAACAAAGGAAACTCTTGCTCAGATTTGGACAAACTACATTTCCAAGTATAGCGCAATGAGGTACAGAAACATCAGAAAAATCTCTTTACAATAAAACTGAATAATGGTGAAGGTGGAATAAAAAAGTAAATCTAGCTTCATTGTGGCCATGCTGCTCTGAAGTTCTAGTAAAATTGGCAGAAAGAAGTCAAGCTTGATTGATTAAGTCATTAGGATAAAAAGTAAACTGGAATCCCTTATATTTTATTAGACTAATAGGAACATTATGCATGGACTGGGCATAGCACTTGGATGGGTTTAATGATGTCATAAGAAAGAGATGGAGAGACATCTAGATGCCTGACTAGGAACTGGACTTATTCCAAGGTGAGGTTTATCTATTTTAAGGAAAGATGTGTCCCAGACATAAAAGGGAAAATTCAATTTGGTGTGGAGAGTATTACTTTTCTCTGAAATACACTGTGACTTGATTTAGTTTATGGCATGCTTTAATCAGAAGGTTAAGGTACTGTTTGTACAGAATTTATGTGACTGGTACTATTTTGCATAAAATTGCTTTCCTGTTTAGGTTATGTAAACTTAAAAGTTAACAAGCTTAATCTTTGAAAATAAATGCTGAGACAGTTACAAACAGCCACTGAGAGTACAAAACTCACAGCCTGCTTCAACTGCTCTTCTGAGGCTATGGGGTGGAGAGCCACAGTTGCAACTGAGACAATAGTGTCCTTGGGACTCAGGGTGTTGTCATGATTTGGGAGGGGTCATGTCAGTCCCTAACCGATTCTTGTAAAAACAAACCAATCTACTGTGTTTGAAGAAAAAATAATAGCATCCAGACCCAAATAGCTGCATCACTGTTCATGTTTTCTAGAGGTTTTTCTTAGAGGCAATGTCTGCCTCTTCTCCTACCATTTATGGCAATGTCTATGCATGAAAAGCTCAAAAGGGAACAGTCAAATGCCGTATTCTCTTCTTAAAAATCTCTACTGCCTTCAACAGTGAAGATACAACTCACTCATGATCACCACCATCCTCATAATGGTAATTTTAGTCTTGGACATTCTCCAAAGTCTCTTTGTTCTTTGAAAAAATATCACACATTTTCAAACCCTGCAACTCTGCTTCTTGGGTCATGTCTCTAACACTCCCTGGGATTTCCCATAGGGAATTAAGAACTAGACTGAAAGTCCTCAGGATATCTCTATTTATCTTGAGCAGGAAACTATTCCAGGAGTTAAACACCACTAAAAGATTCAGTAACAAATCATCTTTCTCACTTAGGCAAGGCCTTTCAAATGCTTTCCCAGAGCCCCGAGCCACACTGTTTATCACATCAGGGTGTAATCACATCAGTGATGCATATACAACACACATGTACACACATCATAAATGCATCTCATTGTTTTTGATATTGTGCAGTCTGTTGTCTCTATGTGGCTGGAAGCTTGCTACTCATGGAACAGAATCAAGGAAGTGGAGACCATGCGCAGATTAAAACCTATAGCATGAACTGAAGTCACAAGGCTGCATGAAAACATGTTGGTTTTGTTGTTTCTGGCATCACTGTGAGGATTGTCCTGCAGAAACTGTATCTCTTGCTCATGGAGTTAAGTCAGACACCCACACCGGGCCACAGGGAAGCTGAAGACAGAAGCAGAGAAGGGAAGGCATTCATGAGTCCAACAGTGGCTTCACAAGATCAATCACCATCAGCTCCCAAAGGTGGCATCTTGCCTTCCCTTCCTTTCTTAATCCAAATCCCTGAGACCATGATGAAGAAATTGGCCCTATACTGGTCAGAGAGAGATGGAGGCTAGGAGCACAAAGTTTGCCCTGTATAGCGCTGGCAGATGACAAAAATGCTCTCAGTATTCAATGAGCATCTTGAGTTGCTCATCACTGGCTCATCTATTGTTGTTCTGCCAGTCATGTAGATTTGCCAGTCATGTGGATTCCAGCATATACCCACATCTTCCTGATGAATGTGGCTTAAAATAGCTGACAGTAATTTTAAGTCAATAATGGAAATAGATTATTGACAATAAAACGTTGTGGTTGCCCTTTGTAATACAGTTTAAATTTAGAGGCTGATTTTCAGAGAGAAAATGGAATTAGGAAAAGCAGGTGAGATTAAGTTTTTTTTTTTAAGCAAAGGAATTGTGAAGAAAGACATGGCCCTACTGCTATAAATGCCACTTCCAGTAAATCTCATTTCTCTTAGCCATAATTATGAAAATCCTCTTGAGCATTCAGTCTGTTGTAAGTTGCTTTGCTGTTTTTCACAACAGAGACAATTTCAGTTATCTCAGAAATCTGAAGCTGTCTTCAGCCCTATGCCCAGAAGAACCTGCAAGTACTGGGCTCAGGGTCAATTGTTGCTTAAACTACTTTTAGAGTCTATTCAACATGACAAGCAGATCAATCTTTTCAATTCAGAACTGATGAAATTCTACATTTTAGAAAGCATCGCCTGGAGAGTAGGAATTCAATAGATGCTTTTTAGGACCATTTGGTGTTTCCGTTGGCTCTCTTACTAGGGCTTCTCAGGATGCAGAAAGCTCAACTCACCTGGAGCTTTAAACAGACATCTTTCTCTGAACATTTGCATACTACTGAGGAGCACTAAGATTTGTTTTAGCATATCATTACACAGTTTGACTAAGTATTGAAACTGACTTCAAATAGGGCGTGTAGAAATGGAAATTGGCATTGTAGGTAAGTATATACTTTATTTTTGAAATGTATCTTACACTGAACATTGCATAAAAGAAAATGTGAGGGTGGCATCACTCTTTTCAGGCAGTGCTATGCGGGAGGAAACATACACTGCTCAAATTTATATTACAATCAAAATGCATTCATATTTTAGTATCTATCTATCTATCTATCTATCTATCTATCTATCTATCTATCTATCATCTATCTAGTATACCTGGAAACATGGGTGAGAAGGTTTGAATGAGAAATGGCTCTCAGAAGCTCAGATATTTGAATACTTGGTCTCCAGTTAATGTTGTTTGGGAGGGTGGGGCAACCCTCCTGGATTAAGTTCTTTACTGGGAGTAGATTTGAGAGTTCATAGCCTCATCTTGCTCCTAGTTTTCTCTTTGGTTTTTTTTTTGTGTGTGTGAAGTTGTGATCCTACAGTGAAAAAAAAGCTATACAGTGGGTATAACAACAGATCTACTTCAGGCAAAAAGTTGAAGGTAAAGTGACAATTGTAAGAAAAAGCATCTCAGTATTGGTTTAATAAACTACAAGAACCAGGTTAGAACTGGGTTGTATCTCAATGGCAGTGCACTTGCCTAAGATACATGAGGTTCTGGCTGGGTTAAGTCCTCAGTCACACACACACACACACACACACACACACACACACACACACAAAAAAAAAAAAAAAAAAACCTTTCATTTTTTTGTGTATGTTGCCATAATATGTTTTATCCTAAATTGTGATTTGGTTTAATAAAAGAATTTAGGTATATTGAATTTTTGGTGTGTCTCCTTATATGATTTTTAATTGGCTCGTAAACATAATGTCTCTTTTTGTAGCTTGGACTGCACTATGATGTGTCTTAAAGAATCCCTTGTATGTGAGATGAAGATAAGTGTGAAGCTAAAGCCATTTCACTTAACACAGTGTCCTCCAGTTCCATCCGTGCCATAGCAGATCATGTTTCCATCCTATGATGGCTGTAGAATTTTTTATATGCATATATATCACATTTTCCTTTTCTGTTCAGTTGCTAAGGTACACTTAGGTTTTTTCCGTATCTTGGCTATTGAGAATAGTGCAGACATTTCCCCCTCACATTGATCCTTTGACTGTACACATTGTTGGGATAGCTGTCCATCCACACTGTACTATTTATATTAATGTCAGTGCTGTACGAGAACACCATTTGATAATAGCTATTGTGAACGTGGTGAGATAACATTTCGTTGTGGTTTTGATTTGAGTTCCATAACTCTTAGTAATTGATGTTAAACATTTTTCTGTAGCCTTTTCTGAGAAATGTCTATTCTGGTCATTTGCCCATTTTTAGAAAACAAGCTATTTGACTTGTGCAGAGTGGGAAACCCCCTGATTTTAACAACAGACATTAAAAAGTTTTAATGTTTTACACAAAGGTACATCGGTTGTTTGCTTTCTATTATGTTGAAAACATCAGTGGGAAAGCATTAAGTGTGTGTCCAGCACCCCTACCCCTGGGGAGACGAGGATGGCAAACTGGTCTGTGGCAGGTGCCCAGCAGTATTTTCTTCTCTGCACTGTGATTGGCTGCTAATCTGGCCACCTTGGGCTGCTGAGCTTGCAAAAGACATTCGGAGAACTAACCAGCCACTGCATTTTTTTAAACATGGAGGGGGTCAGGGAAGCTGGGTTATTATCATCGCTCAGCAAGCACATAAAACATTAAACTCCCAGTCTCATTTTTGCAACAGGGATTTTGACAAAAGCATAAAATAAGATCCTCACAAATTCGTGCTGGTGACAATAATCATAGCAGGACTGGGGAATGGTATAAATGTCAACGTTTTTTGAATCAATTTGAAGATTGTGATCTTGCAGACCTCTGCAGACACTATAAATGATTAGAATAGATTTTCCCCACTTATGATTATATTACTGGGAGAAGTTAAGGGATTTCAATATAGCACTTGACAAAAATAGAATGTAAAACTCACTGCTAGGTTCTGAGGAGCAATTCCTCAGGCTCTTGCGACTTGTTTCTGAGCCTCATCGTGGGGACAGAAAACAATGTCAATTGTTCTTTTAAAATTCCCTAAAATAACAATGATTCTTATTGATTGAAACATATCTTACTAGTTCTTATGCAGTAGCGGCACAAGTTATTAAATATTGAAATTTGGCATCCCCCTACTGATGACTTGGTCTTGAGTTCCACTGGCTGTATTTCTTGTAAAATAGCCACACTTTTCTTTGAGTTTGGTAATGACGTCGACTCTCTTTAACCTTGCCAGAGAATCACCGGATTAATAGAAAGCCAGGGTTTTGGATGAAAATTGCATCAAATGGAAAATTAAATATTAAGTTAACACGAAAAAGCCCAAAGCAAACACTATCCTAAATATTGACTTCTTATTCCAAATTTCTTAGAAGGCAGTTTTTAAAACCGCTTATTTGGAAGCCCGGGTCAAAGAAACCACTAGGTGGCGCTGTAAGACAGTGTCCTATACACAGAGCAGCAAAGACTTTATGGTTTTGAGATTTCATCGGTCATTATAATTTCCTTAAAAACGCTAAGATTAAATATGAGGCTTAGAAAATTAGCCTTAAATAGTATCATGATCATCTATTAAAATACGAATTTCCCTGACATGTGAGTCCCTCCCCCTCACCTCTGAGATGCCTTGTAAATGAAAGTAAAATATAAAACCCTATGTAATACCAGTGCTAGCATTTATTCAATCCCAAATAACAAGGCTGAATTTGACCACTAAAACTGACTTTGTATGCTTAATTTTTCCCCAATAGGTTATTTGTTTGCTAATCATTGCTATTCCGAAACTGAGGTCTTCTAGTATCACAGGAGTGGCATCTGTTTTGTAGCTGAGAATTTCATAATAATAACAAAAATAATCGTACAGGACAGATTATTCCACTGGAATTTTGAATCTGGGTAGTGTGACACAAATTCTCACTTCTCTCCTAATATCCCACCAACCCATCTGGTACTCTGTGGCACTTGGAATACACACAAAATGACTTTTCTTGGTTCATTGATGTTTCTCCATAGTTGAAAGCGACTGTGCTGTAGTCTGGCAAATTTAGACTGATATTTGCAAAAGCCAGGATGAGGCTATTAGAAATGTTGTACTATTAACGTGAGATGGGCTAGACCAGCTTTGGGGAAGATGGTGAATGAGGCTGGAGCCTGCAGAGGAGGCTCTGTGATTCTGTATTACAAAGGGCTCTCGGGTTCTGTGAAGGAGACAAGGACAGAGGAGATATTTTAGTAAGCAGAAGGATATGACATTTAAAATGACCAGTAGCTATGTCTTTGGGAAAAAGAATTCGGTTTTCTATCTTTTAATTAATTATGAAGGAATAGAAAATGGAATTAGAATGGGCATAATGTCATTCCATTTCATTTCATTCCCGGAACAGCTGTTTTTATAAAGAGGCAGGGAAGCTCGTCACTATCAGCTTTGGCTAAGATCAGCTATTGAGTCAGGGCATCGAGATCCAAATCTTGCTTCACTGAGAAGCTTGTTGATCCAGTACATCTTCTATAGCATTGATGATTGTGGTACAACATCCCTTAATACAGTTTTCTTGAAGAATTGTAAAATGGGAAGTTAAAATATGAAAAGACTAGATTTCTAAACCATCCACTTTTGGGCTGCTTTGCCATTTGTGTATATCAGCCTCATTAGTATGTTTGGGGTAAAAATGTAATACAGAAATGCAGTTTTGTGTTCATCTTGGAAATTGCTAATTCTGAAGCTTCTTTGCAGACAGGGAGCTCACCACAGTCATGTCGTTTGCCTCTGGAATAAATGATCTTGAGCCAAGCTTCTAAGTGCCATTTCCCAGTAAGTTAACCCCTTTTAATGCTTCAGGGTCTCAGCTCTTAAACTTGGAAACTGACACTAGCAGTCTTAAGAGGCTGTTTCAAGAGCTACAGGAAATAAAACATCAGTTTTAAGCTCAGTGTCCACATGATGAAAAATGTCCATTAAACGTCATCTGGGCTCTGCTTTCTGTGGGTCTGTGTGTTTGCTCTTGTGGGGTCTTCACTGCTGTCCAGAAGTGATTGCCTCCAATAACTGAAATTTATCTCTTTGAAGGCACTAAACACGGGTCCTACTTTACTCCTGAATACAGAAACCCTTGAAAGGATAGTCATGTGTTAGCCACAGGGACTATTCCAGATACCCCAGGCTAGTGGAATGGAAACAAGCTGTAGTACTTTTGCTTTGGTAAGATTCCTATTCAGGCATGATAGACAACAGTGAATCTTTGCTTTTCTACCAGGCAGGGCACACCATGATGATGTACTTGTGGGGTTCTTATGTTTGTTTTGTAACATTTTTCTGTATTTTTCCCCATGTGAAAATCAGAGGCTAAGAGGAGAGATAAGACAGTGCATGCAAACTTGGGACAACCATTTTTTCGTTTGGGAGGCAGGGGCTGAAATGTTGTGTAAGGGAGCTGGGTCTAAATGTACCGTGTTGGCTTCTGGTGTTTTCTAAAAGACCTTATCATAGACAGAAGTAGGGTTTTATGTTCCTAGAGAGAAACAGAATTGAGCTTCTGAAGGGCTATACCTGCAGTGCAGAATGATGATGGCTGGAACTCACAGGCTTTCAACCCAGGGCACCTCAGTATCTTCAGAGTAACAGACATTCTTGCCAATCATTTATGTTGCAATCACCATAACAAAATGGGCTATGGAGAGCACTGTCCCTTTCAGTTTAATTTCTTATATCCTACTATCATCTCTTGCTCAGAGTATTCTCTTAAAAATGGGGGGCGGAAATAAAGAAGCATAATAGGGAATGGTTACTTTGGAAGCTCTCAGAGAACCAGCAGTAGTCTGACACATGTATTCGCATGGATTTCACTCATGCTCATAGAAGTTTCTGTTCTTGTTTTCGATTCTGGCTGTGTTCAGAATGTCAGGAGGCTTGGTAGGTGATATCTCTGAGTTGTGAGCTGTTATGTTCTTGTCTTATTGGACTAGGGCTGAGAGATTTGAAGTTGTATTAAGTGAGAAAATACTGCCGTTGTCTAGACAGGCTGGGCCTCTGTCTCAGAGCTCACAGTAATCCTCCCTTTTCTCTCTTCTTTTTTTATTTTCTTGGGTTTTTCAAGACAGGGTTTCTCTGTGGCTTTGGAGGCTGTCTTGGAACTAGCTCTTGTAGACTAGGTGGTTTCGAACTCATAGAGATCCTCCTGCCACTGCCTCCCAAGTGCTGGGATTAGAGGCATTCACCACCACTGCCTGGCCCCTTTCTCTCTTCTTAAGCCTCAGTGAACTTATAGGGTCCGGACCCTTCAATTTATTTTTTACTTTTACTTTTTACCAGAATCTTCCCTTTAAATTTTTTCCATCTTTAGTTTAAATATATTTTACAATCTTTTTCTTTTTTCCATTGCACTATTTAAAAAAAAGTGCTTGGCTGGTGTGATTGCTCAGTGGACAAAAGATACTAGCTGCCAAGACTTTAACTTGAGTTTGATCAACAAGACCCACAAGTAGAAAGGAAAGATGGATTCTCTGGATTGTTCTCTGACCCTGACATGCTCCCAAACAAACAAACAAGCTCATACATCCAACTCAGGCACTTAAATGGGGATGGAGAGGTAGTTCAGTGCTTAAGAGCACTGGCTGCTCTTCCAAAGGACCCAGGTTCAATTCCCTGCACCCACATGGCAGTCCTCAACCGTCGTAACTCCAGTTCCAGGAGATCCAATACCCTCATACAGACATACACTCAGGCAAAACCCTAATGTACATAAAAATAAATCTTAAAAAATTTAACTAAGTAGCAACAGAATTGTTACACTAAATGTTGAACTGTGTAGAGATGAGAGGTAATGGGCAATTAACCAATCCATTTCAGCTCTACAGATGAGGCAGGGTCCTTTGTGAAGATCAAGGATTTATGTGGCCCCAAGCACCACGTACCACACCCCACTCTACCCCCATGGCACTGACACATAGACTGCTACTTCTCTCATCTGGAAACAACTTCACATCCTGGTTCTCAGAAATTCCTCAATATTTTGAGTTCTGTTCTGTCCCAACTCTTTTATTTTCCTTATGATTAGTTGAGTGGACACCATTGTATAGTGGGAAATTACCAATACGGAGTCAGGTAGAAATATAAGGGTATTTAATAGGGAAAAGCCTTACTTACAGAGCGACCTAGCCAGCCGGCGTGGCATCGGTCTGTACAGCAAGAAGCAAAATGAAACCGAAAGAGCAAACGCAGTCACACTATGTCACTCTGACCATGCCCTCACAAGCGTGGTCAGGCACACCTGTAGCCAGCCCCTAAGTAGGCGTGGCTACAGCTTCCTCTACACCATTGTCTCTTCCCCTGCCTGGGATATTTCCCCCAGCCTTTGTTCTATTTACCATTCCCTTTCTTCTCTGTTGCATTTGAATATGGCCCTGAAGGTACCTATGTTGGAAACTTAATCCTCAAGTTGATAGTGTTGGGAGAATTGACCTTTTAGAGGTCATTGGACATATTCCACAGAGAAGACTCGAAAAGAATAAAAGGCAGAGAGGTCAGGAGACAAAGCAGGAGGAGAGATAACAGCCACGAGCCACTTGACAGAATGTAGACTAATATAAATGGGTTAATATATGTTATAAGAGCTAGTGAAGAACAAGCCTAAACTATAGGCTGAGATTTACAATTAACAAGAAGTCTCTGTGTCATTATTTTGGAGTGGGTGGGACAGAGAAAGACTCCTTTCATTTACCATAAGGTACAATCTAGAGAGATAAATGACCTGCATTCTGTAAAAAAACTGTCACAGTTGGGAATAAGAAAGAAGCTAGGCCATGCAGATCTTCCAACAAACTTCAAGCTTGTGCAATTCTGAGATTGAGATTGAGCTTGGAATATATCTTAAAAATATTTTATTAACAGTTCATTAGTAGACAATAGAAAATAATTTGTTTGGTAAAATATTGTTATCTAAGCCACAAACCTCATACAAATTGTTTTAGTCTTTCTTCATGGCACTTACCCATATATTTTACTGTAGCCTACTTGCCACCTTGAAGTACAATTAGTGATTTCATGTGACCAATCATTTTCCAGTTAATAGAAATGTCTCATTAGACATATTTGGTTTATTTATTTTTACTTTTGTATGAAAGTGCCCACATGTGTGTCTGTGTACCAGGTGCATGTCCAAAGCCCAAGGTGGGAAGAAGCCCAGAGTGAATGTCATTACTAATGGGGACTCACACACATTGGTAAAGCCTTCCTCCTTGGTGAGACTCAGAGGCCTGGAAAGCCTTTGTCTGGTCCAAGTAGTGTGTGCAAAAACTACCAACTTCCTTCCTCCTCCAGGGTGACTCTAACCTGAGACACCCCCATAGAGGCCACTTGCTGAGACTAGCTGACCCTACCTCCTCTGCTGAGGTTCAGAGTTTTCGCTAATTGGTGCAGCTCCATTCCACCCAATTCCAGCGTTTCTGAATGTATGTCTGCTATCTGTCCTCTATTCAGTCTCTTGTTGCCTCATCAGGTTCCCACCTGACTATACTGGACATGGCAATGGAGGAGGCCATAAATGGGCATTGGATCTCCTGGAACTGGAGTTACAGATGGATGTAAATTGTCATGTGGATGCTGGGAAGCAAACCCTGGTTGTCTGGAAGAGGAGCAAGTGTTCCTAAATATGGAAACATCTCTCTAGTCCCCTCAAGACAAATTTTGCTCACTCCATGGTTGTAATTTACTTCTAAGGTGTTTTTTTTGTTTTTTTGTTTTTTGTTTTGTGTGTGTGTGTGTAAGATTCTTCTAATTCTGCATCTCATCTTTTTCCATTTCCCTATCTGTCCAGATATTCTCTCTTCTCTATGTTGGGAAATGACCCTGTAGTCTGTCTACTTACCTGAATCAGAAACCACTTTAATCCTGTTTCACCTCAAATGTCTCAGTTCCTACAGTTCTGTAAATCTCTTTCATGTCTGTCTCTTTATGACAATTTTCATTTGTGTGTCTGTTGCTGTAGTTTAGCTTGTTTATTTCTTATCTGGGTTGCTTAGCTCTGCTCTCGGTTTTAGATTATGGATCTGTAAAATTAAGGAGCTTGTTGAATAGTTGTTGCATCTCCATTTATGTATGCTGAAACTGTTGGGGTAATGTTTTTGGAACAAGCACCCTAATATCAATAAGAATGAAAAGAGAGGAGATGTCATCATTGGACCAAGGCCAGGATAGCTCCTGGCCTCAGGATTGGGTCTAGCTTGCATTCTCATTTTATACTCCAAAAATCTCAAGGTGAGATGGGCAAGCAAACAAGATTTTACAGAAGCCTACATGACAGTTGGCAGATTGTTAAGAGAAACAGCTCATTGTTTTAGCTGTTTATCTAGGTCATTCTGTTCCAGGTATCAAGTGAAGTCATACTTGGCAAATAGGCAGTACAAGCAGTGCTTTAAGTAAATCACCAAATCAATCAATAAATAGTACCTAAAAATTTATCTTTTTTACCTCACTGTATTCCAAAACCTTATCCTAAGAATGATGGCTTTAGGAGGTAGGAAATTGGGGAGGTGATCAGGTCATGAGGGTGAGAGATTTAATGGGTGGAATTAATCACCTTCCACTGCATGAGAAGACAAGAAGATACTGTTACTCCTATAGGACTGCCATGTCCCAGTGGATGGTCCCACACATGTGATCATAAGGGCAGTACAAATTGGACTTGGTGGGCTATGAAAAAGACCAAAAACCAAAACCACAACAAAAACAACCCAGAAGAAAATGCCCATAATCAATGAAACAGGAAATGAGCTCCCACTAGACATCCAGTCTCTTGGAACAGCTAAAATGTGAAAAGTAGGTTGTGTGGCTCATAAAGAACTTAGTGTAAAGAATTTTGTATAGTGGCCTAAGTGGTCTGAGAGTCATCACATCCCTGAGATGCAGTTTTATAATTTGCCAAAACAGGAATGCTAATGCATGCACAAGGATTTTGTGACTATCTGATGGCAAGGAATCAATGGTAGCTGTGGTGGGAGGGTTCAGTATTGATGTATTGGTGTATTTCCTACAGCTGTTCTATTCCACAGAGGTGTACTTGTGATGCTGGATTTTAGCGTCTGTGGAGTACATCCTGCCAGTGTGTTAGGAAATAGTGGGAGAGTGCATAGATACAGGGTCAGAACATCCGTAGGTTTGGATAACAGGTCTTTCTGTGAGCACAGACTCTCTGAATGTGTTGCCAATGTCTACCAGCTTTAAGTAGTCGATACCTGTGTCAACTGCACTTTTATTTACAATGAAATACAGCAGGCACACAACTCCTTCTTGTATGCAAGTAGCTCTTCAGCTCCCCAGCTTTTCCTCCAGGTTTATCAAAGAATAGATGTGCCCTGGTGGAGAAACAGTGAGATCAATTGCTTAGCCATCCCTTTAAGCAGCAATGGAGGTGGGAGCCAGGAGCTGTGATAATACCTTGTCTTGAGCAAGACAATGCTGTGCGCTCGCTCATCTGAAAGTGCGGTCATAGCTTGGTGCTGTGTTTGCTGAAAGACTGAGTGGTTATTTTGCTGAATGGATGTTGCCGCTCTGGTGTCAGGTTTTATATAGCTAATTTAATTGTTGCCAGTAGCAACAGTGGGGGGCATGTTGGCTTCTGATACCATTTATGCTGCTGAAGCAAAGTCTGTGCCAGAATTTCCATTAGAAATCTCTGCTCAAACGAGTGCTGATTGAATAAAGAAACAAATGGCACAGAATCCTGCACATCCATGTACTTATTAATGTATTTATCAAGTATTTGCTAAACTCATACTATGTCCAAGCTTATAAATTATTAACAGGTGTGGTCTTAGATCTCCATGGAATTTGAAGCATACACACTGGAAGACAAATTGCCTATATACAACAAACAGGCAACACAATTCCTAATTGGGATTAAGAACCGTGCAGCAAATAAGCAGCTGAAGAAGAGGTTTAACTAAATGAGGAAACTACAGCAACACAGAGTTTGGTTCAGGGACACTCATGCTACAATGTTCAAACTGAGCTCAGTGAAAGAAAGTGTGATGGCACTGGAGTCCTAGCCACACGGAAGAGGGTTTGTTGAGCTCATCGAGACACCGAGCTGGTTTGCTTGGCAGTATCAGTTGCTTGTTTTTAGTTCACAAATTTATAGTGAAATCAATGTTTCCAGCTTTACTACTTTTTCTAGTATCGTTTAGAGATGGGGTGAGGCAGTCGACAAATCAGGTCACTGGTTTCATTCAGATCAAAGAAAATACGTGAGTGTGATGGCTAAGAGGGAAGGAGGGGCTTTGAGGGAAATGCAAGGAAGGACAGAGGTTAGTTTTATGAATCAGTCTTAGAGTGTAAGATGCATGGCTGTTCACCCTGAAGGGATGCTGTGGATTGAGAGTAAGCAGCAAGAAAAATGCACCGATATAATAATAGGTATTTGGTAAGAGGATGTCCACATCAATTACTAGCATGGCAAGATATAAATAAATGTTCTAGAATGGGACTCACATGTTGTTGGCAACCAACAGCTGTCTAATTGGATGTAGGACCCAGTCAACAGGAGGAAAATCATGCCTGCTACTGGAAACCTGGGCAGCTTCCTGGGGCTGGTGAGATGGTGAGCCTTAGGAAAGAATCCACTGCTGCCACTTGGTTAGACCAGCATAACTCCTTACTTCATTTTAAATCTTATTCTTAACACTCATAGATAAGCATAGCTTTACCCCTCATCAAAGAGGTTTCTCCTTATAGCAAATGACTATAGGACTAGAGACATTGAACACTTTAAAAATAGTTATCTTCCATTTATGTTTCTTCTCTTGAGAAAAGTTCATTATTTCATTAGCTCATTTATTGATGGGCAGTTTTGTTTCTTGGTGCGCAGAATGTCTACTCCCTCACTGTGTGCTCTTTGTGCTTCTGCTGGTAGTTTCTTTTGCTGTGCAGAACTGTTTTAATTTCACGAGGTCCCATCTGTTATACTCAGTCTTAGTTTCTGTGTTGTTGAAGTTCTGTTCAATACATTTTTGCCTACGCCAGTGTCTTGCCCTTACAGTTTCAGCATTTCATGTTTCAAATTAAGGCCTTTAATTAATTTCAAATAGATTTTTATGCAAGGTGAAAGATACAGATCTAACTTCATTCTTGTGCAGGTGGTTATCAAGCTTTACCAGCACAACTTGCTTTGTCTGTAAAGTATAACATTAGGATAGTATTTTCATTGAATAATTAAATGTAAATTATGATGTGTGTAGAATATTAAACAAGGTGAACCAAACTAGGACATTGAGTCGCCCTCCCCCACATTCACCTAGTTTGTGATCCTAGCCTATAGTGTGTGTGTGTGTGTGTGTGTGTGTGTGTGTGTGTGTGAGAGAGAGAGAGAGAGAGAGAGAGAGAGAGAGAGAGGGAGAGAGAGAGAGAATGAGCAGGTGTAAGTATGGGTAGAGGATAAATAGAAAGGATACCTAGAGAGTCTAACACAAGGTGATGAAAAAGAAGGGAATGCAGAGGGTGGAAAGGCACATGGCTTATGAAAGAAGACAGAGCGCATATTTTCTTCCAGCTTCAACTCTGATAATCTTGTGTGTATGATGGATATATGAATAAAAGGTAATTGATAGTGATAGTGTAGCCCCAAGGAAGCTCCATGGGTTTAGAATTTGTGAAGAAGCTCACTGAGCTGTAGGTTTAGGGGCTAGTCGAGTGAGGGTTTGAATAGTTTCCCTAATGCATCTGTGTGGTTTGATTTGTGAGTTAACTACAATACAATGACTTTATTCAAATAAACACTTAGAGACAGTGAACAGATGCCGTGTCTCTCGATACATAGACAGTTTTCTTTCCTCTGCATTTGATTCATGTATCCCTTGTTCCCTTGCAGTTTCCTGGGACAACTCTTGGCTCCCTCAGTCCCCATCATTCAGCCCCAGCAGAGTCTACCCTTTCAAACCCTGTGAGCCTTTTAGAAAACCAATTCTCATTAAAATTCATTTTGTTGCTTTTTTTCC
Source organism: Cricetulus griseus (assembly GCF_003668045.3). Taxonomy (NCBI): domain Eukaryota; kingdom Metazoa; phylum Chordata; class Mammalia; order Rodentia; family Cricetidae; genus Cricetulus; species Cricetulus griseus. Next base: position 241,513,843 of record NC_048595.1, on the reverse strand, counting down.
CTGATCCTAATAACCAGCTGATATGTTAGTTAACAAGAGAAACAAATTCAGTTAAATATTAATTTGGGATGATAGTTTAATTTATTATTCCAGATAACACACTTGCATTTTAGCAAAGGCTTTTAATAGCAATGAATTTCATGTAGAAATTCAAGCCAGAGAGAGAAATATTTTGATGTAGAATGGTGTTTATATGACCTAGATGTCAACCCCTGTTGTTAGTTACTTAATTTACTTACGTGTCCCCTCAGTCTTGAAGGTGACCAGAGGGTAGAGTGACTCTTCAGTATGACAGGACCACAGACACAGGAGTAGCTCAGTCTTGTCTCTGAGTTTTGGCAGGAGTACAACTAGACTTAGAAACCAAATGAGTTGCCTCAGGTAGTTAATGCTAGAACTGGTCCTGACTGCAGTTGCAGAGTAAGGCACAGAGGTGCAGCACACTTCTCACTCACCAGAGGCAGTGAGAGTAAACCTTCATGAATAGCTAAAGCGATGTCTCAAGGTAAAGGACACTGTGAGGTGAAGAAGCCTTCTAAACAGCCCATGGAGTGTCTATTCATCCTTAGTGCTAGGAAATGAGCCACAACAACTCAGTGTTGGGCTGTGCAAAGAGAACTGAGATTGGTGTGTTCCTAGCCATTGGAGGCAGCTGGGAGATGGCTTTACTTCCTCAGTTCATGCCTGCCAGTCATCCTTTCTTGTGGAGTACAGGGTGGGCCTAGAGACTTGCTTCTCATAAGACTACAGAAAAAGCAGAGTACATTGATTATCTTATTAGATTATAAAAAGGCAGGGACTCCTATAGTGGGAAATTACCAATACGGAGTCAGGTAGAAATATATTTAATAGGGCAACCTAGCCAGCTGGCGTGGCAGCAGTCTGTCCAGCAAGTACAAAAGTGAAACCGATAAAGAAACGCAGTTCCCTGAAGGCCTCACTCTACTCGTCACTCTGACCACCCCCTCGCAAGTGTGGTCAGGCACACCTGTAGCCAGCCCCTAAGTAGGCGTGGCTACAGCTTCCCCTACTGGGGAACCTTTTTTTCTCTCTTAGATTGCTTCCTCGATGGAAGCAGTGGCTATTTTGTATGGCAGCATCTGGGAGGCTCTATTTGGTGAATAGGAAAAGCTTGCCAGCAGATGAGCTTGGGGTAGAGTGCTCCTCTTGTTTTCTGTCTCTCACTTGTTCCTTTGAGTCTTCAAATGAAGTTTCAGCCCAGGTTGAAAGTTCAGGTTCATCGCACACTCCAGAAAGACCTGGAACCAGATATACTCTGCTAAGTCATTTCCCATCAGAAATAGGAGATACAATATTTATTGTTTTGTGAATACAGAACATGTATTTTTTGTGTGAGTCCTTGTCTTTCTGTGTCCTGGTTTTGTTTTTTACTTGTATTTGTTCACTAATTGTACCAGACCATCTTTAAGGCCACTGACACGTACACAATCATCTAAAATCCTCATGTGTTAGCATAAGCAAATTTTACTAATTCTGACCTTAATAATGATGATGAATAGCCACAATTATTCAAAAAATAAACTTCTACTATTAAAAGGTAAGAAGGCCTACTGCCTTCTCTCTAACATATTGTGTGAGTGTGTGAAAATAACATGGAGCTTCTGGTGTCTAAGAATTTCCTGTTATTTTATTTGCTAGCACTAAATTTGTTTACATCTAAGCAATAACATTACATTGTTAAATTCTGTTTGACCTAAGTATTATTTATTAAATGCTTTAAGAATAAAGGTATAGATGCATTTTTGTTTATATAATACAACAGTGTTTTTAATTTAAAGAAATGCTAGGTTTTTACTTAATGGAGCAGCCACAACCACCCATAGGTAAATTAAGAGTCCTAAAGGTGGTTTCAGGAGCTTGTCCACTTTATCTACATTTTCTTTGTCTACTTAAGCAAGGCATTTCTGACCTGGGGATGGCCATGTTCTCAAAGAAGATTCCCTGTGAACTCTCATCAGAGGCCTTTCTGTGAACACCCATCCCATGGCCAATATGGTCTGATTGATTCATTGATCTTGGTCCCAGCATATGTTTTCTGAACAAAACATTAACTACTTGGTGGGCATGGTGGAGGAGTAAAGCCAATTAGCTCTGGGAGAATACTGGCTCCATTCTGTTGTCTAGTTCTATACAGCAACTCATTAAAAATAATAAGAGTGCCATGTAAAACTTTCTCAGGGTATTGATTTTTGCTTCTCAATATGTTGTATTTGAATCAGAGCCCTTATTTCCTCCACACTGAGAGCTGCCATTTCATCTGTGAAGCCAAAAAAAAATGTGTTTCATTTGGTGTGTGTGTGTGTGTGTGTGTGTGTGTGTGTGTGTGTGTGTGTTTTCGAGCGTGCTCTCCATCTGTGTGGCACAGTAACTAATTTCCAAAGGAAAGATGGTGGCGTGTCACATTAACTTTGCCATTTCTTAAAACAGCTGAAGTTAGCCAGGGATCACATTATAAGCAAATGTTTATAATCATTAACATGAAATTGGTCTCAAAACAGATATTTCAAAGCCAAAAATTACAAAGAGAGTCGACTCGAAGCAGCACATATTTCCCGTCTTCATTTTCCATTTCTCTGAAACCCTTTAAAGATGGTGGGCTACAGCCACCCAGGTACCACATGTCCTGGGTTATTCAAGCCTGTGATTCTCTCTGTGAGATGCAGAGAGGCGTTTTCCTGGCCAGCCTGCCTCCCACTCTGTGGTGTGTGCACCAGCTTTGGTATGATCCCCAGCTAGCTCGTCCTTGACAGAGGCCATGGACCCAGAATGCTAACTGCTTGCTGTGATGGCTGGGTCAGGGCCGAGGTCACCATGGCTCAAGGCTCAGGGAAGACCCCCAACTGCTCTCAGAGAGGTCAGCGACCAGCTGTCAGCTGGGAAAAGAGTCTCCTCAATGCCAGCTTCAGGGAGCTTCGGAGTGCTGACCAGAGGGCAGAGGGCAGAGCTACTCCAGGCTCGCCTTCTTTGTCTCCTAAACACAGAGAGCAGGAGTTTTGGGGAAACTGCCCTTGCCCCTAGATCGCCATCCAGATAAGCAGATGTGCACAAGGGGGTGGCGACCCTGCAAGGCAGAATTTCCCCTCTGTTGACTCACTGCCGGATGGTAATGACTCTCTAAGCACAGCAGCTTGCCTTTATTTGGAAGTGTGGCCTGGGCTTAATTCGGCATTTCTTTGATTTCTTATTCTGACGTGCTCTCATGAATCCCTCAGCCTGATAGGTAATTTGAAAATAAGAAAATAAATAACTTGGGCTTCTCTGCAGAGATAAAGAGTAGCTTTTAATCTCATAATGTTTTCCTTGTCCATCACCGAGATTAGAGAAGAAAACAGCCTCAAAAACAGAAAGCTGGGCTGTGATGCTGCAGCGGGTGTCTGAGGGAGAGGCTGCGAGTATCATAAACAGCAGGGAGAGGCGCGCCATAAATAGGTGCGCCATAAATATGCGGGTGGTTATTTATTACAAAATAAATTATGTATTGACATGAGGAATTACACCATAATTTTCTGTTTGAGATGGTACCAAAGTAAATTGGTTTCTATCTAAAAGGTCACATGGAATGCTGGCTTTGTGTTCCTGTCATGACATTGGCCTTATTGGCATTCAGGTACACTCCCTCTCCTGCGTGCAATCACTGTCTCCTTTCACTGTGTTTACAGATAATCCAGCAACTTTGTAGGCCAAATGGCTTTCTGAATATGAGCCCACAAAGCAGCGAATCCGACAAGCTCTTTCTTAGAGAGGGCTCTGCCCAGTTCAACCAAAGGCAAACATCAATAATTGCCTTAGAAGGAAAAGTGACAGGAAATTGTTCATAATTTGCCATCACAATAATTAAGAGCGGCTAGGACTGTTGCAACCACCATTTAATTTTCCGTTCTTTACAATTAACTCTGCTATTGTCACCAACTGCTCTGTGGTGGGACCCATTAACACGGTTTGTCTGAGGGCTTCTATTCCCAAGGACAAATCATTTGCTCACCTCCACGTGGAATCAAAGATGCAGTTTGATCTAAGTTATTTTACATTTATAGTAGGGATGTGCTGAGCTCTAAAAGAATAGCCCAAATGCTAAGCTGTTTCTGAGCTCTGCTCTGCAGGCCTCTCCTGAAACATACTGCACCCATATGGCTCAGAACAAACAACTGCAAATGCTAAAGCCAGGGGAAAATGGGAAAGAGAACGCGCTTTAACTATTGTTCAGTGGTTTTCATGCCTGATTTGGTAGGTAAAGGTTATCAGAAAAGTCAGTTCAAGTGTGCTTAGAAAGCTTAATGACATCACTCAGCTCCTTTGGCAGGCATCTGGTGATGGGAGCAGCTGATGAGAGGACAAAGTCAGGAACGCCATCCTTGGTAATTGGACTGCTTAGTGTCATTCTGTGTTTTCACTTCACTTAGCCAGCGTGGCTGGAGATTCTGCCCTAGATGCCATGCTTGAAGCACACCGTGGACTCCAAAATTGCCTTGCTTCCTGCATGCTTCTCATGGGGCAGCATGTCCAAGCCCTTCTTGAGTCAATTTATGTGCTGACCTCATTTTTTATTAGAATTTGAGTAATCAAATTTGAAATTTTGAATGGTCACGGTATCTTCCAGGTAGCCTTAAAAATAGGTGCTAAATCAACATCTGTTGACTGACTGGCAGAGTGGCTGGATGATTGGCAATACTCCCACCGCTCTTTCCTGGGGATCAGTGTGCTGTGATTAACTGCCCCACACTATGAGCATACTGGCTGTAGAACAGGAAATCTGAACCCTTTGATAGCATATGGAAGCCTATCACTGCTAAGTGAATTATTTTCTAAACCCCTCATTATTAATTAAGCATCATTTGTTGAGTGTCTAGCATCTTCTGGGTATGTCTTTCAGGCATTGAGATTTATTGGTGAGCAGAAGAGTTCATGCAGCCAGAGCGCTAAAGCTAGTGCAGGCAGCCAGACAATGACTGAAGAGAAACAGTGACTCTCATCAGACGCTGGGACGGATGCCTGCCTTGGGAGCAGCAGAACAGAATAGGCGCCAGTGGAGGGCTCAGCGTGGCAAGGAGTTTGAGTGCCATTCTTCCTCAATCTTAAATAGTTTTTGCAAGATGGACTCTACTAGGATGACAGCAGGTGTACCAGAGTGTTGCTGCATGCTGTTAGGATGAGAAAATGGAGTGGGAACTGCTTGAGCAAAGGGCCTCAAGTGGGGAGCATGCATGGAGTGTTCCAGCAACATCTGGGGCACCTGGTTCAGGATGAATGACAGGGGTGAAGTAGGAGATGGGGGTCACAGAGATAATGGAGCACCTGATCAAGGTTTTGGTACACCACTGTAGGGCCTTTTACTTTTACTCTGAGTGACAGAATTAATTTAATTCACTCCCTGCTTTGTATTTGGAACTCCCATAGCACATTTGTGCTTGTATCTATATTAGCCAAGGCACACATCATGTTAAACTGTTTGTGTCTTTTTCTCCTGCTACACACTATGGTCCTAAATGTTATTTTCCAATCTTATTCTTCTCTGTATGAGGCCTAGAGAATGAGTACACATTAGAAACACTCCATTATTGTTTTCTGAATTGAATTATAACAGTAGCCAAGTCACAGTTGCAAGAATCGTACAATATTGTAAAATGAGCATAACTTAGACTATAGATGAATTGTGGGGCAAATGTCTTGGTGTCAGAGTGATGCAAACTCAGATAGCGGCTGGTGTTTTCCTCTAAAAGCCACCATTTGTTCCCTAGCTCTATCTTTGCTCCTATAAGTTAGCTGAAAAAATCATGTTGACTGTGCCCTTCTCTTTAGGGAAACTCTGGTAGTTAAGTTTCTGGCTTCATTAGTTGGACTATGGCTCTTGAGATGCCCAGTAGAACCACTGGGTAACTTTTAAAAAATGCAGTGACTTCGTCAAGTAGCAGTTGAGCCAGAAGTTGTGAGTATGGGACACTGGGTATGGGCATGTCCAGTAAGCCCATCATAAATCAAAACTGCAATGAGCTGAAAATGTGCCTGCTCTACTCAACATCATAATTTAGCAATATATGCAGAGACTTGGTGACCCTCTTATGTTTGTACGGCTGACAGGGAGCTGGGATGTGATGCTTTCTCTCCTGAATCAAGAGAAAGACCAGGTAGCACATTGGTAGTCTGTATAAAAACCTAAATTCAAAATTGTTTATTCATTTTCTGCTAAGTGCAATTTCCTTTCATGCCACCATAAGGTCAGAAAATCATGTTGAACCATGACAGGCAAATCTCTCCAGGCTAGTTAGACTGATCAGTGCCTGAAGATGCTTGCTACTAAACCTTATGGCTTGGGTAAGATATGTAGAGTCCACATGGTAAAGGGAGAGGCACACATTAGACAGTTTTTTTTTTTTTTTTTTTTTTTTTTTTACTCTGTAGCTCAGGATGACCTGGAACTCACTGTGAAGCCTGAGGTAGCCTTGAACTAACAGAGAGTCTTCTGCCATAGTCAACATGGTTCTTTCCCTCCACCATGTGGATTCCAGGACTGAACTCAGGCCATCAGGCTTAGTTAGAAGTTCCCAGATATTAGAATTAGAAGCATAAGCTTCTACACTTGGCAGTTATTCTTTCTTAATATTTAGTTTTTAAGACAAAGTCTTTGCTAGGGTAGGGCCACACATTATAAGGTTATGTGAAGAGATGATGAATTTAATTCTTTCATATCTTGATATTTCTTTCACGTGTCATTAAACATATTTCTTTTGAGTTTTAAACATGTACTTTCCTACAACCTAGGAATATAAAGAAAAATAGACATCTTCTTTAAGCTTACCTTCTACTTGAGGAGATGGACATATAAACAAACAATCAAAATAATATATAAATTCACCACACAGGGAGGGGATTGAGGAGTAGAAAGAGGAACTTTCATGGTGTAAGGCCCGTGATGGGAGGAGATAAAGGGAAAGGGGTGAGAAAAATGCACAGGAGTGTGAAACACAAAAAGTGGGTGGTAATGGAGATGGGGCTGCAGGCATAGACTGGGGTGAGGGTGTACAGCTGCAAGGCACATTAGAGAATGTAAGCCTAGTTGAGGAAGGTAGGTGGATTGAAAGTGGCTCTTCCACCTACTAATTATTTAGTCTTTTGTTGATAATGGGACATAGCTTTGTCTTTGGTCTTCATATGTCAAAATGAATAGCTTCTTACAGAGCTAGTGTGACAGATAAATGAGACCGTGGTAGGTTCTAAAGTTAGGTTAACCTGCACAGGAGCTGCCATATGGGCCTGAAAGTTAATTAAAATTCAAATCAATGGCACAAACACTGATTCCTGAGGTGTGCGAGCTACATTTCCAGGATGTAATAGCTGGATGTGGCTGATGTGTACTGCATAGGAAAGGACACCAAAGAATTACACTGGCAGTTCCTCGCTAAGCAGTGTTTCCCTTGCTCTCCTGAAACTGGAAGCATTCTGAACCAAGTAGTTAATTTGTTGGTAGCATGCATTTATGAAGTCTGTAAAACAAAGTCTGAGAATGCACTTACATTAGGAAGGAATTTCCTTTTGGGATGTCAGTCTAGCTCCCATAGCTTTGAGCTGCCCTGTACTTGCCATCTTGGCTTGCTATTGCAATGCTTTCTATCCTGACTCTCAGCTTGGAATTGTATTTGGTTCCCTTGGAAATGCCTAGTGTGATGAGAAAAGTGCTCTTAAGATGAGATGAATGGTTCTCTGGGGAACTTACCCTGGGATCTGAAGCACATCCTCTGAGGGATTGCACACAGCTCTGACTCATGCCATTTCAAATAACAGCTTAATACATCCCGTTTCCTGTACTAAGATTTTGTAACCCAGAGCATCAGGGATGATGGCCATTTCTGGTGACAGGCAGACACCTGCACCGAATCCTCAATTCACTTCAACTTAGATCACTTGCTCAAGAAGAGTTCATTGACTTCCAGTTTCTACTTAGCTTTATTTTTCTCAGGGAGTTGGGTTAAAGTTCATGTACAGTCCTTTCCCACATGAAACTATTTACAGGTTTAGAAAATTTAGAAAGCTTGTTCAGAGGATTGAAGACATAAAGCTTGGCTGGTAAATTAAAATAAATATGTAAATAAAGATTTTCTTGATCACCATGGGAAGAAAAAAGGGCTCTGTCTGGCAACTGCATGCTACTACTCTATACTATATAACTCATTTCGTGTATACAATTGGCTTTTATTTGGGGAGCAAGAAAGCCATGTGAAAATATTGTTTCAAAAGTCATCTGGAAAAAATTAAATCCACCACTGTGCAAATGTAAGAAGGGGGAAGGACCTGGCATGTATTACATGGTATAAGCAAATGTAGGAAGTTTCCAGAAGCAGAGTTCTCTGCACCTGCAGTGACAGAGGGAATGGTGAAGAATTAGAGCCCCACCGGGTTATCAGCAGTGACTGGAATCAAGGCCAAAAGTTGTGAATGGTTTTGGACTGGGTGAAGGAGTTCAAGGCTGTCCTCTATCATGGGAGGTAAATTGAGCATCTCTACCAGACAGGACTCTAGGGTGTGGGTGATAAATGCATGAAAGTAAGTTTAGATGTCCAGCTCAGGCTAGGTAAAAAGGAACCTTGAATGATGGTGTAATAATTAAACTCCAGTTGACTTATTGCATATTCTGGGTTGGGCAATGGCTAAAACATTTTAAAACACATTATCTAGTGTAATATTTCTGATAACCCAATGAGGTAGGCATTACTAATCATGTTTTATAGGCATGGCAACTTAAAGCTATTGACTCAAGAGTTACCTTTCAGTTCTTTGTACAAGAATATAGGCTTTGTGTTTGAATGGTAAACATCTTTGAAATGGGATAATATATAAAATGGGTTTCACTTGGAGGCATCAGTCAAGACTTTGTAATAACCCCATGCTGCCCTGTGCTGGCCATTCCTGGCTGTCTTGCATTCATGCTGCTTATACTGACTTGGGGCTTGGTATTTATTTGGTTTGTTGGAAATGTTCATTGTGACAAGCAAACTGTTCCTAAATGGAGATACAGATTTACCCTGGAGCCTGAATTGTATTCTCAGGAAAAGGAAAGATAGATTTATTATTTGGCATCATGAGGTGTCTTTCTGATTGGATGTTTATTGTAAAAGATGCAGGTTTCCCTTCTGGAAAGTGACTCATTGCATGTATAGGAGTCACCTGACTTATTACTCAGTTGGAATGGAGGCTCCAGAAGTAGGATGACATATGGCGCATTGGCTACTTGCTGCTGTTGCTCTAAGCACTGAAGTACTTTGTTTCTAGCCCAGAGGTCTTACATCTTTTCTCAGCATTTATAAAACAGTGACTAACTTGCAAGGAAGACAGTTTCTCATAGTGCTGTGGTAGTTTTGCAATCAAGGTAATTTCTCAGATCATTCACTGTTTTGGATAATTATAATTCGGTGACACAATCTTAAAAGACCTTAAAAATCAACCATTAAGGTGTGGGGATTGTCCTAGAGTGGCTTGAAAGGACAAAATGGATGCAGTAAGTAATGTTATTGTTTTGTTTAAAAAGAAGAAAAGAGAAATTGCTGAGACATGAGACATAAGACTATAAGTTTATTATAAGGCCCGACAGAATGGGGAGACTAAGAAGAGGAACAGGGTAAATGGCTGACCGCCATGGCCGGTCGCCATAGAGAGACAGATTGGGGAAACAGAGAGACGGGAGAGCACACACACACAGAGAGAGAGAGAGCGTAAAGGGGCAGGGGCCTATCTTTTAAAGGGGTCCTCTGCACCTGTGTGCAGACTTCTTTCCCATGGAACCTTGAGCTGACCAGGGTATTGCCTGAGTGGATTCCACCAGGTAACAGGGGCAGGCCAGCATAATGCCTAGGTAACAGGGGCAGGCCAGCATAATGCCTGAACCTTTCAAGTAACAGAGAGGAAGTAGAAAGAAGCATGATTGGGACAGATTATTTTGGGGGGAAATATAAAGCAAGAGGCAATAAATATTATAAAATGTCAAAAGAGATGTTAAGATTGTGACACTGAGCAGATGAAAGTACCAATGAATGGAGTGAGGAGCTGGAGTAAGCTCTTGGAAGAAAAGGTAGAAGTTTGTTTTGTGCAGTTTGGAATTTTACTTCTTTGAATTTCAAAAGCTTCTCTTTTGAGAGGGGGTTGGGTTTCTGAGACACTGTTTCTACATGTAATAGCTCTGGCTGTCCTGAAACTCAATTTGTAGACTGGTCTGGCCTTGAACTCACAAAGATCTGCCTGTTTCTGCCCCCCAAGTGATTAAAGGTGTGAATTATTATGCCCCACAAAAAGCTGAATTTTTAAAAAATTCTTTGCATAGAATATTCCAGAAGGAACATTACAAAATAGGTTTAAAGGGTCTCCTCTCTCATTTCCTCTCATATCTGGGTGGGTAGAGTTGGTGACAGGACTTGGGAGGTATCTGGCAACTATCAGCGCTTGTGGGCTTACAGATCAAAGGTGGAGAAAGGCTAGAGTGATGGCCTTGGTCCTGGAGGAAGGGACTTGGCTCCCTACCGCTGCAAATGCTGTTTGGCCAAAAGGAGGAGTTCCTTCAGTTCTTACTGTTGTCATGGATGAACGAAAGCACAGAATGGCCTCTAGCACTGACTGCTCCACGAAGTCACTTATGATTACAGTGCTTTGAGTCCCTTTTTTCCTATACATATAGACAATAAAGATGAAAATATTTATTTCCCAAGAAACAATGAAAAATAAATTAAAAGAGAGGCAAATAACCACCATTTGAATATCATCAACTTTAAGGCTCCCTGCTCTAATCAGTTGTCAGTATTGAATATCAGATCAGGTTATATTAAAAATAATAATTAATCCCTCAAGAGAATTCAAGTCAATGGAAACTGAGAGGCTCTGCTTCAAGCTCGGCATATTGAGATCCTTAAGGGAACAGAAATTTGCTGTGTGTTTTTTGTTTGGAATCATTTGCTGATGTGTGCAGACCTCATCTCCTCTAAGGCTTTTCTTTAGTAGTGGCAAATTATACAGCAGCAAGATTCTGTTCCTCTTCTGTCCATGAAGTCAGTGGAGGCTACATTTGATGCATTTCTGACTGGACCCCGGGTGACTTGAAGCCTAACTAGTTCCAGCTAGTGTTGGAGTGATTTTAATACTTAAAAATGTGTCCTGGCCTTTGTAGATTGCCCAGTGCTGAATGTGCAGTGTAGGCGTGAGCCAGGCTTTCCTTCTTTCTTTCCTTGCACGTATCATTTTTAACATCTCTTGTATCTATGGATAACAGGTTCTCAGGTGAAGTGCAGAGTATGTCGGTGAAAGCCCAGTGGAGTTAAGTGTGAAAAGTCAGTCTGAACACATGCTGTAATGGATTTGACCTCAAAGAGCAATACAAAGGGAAAGTGCAGATAACCATCTGAGCTGACTTCTACAGCTTATCCTTCTGACTCCTGAGATGCAGAGGGAAAGGGGGACCAATGCATTGGAGAGAACAGCCCACGGGTCATGGAGTGAAGACGAGTCTGACTTTCAGAATAAATAGAATTAAACAAGGAAAGATCTGCTGTCCAGCTCTTTTCCATGCACTTTCTTTGAGACCCTAGCTGCCCATGCCATATAAAAAGCAATTTGCAGAACATGTCACACTTTCTTCAATGATTTTAGTGTTTGTTAAGTTTGGGGTAGACATGCAAACATGTACATGCTATGCTTATCTCTGAAGCCTTGCTGTCTAAGTAGGTGACATGCAGCAAAGGCAATGCAGTCTTATCCATTACTCAAGACCAAAACAATCTAGATAACAATGGTTTAGGAATAAGACTCAAGTGGTTTCTACAGGGGGCACCTCAGCTACTTGTGGTAATTCTCAGTGTTAATGATGGAGTATTTAAGTACCAAAAAAGCACCTAAGGTTGCAGGTATTAGAAAATATTTGTATTAGTTACTTTCCTGGGTGCCGTGAAAAAACACCTGGCCAAAACAATGGGAGGTTTCATTTTATTTCACTTTGAGGGGAAGGCATGGTGGCAAGACCCCAAGGAAGTTGATCACATTCCAACTGTCAGGAAAGAGAAGGTCAGGCTGGTGTCTCTCTTGTTTTCCCTGTTTTATTCTGTCACCTAAGCTTATGTCACTATCAACAGGATCCAGGGTGGAATTTCCTGCTGAGCTAAACCTCTCTCTCTGATAGACCCAGTGGTTTGTTTCTGAAGTGATTCTAAATCCAGTTATGTTGATACTGTTAGTCATTCCAGGTTTTTAAGAATCATCTAAAATGGCAGACCCTATAAAGTATTATAGTATTATTTACACAATTTTACCACCATCATACCACTGATTGTACACAACTGTATTGCTGAAATTGATTGATTTTTTGCAGGTTTTGTTTTATATGGCCATTTACAAACATGTAATATTCACAATACAGCCAGTTGGACTTAAGGCTGAAGCATGTTGTCATGAAATAGCCCCTGGCTAAGTGGATTATGTGGAGTCCAAGTCTGTGACCCTTATTTCTCTGTTACTCAGGTGTACAAACAGCATGCTCTAATTAGCTAGTTCACTGTAAGTATTTTATTCAGCTCAGCATAGGATACAAAGACTTCTCTGTTGCGATAGTTAGTCAAATGGTGTTGAGGATGAGCTGTAGAAATCATGGACTGTATGATAATGATTTTTACTATAGTATATATACAATCACTAATACATTTTACATACTAATGGAGATACAAACATTAGAGTCAAAAGTCCATATATCACAGAAAACAGTATTTTCTCAGGAAAGCATCAAAATGTTAACTTCACTGAATTTGAGGTAGCAATGAACATTGTCATTTCCCTTTGTTTTAGATTTGTTTCATTTAGTAGTGAAATGCTTTTGTTTCCACATGACACTGTTTTGAAAGCACTTACAGCAATACATTTTTGTCAGCTCAGAATATGTGCTAGTGGTTATAGCTGCTATATTGAACAGTTATTTCTAAACAGTGCTTGCAAAATATTCCACTGCACACTTTGTTGGCATAGTTACAAACCTAGTGTGATGGCTATTCTTGGTTGTCAACTTGACTATATCTGGAATTAATTGAAACTCAAGAGGCCCAGTACACCCGTGAGGGATTTTTTTCTAAATTAAATCATATGAAATGAGAATACCCATGTTAATACAGATCTTTTGAGGCTGAAGGTCCAAGTTTAATCTGGGCCACATCCTCTATTGGCAGCCTGTGTAAAGGATATGGAAGAAGGAAACTTGCTCTCTTTACCTGTTACCCTGGATCTCACTGGCAGCTCCATTGCTTCACTGGTGTTAGAGCCTACTTGTTCAAAATTCTGACATATACTGAAGACCAGCAAGACATCTAGCCACATGAGCTGAACAACTACTGGATTCTTGAATATTCTGTTGTTAGACAGCATTGTTGGGCTAGTTGGGCCACAGCCTGTAAGACACACTAATAAATCCATATATATATATTCATTCATTCATACATATATATGCATATATACATATTCATTTTATAGGTTCTCTTCCTCTAGATAACATTGACTAATGCACCTACCTATGACATCCTTTAGAAAAACATTTCTTTACAGTTAACTTCCCTTGTGAAGATGGAGCAAAGAGATTTTTAAGTTCCCTTGAATCGTGATTTCCCTATTCTTCTTCTTGAGCTAACCCTTCCTTTTCTGTATAGTCTGACAAGAGCACAGACAAATGTCCATGACAGAAGTATGACAAGTGTCATCAGGCCCAGTTTCACCTATAAGAGATGTACAACCCCAAGTCACCACTTTTGTGTTTTGGTTTATAAATGTTTACAGGCAAAATGTTGAGTGCATTGTTGTGAACCTGAATTTTGTCTTGCTAAAGTAAACAGTTAAATATGTTAACCTGGAAAAAAGGGATGTTTTGTATGCTACTCAACAGAAATAGTTAATGTTATATAAAACAGCATCATGAAGGCAAATGTATTTATGCCTAGTACTATGTGGAAAATGTGCATGTGTGTCTGTGTGCTTCTAGTTTTAGAGACTCAAGGCAAACTATGGGCAGTATACATAGATGCATTTAAAACTGACAGTTAAAGTTTTTTTGTTTGTTTGTTTTGATTTTCATGTCTGAGAATGAAACTTTGTTCCAATGATTATAATTTTGCTATATTTTAAAATTGTTTTCCCTTGTTTTTTGGGGACACACCAAACTGAGTACAATAGTGTGAAATACAGTGCTTATGGGGTTGAAAGTTGAAATCATTGAACACTGACTTGACCAGTGTGTTTCAGTAGCAGAAGCTCTGGTGCTAAGTGTCTGTGTATGTTCCACTGAGAAAATGCAGTGTTCGATAGCTGTCTGCATTTCTCATTTTACTCCCATGGAGAAGAGTTTCTGCTTCCGACTACTTCTCTCTACTGTGAAACATACACAGATGGTCTAGTTCAAGGTTCTTTAAAAGGCACAGAGGGGAGATATTTTTGTTTCGGCTTATTTTTCTTATCTTGTGTACATCATTTTCCTTTAAAAATGTGTATTATGCATGTTTAGACTGTTATGATTTTACTTTGATTTTAATGTAGGGAGAACATGAAAAATTTAATAATTCTTTAAAAGGATTAAATACAAGGGGGCTGGAGAGATGTCTCAGGCTCAATCTGAGGTTGAACCAACCCCTCAAATGTGTGAACAATAAGATTTTTTTTTTATAGTCTCTTCTGGATAGTGCTGAGCTTTGTTCAAACCTAAGACCATAGTAATGCTATTGAGCAACTAAGCTAGACTATAAGTTGAACTTAGATTGTGACTTTCTGAAAATGAGCAAGTATCTGAAAGCTGAGTGACTACTCTTTTGAAAACAGTGTCAGCAAAGGCCATTGTTAGTGGACTAAAGAGTAAATGGACCCCACAAAGATCTCTGCCGACAATACTTTTAAATCCTTCACAGAATTCTGGAGAATATTAGGTTCCTGTTTTCAAGAATCTTTGGGCATGCTATTTTTATTTCCTAGCTCATTTGTTAAATGGCCAACCACTAAGGTAAAAAACATCTACTTGATATTTCATAAACAACTTTTGGCAAATGCTTTATTTTCCCATCTTTATTCCAGTATCCAAATTTATTATTGATTGGGGACATAGCCTTCAGCTAGTAAAGTGAATCTTGCTTACCTTTAAGTGAAAAAAGCCTTCTCCTAGAAGAAGAGAAATTGTATGCAGATGATTTCAGTTTCCTGGCCAGGAAAGTTGGATGGTGTGTGACAGTTCTGTCAAGTATATGAACATAGAGTTCAGAGGCCCACATGTGCCTGTGTGTCTACCCCTTGAACTACTTCCAGTTACTAGAAAGGTGAGTGATGACTAATAGAACAGAAAAGGAAAAGTGAATGCTGGGTCTGTTGAGATAATCCTGTGATTTCTGTCTTTTAGTCCCTTTGTTTGATATATTAAATTTATTGGTTTAACATAGGTTTAATCATCTCCAACTGTTCTGGAGTAGAGTGCATGCGGTCATGATGAATACACAATCAAAATTCATGGAGAGGGTAGGAATAGAGGGAGCCTACCAAAGCCAAACTTGCTGCCAGTGTCATCCTAATTCAATCTCTTAAAGTCTCAGCTAGAACAATAAAAGGAATAAAAAAAAGAAGCTAAGTATCCCTAATTGCAGATGATATGACTCTACACACCAGACCCTAAGGATGCCACCAAAAAATGTTTACAGTAATACAGTCAGTAAAATGGCAGGATAAAAAATTACCCACAATAATCAGTATCCTTGTCAGACACCATGAGTAACACATTGAAAAAAGGAATCAGGGAAGCAATCCTATCCACAGTAGCCACAAAAATTACTTAGGAGTAAATGTAACCAAGTATGTGAATGATCTCTACAATGAAAACTTTAAGCCACTGAAGAAAGAAATTGAGGAAGACACTGATAGATGGCATGAACTTTCATGTTCATGGACTGTCAAAATTATTGTGAAAAGGTGACTACAGATTCAATCCAATATCAATAAACATTATAGGAACTTTTTTCACATACACAAAAAAATAATCTTAAAACTTATAGAGAAGCAAACACAACAACAAACAAACAAGCAAAAACCCCATACTTTGTGGGGCCAGACCAAATCTTAAGGAAAACAATACTTCAGAAGATACAACCACACCTGATTTCAAATTATACTTCAGAAGTATAGTAATGAAAACAGCATGGTATTGGCACAAAAATAGACACATAGATTAATGGGATAGAATAGGGGAGCCAGAAAGCAACTCCAGCTATCTGGCTTTGTACAAAGATGTCAAAAAATGCTCATTATAGAAAGAACAGAATCTTCAACAAATGGTACTAATAAATATGGAATTCAACATACATAAAAGTGAAAACCACTATATTAATGTTTTTCACATTGCACAAAATTCAACTCCAAATAGATCAAGGATCTTAACATAGAATCTTGTGTTCTTTTCAAAAATTTTGATATTATGATAAAATGTTTAATATTAGAAAGCCAGAATTATCATTTTCTTGCTAGTGCTTTCAATTCTCATTGGTAAGAACTAGCCGTGGACAAATCTTTGTTTGTATCTCCAAGGAATAAGCTTCCAATGTGGTGTCAGGGTAGAGATGTCTCTTCTGCAGAAGGTGATGTGAAGTCATCCCACCGCCAGTTCCTCACCTGTTTAGTCTGGAATCACAACACACCCTATCAGCCTTATTTTTCATAGCTATGCATGAGACATGCACAGCTGGTATTTCCTGTCTTAAGAAAATAAAATTTACTTTAATAGGAAACATAGAAAAGTTGTTAAACAAAGTACTTGGCTGTATTTTGAAGCTATATCACAAATATAGAATTGTCTTCTTGTTTTTGAAGAAAAGCAGAGTTTTAAAGCATTCCAGTAATCATTTATGAAGTGCATAATAATATACTTATGGAGTGTTTATTAATTGAAATTGCGAAGAAAGAGCTAACATTTGAAATTACTTGTGGATTTTAGAAATTTGTCTCCACAGACAATGCATGACATTTGCTTAAGAAAAGTACACTTTAGTGTGGGGCTGGAGGAGCATTCAGTGATTCAGGGATCCTCTTGCCTCCAGAGGACCCGTGTTCAGTTCCCAGCACTCACATTGGGCAGCGAGCAACTGTGGATAACTCTATCTCTAGGGGATTGAATGTCCTCTTTGGGCCTCCATGGGGACCTATATGAGTGTGAGCATACACACATTGATGCCCACATACACACGATTAAAAATAAAACAAATCTTAAAAGAAAGGAACAAGGATAAAAAGTAAAAATAAAGTACAGGAAATCCCTTTAGGAGTGAGCAGTGCAGAAAAAGAATTCTGTGCCATAGCTGTACAAAAATAAATGATATATAGATGTAGTATATGGTGTACACATACACACACTCACACTCACACACACATACACACACACACACACACACACAGACAGATGAAGAGAGTTTAGTGTTTCTTGATTATTAAGTGAAATAAATAGGCTTGTCTGTGCAATTATGTATTATTGTGACAAAAACATTGCTCGTATATTTCTAGGTTCTTTAAGGACAGATGTGAATGGGGTGGGCCAGAAGAAGAAATTTTCATATAAACTTAGACTCTCTTACTCCATGTCCTTTTTATTCTTCTAAAGTTATGCAGATGAAGAAGATAAATTTGTAAAAGAATTTCATAGCTACTTAAGGAGTTTGGAATAAAGTTGTGTACTGAAATTTAAGTGTTGTAAAGCTTTCATGTGGAAAGTGTATGATAACAGTTTCTGCATCCATAAACTGAAAGGCTCATTAGTTAATAGGCTTTCATAGAAGCCAAACACATTGGCACTTTGTCAGATATTGTATGGGCTCCACCATATTTTAAGTAGTACTGTTGTAGGAAGAGATTGCAATCTCTTCATGGATGACCCATACAACCCACATTAAAGAATTTAAAATTAAATTGTGGCACTCATTCGGAGAGCAGAAGATCTTAGGAGAAGAAGTAATTAAGTGTTATTGGATGGGGGCAACTTCTTGCAAACTATAATTGGGCTTTCAAAATGAGCAAGATCTAGAACCAAGTAGCAGTAAGAGAACATTTTGATGGAACACACAAGGAAGGAAGACAATGTTTGTAGGTGGAGATGGATCAGGTTTGTATTGGTCTCAGAATTATTTAAATTATGGTTCTTACTTCTGAAGCTTTTGCATTTGTATTTTTGAGAGATAACATATTTGTATTTTTGAGAGATAACATGTGGTGGCACACGCCTTTAATCCCAGCACTCAGGAGGCAGAGGCAGGTGGATCTCTGTGAGTTTGAGACCAGCCTGGTCTACAAGAGCTAGTTCCAGGACAGCCTCCAAAGCTACAGAGAAACCCTGTCTGGAAAAACAAAACAAAATTGTAAGGCAACAAATAAAAAATTCTTCACATTGTTAAAGTTTAAATGAAAATATATTCCTGAATGCAGTATTTTAGAATTGGAAATGACCTTAAATAGATGTCACCTTCTCAATTTACATGTGAAATTTACAGAGATTTGGCTGGTGATCCACCTTGCTATTATTCTTAGAATGAGGACTAAATGTCAGAACTCTCCGTTCCAAGTTGGGGCTCACTCAGCTGAAGCCTGATGGAATTCCATGTATGAAATGGAAAGGCAATTTTGATTCCCTGATTTCAGGACCCTTGAGTGGCTTTTGTGCAAAAGTGAGATTTGATGGTTACCAACTTTTGAGAAACATTCTGATAAAATCTGAAAGTAGTCCCTGATTTTAAGTATTTATGCCCTTAATCCACTGAGATCACTCAGGGCAAAAAGTTCCCTGCATTACTAGTTAGCCTTTTAATCAAGCATTCTAAGGTTGTCATTGAGCACAGAAAAATGAGCTTTAGAGTTCTTTTTATTGATGCACATTGATTGACCTTTTAACTCTACTGATTGACAAAGTCAGCACAACACACACTTTGTTGTGTGGCTTCAGCCCTGGCTGTGTTTCAGCATCATGCCAAAGGTGCTTTGCATTCTGCTGCAGCTGCCATTTCTCACCAGCTGGCAATATGCTTGCTTGCCTGTTAATGTTTTAGAAGATTAATAAGTTATCCAACCCCAAACCATTAACAAATGCACAGGGATGAATTTATGAGCAGAAAGCAGTGAACTCCTGTGCTCCTGTGGCCCCCAAAGCACCCACCTTTACCTGACATAGATAATGATAATGCAAAAAACACATAAGTGTAAATCCAGTCTGTGTGCACTGCACTTTAAGTGTTGTTTTTATAATTAAAATTAAGACTTGAGACATAATAGACTAATTTAAGGGTTTTTCAGTGGCTTCAGTTTTTTTTTTTAATTTAATATTAATGTCAAGTGCTATGTTAAGGAACATTGCGACCAGAATGACCTTTTCGTTTCATCTTCACTGACAGACAACTATTCCTTTGGTTTTATTAAAGAAAGTATTATTTCATGTCCTAAAAATATTGATTTTTTTAGACAGGGTTTCTCTGTGGCTTTGGAAGCTGTCCTGAAACTTGCTCTGTAGACCAGGCTGGCCTTGAATTCACAAAGATCCTCCTGTCTATAAAATAGCATATATTTTAGAGAAAGTTTCATGGGCTGCAGAGAAAACGATATATTCCATAGATGATGGAGAGAATAAACTGTAGATTTCTGTCAATTCCATTTAATTTATATCTTAATTAAACTCTGAAGTTCATTTGCTTAAATACGTTATTTTGCTCACATATTATACCCCAATTTAAAAAAGAGAAAGAGCAGATGCTTAAAAACAAAGTACAAATCAATTCCTTTAATCTAAAGCATCTACTTGACACTTCAGTTCTCTATGCTCATGGACAATGGTTCTTACATGACATGTCATACCCTTGAGTGGTGCTCTACCTCATTTAAAGCATTGAAAAGTATGTTATATTTAAAGAATTGAAAACATATGATGAAAATGATACAAAACATGTGGTCAAGACCAATTTCATAGATAATTGAAAAACTATTTGCAAACCTTGTGAGACCAGATTATCATATTTTAAAAATGTTGGGAGCTAGGGTGATGATGTAGTTAATAAATGTTTTCCCTGCAAGTGTGAGTGCAGATTAGGATCCCCCAAACCCACATGAAATCTAGGCAGATATTGTCTATATGTGATCCCAGTACTTGGGAAGCAGATACAGGGATCCAGGAGGCAAGCTGGCTAGCAGGAGTAGCCAAAATTGGCGAGATCCAGTGTTAGCTCGTGAGACCTTGCCTGAATAACAAGGGGAGCGACACTGAGGAAGATACCCAACATCAACTCCAGACTTTACAAACATGGGCACACACATCTTCATACAGACATGTACCCATACACATGTTAACACGAATACATACGCTTTTGCATGCCACAAACATATACACGTACAAGGTTACTTTTTAATTAAATTAAATACTTTGAAATATTTACTACTGAAACAACTGAGGAACTATTTTAATTCATCTCAGTTGACAAAAATCTCTTAGTTGCTTTACAGTCAATAACAGGAGCTATTTGGTTTGCTGAGAAATGGACTACATGAAATGTATGGGATGAGTTATCCTTATTGAAAAGGAACACAACTGTACACAAGATATGGTTATTGATAATATATTATAAATAAGAACAACTCAAGAGAAGCTGATAACCAGATTGGCACTTTGAGAAATCCAGTTTCATATGCACTCTGAGACCTGGCCAGAACCCAGAAAGGGCAAGAGCCTCCTACTCAGTTCTTTTATTCCATCCCTTCTGTGTACCTGTGGCCATGCCCAAATGGGTGTATGTAGTCAGTGCTACAGGTATATGGGAATTCTCCCTACACTACATGGCTGCATACTTCACTTTGGAAATTACTGTTATATTTTTCTGTTTAATAAGTATTAGCACATATTTTGGGGGGCTGAGTGCACAGTGAATAAAAACGTGTCTTGGGAACATATCCTCACTCTTGTCCCAGGGACACTGCCATATAAATGCAGAGAGAATCATGTTACACATTGAGACTGCAGAATTCATTCCTGATAATACAGCATTAACTTCACTGTTTATACAATTACAGGAAACAATCAGAAACAGAAGTAATCCTATATACGTTACACATATCAGATCCCATACGGGTCTGCCAGTCCCACTAGCACAAGGCAATGATGAGATTTATTGTTTATTAATTGGAAGTGTGCTGGAAGCCTCAGAATTTCATAAGAAACATCATGTAAGTAGCAAAGGTTTGGAAAAGGACTTCTCCATTATTTGGCAACAAGCCAAGGAGATAGTGAGAAACTGTCCTGCTTGTTCCTTTTATAACCAGACTCCATTAACAGCACACTGTAATCCTAAGGGTATTCTGGGAAATGAGGTTTAGCAGATGGATGTCTTTCACTTTGCAGAATTTGGAAATTTGAAATATGTGCATCATACTATAGACACATTCTCAGGGTTCCAATGGGCTATTGCTCTTAACTCTGAAAAAGCTGATTCTGTTATTACACACCTGCTAGAGGTGATGGCAGTTTTGGGTATACCTGCACAAATAAAAACTGACAATGCTCCAGCATATGTCTCTACGAAATTGGGACAGTTTTTCAAATATTATAACATAAAGCATGTCACTGGTATACCACATAACCCTACAGGACAAGCAGTGGGTGAGAGACAGAATAGAACACTTAAGGAGATGCTCCATAAACAGGCTTGGAAGACTAAACCCCCCAAACATAGGTTGCATAATGCTTTATTAACACTAAACTTTCTTAATGCCAATGAGAAAGGACAAACAGCTGCAGAAAGACACTGGATGATGGAAAAAACTGCTGAATTGATTCAGCCAGTATACTTCAAAGATGTACCAACTTCTGTATGGAAACCAGGACATGTGTTTTGATGGAGTAGGGGTTTTGCATTTGTTTCCACAGGAGAAGAAAAACTTTGGATACCTTCAAAGTTGATCAAGATTTGAGTTGAAAAAGAAAAACCTCCCGAAAAGCAGAGATGACAGGTATTCTACTAAGGTATATCTCAAACTAAATAGAAACCTCCCAAAGGAAAGGGAAGTGTTTTGCTTTTATCTTCAAAGGAAAACTCATCTCCAGAAGTCAAAGGATACTACATGGGTAGATACTTAAGAAGAGAAGGTAGCTATAACCATCAAACAAAAGGAATATGTCATATGGTTAACTTACAGATGTCTCTCAGAGAACTCTATTTCTCTTTATTTTCTAGTCCCTATTCAATTAAACCAATTTTGGATTTAGAGGTGGACTTGGCTTTCCTCCTCTAAAATCCAAGCATGATGTTTAATTAAACTTTAGAGTTTATGTATTGTATCAAGAAGCCAATTGATGTAATACAGAATAAGAGAAGAATTTGGGGACTGTCTTTGTCTTTTCTTTGCTCTTTCCTTCAAGGTGTACACCCTGTCATAATTGTTATTCTCCCATGGTTGGCTTTTCCAGTATACATACTTACACAAGCAAACATTTCTCTGCTAACACCTATGTTTGAGTCCTGCCTGATTGATCTTCAATCAAGCGAATCCCATCTAACATGGACTGGATACAATCCATTCAAGACTTTCACTATACTAATATTTTCTTCCTACAGGACCCCATGAGGCTATCGTCATCCCATTTCAGTAGGAAGTAACTTGGAGGATGCTACCCCTCCTTTCCCCCATTGATGTCACTTAGGGTAGTATATATACCTAGTTAGGGATAGCTTCCTATTGTTTATGGTTGGGATTGGAAGGAGGTGTTCAGGCTTGGACACCTCTTTCAGATGACTTTAGGGTTTAGTTAAAATAGATAGGACTGCTGCTCTGTCAGCTGGCTAGGTTGCTCTGTAAGTAAGGCTTTTCCTTAAATTCCTTTGTATTTTTACCTGATTCTGTATTGGTAATTTCCGACGTTACACTGCCATAGAGGAAAGTATTTCATGCTTAAAATTTAGTTTTTAAATAGTAAATTTTCTTTTATTTTTAAGTGAGATGTTTTATTAGAAAGGAGGAGGAAAGAGACACAGAGACAGAGAGAGGACAGAAGAGGGAGACAGGAAAAGTCCTGTTTGCCCCAAGAGAACCACAGGGAAGAGAGGGGAAAGAGAGAAGCGGGAAAGAGCTTAAATTTTCTTAAAAAGGAAAAAACATCCAAATTCAAAGGGCAGTAGAAACAAGAATATTCTGGAAATGTTGTAGCTTCTGTAAAACAAAATGAAATGATCTAGTAAATTTCGTTTTCTGAAGTCAGCATACCCATAAATGAAATAATAGTTTACATAAAAATCAATTTAAATATATTTAAATCTTTAAAGTATTCAGTAGTTCTTACTTTTTTGATTAATGCAGTCTATATAATAATAATATATATATTACCATGACTCTAAAACCCCCAATATGTTTCCTTGTGCTAAAAATCACAAGGAAACATATTGGGGGTTTTAGAGTCATGGTAATCTAGGTAGAAAAAATGTACCCTCTGGTATTTTCCAGAGATTTTTAAAAAGATTTATTCATTCATTCGTGTGTGTGTGTGTGTGTGTGTGTGTGTGTGTGTGTGTGTGTAGATGGTCTTGCATTTGCAATGCAGAGGCCAGGAGGGTTTAGATACTTGGAATATAGAGTAACAGAGACTCTTGACTTGTCATGTGGGCTCTAAATTCTCATCCTTATGACTGTGCTGGTCTTTACCCCTGAACCATCTTTCCACACCCTTTCTTTAGTTTTCATGGAGAGTTTGGCCAATTTCCAATACATCAACCCTCTTCCCTGAAAAATCAAGACAGACATTTATAACATATAGATATCTACAATGAAAACCACACATGGTTGATACTTTGAAGGTTTAGATGCAGATAGTTGACTCACTGGTATTACAGGAATATGGATTAGTGTCAGTATATTTTTCTTTGTCTCTTTGGGGAAGGTAGGTGTGGGAACCCCAGGGCTCTGTGCATGCTAGGGCAGCTACTCTGTACTGAGCTATTCGCTAGGCCTAGGATATTTTCAGTAGTTGTTTTGTAATATCTGAACTGCTTTTCATGTTTGTATTTTCTTCCTCTGATTTCCTAGCATCCACATTATTCCTGCTCTATTTTTGTCCCTGAATTTGATGTTGGAAGCTGTGGGGAACTCCCTCTCTGAGGAAGCTTCAGGCTTGTGTGACCTTTGTCCTCCTCATTGACCAAAAATGTTTTTCTTGTTTTCTATTGCTGTGATAAAATATTCCAACTAAAGCAACCTTGGGGAGAAAGGGTTTATGTGGCTCACAATTCCAGGTCACAGTCCATCAATGCAGATGAAATCAAAGTGCTGGGAACTTGAAGCAGCCGGAGACATTTCAACCATAGTTAAGAGCCAAGAGCAGGGAATTAATGCCTTTGTGTTAGTGTTTGGCTCAGCCCAGGATCCCAGGGATGGGCTTGCCCATAATTAGGATGTGTCTCTCCCAGTCAATTAACTGATAAGATAATCCCTCACAGACATTCTCAGAGGCTAGCTCTAACCTAGATGAGCTCACAGGTGTGTATCAAAAGGCCTGCATCCTTGGCATTAGGCTGACGGTTAATGTTCCCAATCATAGCTCACTCACAAGCTGCATCATGGGCCATGTGGCAGGTGGCAGCAACGTGCTTAAGGATATATCCAGTCTGCTTTGACTGTTGGGTTTGGACTTAAAGGTTTGTCTTTCAGATATTGAGTTTCCTGGCATGAGTTCCTTTTTTCTTAATTTTAATTTAAATTTTTACTTCCTTTTTATTTATTCTTTGTGTCTTTACATCATGCATCTCCATCCCATTCATTTCCCTGTCTTTGTATCCACCCTCTGCCCTTGTATCCTCCCCTCCAAAATAAAATAAAATTAAAGAGAAAAAGACAAAAGAGAAGGAAAAATCAATCATGTCATTGAAGCTGTAGCATGACAGAGTGAGTGACACAGTAAACCCTTTTATCCATATATCTTGTAAGTGTTCATTCCAAAGAGCCATTGGTCTGTTTTCTGGTGGTTTCTGCTATACTATTGATGCTAGGCCCTCACTGGAACTCCTCTTAGATATCCCGCTGTTGCCTTGTATTGCGAAACTCTGCAGCTTTGGGTATTCAGGGTTGGTTTCTTCACAGATGACAAATCGGTAGATGTTGAGGTAGGTCAACATATAATCCTGGTTCTGGGCCTGGGTAGTTGCAGGGTTGTCAGCCCATAGGCTCTCTCTTGTTCTCACCACCAGGGTGAACTCTCCTGCACTGCCCTGTCTAGTTCACCCCTTGCAGCCATGAGTGGGGGGGGCAGTTCTCCTGCTTTCATGTCCTCAGGGTCCCTTCTCCCACACCTAACACCTTCAGGATGAGCTCTACTGTGTTTCAGAACCAAGGATCAGGGGCCACTCACCCCAGTGCTGCAGCTGGTGAGGGGCAGGGTTAATTCTGCTCTTATGACCTTAGGGACAGCTCTCCCACTTTCTTCAGGCATTGATGGGTGTAGGCATGTGGCATTTCTCCCAGTCCCATGCTGCCCAATGACAGATGAGCAATGGATACAGCTCTCCCATTCTCATGATTTGGGGGCTGGCTTACCACACCTTCACCAATGGGGCTGGCTCTATTGTGCTGCCCAGGTGAGGTTCAGGGCCTGCTCTCCTGAGTGTTGCAACTGGTAAAAGGCAGATGCAGCTCTCCTGCTTTTATGGCCTCAGGGCCAGCTCTCCCACCTGCCTCAGGCATTAATGGGCTTGGAGGTGATGAGGGCATCTCTCTACTGTAGGCATGACTTTCTTGTCTTTTAGTTTATAGGAACTGGATTTAAACTGAGTGTGTGTGAACTCAATTGGGGAGAAGAACACGAGAATATGAACATTTTAAAATCAGACAAGAGATCTTGGATTTTTCAAGATACATTTTGTAGTTCCAAGAACAAAAGGGTTTTTTTTTCTTTTTCTTTTTGTAAAACTGTGAAATTATGGTGTTCTCTAATTTGAGACATCAGAGGCAAACCCAGAGATCCTGGCTCTACTGTCCACCTTATGTACAATAACAGTAGCTGTACATTTGGTATACACTCCATGTCTTCCCTGACTCTTCAGTGGACTTGGCCTGTGATATAGTACATAAAGAATTGAACATGTACACACAGCATTGCTTGTATAAGAAAGATACTGAGCATCAAAATGAAAATTGAGATTTTTTTCATTGTAGCTTTCGGGGCCCTGACTAAACTTACTATTTTCAGGAAAACATGTTATAGACATACTTTTTCATGTATGTTGAGGACCGACTATAAATCAGTCACTGTTCATGTTGTTAGAGAACACAGTTATGAAAATCAAGTCCCAATTACTGTCTGATAAGACCACTTCAAGTCTTGTTCCTGTAGAAATGAAAGTTAAGTGATAATGAGACTTTTGGTTATAAGCTGTCATTTTCACTTAAAACTTTGATAGATCTCAGGGTAATATCCATTTATTTATTTTACCCATCACCATTATTTGGGGGGATGCCATATTGGACACTGTACACTTTTTCTTCCCTGCTCACCTGAATGTTATAGACTCATGAAGAACCAATGACAGTTACCTTTGAAGGTTCATCACATCATGTAGATTCACACAAGAGATGATTTATTTCTGTTTTGTTCATATTAGGGAGAGGAAATTCTACATCACACCTATGGAAGCCCTGTAAAACAACAATGACAAAAACATTCTGGCGAAGAACTTTGCTCTTCAGTTTTGGATTCACTTAGAATGCATGGAAAAGTTGATTTTAGATGAGGTTTTAACGTTTCTCTCTGTGAATTTACTAATCTACTTGTTGAGTTAGATGTTTGTTATATAATATTGAAGATGCACAGAATGTGACGTTTTACACTTTCTGACACGTATGCTCATAAAAAGAGAGCAACTGTGGACACACTCCATGGCTGGGAAGGAGAGCACACCCAGAGACAGCTCAGCTATCTCTGACTTTTTCTGGTCTAAGTGATTTGATTTTATGCCCTTGTCGTGGCTAGTTAGGGAACAAGCTTGTTTCACATGTAAGTCCCCTCTCCCTCTCCCTCCCCTCACCCCCATCCCTCCTCCCCACCCCCAGCCTACCCCCCACTCCATTCACCCACCACTCCCCAGGCAGGGTAGCGCCCTCAACGGGGGCTCTGCAAAGTTCACCAAATCTTCCTGTGCTGGTCCTGGGCCCTTCCCCATGTGTCCAGGGCCAGAGTGTAACCCTTCACATGGGATGGGCTCTCAAAGTCCCTTCTTGCACCAGGGAAAAATACTAATCCACCACCAGAGGCTCCCTGGAGTGCAGAGGCCTCCTTATTGACATCCATGTTCAGGGGTCTGGATCAGTCTTGTACTGGCCTCCCCAACAGCATCTGGGGTGGATGTGCTCTCCCTTGTTCAGGCCAACTGTTCCTGTGGGTTTCTCCAACCTGGTACAGACCCCTTCGCTCTTCATTCCTCCCTCTCTTCAACTAAATTCCCGATTTCAGCTCAGTGTATATCTGTGGATGTCTGTCTCTGCTTCCATCAGCCACTGGATGAGGGCTCTAGGATGGCATAAAGAGAAGTCATCAATCTCATTTTAGGGGAAGGACTTTTAGGTTATCCTCTCCACCATTGCCTGGATTGTCAGATGGTGTCTTCCTTGTAGGTCTCTGGAGATCTCCCTGGTTCCAGATCTCTTCTCGGACCTATAGTGGCTCCCTCTGATATGGTATCTCTCATCCTGCTCTCTCTCCTCTATTCTTCCTCCAACTCAATATTTCTGCCCCTCCATTTCCTCTCCTCTACTTCTCTTCTCTTGCTCTTATTATAGCAGCTGCCTCTCCCCCCTCATGCTCCCAATTAGCTCAGGAGTTCATGCCACTTGCATTCCTGGGGACCATTTATCCCTTAGAGTCCTTCATGTTTCCTAGTTTCTTTGGTGAAGAGGATTAGAGGCTGGTAATCCTTTGCTCTATGTCTAAAATTCATATATGAGTGAGTACATACCATGTTTGTCTTTTTGTAACTGGGTTACTTCATTTAGAATGGTTTCTTCTAGTTCCATCCATTTGCCTGCGAATTTCAAATTTCATTGCTTTTTTCTGCTGAGTAGTACTCCATTGTATAAATGTGCCACATTTTCTCAATCCATTCTTCAGCTGAGGTGCATCTAGGTTGCTTCCAGGTTCTGGCTATTACAAACAATGCTGCTATGAACATGGTTGAACATATGTCCTTGTTGTATGAACATGCACTATTTGGGTATATGCCCAAGAGAGGAATGGCTGGATCTTGAGGTAGACTGATTCCCATTTTGCTGAGCAACCGCCATACTGATTTCCAGAGTGGTCTTACAAGTTCGCACTCCAACCAGCAATGGAGGAGTGTTCCTTTTTCTCCACATCCTTTCCAGCATAGATTGTCATTGGTATTTTTGATTTTAGCCATTCTGACAGGTGTGAGGTGGTATCTCAGAGTTGTTTTGAGTTGCATTTCTCTGATGGCCAATGATTTTGAGCACTTTCTTAAGTGTCTTTCAGCCATTTCAGATTCCTCTGTTGAGAATTCTCTATTTAGTTCTGCACCCCACTTTTTAATTTCATTGTTTGGTGTTTTGGTGGCTAGCTTCTTGAGCTCCTTATATATTTTGGAAATCAGTCCTCTGTCAGATGTGGGATCAGTGAAGATCTTTTCCCATTCTGTGGGTGGTCGTTTTGTCCTACTGACTATTTCCTTTGCCTTGCAGAAGCTTCTCAGTTTCAGGAGGTCCCATTTATTAATTACAGACTTCAATGTCTGTGCTACTGGCGTAATGTTCAGGAAGCGGTCTCCTGTGCCAATTTGTTCAAGGGTAATTCCCACTTTCTCTTCTAGAAGATTCTTTGTGGCTGGATTTATGGTGAGATCTTTGATCCATTTGCACTTAAGTTTTGTGCATGGTGACAGGTATGGATATATCTGAAATTTTCTGCATGTCCGAATCCAATTGTACCAGCACCATTTGTTGAAGATGCTGTCTTTTTACCATTGTATAGATTTTGCACCTTTGTCAAACATAAGGTATTCGTAGGTGCGTGGGTCAATATCAGGGTTTTCAAGTCGATTCCATTGGTCTATCTGTCTATTTTTGTGCCAATACCAAGCTGTTTTCAGAACTATGGCTCTATAGTAGAGCTTGAAGTCAGGGATGGTGATGCCTCCAGAAGATCCTTTATTGTAAAGAGTTGTTTTGGCTATCCTGGGTTTTTTATTTTTCCATATAAAGTTGAGTATTGTTCTTTCAATGTCTGTGAAAAACTGTGTTGGGATTTTGATGGGGATTGCATTGAAACTGTAGATTGCTTTTGACAGGATTGCCATTTTTACTATGTTACTTTTACCTATCCAAGAACATGGGAGATCTTTCCATTTTCTGGTATCTTCTTTAATTTCTTTCTTTTAAGTCTCAAAATTCTTATTGTACAGGTCTTTCACTTTTTTGGTGTCCTGGCTAGTTTTACCTCCACCTGACACATGCTAGAGTCATCTGAAAGGAGGAAATATTTCCATAACATTCAGCTGTAAGGCATTTTCTTAACTAGTGATGAGGGAGGGTCTATTGTGGGTAGTGCCATCCCTGGGCTGGTAGTCCTGGGTTCTATAAGAAAGCAGACTGAGCAAGTCACAAGGAACAAGTCAGTACACAACACCCCTCCATGGCCTCGGCATCAGCTCCTGACTCCAGGTTCTTTTCCTGTTTGAGTTCCTGTCCTGGCTCCCTTGTGGAAGTGTAAACCAAATAAATCCTTTCTTCTGCATCTTGCTTTGTATATGCTGTTACATCATGGCAAGAGTTGGCCTAACTTGCATAGTCCCCTTGTTGCTAAATGCTTTAGATAAACATCTCCACCATTGCCAGCTCCCATTTGAAAGTGCTATTCTTGTTACCACTGAGTACATAGAATCTCTGATTCCTTTTCTACATCTTCTTACACAGTAGCAAATACTATTGTGATGTGTACATAATATCTTTACTTTAAAAAGTATATATAAATGCATTTACCATACAGGGTATTTGTGCCCTTGTTTTATTTCTTATTTTTTTTAAAGGTTGGATCCTAGCTTGCTGTGGTAACACACACTTGTAATCTCAGCACTTAAGAATCCAAGAAAGGAGGTATATGTGTTTGAGACTGGCCCGAGCTGCATAGTGAGTCTCTATCTCAGAAGGAAAAGCTAAAGGGACAAAGAAAACAGAGCACCACAAATGCATAGATGCTTCATACATCTGTGTGCAGCTTGCCATCCTCACTCAGGTGGTAGCATTCATGGAGGATGCTCTGGGCAGTAGGGGAATGTAGAGTGTCAGTGTTCAGTACTGTCATTTCCATCATCAATCACCTTTCTTTACATCATATGGTCTGCTTCTGGCCTTTCCATTCTATTCTCCTGGGTCAAATTTTGTTTTGTGATTGCCTCCTCTAGCATGACATTGCTGCAATTGTTCTTTATATGTGTCGGTGGCGTACTTGAACAAGAATCCCATTTTGTACTAATTTTCCAATGAGTATCTTGGCAGTTCTTGAGCTGTTTTTATTCTGCAAAATTTCCAAGATCAGTTTTTAAAATCACTTGAAACAAGCTTGGAAATTAATTCAAATTGTGCTCAGTTCAAAACTAATTTTGGAGAAAATGGATGCTTATAAAATGATGCATTCAATAAGAAAATAATATTAGGAGACTGATTGCAAGGAGTAGGCTTACAGGGTCACGACACTGTAAGGAAGGGCAGTGCTATATTCACAGGTGGAAATTTCTCCTTGGATGGTTCTCCTCTTTTAGGTTGTTCTTTTGACTGGTAGAATGAGGCCCACCCTGAATATGTAGAATAGTTTCCTAACTTAAGGTCCTTGTACTATACATCTCATAAAATACTTTCATACCAATACTTAGTTTAGGCTCTGATTGGGTTCCAGCATTTAAGTCAAACCAATCTGATACATAAAATTCACCTCACATTCACACTGCTGTCAAACACTATCGTGTTCTCTCTTTATGTGTTTTACATTGTGCTTGGTAGTGTTTGTCAACCCTAGATACCCTTGGGAAGAGGGACTACTCTCAGTTGAGGGATGACTTCATCAGATTGGTCTGTGGGCATGTTGTTCAGGGCATTTTCTCAATTGCTAATAGATGCAGAGGGCCCAGTGCCATCTCTGTTCTGGTGGGCCTGGATTGGTTAAGAAACCATGCATCTTCATATGGGATGCCTTTATCAAACCCTTTCCCTAAAGGCTCAGGGATCCATCTGCAAAAGGAGGCAGCAAGATTTTAAGAACCACAGGTGATGGATGACTCCAAGGGAGCAGTGTCTCTGGACACAATAGGACTGACAGCCACATGAACTCACAGACTGTGTCATCATGAACAAGGCCAGCATGAGCTTAAATCACACCAAATCCAAGCACTAGGGCAAATGGGCAGAGTGCTGCCCTTAACCAGGAAGCTATTTGTAATTTTATCTGTTTGGAAAGAGAGCATTAGTTTTCTCCAATGGAGTATCACTGGGTATATCAACTACACTCCAGGGTAGGCCTGTGCCTAGGAGTAGGTGGCCAACACAAAAATTACTTAATGTTTTGCTGTTTTTGCTTTGCTTTGGAATTTTTTTTTGTGTGTGTGTTTATGTGTGTGTGTGCATATATGACATTGTCCATCTCTGACTTACAAATTCCCAAAGGTTCATGTTGACATGCAAAACTTTTCTTCAATATATTTAGAGATAAGGAAATGTTTCTATCTAGATTCAATGCCATGATGTGAAGGGCACCAGTATTACTTTTTTTTTTTTTGCTAAAAATACCACATGGAATACAGTGTTTTGCATAATTTGAATTCAATATATCTTCACATGGATACTGAGGGGTGTTCGTATCCTATTTCTATAGTACAGGCTACAAGCTCAGAAAGCTGGAGCCCAAACTATCACACACCTAGAAAACAGAGGTATCAGATGTACCCAGCTATGTTTTCAATGACTTTATGGAATCCAGGGGTGATTCTACTTGGTAAATCTCTAGCTCCCCTTTTACAAACTAGCAGAATTCTTGTTATTATTGAGAAATAATCTTCCTTGTTTTAGAGAGCTCTCGACTTAGTCCAGAGTCCTCAGTACTAAAGTTTTGGTTGAAGTGTGGAGGTTGGTGTGGATCAGCTTTTGTTTACATTGCTCTGGCCAACAATTACAGCTCTGTCAGGCCATGGAGACACAATGGCCATGACACTGATGTAATAAAAGAGGGCTAATGAAGTCCCTGTCTCCTATAGTCACAGAGGGATCTACCTTGAGGAGAGCTATAAAAAGACACAAAAATCAAACAACTGAAAGTCGGGCTTGTTTACTCTCAGCAAGGAAGATTGATTTTTACTTGTTCTGTTTGCAATTAATTTACCTAATTTAACCTTTAGAAATGTCACCTTCTCTCTCAACCTCAGTAATAAATATAATTTTTTTCATTGATTTAATTTTAGAAGCCTCTCCATTTTCTTTCCACAGCTGCTGCCCTTCCTTTTGGGTTGAACTGGGAGACAGTAGGAGAAAAAGGAAACACATATGAAAAGACAGCTTTGTGGACATGTGTTTGTCTTTATTTAAATGTTACTTCCAGAGCATGTTGTTGTGTTAAGTATATACAGATGTATTCCTCAGTGTTGGGGTACAGAGGATGGGGTTAGGGAGGAAAATTAATCAATGAAAATTTAATAAAACCAAACACCATAGTGATAGTAGTAGAGGAGTTAGCAAGCTTGAAACAGGTAAATCATAGGCTGAACATTTCCTTTGCTTTGACGCTGTCAGAAACTAGTGCGTACTCACTGCACGTTCACATTGGCTGAACAGACCAGGGCTTTTCAGATTTGTATCTGCAGCCACAGTCCTTGGGGCTCTTGCATATGGGATCACAAAGTGTGGGGTGGAGTTTGTGATGTCTGTGCATGCCTAACATTCTCCGAGGTGATGCTGGTCCTTGGCCTGCCTCAGCCTGTAAGTTCTTGGATCCCTGCATTTGTAATCTTATTAAGGTCTCTCCATGTAAAACCAGGCTTTTTTTTAACATTTGGTTTTATTTCAAAAGGGATTCACTTTGTAGCTCAGGTTGTCTGGAAGCTCCTCTGTTGCCCAGATTTCTGCAAACCAATATTTCTCCTGTTTTAGTTTCCTGAGTACTAGAATTGCAGGCACTTGTCACCATACCTGATTTAAATGTTTTTGGATGGATGGTTTTAAGAAATAAAACATGAGTTCATATAAACAAGAAGTTTGCAAATATTGTGGTATTTCTCATTTTTATATTCTTGATGAGAGTTATAAATTACTACTCACATTGTATATAATCTAAGGACTAAAACTCCCTGTCTCTACATGGCTACATAGGGAACAATTGATAGAGAGTACATTACCACTTTGATTGTTTCCCTTTAAAATCTGTGTTACTAATCACTGCCATATTATGAAATGAAGGGGAGAGGGAGCATGAAACACAGTCTGATGTGAGGCTATTTAAAGTCCTCCATTTATTGGCTGATGCTGAGACTTGATATATTAAGTTCCTCATTTGAAAATGGAAATGTGGGGAAGGGCCCAGGCCCAGCACAGGAAGATTTGGTGGACCTTGCAGAGCCCCATTGAGGGCCTTACCCTGCCTGGGGAGTGGTGGGTGGATGGGGTGGGGGTAGGTTGGGGGTGGGGGAGGAGGTATGGGGGTGAGGGGAGGGAGAAGGAGAAGGGACTTACATGTGAAACAAGCTTGTTCCCTAACTTGAACTAATAATAAAAATTAAAAAAAGAAGTAGCTTTAGATTTTCAATGTTTTTACAAATTAATTATATTGATCTTGGAAAATTTAAAAAAAAGAAAATGGAAATGATGCTTGTACTGCTCTTCTGTCTATGCTGAACTTCAGAAAACACAAAGAAATGTTTGGGAACCTGTGGCAGACATGAATTTTTCTTCCTAGCTGTTGCTTGTCAACAATACACATGGTATGATAGAAGTCCTGGAGAGATTAGGCATACAAGGGACACACCTCAACACAATAAAGACAGTTTGCAGCAAGTCCAAAGCCAACATCAACTTAAAAAGGGAGAAACACAAAGCAATTCCACCAAAATCAGGAACAAGGCAAGGCTGTCCACTCTCTCTATACCCTTTCAATATAATACTTGAAGACTTAGGTAGAACAGTAAGACAACTGAAATCAAGTTAAATCAAGAGAATATAATTTGTAAAGGAAGAAGTCAAAGTATTGAAATTTGCAGAAAATTCCAACAGGAAACTCCTATAGCTGATAAACACTTTTAACAAAATAGCTGGATACAAAATTAACTCACAAAAAGCAGAAGCCCTTCTTTATACAAATGACAAAATGACTGAGAAAGATATCAGAGAGACAACACCTTTCATAATAGGCTCAAATAATACAAAATACCTTGGGATATCTTTTACCAAGCAAATGAAAGATTTGTGTGATAAAACCTCAAGTCATTGAAGAAAGAAATGAAAGAGAAGGTATCAGAGGATGTAAAAATAACCTATGCTCACGGATAGATAGGATTAACGTAGTCAAAATGGTCATCCTATCAAAAGCAATCTACAGATTCAATGAAATCTTCATTGAAATTCCAACACAACTCTTGGCAGTTCTTAAAAGGGGAATCTTTAGCTTCATATAGAAACACAAAAGCCAGGCTAGATAAAATAATCATGAATGATAAATGAACTGCTGGAGGTATCACCATCCCTGATTTCAAGTTGCATTACAGAGATACAGTAATAAAAACAGCATCGTATTGACAGAAAGCAGACACATTGATCAATGGATTGTAATTGAAGACTGAGACAAATATTCACACACCAATGGACAATGTATTTTTGATAAAGATGTTAGAAATGCACACAGGAAAAAAGACATCATCTTCAACAAATTGTTCTAGTCAATCTGGATGGCTGCATGTAGAATAATTCAAATAGATCCATACTTAACATCTTGTACAAAACTCTCTACTCCAAATAGATCAAAGATCTCAACATAAAACCAGATACAGTGAACCTGACCGAAGAGAATGTTGGGAATATCCTCAAACTAAGTGGTGCAAGAGAAGACTTTCTGAACAGAACCCCATTCACACAGGCACTGAGATCCACAATTAATAAATGAGACCTCATAAGACTGAGAAACTTCTCTAAGGCAAAGGAGGACATCATTCAAACGAAGTGGCAGTCCACAGATTTTTGAGAACTCCACATTCTATAAAAGACAAATATCTAAAATATATAAAAGACTCAGGAAATTAGTTATCAAGAAAACAAATAATCCAATTAAAATGAATTCTCAATAGAGGGATCTCGAATAGCTGAGAAATACTTAACATGCTCAACATCCTTATCCAAGAGGGAAATGCAAATCAAAGCTACTTTGTCATTTTATCTTAACCTGTCAGAATGACTAAGATAAACAAAACAAGTGACAGCTCATATTGCCAAGGATGTGGAATAAGAGAAATACTTGTTATTTCTGGTTGGAGTATAAACTTTTTATAGCTACAATAGAAATAAGTGTGGCAGTTCCTCGGAAAAATATTAATCAGTCTACCTAAAGACGCAGCTATAATACTCTTGGACATATACCCAAAGGATGTTTCACCCTACCACAGAGACACTTGTGTAAACACGTTCATCAGTGCTCTCTTCATAATAGTCAAAAATTAGAAACAACTTAGATGTCTCTAAACAGAAGAACTAAAAAAAATAAAATATGGCACATTTACACAATGGAGTATTATTCAGCCATTAAAAATGACGTCACACCACCAATGTCCCTGGTAAATGTTTACACCAGAAGCCTGGTGGATGTCCATGGTCCATGCTATCACTAGACACCATGTGAACATCCATGATCCATGCTCCTGCTGACTGTAAAGAACAAAGAAGCTTCTCCTGTAGTGCTGTTGATGATTGAGGACTCACTGCTGAGAAGAGAGACATACAAGTTTTCTGTAATGACCCCCCTGCCCCCAAATATAGCAACCTAGACAGGAAGCCATCGAAGAGAACTTTTAAAAATCATGATAGGAACACTGAAGTATAGCTCTCCACATTGAGGGCTGCTTTCAGGGGTGGGGGTGAGGCTGGCTACTGGGAGTTTGACCAAAGGACAACACAAATTAGCCTTTTGCAAAAAGTTTTTCAGTAGTCCACAAGAATGGGTGTGTGGATCTAGGAGGACAGGGATGTAAAGGTGATTGGGTGTATTATATGAAATTCCCTAATAAGCAAGAAAAATATTTTGTTAAAAATGACACCATGAAATTCACAGTTTATGAACTAGAGAAAAAAACACCCTGAGTGAGATAACTCAGACCAAGAAAGAAAAAAGTATGGTATATATTCACTTATATGTGGATACTAACTGTTAATTCAATTGCAACCATTCTATAGCCCATAGATTCACAGAGGGTAGGTATATAGTAATAGACTATAGGGAACAGAAAGATCCAACGAGGAAAGGTAAGTAGATATTTGTGGAGGGATAAGTGTTCTGAAATGGGAGGTTCATGTTGGGGAAGGAATATGGAGAGAGAACACTAAAACTAAGGGGTATTTGAAGGGGTAAGTTAGAAACCTAATACAGTAGAAACTTCCTAAAAATTAATACATATAGGAGGGCGGTCTGAATAAAATTGCCAAACAATGTGGGAGACAGAGTCCCATCTAGACAGTTCTGTCACCAAATGAAGCTTTCAGTGCCAGGTCTGGGTTACATCTACTTGAGTTGCTGGACAAAGGAGCCCACAGGAATACCCAAACAACTCAGATTATTGCCAAGACTATATTATTGCTAAAAACTGCTATTAAAGCTCCATTGATGAAGACAATATCTACACAACTCATGGAAAACAAAGATGTTGAGCTGGTGCCTACAGGGAGACTTTACCTCTATGTTCTAGTGTCTTTGATACAGGAAGGTATTCTGCATTTTGTCAAAAGAGAAACATAAGCACCAAGCCAGCTGCAAACACTTTATTTACAATGTTGTCCTGCCTGCAAGATATACTAGGGCAATGTTGGCACAAAGCTTGTGGGAGTAACCAACCAACACCTTATTTGACTTAAGACCCTCTTCACAAGATGGAATCCATACCTGACACTATTGGGCAACCAAGAACCAGAGATTAGATAGCTCATGGACCTAGGATAAAATCAAATAATATTGGTGTAAACAATGTAATGATAATGACTCCTAATGATATTCTGTCATACTCACAGATGGCCTTGTTTAGCCATCATCAGAAAAGATTCCTTCTGCACCAGTGGGCACAAATACAGAGACCAACAGCCAGAGACTATGCAGAGAGTTGGATACTCAGCTCTAAGTGGGTTTCTTTATCAAATCCTGACACTCCCTCAGAGCTCACAGAGCCTGGTAATAGAGGAGGTAGAAAGAGTATGTGAGCCATATGGAGCCAAGAAAGAAGGCCTTTAAATCATCATGAGCAAAGCTCACTGGAACTTAAGAGACTGAAGCAGCATTATGGACCTGCAAAGGTATGCACCAGGTTTTTATCATGGCTTCCAGTTTCGTGCTTTTCTATGGGTTTCCTGAATGTGCAGATGAGTGGGTCTCTGACTCTGTGTCTTCACTTGGGCTCTTTTCCCTGTGCTGGTTTGCCTTGGCCATCTTTGCTGTGATCAGTTTTGTTCTATACTATATTTTATTTTGGTACATATAAAAATGAGTGTTTGAATGAATGAACACCAAACCACTAGGGTAAAAGTTAACAACTAAACTGTTATTTATACCTGCTGGGAAAGGGAAAATCAATTTTCCCCAAGGAATGACACTGGGTATATCAACCACTCCAGGACAGGCCACAT
Organism: Cricetulus griseus; assembly: GCF_003668045.3. Classification (NCBI taxonomy): domain Eukaryota; kingdom Metazoa; phylum Chordata; class Mammalia; order Rodentia; family Cricetidae; genus Cricetulus; species Cricetulus griseus. The sequence goes on along the minus strand of NC_048595.1, from coordinate 241,475,932 downwards.
GTTCAGGAGTAGTTGACAATCATATAATGGACTCTACAGTTTTTTTTTCTTTTAAGTGTTTTATTTGGTTACAGTTTTATTTTTTTCTTTATGGGTGTTAATGTATTTTGCTCCATAGGTTATGTAGTTTTGTTTTTGTATTGAGTTTTTCATTTATTTTTGAGGTTGAAGTTAAAATTAGGTGGGTAGCAAGTAGGCTAAGATTTGAAAGATTTGGAGGAGGGGAAGAATATGAGCAAAATATATTTAATTCTAAAAACTGTTTTTGATAATGAAAAATTAAAGAGAAAGAATAGACTTGATGAAGTTTACAAAAAATAAGTGTATCTCCCAGGCTGTTAGATGCCTGAGATAGATGAATTTTCATACACAAATGGGACTCTGTATTTTTGTCACAGCTCTGAGTTCAAATAGAAGCAGCTGAGGGTTCTCAGGCCTCCATGCCCAGTCTGGCACCTGACGACTTCTTCCAGTTTCAAACCAGGAAGCCTGGATTCTCTAAATCCGCCCTACCAAAACACCAGCTCAGTTTAGAGATTTTCACTTTTTATTTGCATATAATTGAGGGCCAGTCAGATGTTTGACAAGATTTAAATACAATGATGTATTATTGTATTAAATACAAATAAAGATTAAATACAATGAGGATTATTTTGGGACACAACTTCTGTGAAACAATGTACAGCTTTCGGCTAGTTTTTAGTGGGGTATTTGCTCCATCAGTGTACAGTATTTTAGAGGCCTGTGCTAGAAAAATGTGACTTGTATTCATACTTTAGCAGGCCTTGCAAATCTCAGAGGTGAGGAGTTATATGTGGTCTGCTTGTATGAGTCAGGGGCAAAGCAAGACAGAACAGAATAATTTTGTGAGCTCTACAGGGAGAGGTGAGAAGTAAAAGTTGGCCATGATTGAATGGAGATACGGAAGGCAGACAGTGGCTTCCCAGGAGAATTGAATGACTCAGCAGGGAAAATATGAGGACAGGCCATGGCTTTCCAAACACTCACTGATTTAATCCTTTCAATGTTTGTACTGGCACCGATAACACCACATTTTATTCTAAAAACCATTCCCTCGAGGAAGGAATATGTGACTCCATTCTACACATGAAGAAATTAAGCAGCAGAGACTTTCATTTATTTCCTCCTGAGGTGGGAAAACTAGAAACTCTAAATTCTGTGTGTTTCTTGTCATGCTCTGGAGCCTCTTTTGAGGGAGATATATTGGAATTAATTTGTTCAACAAAGCAATAACACTATCTATTAAAATTATTTCACAGGTACTTTCTCAAAAAAAAAAAAGAAAGAAAGAAAAAGGAAACCACAGCTATGTTACATGAGGCTCATTCCTCAAGTCTGCTGTATTGAAAATACCTCCCTTCCTGAACTTGAGTTCATATCCTCTGGCCATCTGATTCTTGGCTGCCTCTTGAGGGCTGGGAAGAATACTGTGTTTTTGCTGGGCAGAGGAAAGACTCCACCATCTGGTCCTCAGGGACCTTCTCAGAATATACTCTCCACTGTCTTTACTAGGGGCTTGTGTTGTTACAAGTCTGCTGTGGTTTGACTGAAACTGTAAAATACGATGAACAATATATGTGAGAATAATAAAATGGCTAAGAACCAGGGGCTGTCACCTCATCTTGGATTCCATGTCTTCTTATTCGCTGTCCAGGAGGCCTTTTCAGCACTACTGGTTGTGTAAGTTACTCATCTCTCCATTATTTTTTTTACTGTTTATTGGACATCTTCCTAGCTTAGGTTTGGTACAAGCCAGTAGACTGATGTTTCTTGGAGAAATGCTTGACTGGTGTGTCTGTGTCAGTGACTAACAATCTATCTATCTGTCCCCCACACGGCAGTTAAAGGCTTACTGACATTTGTAGGCAGGATCCATCTGTGCTCTGAATCTGTTTCTGCCTGCATCTCACTGAGGAGGAAGAAGGTCATACCAAGGAAGCACGGCAGGATGCTTGCATATATGAACTCACAGAGGCTGTGGCAGCATGCATGGGACCTGAATGGCTCTGGACCTGATGGATCCAAGCATAAGAGGAGAAGTAGACACAAGCTCCCATTCCTAACCCAGAAGCTGTCCCCAGTGATAACTACTAGTAAATGAAAAAATAATTTTCTTCAAGGGAGTCTTCCTGGGTATATAAACCACTCTTAAGGTCATGTCCCCAGGGTCACCAGTAAATGACCAAGACAGAATGAACTTAATGACATGTTTGGAAGTTCTTTGTCTCATATTGCTTTGTCAGGGATTTTTTTCTTTTTTCTTTTTAACCTTACAGGTCCTTTGTGTATATATTATGGTTTCTAGTTTTGTGTTTTTATTGGATGTCTGTGTGTATGTCTGTGTCTTGTGTCTATAGTGTTTCATGAGCATTTTTAAGCTCCTTTTTTTCTGTTTGATTGTCTTATTCTGGTTTACTTTTATTTTACCTAATTATTATTACTATTACTATTTTTATTTAGATGCCTGCTTGTATGCTAATGAGCGAGAGAAAGAATGTGTACTTGAATGGTTGGTAAGAAGGAAGCAAGCAGCTAGCAAGGGAAGGAGAAACCATAATAAGTGTACTCCTAAAAAAAATCTACTTTCAATCACAAAAGATTCTGATGTATAATATCCATCAAGACATAGCATGTCATTCAACACTTTCTAAAGGCTAGTGCAACATATTTAGTGAGATCTTGTTCAAAAATGACAAAAGAGGAGAGCTGGATATGGTTCAGTTCAGTGCCAGTGTTTCCCCATATCTGTGGGGAGTGGGACCCAGATGCCAAGATTCAAGAATACTGCTCTTTTGTAAAACATAGGGTGGAATTTGTATATAATATTCATGTATCTTTTATCCTGTCTAAATTAACTCTAGATTATTTAATAATACTTAATGCAATATAGTGTAAATAGCCCTCATAAGTGTTGAAAAATCTGTACATATTTAGTCTACTTTTAACAAAAAAATTTTTGATAGAAAGTTGGTTGAATTGAAGTGGTAAATGATACGTGGGTCTACTGAAGAATTTCAGTGTGTCTTGCAATGGCAAAAATAAGGCATTGAGAGACTGAGGTAATATTAGTGGCTTACATGTCTGCCACGGCTTGGAGTTGGAGGAAGCCTAAGCGAAACTTCAGAAATAACATTATGCTTTGATTGTGGAGTGATTAAATGACATGCAAGTTTAGAGGGCCACTTAGTGTTATTTTTCAATTTTCTGTGTATGCTATACCTTTATATAAAAAGGGAGAGGTTGTTCCTAAAGACCAAAAACAAACAACGAACAAAAAACCTAGGGATGGAGAGATGACTCAGTGATGAACATGACACAGTGCCCTTGTAGAGGCTGAGTTTAGTCCCCAGCACCCACACTGTAACTCCAGCCCAAGGGTACTCTGATTCCTTCAGCTTCCACAGACACGTGCACTCCTGTGCATGTGGCCCCTCCCCACACACAACTGAAAAATAAAGAGCAAAGTTACTTGAAATGAATTAGTTCATCTTAGCTGGAAAATAGCAACTTTTTCTTTTATTTGTTTTTCCTTGTCACCTACTTTCCTATGACCTATAGAAAAGTTTGTACAGCAAAATGAAAAGAACACCCCATAAGATATTCTGAAATGAGATAAGAAAGGCTTTATGTAATTTAAGTGCAAATAGGTAATAAAAACTGATAAGAAAATATTAATATTCTAGAATTAGAGTGGTAAAGAACAGGAAATGAAATTTCACCAGAGGGAATTCAATGATCAACAAACCAATGAAAAACATGTAGAACTCATAAAAAAGCACTACAAATTAAAGGTGATAAAGTTTTATTTATGAAATTGATAAACAAGATTGAGAGATTTTAATATATAATATTGAAGGCAATTTTTCATATTTAATATATTTGAAAACAGTTAGAAAAAATATGCTTTCCAGAAAGTAACACAACTGGTAAAATCAAACTCTTTGAGTTCTATTATGTGAGCAAATTCAGACGGTCCCACCCCAGATGAAGAATGATAGACACTCAATGGCTACTGATGGAGGGAAGAATCAGTTTTTCCCAGGGACAAGCTCCCAGATTGGCTGCCCAATCCAAAGTAGCCAGACCTAAACACATAAACAAGTGGGCAACTCTCCAAGGGACTTGCAAGACTCAGCACATTATATATAGCTGATATATATGGTACAGGATACATATATGATATGTAAGTAACACAATAATTACAGAGTAAGAGGTTATGAATTTGAGATGTGGTGAGCAGACAGGAGAAGAATGGAGGCAGAGGAGAGATGAAATAATACACTGACAGTGTACTCATGTATGGAAAATAAATTAAGAGCTGACATATGGATTTATGTTTTCAGATGGAGAAAAGGGTAATTGGTAATTTTACAGTTATAACACAAAAAAGTAAAATATAAAGATGAAAAAATAAAAAAGATAATTTTCATTGAATTAAATTTTGTAGTCTGACATACTTAAGAGTTTTGAATTCTTAAGATTACATTTTATTTAAGCTTGAGTTTTGTGTTATTTCCCTAATATCCAGGTGTTGAGTGTTGAACAGCCCAGTGCTCCTGCATTGCTGGGCTGAAATACTATTTGATGATGCCATTTGCCCTGGACACAAAAACACTGTCCCTGTGAGTTCCCCTTGCTGGTTCCCTCAGATGGAATCACTGGCATAATTCACACAGGTGTGTAGAAGATTCCAGAAGTGCAGCATCCCCACATTGATGTGGTCAAGAAAACCAGTACGTCATGGGCATGTCAGACCCTAGCATTGCAGATAAAGGCAGAAACCTTGTGCTCAGGACATGGTCATTGTGTCCTGGATTTCTTTCCTCAACTGTCTCAGGCATGTTCATCTCCCAGAACAGCTTGTTTCTTCTAGGAGCCTATCCCTTTCCCTATAGTCTACACAGTGAACTGATTGGATAGATGGCAGACATGGAGTTGCAGCTCCATTGTTGCTCTGCCTGAGTGCTCCTCCAGAGAGCTCACTCAGCTCTCTCAACCTGTCTTTTCTGTGCTGTCCTTAGTCCTTTAACACCATGAGCCACTTGATATTCATGGACAATGTGTTACTTAAGTGTGGGCTCAATGACAGTTACTGCTTTGAATGCCTAGGATCTGAGTGGGTTAGTGTATATGTATGGAATGGGTCAGAATAACTAAAATCATACTGGAAGGCAAAGTGGAAGAGTAGAACTCCTGTAGAACAAAGGCACAGATCTGCTATGTGTGTTGATTGCTGGGTGACCTGGGAAATTGTTTAATATCCCTGAACTTTAGTTTCCATGTATTCAAAATGCAAACAATAATCTATCAATTTAAATAATGAGAATGAAGTGATACAAATGAAAGAGAGAGAAAGAGAGAGAGAGAGAGAGAGACAGACAGACAGACAGACAGACAGAGATGCAAAACACCAGTGTTTCCACAGCATTCTCCTGCATTCACTTTCACTTTTCTCACTTCCAGGACTTCAATTTCCTTTTTTTTTGTAAGTTATCATGAGTCTATGCAAAGATAAGTCTACAATGTTTGCAAATGGATACATGCTTGCACACATATACACATGATGGGGGTCTAAATACCGTTTGTTATAGAGACTATTTCTACCCAAGATCCACTTTATCTATAATTATGTGTATGTGTGCATGTCTGCATTAGTATGTGTACATGAGAATGGAGGCAAGAGAACACAGGTCCTTCAGAATTTAGAGATACAGGTGGTTTTGAGCTTCTAATTGTGGGTTCTGGGAACTGAACTGGAGTTCACTCCAATAATAATGTGTGCTCTTAACCACTGAGCCATCTCGCTAGTCCCTAACCTGGATCATTTAAATGATGTTTAGCAAAGGATATAAACATTAATCTAAACTCAACTAAAAAGATCTGATAATTGGGCTGCAAAATGATTTGGGGAGAGTATTAATTATTATTTTTCCAATTCAAATTCTCAGGGTATTTGCCCCACATACAGCATACATAATCTCAGTGCTCTTGCTAGTAGGCCATTCTTCATCTGAACATTTTTATTATACATTCTGATTCTTAACCTTGATGGTTTTGAATAGAGCTATATGAATTTGCCTCAAGATGACATGAAATATTAGTCCACCATCGTCTATACAAGTCCGTAATACCTCAGAACAGATATGGCGGGAACCCAGGAGCATGTCAAGTCAATGCCTCTGCTCATCAGATGAGAGTTTTATTTTTAAAAGTGTAAAGATTATTTTTATTTTATGTGGATGAGTGTTGGGTCTGCATGTGTGTCTGCGTACCACATGCATGCATGGTGCTGTGAAGGTCAGAAGAGGGCATTCTTCTGGGACTAGAGCGACAGGCCTGTGGGTCACCATGTGGCTGCTGGGAATTGAGTCTAGGTACTCTGGAAGAGCAGTCAGTGCTCTTAACCGCTGACCAACATGTTTAGCATCCAAGATTAAAATAAAATTCTGCATTTTAATTACATGGAGTGGGATTAGTTCTTCTTTTGACTGAGAGTGTAGTAACTGAAGGTGCAGGCTGCCACATATAATCTTCAGGTATCTTTGACATGGTAACCTAAGTAAGTCTGTTAAAATTTTTCTAAACCACTTCTCTGTAATAAGCTGCATTTTAATCCATCTTAGCTCTCATTTGACACTGTTGTTGAGTTTTTATTTGCAGAAACAGGGCTTTTGGTTATAAATGTCCTTCTCCTGATGACACACATCTTGAATTCCTCCTTGTCTACTCTATTCTCCCAGCTCCTCGCATTTCTCCCTCCCAGTTTGCCTGTATTCACACCACCACATTGTCTTCCTTCCTTGACAACATGGGCAGACATTCTCTGTGAGTCACTCTTTGATTTTTCCTTTCCTTCTTATTCCCCCGACACCTTTACTTTTGTTCCTGACTCGCTATTGCCAGTTTTCATCGGAAAGGGACATTTATTTTCATCCATTTACTATGTCTCTGTTAAGTTCCTTCCATACACTAAGTAAGAGCAAGGTGTTAGAACACAGTAACCATGTTTCTGTATTCTTGCTATTTTAACATTTAGAGGGGAATTTCCATGCAGGAAAGCCTGATCCTTACTCCGGGCCCCATCTTCTGCTCCACAGACCCTTTGCTCATTGCTAAATGGTTGCTAGGCCTTGCTGTCTGAAGTGTTCTCAGCTGCATTCCCAGGAAGCCTGATGGAGATGTCCTATTTCAGTGCTGAATTTCTAGTAGAATACAAGGTGGACAAAGGAAACATGGAAGCCCTTCCTGGTAGACATCCCCGTTGGAGGAATGCTGACTTCATAGTAAGTCGTCAGCCTTTGAATTCTAGAGTCCATCTCTGCTTCTCTCAAGTGATGATTTTTGTCTTGTCTTGAGTGGCCCGCTGACTACCCTATCTGGTTGTCTGTTAACATAAATCTCCTACCTGTGGCTGCACAGAGAGAAGGCACTGGCTGAAGGAAGTTTAAGCGTAAATTGGACTTGTAGTTTCATAAACAAGATTGAATTTCATAAGTCATCAAATAAATGTTTGTCTAATTTGCATGACTTTTTGTCATTCTCTCTCTCTCTCTCTATATATATATATCTATATATATATACTATATATATATAGATATATATATATCATATGTTCTCCAGCTGAATGACTATGACAATTAGTGGGATAATGAATTTAAGTCAGTAATGTTTCAGAATAAGATGATAGGAATAGTTGCATATGCCTTACTCACCATTTTCCACCTTGCGGTGTTTTGTCAGCCACCAGTGATGGATATCATTGGTGATATTTTGGCTTTTTAAATGCACCAGATTATATTATTTTCATTTTTTAAATATAAAGGTGACAGCTTCAGATCATATCATGGGTCTTCTGAATAATAAATCATCTGCATCAAAAGAACATTTTTTAAGAGTTAAGTTTCTTTAGATAGTGTGTTACAACTGTGGTTATGAACATGACATTTGGAAACAAGTAATTCTCAGTTTGGAACTTGACTTTGCCAAACACTATCTGTGTAATCCTAGGGAAGGACTTAAAGTTTCCAAGCCTGTTTTTGTTTATAAAATGAACAAAAGAGCATCTAGTTTACAGAGTATTCAAATGATTAAATTACATAGAATATATAGATGACCTTGAGGTAAATCATAGATATTATTTTACCCACTGCATTTCGGCATGTGCCACTAAAAGACAAATCTTGCAAAAACATAAATGGGAATCATTATTATAGCCCTTTAAATGACAATTATAAGATCAAGTAATCACAGAGTATGAATTTGATGTTGTTCACAAAAAAGTTGTTTTAATAGTTATCTTTTTGGGGAAATGTTATAAATCACCTATTGTGAGAATATATCAGGTAATTCAAAAACGAGCTAGGCTTTTGAACTTCTAGCCTCACAAAGTGAACATATTATTCTTGTGTATGTGTGGAATGAAACATTGTGCATCTTATTCTCTTAGTGACTTGGGCTATGACAATTTGTCAAGATGTACGTGTGTGGAAAGTTCCTGCCAGAGATCATAACAGAGATTGGGAGCTAAGATCCCTGAACGTTGTTCTTCTGTTTAAATAATTTAGCTGCTGCCTGCTGCTTATGTGGTTCCATCAGTCCTCAGCCTCTCTAAAGATGACATTGAAGATACTGTTAGCTTCTCCTGGCATACCTCTGCCATTGGCAAGATTAAAGTTTAAAAATGATTATCAGCAGTTACATTTTGAACTTTCTGCCTCTACTCCAAGTAAGAATCTTATTTTGAAAGATTTCTGACTTTGTTTCATTGTTCCACCAATCCTCATATCTGTTCATGTAGCATGCGGGTTTATATATGCATTTATGTTGCTTAAAGAAGTGCTAAAGCATCAATCAAATTAGGTAAAAATTTATCCAATAACATTTAAAATTCAAGCCTGTGTATGAATCTACAAAGTCCAATATGTAAACTAGCCATCTCCTTCCCCATTGCCTGACCCATCTCACCATCCTTTGGGCATTTACTACCAGGGCTAGCACTGGTAGATTTTGGGATGGAATATATAGGGCATGGATGTGGCCTTGTCTCACTAGGAGCTTATCCCCTTGCTGGGGAGAAAACACTCATGTAGAAAATGACAATAAAAGTCTCACACCTGCAAAGCAAAGACCTGACAGAGTTCCTAAGCTCTGAAGGGGTCCAGTCACCCAGTCAGAAGAAAATCAAGAGGGTTTAAATGAAAAAGGCTTTGAAATAGGGGATCTGCAATTCAGTTTGGAAGGGGTTGATAGACATGGATTTGAGTTGAATGAAAAAGACATTCTAGGTGAGAGAAAAGACAGTAGCAGCAATATGGAATCATCAGTTGGGATTGAGTTTCAGATGAGAGGGTCTTGTATTAAGTTTTGATTGCATTGATTTGAAGCAAATGTAGAATGCATATTGAGCCATGAACGGATAGGACTTATGTCAAATTGTGAAAACACCACTTTACCATTACAGGACTTTTCAAATGTGTGTCTATAGGAGTGATTGTTGTGTAGAATTGATGATCTGGAAGTCAAGATGAGTCTGTCATAATAGCTCCAAAATGAAACACTCACAACTTGTGGGTAAAGTGTGCATCATGGAGGAAGCAGACAAATTCTAGTTTATGTGTGCTATCTGGTAGCTGTTAGGATTTTCTTTACTCATCCTGGAGGTAGATAACAGTAATGGAGCCCTAGATATGTTGAGCTCTGGGTGTGACTGCAATTCAAATGCATGCAAAGAAATTATGAATTCTTCTGTGTGTCAAGTTTAATGTTTATGATTCAAATTCATATTTCTCATAATTTATTTTCTTTGTCATTTCACTTGTGTGCTGATTGGCTTCCAGTAATCAGAAGAGGCATTTGTGTGAGATGTTAGCTGTGAGGTAAGTAATCTGAAGGGAGAAGTTTGTGTGCACACCTTTTTCTGGGAGAAGATGCAAAAGCCCTTAGGTTTGCAGGAAGCCATGTCTGTAAGACAGAGACTCTGGCCAGAAGAGTTATAGATTCTAGACTTGCACTAGAATTGAGTTATTGCCAGAATGCCATAAAAAATACTACAGAAGTAAGAAGTCTGTTGTATAAGCCATTTTAAAGGACAGATGTTTTCCCTCTCAAAATGTTGGAAGCTGGAATTCTAAGGTTAAGTTCAAACTCTGGCAGAGTTGCATTCTCTAACTTTCTCCTTGATACCTATCTTCTTGTGGTGTGTGTGTGTGTGTGTGTGTGTGTGTGTGTGTGTGTGTGTGTGTGTGTGTGTGTGCACGTGTGTGTGTGTCTGTGTGTGTGTGTGTGTGTGTGTGCACGTGTGCACGTGTGTGTGTGTGTGTGTGTGTGTGTGTGTTTTCATTTCCTCTTCTTAACACTACACCAGGCATTTTGGATTAGGGATGACCCAAATGACCTTATTTTAACTTATCTTTAGAGAATCCATCTCCAAATACTTCATTCTGAGGTACCAGGGCTTAAGGTTTCTGCTGTCAATTGCGGGTCACTTAACTCAGGCCCAAAGGGTGTCTGAATTCTATTGCTGTATGTTTGCTTGCTTGACCTCTGGGTGTAGAAGCTCTGTGAGAACAGGGCTCCCATCTTTTAAATCTTTTCATCCACAGCATGTAGAAAGGTTTGACTACATAGTAGGCATTTAACATGGTTGCCTTTTGAATTATATCCTTCCTACAGCATAATTCACATTAGACTTTTAAAGCCTACTTAAAATATAAATTTTGCCCTGAGATTAAATGACCAAGAGCCCTGCTATCATTTATTGCATGCACCAATGATCTGTGCAGCATTTCCTCTGGTGCCTTCCTGAGCTGGCAGGAGCCAGCCATTCATTTAAATTGGCAACAGACATGGAAATGAATTTGTGTGCTGTCTTACTTGGTAATAAAACTCAAAGTGCAGTGTAATTTGTGATGGTTTGAAGCAGTAATGCAATTTTGGCAAGTGTGCTATATCTCTACAAGACTTACTGTTTGAAGATTTTCAAATCAGTGTGCTATAGACTCTCTTCCTAAAAACAATTGATTAAAGCCATCTTCTTCTGGACTTGGTCCAATCTCCACTAGAAATAACTAAAGCATAAGTTACATGATTTTTTTTGGTTGAGGTTTTCCTGACCAGATGTATTTGGCCTGTGTCTCTAACACTTTCTCTGCTTTGCTTTTCTAACAGGTATACCTTTCTCTCCTATTAGGAGGGTTTGAAGGTAAGAAGAAGAATCACCATACAAGTTGCATTTTGAACTGATGCAACAAAGGAACTACACTACGACCCAAGGGGCAAAATGGTGGGGAAAATGGCATAGAACCATTTCATCTTCTCAACCTTCTCTATGGAAATATCCTCCTATTCTTCGGTATGTAAATAAGAAACAGCTGGATGCCTGTATAGTAGATTTGATAGCCTTTCAATAGCTAGTTCTACCTGGGATTTTAAACTAGGGGTGTAAATATTCCTACATGTAGTTTCACTCAATCCAAAATTTATTTCAATAAAGTGAATTCTAAAGACAATTCTTGGTCCTAATAAAGATTTTTCTTAAATGATTACCCTGCTTTCTATTGTGTTCATGCCTTTCTAATGATCACTCTTAAAAATGATTTATGTCTTAGAGTAGCAAACCAAGTTTACTAGAATCCTTCCTTTACTGCTGGATAAAATATATTAGGCTCCTATGACATATGCTTGTGTTTATCAGTGGGGTAGATTTATGAGCTACCCTATGGGAGCAACTTGCAGGGACAGAGTAGTTCTGGTAGGAGTCTCTTCTGGGAGGTTTACAAGAGAGAGCATGCAAATAGTACCTGATTTAATTGAACTCATAAACAGATGTCATTATATCTTTAAGAGACTTGCTTTATCAGGGGCTCCATGAAGTCATAATTTTCATTAGGTACAATAAAGCAGTTGATACATTTTCTCCCTTCTAGCTGCTCAGCTGCTTCCCTGGTTTATTCCCTCGGCTTTCTGTCCCTACTGTCAACAGCTCCATCCTTTCAACCCATGTCATAGCTTGCATGAGAAGGCTTATGGGTAAAGAACCCAACCACTTCAGTTGCCATCGCCTCCTTTCTCCTCTCACATGACATTATGTAAGTATCAGTGGCACAACTTTAAGCTATCCCATCAAAATACTACTAAGGAGAAATTTCTCAGTTTAATCCTTGACCATATTTTCTTTCATTTGCTGTGATCACAATTCTAACATTGTATTAAATTTCTCAATAGCCTTAATTTCACTTTGTCATATTTAGCTGTCTATTTTCCTCCTAGTTCACATTAGGAAAAACACAACAAACAGTAAACAGAGGTGATGAGATGTGAACTACAATACTTTCATATTTGACCAGCCTCACTTCCTGCTCATCTCAAAGAATAAGAAGGTCTTCATAAAATTGAGCTCTGCCATCATCTTGAACGCTACATCCCTTTCTTCCCCCTTTCAGTCCTTAAACTTAATACTTCTCTAGTCTGTCTTTTTCATCATTATCTTTCATCTGTGCAAGCCACTCCCACCCAGAGTAGTCAGGAACTCTAATGCCAAACTGTGATGTTCAATATCGATTCACCATATATGACTTCTCTTCCCTTTGAAGTTATTTTTTCCTGTATGATTTGTTTGGGCAACACCTAGCAAGCAGAGTGATAAGTTTTGCTGATGACCGTAAGCTTTAAGGACCAAGGTGTTGGAGCCATGGTGCTCCTAGGTGCCTGAGGCCTGCAATGAGCAGAGCAGTTCTCTGCTGACCACGAGAGAAAGGTACCTTGAGAATCTTGGAGTTGCTCATTCCTATACTACAACTTAATATATACAGACAGACCCTTCTTCTCTTAACCAGCTTCCTTGAAAGAAACTTTCCTTAATTCAAATTTTACTTCTCTTTGATTCCTTAGTCCTTACATGCTTTGTGACCCATCCCTTTATCACAAGCGTTCTTGATAAGTTCCCAATGACCCCTTGTTTTCACATCCAGGGGAGTGATTTGTCATCTTACTTGACCTGTGAACTCCATGTAGACTATTGACTTCTAGAAACATTCCAACTTCCTGTCACAATCTCTTACTTGTCTTCCTTTCTTTCCCCTCAACCTTTTGCTTTCACCTGGGCATTCCTCTACTGTCTATTGCTGAGATAACCACGTATTTAGCTATGGTTCCAAATCTATATGTGGTAAGGAAAATATTTTGCAGCATTAACTCTGATACTCTCATTTTCACACTAAGGTGTAAGATTTGCTCTGTTACACTGAATTTTGCAGAAGTCATTTCCATTATAATAAGGAAGACTCATGATAATCTTCTCTAAACATTTGCAATTATGACACATTTAGATCCAGAGAATGACGAAGTTCTCTGAGGACCCACTCTCATCTTCTGCCATGATGCCACATGAACATTATATTTTTACACCCATGAGTTGTAGGGAAATAGTTAAAGGACAGGCAGCTAGACAAAAACCCACAGAGTTAATAGTGATGGAGCAATTTATGGTTGGAAATTGGTTGAAATCCTGCAGACAATGTGGTTCCTCCCCATTATCCCTGCTTCATTGACTCATGTAGAACTTGTGAACAAAACCAATTGTGTATAGAACAAATAACTTAATGCTGTGTGTTCATTTAAATTATCAAACCTCTCTATGCACACACACACACACACACACACACAGAGAGAGAGAGAGAGAAAGAGAGAGAGAGAGAGAGAGAGAGAGAGAGAGAGAGAGAGAGGAGAGAGAGAGAGACCTTTTTCTTCCATTCTATAATCCAAATCTCAATTATTTGTAGTTAGAATCTTGTCCTGTTTGGGCAAATTTTATGTCTCAGACAATGGCATAATAACACACACACTACAGTGACATGTTATTCCCTGGATTGTTCTTGGATGTGATTTCCTGTCTCTTGTGACAAACATTTACATTCAAGCTGTAAGATATGTTTATTTTTGTTGAATGCAGGAACATAGCTATAGAACCCAACTGGTGAAAGGATATGCTGAGTGCTGTCCTCAGTGGACCCTGAATGGATATGACCTTCTGCCTTGCTTTCATAGTATGTGTCAGGCAATTATGTTTAAATGGCTTTATCCTGAGAAAGTTCTGGGAAAGGGCTGCTCTGTTGATATTCATTACATGCTTACCAACACTTAGTTACATGTTTTTCTGATCATGAGTTTCTGAACTCAAACAGCCTTCCTTGGTTCACTACTTTCTTTGTTTTATTCATGAATAAAAGTACATTGAAACTGAAAGTTGTCTACAGCATTAGACTGTAGTTCACCTCATTTTTTAAGGTCTTCGAATCCCTGCTCACTAAGGCAGATCTATACAGGTCCATGAAAGTTGACAATATCCACCTTTGAATGGTCATAATACAGAGACCAGGGTGTTGTAGAACAGGGTAAGGGACATTCGTTTTTTCTCTCACAAAAATGTGATCATCATCAAGTGCTTGGAGGAAAGTGTTAGAAGGAAGGGAGGCCTCTATGAAGTCTGTCATGAGGAACAGAACAAAGCAAAGTTTTAGAGATGCATTTGCAATAATAGAATGTAAATCAGACATAGTGGCTACCTCCCAGAAAAATGCAAAGGGGTGAAGTTTAGTGAGACAGTATTCTGATCTTCAATGAATAAGAAAAAGCTGATGGGACACAATGTTTGCCTATGTTAAATCCAAGTGATGACACAGCTGTCTTTCATATTAGCTAATGCATAATTCATTGTGCCAGAAGATTTCATAAATAAAAATATAAAAAATTGATATTGAATTATTGAATAATCACAGCTTTAAAGATAATTACCTACAATTACTGTTAAACAATGGCTACAAAACTTATCATAACATTTGGCTGACAGGTGTTAAATAAAAGATTATGTAGTGTGGATAAAGAAATAAGCTTTTAAAGTTTGGGAGGATATGAGATTCAGGAAGGCTGCTACCTTTCCCAGGGTAATCTGATATGCAAAGGTAACAAGTTTTTCCCATGAAGACCTGGTTTTGAAACTCAGTGTGACCTATCACTTACATGAATGACCTCAGCAAGCTTCCCTGAGTTATTCATAAAGTATTCCTTAGGAGAGAGATTTATGAGAATGGGGCTGAGAAGCTTAAGCATATATTCCTTCCATAGTTCTCTTACTGAGATGAGAATATAAATAAATTGTTCCCCAACAGTTTCCTTTTTTTTTTTTGAGGCACCCAAGTAGCTAGGAAGGCCATGGCCCCTTAGAAAAAGAATGCTGATTTTATAGTCAAGTATTTATTTTATTGGGGTTATTTTAAAGTTAATTATGTAGATTACATAGTATAACTTGGCTCAAGTGATCTAAATGGGTGCCTTTGTTTCACTGGAGTGTTCCTGATAGAATTCCCCAGGAACAACACAGAAGTCTGGTTTAAACAGACTCAGATGCCAAGGCCTCTTCACTGACATCCACATTCAGGGGGTCTGGATCTGTCCTGTGCTGGTTTCCCAGATATCAGTCTGGGGTCCATGAGCTCCTCCTTGTTCAGGTCATCTGTTTCTGTGGATTTCACTAGCCTGGTCTACAAGGCCTCTGGTAGTACATCAGTATTTATCCCTAGCATACCAATGGCCTTTGGGAGCCCATTCAACATAGAGGGATACTCTGTCAGCCTAGACACACACGGGAGGGCCTAGGCCCTGCTCCAAATGATGAGACAGACTTTGAAGATCCCCCATGGAAGGTCTCAGCCTCCCTGGGGAGCAGAAAGGGGATATGGTAGGGAGTTAGTGGGGGGCAGGGGAGGAGGGGAGGGAGAGGGAACTGGGATTGACATGTAAAACAAGCTTGTTTCTAATTTAAATAAAAATAGAAACAACAGACTTAAATGAGACTGCTATTCCCTTTGACTTCCAGAGAAACCAAAGTACCTTTTATTACTGTGATGTAGCTTCTTTTTTCACAAAGCATGCCTGAATAGGGAATGGCACATGGATTTCAGAGTCCAACTTCCTCCTTCAAATACTTAAGATTCAATAACTACCAACCTGAGAATTCTCATTGTATCCTAGCAATATACCACGAACTAAAATATGGAAATTTCTCAGATTAAGAAACTCTTCTGTCTTTTAAAACCAGATTAAACCCATCATTTTCCTGCTTCCCTTTCTCCCTCCCTTTCTTTCTTTTTCTTCCTTCCTTTCTTCCTTCCTTTTATGCCTCCCTTCATTTCCTCTTTCCTTTTCTCCCTCTCTCCCTTTCTCCTTCCTTCCCCAGCTTCCCAAGGAACTGGCACCATAATATAATGGCTGGCTAAGATCCTATTTCTTTACCACTCTAAATTTCACCAGTAGTAAATAATGATTCTTACTTGGTTTTGGCATACAACAAAGTGCATGACTGAGTTTTGACTCAGTGGCTTGTGTTGACATTTCCAGGGTCCCAAGGCTACCCATCAAAATGCCTAGTTATCCCAGAGCCTTATATGAATTCGCATTATGGCTACATAATCCCTGCCTGTGTGTGGTGTTATGTAAGCCCCCCCACACATGTGCTCAGTGACCTTTAAAGGCAGACATGCCTTACTCACTTTCTCTCTCGCCATGTTTCTTGGAGCAGGCCTGGGCACACTGCCCCTCCCTACTCCTTTCTAATAAAACTCTTAAAGCGGGTTTTGCTGTATATCTTGTGGTCTGTTCTCGAGCATGGTAAATAACAGCGTGAATGACTGAATGAACAGAGCAGAAACAGTAAGTTCAGTGTCTTGGTTCCTTTCTACTGTGATAAAACAGTATAATCAAGACAATTTACAAAACAAAGCCTTTAACTGGGCTTACATTTCTCAGAGTGCTGGAATCCATGATGGCATGGTGACAGGAACAGCTGACAGCTCACATCTGGGACTATAAGTACAAGGCAGATAGCACCCTGGGAATGACAGTCTTCTGAAACCTCAAAGCCTATTCCAGGGACACTCTTCCTCCAGCAAGGCTACACCTCCTAATCTCCTCAATCAGTTAACAACTGTTGCAGATTGAAGGAGCACCTCCTGCAAAGCACCACAGGCAGGTATATGCTAACACTAGAAAAGGGAGATAAAAAGAAACCCAGGCAGCCTATCTTTTGCAAATGGTGGCAGAAACAGAATCCTGATGCTGGGCTAGTGGCCAAATACTCGTTTAGTATATATTTATGTACACCTTTTATCTTCATTTCAGAATCATAAGATTGAAGATAATAACTGAAAGTGTTCAGCGAATTCTTCCTTATATGGCTTACTGGTGATATTTACCCAGGATTCATCATTCCTTAGTCTCTTGTTAATATTGACCAAAAACCAGGTTGCATATGTGGAAAAATGCACCAGGTTTCTGAAAATTCCCTCAGTCTTTCTCATTGAACTCATCCTCCACAGTGTCCATTCAAAACAGTGTTCTTAATGTCCCCAGACATAAACAAGAGGGCCAGAGAACTCTAAGACAAATGGAAAGATTATAACGGAAAGCAACCACCAAAAGGCTAGTATTTTCCAGACCCTGGATAAAGTATTACTTTCAAGCATTATGTTACTTTAGTAATGAGAAAAAATAAATGTATTTGACAGTCCTCCACTAAGGTTTTAATTGGGGCTCCTGAATGTCACTCTCATGGAATATTTTTCTTAGATATTTGGTCTACTCCTTGCAAAGTCCACATTGTTTTGCAGATGGCAAGATAAACCTGTTTTTGAAGGCAAGGGAGGACCCCTGAACTGATTCCTCCCACAGAGACCCAGTAGCTACTCTTCCCAAGCATTCTGTCCTGTGTGCCAGGATGTTTCTTCTTGGAACTTGCCTTTTTTTTTCTGGGGAGCATCTATTTACAGATGATCTATCTTCCCCACAGCAAACTGCACCAAAGCCATGTTTCTACCTATCAGTGGACTCTCTCTGGACTTGGCCTTGTCTGCTCTGCTAGCAGCTCACAGCTCTTCATGACAACTGAGAGCAGCTTGGACTGCTACACAACCATTCAAGAAGCGACACAGTTTTTCAAAACAAGGCAGTTCTATTAATGTAAGTTTATTTACAGTTATAATAAAATTAATTGATTTTTATGGTCTTGCATCACAAAAGTTAATATCCCTATCTCTACTGAGAACACTCAAATAGGATCCTTTATGTAAATTGTGTCAGTGGGAATCATCATTTATGTTGGAAACATTCCCATCTCCATTTCAGACAATGGGCCATGGGTTCACATGGTTGAAACAGCCTGTGCAATTGTACCTCTGTCATAACTTTTAACAAGCATCCTTTTTTAGACAGAAGGAAACTTTAATGTATCGACATGAACCTGAACTGTGCCCTTGAAACGTTTTAGAAAGATGTGCCTTTGAGAATTGAAATGAGGTGGAATCCACGATTAACTACTTAATATGTAAATTATCTTCTCTCCTGTACCACCTGTAATGACTGCTGACTGGTATTAATGAGGTGGCGGTAGGTAGGAAACAAGGGTGCCCTTTCAAAGCCATAGGTGGTAGCAGCACACTGATTTATGATCTAAGGCTTATCTTTCTCCATTATCTGCATCAGTTGACAAGCCTTCCTTCCCCCACCTGTCTGACTGTTGCTTCACATCTGACAGCTAAGCTTTTCTCCACACCCACAGTACCATTTGCTTCTGTGCAAAGACCTAATCTCAGCCCAGTGATCCAGAAGTTGCACTCAGTCATTCTGCACAATAAAGATAACAGCTCCTGGCCAGGGCCCTATCTGCAAGCTTTCTAACCCAGTCATAAACTGTAGACTGGGAGCTTCAGAATCCTTTTCATTCAGCCTTAGTCTGTGTACTTGTTCAGCAGCGATAATAAACCTCGAGTAGAGATGCTTCAATGGTCAAACAGAACAGCATGTGACTTTCAACAAAGCCGAGATTGCTGTGGGGTTTTATTCTTTAAAAAATTTACACCGAAGCTTCTTCATCATCCAGCATCAAGCACAACCTATGACAAACTCAGAAGTCATATTTAATCGAAATATCATTTAGAAAGTGCTCCAGGAGGAGGAGGGGTGTGGAGTGCGGAGTGAATCCAGGCTTGTGCTGCAGTTAGAAACATGCACATTTTTGCATCACCTTCAGAAGGGAATTTTCTAAAATCTAACCCAATATTTAGCCTCATCTGCACTGAATGTTCTATTAGTGCCTGGGGTCCAGCTTTGCTTTGGCTACCAGCACTTGGATTAAATGCAAATATAAGGTTCAGCTCCAAACATACCTCCCAGGCCTCTGTGATTACTTCAGCAGGTGTCCTTCGCTCCTTGGCAGAAGTTTGTTAAGCCATAGGTTTGGGCTCAGTTTTACCTTCCCTCCCCCACCTACTTTCACTCACATTCCAGAACCATCCTACATCTAGGACGACATTGTCAAGCGGTTCTATCTGGCCACTGGTAAATAAGCCTGAAATGAGGTCTTCTAGCCCAGAAACAAAGTGTTTTTCTATCAGAATGCATTTTAGGCAAATAATAGTATTTCATTAACTATGTAGCCCCCAAGAATTGCCAGTGCTCAGCCTGAAAACAGACTGCACTTTCTGACAGTTAGACTATCTTATTTTTTACTATTACATTTAGAATGTGTTCTAATGAATGTGAAGGCAGCTTCCACATGGCAAAACAAGACTAAGCTGGGAACTGCTGCCTCCTGTCCCAAGGCTGACTAGTCCAGATCTATGCCAGCAACTTCATGCTCTTTAACTGAGGGCCTCTCTCTTGCTATCAGAAACCTACAGGTGTAGAGAAGACCTAATTACCAAAACTTTACTTGGCTACTGGACTGACCATTTCTTTTGTCCAACAGAGAAAAAAATCAGCTAAGAACCAGGAAGAAATTAGGATAAACAAAAGATACTTGGGAGATGGTGGGGAGGGAGGGGGATAGGGAGGTGGAGAGAGAGAATCAGAGAAGCAGAGAGACAGAGAAACAGAGAGAGGCAGCTAAAGAAAGCCTATAGTCACCATCCCCCATTTTTTTCTAATTTTCCCCATTTGTTCGCTCATAGGAATGCTGGGAATGTTTGCTGATGGGTAATCTTCCATAGAGTCAATGTTATTCACAAAGGCAACTGTTGTGCCCAGACTCTGAATTCCCCAAACCACCCAGAGACCAGATCCAATGCAAAACGCAAAAGCAGAGTCTTTTTAATTAAGAGTTAACGTGGGTCCTCTGTCCATCCCACACAGCTAGTGGAGTAAGAGGGACCCCGAATGGCAGTGGGGCAGGACATATATTGGGCATAGAGCAATGGGAGTATTTGGGGTCCACTAGTTGCATAGCAACAATCTCAGGGTTGGTGCACCTCTGTCTGGGGGAATCTGTCCTGAGTTGATTGGTCAGCTGCAGCTGCAGAAAGGTTGTTATGTTTAGAGACCATCCCAGGGCAATTTTCTAGTCCTGCATTCCACTATTACCAGTCAAGCATATCCAGAGCCGGCCAGCTGACTTTTGATTGGTTCCTTGACAAATGGAGGCTATGTGGCAGTTGCTTCCTAGTAATTAGGGCAAGATAGGGCAAGGTGGGGAGGGGGCCTCAGTACATGCTTCTGAGTCAGGGGCCTATGTCTTTTCTACAGCCTGTCATGACTGCCGAAGCATGGGCTGTGTAAGGGTCTGGGCCTGTCAGGAGGCACACTTTCTGGTGTGGGGTGTGTGTCCATAGGAGGTGACTCTTTCATTAGGAGCAGAAGCAGATCTCATTACTTGGGTGTCCCATCCTTGCAGGACTTAGTGGTTTTGTTTTAACTATTACAAAATAAATAGCTCTGTTGAAGAAATATTTAGTGTTGGGAAATCTGAAGATTCTTGGGGTTTTCTAGGTGTGCCTTTTGTGAATCTACTGAGATAGAGCTCACGTGTGGTATCTCTTCTCGAAAGTATTGCTTTACCTGTGTGTGTTTGTGTGTGTGTGTGTGTGTGTGTGTGTGTGTGTGTGTGTGTGTGTGTGTGTGTGCATGTGTGTACCACAGCATGCTCATGCTATAGAATGAGCATAGAGGCCAGAGGATAACTTGTACGAGTGATTCTCTCCGTCTCCCATTGAAGAACTAGTGAGGGAACACAGGCCATTAGGATTGATAGCAAGTGCCCTTTTACCTGCTGAACCATCTTTACAGCCTTTGATGTCTATTTTTTAATATTCCTTTTAGTTCTTTAGATCATTATATAATTGCATCTTTTCCCCTTTTTCCTTCTTCCCTCCCCCTATCCCATATATCACTCCTTGCTCTTATTCCAACTCCATGGCCTCTCTTTTTATTACTTGTTCACATACACACACACTCACACACACACACATACCTACACACACACACTCATACACACATACCTACACACACACACACACACACACACACACACACACAGACACACAGACAGACACACACACACACACACACACACACACACACACACACACTATTTGGGATAGATTCATAGGGCTGTGATATTCATGGGTATAGATTACTGGGGATAGATACTTAGATTATAGTGTGAAGTTTCTTTGCTCATGCATTAGATAATTTTCCTGCCTTCCTCTCACACATCCACAGGCCAGGTGCAAGCTGTCTAGTACTTAAGGAGGATCCGGTCCAGCCATTTGACAATGAACTCCCTTCTATCTGTGCTGACTATATTTTGTGGTAAATGTTATCTTCAGTTTTATTATAGCTAAATCTATCTAGATAAGTATTGGCTTAATAGACTCTTGGAGCTCAATGTTCTATGTGTACATTGTAGAAATTTGCTACCCAAATATTCTTTTGAATTCTTATCACTTTGGTTTTTCCATCTCTTCCTCCTCTTTTCATCTCAATCTTCCCAGAAGTTCTACAGCAGGAATGAGATAAATGTGTATCCATTTAGGAGAGGGAGAGAGTACATTACAGTGTAGTCTGCAAAAGTAGCTGACTGGAACAAAGGGGAAACTTTATATTTCAGGTATGGTTAAAGTCAAAACACTAGATCATTTCCTTATTTTTTTTCAAAGTGAAGCTGTTCACAGCTTTGTATTATTTGCTGTTTTGGTTATTACTTATTTTGGCAAATTTCTATTAAGAAATCAAATTAATATTGAGGTAAAAAACATTCCAAATATAGTAGTCATTTTTTGTACTGCTTGTTCTCAGGATCATTTATCGTTTGGGCCTCTCCTTGCATATGAATAATAAAATCACTAAGCAGACCCAGAATTAAGATAAGATAGAGCTGTCTGTGGAAACCAAGGCACAACAAAGTAGGCCATTCAAGAGATGCTGGCTGCTGAAGGGTCAGGACATGAATCCTGTGCTGGTTTCAATGCTTGCTTGTGAGATCTTCTCTGTATTGTTTCTCAAGTGCTATGAATTCAACGTGTGTGTTTTAAAATGGTTCAAAAGCACACAGAGAGAGGCTTTGTGACCATGTAGTGTCTGGGCTCCCCATTCATGTAAGATCAGATCCCACTGGCCTGGGGGCAATGCCTGGGCTTCCCATTCATGTAAGATCAGATCCCACTAGCCTGGAATAGGTGTCAGGAGACAGGAGACTTTTTTTCTTTTCTTTCACAATAGTTTTCATTAATGCTGAGGGTCATGGTCTGTGGACAGTGTTTGAGAAACAGTAGTTTATGGTCAAGTGAGAAAATATAGTGAAGCTATGAAGAGCAAAGGCCCAGGAACTGGATAGCTTAAGCTGCGTTCTGTTCACTCTGGCTGTGGGCAAGGTGTTTAAACTAAGGATTCTAACTTCTACAGTGTGGGCTTTTGATGATCATTAAGCTTCTTAAAACCTTTCAATGGTAAATAAATGGTGGGTGCATAGTCACTTCTTAGTTTCCGTTGGTTCTCAGTGCAGCTTAGTAACTCATCATTAGTTCAAGTGTGTCCGCAGACACCACAAACAGATCAGAAACCTGTCTCCCTTGCTCAGTAAAGAATGACCTGTCCTTTGTTTCTAAAATCTGTTAGTTTCCCTTTTCATTTTAACTTTACAATCATTTTCCAAATCTTCAACTGTAGTTCTTGGGCTCCTGCCTTCCTCCCTCCATTTGAAAGAACAGTAATCTATTTTTCTGTCATCTGTATTCCCCACTGAGGAGACCTGATTGTAGAGCATTAAATTGGGTCAGTTGAGGGAAAGGAAAGGAGTGTGGGGAAAGATAAAAGGCTTTTACTGAAATCTGAGATTAAATTCTCACCGGTTTGTGGTTTTGTGGAAGTGTCACCCAGCCCTTTGTTCTCTGCGTTTTCTTCAGCACTAATGTGTTTAAGTGACATAAAGGTGATGTTATTTCTCTCTTCTTGGCATAGTTGTCGTTCTTTCTCTTCTTTCCAATGATGACAGACAAGCGCCTCAGAGAATATTCAGAAGCCTTTGTAGTAGAAGAGAACTGAAAATGAACCAATACCTCTTGTTAAAAGAAATAGTGACTGAATAGCATGGGGAGAGTGAGGAGTTCACCTTTAGATGTTCTAATACTTGATTTATTAACCAGGGAAAGTAAATGCTCTAATTTATATCTAGAAATTTAGTGCCTCAGTCTGGTGCAGGAATAAAATTCAAAACGGGACTGGAAAACAATGTGTTCTGCGTGGTGAATCCATTTCACAGTGCAGTTGTGTCCCCTGGGTCCTTGGCCATGCATGTCTGCTCCCCTGATTTGAAGACTATGATGATGAAAGGGCGGTGGGATAGATAGTTATTGTCTTGTCAGAGCAGTCTGGATCTGCCCAGGAGATTCTTTCCACTCCAAGATGGGCCCCATCATAGCTGCTTTTTAGTTTGTCTTCAGGATAACATTCTTTGCCCTTCCATGGAGTCAGCATTCTACCTTGTGGGAGACCATGTCTTTGTCACCACGGTACACACCAAGTTAACTGACCCATACACTTCCAGGGATGCCCCTGTCTCACATGTCACTCGAGGAGAAGTTGGATTGCAGAGGCTACCATATCTGGGTTTCTGTGCATTGTAGGCATGTGAACCATCTCCACAGTCATAACTTTCAATGTTAAAAGAAATTTATACTGAAAACAAATGCTGAATCCATCTGCTATATCTCATTAGTCGATGTTAACCCTTGTTTCTATCAACCAAAAAATAAAGTCTTAAAATTTGCCAATCAGATACATCCTAAGTTTTGTTTGAGTTCTTTATGTATTCTGGTTACTAATCCTCAGTTGTGCGTGTAGCTGTCAAATACTTTCTTCCGTTTTGTAAGCTTACCCTTTACTCCATTAACTCCTTTGCTGTACAGAAGTTTTTTAGTTTTATGAAGTCTCATTTGTCAATTGTTGATTTTATTGCATGAGTTACTCAAGTCCTATTTACAGAGTCTATTCCTATGCCTTTATGCTGTAACATTCTTCCTACTTTCTTTTAGCAGTTACAGGTTTGACAAGGCAGATTTTGGTCCATATGGAGTTCATTTTTGTGCAAGGTTAGGGAAAAGGGTAGATTAAAATGAACATGCAAAAGCATATAAGCTACATACTAATGCTTATGCTGATTTAAAACATATAGAAAGTTTCAGCATAGTCCAACACTGGAACTTTAAAAGTATTTTGTCTTTTCTTTCCTTTTTATTGAGGTATAATTCACAAATAACAAGATTAATAAAGCAAGCTCAGTGACAAAGAATAAATAGTTTCCTTTTTAACCTTTTCATTTCTGTTATTTTCTTGAAACTTAACCTGAGTGTTGGGGTTGTGTTTTATTTCCATTGGACTGATTTGTGCGAAGGGGTGGATGTTTGTTGCCTATCCTGAAGCAGAGTATGTCCCATTTCTTCCTCCTCTCCAGGCTGCTCAACTCTGCACTTTCCCCTCCTAGGACTTTACATCAATGTACCATGGGGCAAGGCCTTGTGAACAGGTGTCAAAGAAATTCAGAAAAGCACAGGGGTATACTTGGAAAACCTATATTCCACTAAGGTGGAAAATTTCAAAGAAATAGATAAAGTCTTAGATACACAACACACCTAAGTTAAGCCAGAATGAGATTGGTAATTTAAACAGTATATAACAAGCACAGAGGTCGAGGCAGCAAATGAAACAATTCTGCCACCTGAAAAGAATTCCATGTCCGGATGGTGCCAGCTGAATTCACCAGCTCTTCAATGAAGAGCTACAACCAGTGCTCCTCAGATTAATTTATTAAATAGAAAAAGAAGGAACACTTCTAAACTCTTGATTTAAATACATACATATACATATTAAATATATATCTTTATAATAATATATTACTATTAATACATACATAAACTAAAACACTTATATGAATTTTTATCATGTAAGTCTTTCACTTGCTTGGTTAGAGTTTAAGATGTTTTATATTATTGTGAAAGGTGTTGTCTCCCTGACTTCTTTCTCAGTCCATTTGCCATCTGTATCTAGTAGGGCTACTGATTTTTTGTGAGTTAATCTTGTATCCAGACACTTTGCTGAAAGTGCTTATCAGCTATAGGAGTTCCCAGGTGGAATCACTTTTTTGAGTCACTTATGTATATTATCATAGTATCTGCATGTAGGATATTTTGACTTTTTCCTTTCCAATTTGTGTCCTCTTGTTTGCTTCAGTTGTCTCATTGCTCTAGCTAGAACTTCAAGTACTATATTGTGTAGATATGGAGAGAGGGGAGAAACTTGTATTGTTCCTGATTTTAGTGGAATTGTTTTTGAGTTTCTCCGTTTAATTTGATGTTAGTTACAGGCTTGGTGTAAATTGCTATTATTATGTTTATGGATGTCCATGTATTCCTAATCTCTTTCTATAAACACAATGTAGCTCCAATATTAAAGCCAGATGAACATACAGCAGAAAACATAACTGCATCATAGCTTTCTTCTCCATCATCTGGCTTTTACAACCTTTCTCCTCCCTCTTCTGCAATGTTCCCTGAATCTGGGAGGAGGAAGGTTTTTATATAGATGTCCCATTTAGGCCTGAGCATGCCACAGTCTCTTGTTCTGTATACTTTAACCAGTTTGACTTTGTAGGTTACTGTGCTTGCTTCCACTTACTGTAAAAAGCTAATTTCCCCCAAGTGTGCATTGTAAGACTGTAAACTACAAGTGTGTCATTTTGTATATATATTTTCAACATGGATGAAAGTGAAGATGATCATGTTAAACAAAGTAAGCCAGATTCAAACAAAAAATATATTTTCTTTTGTTTGTGGAATCTAGTTTTAAACACACACACACACACACACACACACACACACACACACACACACACACACACACGACATTAAAGCCTAAGAGGGGATATTTGGGGAAAGGAAGATGACCAGTAAAGGAGGAAAAGGACCATAGTTGTAATGGGGAAGAAGACAGCAAAGTACATTCCGTAGATGCATGAAAATGTCATAATGGAAGCCATGTACAGTGATTATGTACTAGTAATAAATTTTCTAAACTCTATATGGTTACTACAATATGGGTTTTCCATGATGACTGGTAGTAGCTATCATCTTTTAGCATACTTATTGTCTATTTAATATCTTTTTCAGGGAAGGGTCTTTTAATATTTTTGTTCAATTTTAGAAAATAGGTTATTTGGTTTGTTGTTACTTTTTGTATATTATAGATATTAAAACTATATTAGATACATGAGTTACAAATAGTTCCCTCCCTTCCACATGTTGTCTTCTCAATTATTTATTTTGTTGTGTAGAAGCTTTTAATATTTGATGGAATTGATTTGCCTATTTTTTGTTCTTTTTTTCATATAAAAATGTATTGCCCGATACAATGCTATGAAGGTTTTGCAGGCTTCTTTTTATAAGTTTTACAGTAATGGGTTTATGTCCTTAGTCTGTCATTGAATTAAGACGATATAATATCCAACTTAATTTGGCTGAGGGTTGTTTGACCCTATGCAGGAGGGCTAATTTTCTCCTGTCGCGGTTGTCTACATTTCTATCTATACTGTCCCATATGGTTTTGGTTACTATAGGTGTTATACACTGTGTATTTTTTATCTCTCAAGGCCATGCACTAAAGCACTTATCCCTGGTGTGAATGTTAGAGGAAAGACCTGTTTAATAGTAGGATGAGTATCAGGGATGTCACACTAACCAGACATGGGTGGCACTCCTGTAAAAGGAATGGTGTTGCTTTCCAGATGTTAATAATGAATAAATCATGAAAATACATTGGGACGTCATGGCTGCCTGTAGGAAAGGAAAAGGACTTTGAGCAGGACATGAGTGGCTGGCACCAAGATCTTAGGTGTCACAAACTCTAGAACTGTGACAAAGCCAGGGTTTATCTTTTGATACAACCTATTTTGTGGTATTTTGTTCTATCAGTTCGTACAGTCTACAGCAATGTTTGGAAGACAGGAAAAGTAGGGCCTCTAACTTTATCTGTCTTAAAACTGCTTTGCAACTGAAGGTCCTTTGAGATTACAGAGGAATATTAGTATGGTTCTCATACTTCAGGACGAAACCATGTCTCTGGTATGTTGTAGAATCAGTACTGAATCTGTAACTCTCTGGGTAGGCTGGGCTTGTCAACAGTATTAAGTCTTTCAATCTATGAACTTAGGATCCCATGCCATTCAGTAATGTCTGCTTCAATTGAGTTCAGAAATACTTTATAGCTTTCAGGGTACAAGCCTGTTACATTATTGTTAATTCTTCAGCTTCTTTTCTTTTTGAAGCTATTATAATGGGGCTGTTTTCTGATTTCTTTTGATTTTTTTTTATTTTCAACTTTTAAAATACAATTGGATTTTGTATGCTAATGCTCTGTCTTACAATGTTGCTGAATCACTTGTTAGTGATTATAGTATGTATGAAACCTTGAAGTTCTTCTATGTATGAGACCATGCTATCTGTGAACAGACAGCATTTTGACTTAATCTCTTCAGTGTGAACATGGAAATTCTTTTTCTTGATAAGTGTCTCATAAACATCATTCAGCACAATATTGGTTTGAAATGGCAGTCATGGGAATCTTTGCATTGTTTATAATCTAAGTATCTCAGGCCATTATCATTCTGCCTTTATTTCCTCCTGTTTCTGAGTGTTTCACTAGCAAAGCTACAACACTGTTACTTTTGAAGATGAAGGAAGGACTCCTAAGTGAAGGATGTAGGAGGTTCCTAGAACAGTGAAGGCAGTGAGAGGATTTCACCTGAGATTTTCAAGAATGTGGCCAGGCCTTGGCCAAAATAAAAATGGAAATCTAGTGAGACTGTGATGAACTTCTAAGTCATAGCACTGTGTGGTGATAACTTGTGGTGTTAACAAATTCTGGTGTAAATTGTTGTAAAAGTAAAGAAAATGAATATATTTTTGTTTGTCTCCATATTGATAGTTTTTCTCCAAATGACCAGACTTGGATAAAATGGAATCACAGTTCACACTTCTTGACAGTTTGCAGAGCCCCATGTATTCCCACCTACCGCTCCCACTTGGCCAAGAAGTATTTAATACTGTCTCCTAAAACTTTTTACTAAGCTCCAGGGAAGTGAGGTGAATGAAAAACTAATTCCCTAATATACATTAATTCCATAATATACATCTGTTAAGTTTGGTGGCTTCCTCAAGGTAATACAATAACTTTTTCAATTCAAATTCAGGACTGTTTCCAATAAGAAAATCTTAGAAAAACAGCAGATTTATTTGATTGGCTATCAGTTTTGATGTAATTTAAAATCCCACTATCACTTTCTATTTGTAACATAACTGTGGATATGTCACTGTGATTTTAATGTCTATGTTTCCTGCAAAATGAAAAACAAATGAATAACTAGATGATGAAAGGGTGAGTGAAACATGGACAAGCACCCCTACAAGTCCTGGGAAAAGTTTATAAACAAATGCTAAGATAGCATCTATTATTCTAGAGACAGGATCATCTGGTCTAACGATACATTGATTGTAATGGACATGATATTTAGCAAATAACCGTTAATAGGCAGTGGTGTCAGAGCTGTTGAGTACACAGAACAGTTATAGTAGCAGACAGTCTCTGGCTATACAGAGTGCTGACCTCAAGTATCATCTGCTCGTTATCCTATTTGCTGAAAAGTTATTCTCCTTGCTACAATTGCACAGATGTTTCACAGATGTCTTTAAGGATATATTTTATAGCTTGTTATTAAGCTAACTTCTGTGCACGATGGGATTTTACCATAGCATATTAATGGGAACATTATAGAATTGTAAATAAATATGTTTGTGACAGTCAAGATGAAGAACAGAACTATGAAAATGGTTTAAAATCTAATTAACATTTTAACAATAAAATGCTTGCTGCCTTGATACCACAAGTCTCAGTTAGTAGATAAAATGAAGAATTCCCAAGTGGGTTGAAGAGTGAATGAAACTCTGTCATTAATATTTAATGGGATATGCCAGATTTTACCACCACTTGAAAGGAAGCAAATAGGGGTTACCATACGAATAACCTTGATTGGAAAATGGGCAAAATGCAACACAAACTGTTCTTCAGACAGTCTTGCAAGTATTAGTGAGATGTTCAGCTATTGTTTCTAGATAACCTCCTGACAGCAGAGGAAAAATGACAGTGTGTTTATGTAGGAGTAGCCACGTATGCCTAATACAATCGGAAAATTACAAGAATGGCATAGAAATTCTGCAGGTAAATATATTCTTATTGCCTTATAGCAGAATTACTCCTTGAAAAATCCGCAAATGCTCATGCTATTTATAGCTTTAACAAAGCATCCAGTCCCACTATGTAAAGATATGATGGCCTCAGTGATACTCTTACTATTTGAATTTAATATGCTATTTTGCATTTTAGTGAAAGGGCTCTTTTGTGTCTTGGCTCTAGCATATTTAAACATTGCATTTTGGTGACCTGATCTTGCACAAATTAGAATAGTTTTTTTTTAAATAATTTTCCATTGTTGTTACAAAAAGATACTTTAATCCCTGAAAAATATCACTCACACATACTCGTCTTTATTCCACATCAAGAACACAAACAGAAAGCTGCAAGGAGATTACACTTATTACATGGACTCTTTAAGTACAAGGAGGCAGCGCTGTAGATTTCCTTGCCCATTGAAATAGGGAGAGCTGTAACATGGGGTTTCAAAGGATTTTAAGATATCATTATTTGTTGAAGTGCAATAAAAAGGAAACAGTTGTAGGTATGTAAATGTAAAAATTACAATATCAGTCTGAGAATGTAGAGAAAAGTCGTGCATAATTTTTTATTATTTAAAACGATTTGGCAATATTTAAATCGAAAAACAAATACCCAGTATTTTAATCACCCAAGTATAAAATCAGTGAAAATGCTCAAACTGCACTTTATAGCCAGTTAGCACAGAAGGAAATCAGAAATGGCAGGAGAAGAAGAGACAAAGAAGGGGAGCGCTAAGAAAGATAAACAAGTGCACTGAGATTTGTCTCAGAAGAGATGGCATGTAGAAGAAGGGTAAATGAGGAAGGACGGAGATGCCCGTCTGCTGAAAATGCTCTCAGATTCCTATTCTTCTGAGATAAAAACAAAATGAAGCAACAGCAAAAAACAGACTTAAAAGAAGAGATCCAGAGAAAGAAGTGGCCCTGTCTGTTGTCACCCCAGTCCTTTGTGTCTCATGTCATGACATCAGGCCTTGGTTCTTATGGTTTATAGCTGTGCCTTCAGCCCTCTTCAGTGTTCTATAAACCCTAACTCACTTCTTAATCTCTGAAATTCAACGCTCCTAACCACAAAGAGTTGAAATACCCAAGGAAGAAACTATAAAGAGAAACTGACAAACCCACAAACACAGGAGGAGTTTTAATGTACCCTTCTTTGAAACTGGAAACAAACAGACAGACCTGAAGAATCTGAGATTTGAATAAACCACAGGAAGCATATTTTAATAAATATGGATAGAAGCTTGCATCCACCACAGACAATGAACATTATTTAAGATACACACAAGTTAGTTTCAAAATTGTTCTTGTGCAGGGCTACAGTGGAAATATCAATAAATTAAAATATTTGAGAAACCCAGGAATTGGAAATTTCCTCTTCCCCATTATGCAGGATGATTGGTTTTGACATCATGATTATAAACAATTAAATGGAAAATTAATTAGAAATCAGGAGGTATTGATAAGTCAGCAATTTCAATTATTATATACAAGGCTTTAGAGGACATAGTTAAGATAGATCTCAAAGAATAGCACTAGTTTATATATCCATATGATGACAATATGATTATTTAAGATACAATTTAGTTATTAATTTAAAGTATGTATGAAACATACAATGAAACAACAATGAAAATTAGGAAATGAGAGAGAAGGAAATTAAGGAATTTGGAAAAATTAATGAAGTAGGAAAAAGTTTCTCAAAAAATATCATTAATAAAATTGAAGCTAACTGAAAAATTAATGATGACATAGTCAAACATCTTCCCAATATAATTAAATGAGTAACTAATACAGGTTCAAGTAAACAGGTTTTCTGCTGAATGAGATAGATGTAAGTTCAAATATAAGTTATAATTAGATGATTTTCCACAATCACAAGAACTTCCAATAATCCTCACTTCCATAGAATTTTTAACTCAAAAAATGTAAAAATATTCAAGATTATAAAGTATAGTGACTCAAGGTAAAATTGAAAACAAGGTAGAAATACTACAGTTGTTGAAAACTCCTGGCCATGTATCCAACCACCCACATGATTTTTATGAAGGCTTGTTCATTGTTACATTATTATCAGTATTTATTATTTAGCTATATAAGTATAGAAAAATCTTAGGCAAACTTCTCATAATATGCACAAGGGAAATTTTCCAAACAATATGGCTGTGGCCATCTCATTGGTTAACTTACAGAAAAGAAGGTAAGACTCTATTGCTGAGTCACACTCTTCAGACACAGGCATTTGGAGCATCAAGGAGCTGAACTGGCACTGGCATGGAAGCCTCCATACTAAGGACTAACTCTCACAGCAATGGATGGAGCCATGGAAACTGACAAGGGAGGAAGGCAGTCAATAATTCTTATCCAGCTATAATGCCTTTGAACTAGCAAACATGGCCACAGCTAAACACTGAACTGAACTGAAACTCAGTTGCAGAGAGGGAGGAGTGATGAGCAAAGGGGTCAAGAACAGGCTGGTGAAACCCACAGAAATAGCTGACCCGAGCAAGTGGTTGCTCATGGACCCCAGACTGATAGCTGGGAAACCAGCATAGGACTGACCCAGAACCAACCCCCCTCCCCCACACACATAGATGTAAGTTTGGAAGTCTGGTTATTCTATGGGGCCTCTAGTAGTGGATCAGTATTTATCCTTAGCATACAAATGGAATTTAGGATCCCATTCCACATAGAGGGCTACTCTCTCAGCCTAGACACACAGGGGAGGGTCTAGGCCCTGTTCCAAATGATATGGCAGACTTTGAAGATCCCCCTGGAAGGCCTCACCCTCTCTGGGGAGCAGAAAGGGTATGGGATAGGTAGGGTGCAATTGGGGGCATGGGAGAAGGGAAGGGAGAGGGAACTGGGATTGACATGTAAAAAAAGCTTGTTTTTAATTTAAATAAAAAATAGAAAAAATAAAAAAATAGAAAAAAAATACTAAAGGTATAATAATGACACTTATCCTGGGGGTAACCAACAGCCATCTACTTGACCAAAGGCTCACTCAAAAGGAGGGAATTCATGCCTGGCACTCTAAACCTAATCCACTCCCTGTGGCTGATGAGGCCATGAAACCTAGAGGAGAACCTACCACTGCCACTTTCCTAGCATAATTTCTCATTGCATTCTAAATGTACCCTTATACCCAGAGATAATGTGCAGCTCCCACCTCTTCATCAGAGAAGTTTTACTTTTTCTTGTCCCCCTTTATTTCTTCAGTAGGAGACCACTATAGAAAGCCACAGTTAGTAAAAATACAGAGAAGTGACTGTGGGGTGCCCATCCCTAGTTGGTAGGTACATCTATAACAGATCCTACATATTATAGTGACATATTATTCATGATTTATTAAAGCTTGCCTGAGGATTCAGAAGACAAAGTTAGCCTCAAGCCATTGAAGCCAGGCACACACCTTTAATCCCAGCAGCCAGAAGCTAGGAGGTGATGGTACCCACCTTTAATCCTAGGAATCAGGATTAAGAGGTAGATGAATTTTTCTGCATTCAAGGCCATCCAGGGATACATGAGATTGAATCAGTCTAAAACCGTAATGGAGCTCACATCTTTAATCCCAGAATTAGGGAAGTATATAAGACAAGAGCAAAGTCAGTATCAGGTGTTGGTTCTCCAACCACACTGAAGATAGGAAGGTTCAGTATTAAGGATTCATTCTCCAGCCACCTTGAGGATAGGAAGATATTGAAGTCTCAGGATTCTCCAGTCACACTGAGGAGAGGCAGTAAGTCAGCCCATTCATCATCAGGTGGTAGAAAGAGCTAGTGGCCAGCTACTTTGCTTATCTGACCTTCAGTTTGAAGTTTGAACCCTAATATCAGTCTCTGGATCTTTTATTTTTCCTGTTATACTGCCTAAGGCTCACGGGGAGTAGAGAGATAATAAGGGTCAGGTTATCAGAATTGGAGGCTTGCTGAGAGACAATGTCTTCTCAAAACAAAGGCAGGTGAGAGGCAAGGGAGGGCAAATATGATTAAAATACAATATATGAAAATTTCAAAAAATAAAAATATCATATTAAAAAGCTACTAAATTCATTATGTTAATGTCATGTATGCACTGTAATTTAAAGAGAGGATAACAGGTAAGAAACAATATGATACCATTCACAATTAAATTTTAGCATGAAGAGTTGAGTAATATATCAAGAACAACTGTTTCATGGTTACATAGGTTTTATTTCTGGAATGTAAAATCACTAAAATTCCTAAAGGAACATCCAGTTAAAAAAATGTATACAATGATTTCTTCCCACTAGCTCTAAAAATCATGTATTAAAATACCAGTGACAGGGAAATTAAAAACACAGAACGATGTTGCCAAGGCTGACAAGAGAGAAGCAACAAGGAAAACATCAGCGAAACTTTCAAAATTGAGAGTGATTGAATGCTCCATGACCTCTAGAAGACAGCCGGAAGCAAAACTTGTGTGGATGAGAGAAACAGGCTAAGCCAAGTGGGTGAGCTTTTAAAATCCAAAAACTGCTTTATACCCCTCCTCCAAGTTTACCCAGGAGATAACTATTTCACCTTCCTGGGGCCCTCCATGTGTGTCCATCTTATGGTCCCTCTTTTTATGTAGCTTCTCTGGGGTTGTGGATTATTAGCCTGGTTATCCCTTGCTTTACGTCTAATATCCACTTATGAGTGAGTACATACCATGGATTTTTTTTTGTGACTGGGTCACCTCACTCAGGATGGGTTTTTCTAGTTCCATCCATTTGTCTGCCAATTTCAAGACGTCATTTTTTTTTTTTCCTGCTGAGTAGTACTCTATTGTGTAGATGTACCACATTTACTTATCCGTTCCTTTTGGCACAATCATACTACAAGGCTATTTGCTCAAGAGTGTTATTGCTGAGTCTTGAAGTGGATTCATTCTTAATTTTCTGAGAAACTGCCATACTGTTTTCCAAAATGGCTAAATAAGGTTATACTCCCACCAGTAATGGAGAAGTGCTCCCTTTACTATAATCCTCTCCAGCATACAATGGGAACATGAGGGACCAAAAAGACTTGAGTTGGGGGAGGGGCAGAAGAGGGAAGCAATGAAAGAGACATCTTGATAGAGGGAGCCATTATGGGGTTAGGGAAAAACCTGGTGCTAGAGAAATTCTTGGGAATCCACAAGGATGACCCCAAGCAATAGTGGAGTGGGTGCCTGAACAGTCCTCCCCTTTTAACGAGATTAGTGACTACCCTATTTATCATCGTAGAACCTACATACAGTAAGTGATGGAAGCAGATGCAGTGACCCACAGCCAACCACTGGGCTGAGCTGCTGGAGTTCAGTTGATGAGAGGGAGGGAGGAGGGATCATGTGAACAAGTGGGGATCAAGATCATGATGAAGAAAACCACAGAGACAGCTGACCGGAGCTAGTGGGAGCTCACTAACCATGGACTGACAGCTGGGGAATCTGCATGGGACCAACTAGATCCTCTGAATGTGGGTGACAGTTATGTGACTTGATCTGTTGGGGGGGCACTGGCAGTGGCACCAGGACCTATACCAGGTGTATGAACTGGTTTTTTGGAGCACACTCCCTGTGATGGGATAGCTTGCTTTACCTTGATACAGGGGAGAGGAGCTTGGTCTTGCCTCAGCTTGGTATGCCAGGCATTGCTACCCTCTCTGAGGAGTGGATGGGATGGGAAAATGGATGACAGGAAAAGGTGAGGCAGGGCAACTTGGGTTGGTATGTAAAATGAAAAACATTTTTTTTTAATAAGGAAAAAAATCCTAGTACTGGGCTTGCTAGCTATTGGTAAACCTTGAAAATTGGCTCAAGGACTATTCCAGAAGGAAAGCCACATATCACCTCCCCTGCTCCACCCAGCCTCCTACTCAGAGGGGTTCACAGGGAGTGGCACTCCTCTTCAGAGCTGCTTTTCAATTACAGAAGCCAACCAGGCTTACCTGAAAGTTAGGGTTAGTCAAACATAGCCCCCCAAGTGAGAGACTCTTACTTCTCACTTCCCCTTTTGTTTAGGAAATACTGTCAGTCAGGATTACCCCTGTCTGACTGGAAGATGGAAAGAAATATTGATTTAGACATTGACAACTGTGTGTGTATTCACCTATGCATGTGTGTCTCTGTGTGTGTATGTGTGTGTTGGGCATGCATGTAACCCATGTGTGCACAAGTTCATGTATTTTGTGCTTTCCAAAGGCAACACACCAAATATTATGTTATTTAACAATAGACTAAGGCAATAAAGTGTGAAGCAATAGTCAGAAGATTAAGAATTTATTTTGTGACAATATATGTTAAGTAATTAAGACGATTCTTTAAAAGGTTAAAAGGCATTATTCACTAATTCTTGAAATAGGCAATAATTGAGCCTGTAACAAATGCAAATTTATTAAACTGTGGTTGGTGTTGCTTTTTAAAGAACAATTGACATGCTTTTATGGGGAGAGAACTGGAATTATGGACAGTTGTGGGCTGCCTTGTGGGTGCTGGAAATGGAACCTGGGTCCTCTGAAAGGGCACCCAGCGTTCTTAACATCTAAGCCATCTCACCAGCCCTCACTTTGTTTCTTTTAAGAGCATAGCATAATGGAAACTAATTGCAAACTTTTGTGTAGTCACATTCTTTAAAGAAAAACAAATTAGAAATGCAGAATTATTTATCAATAATTTATTTATCAATCAAAAGAATTGTGATTTTTTAAAACACAGTAATACCACGTATTTGTGGGCAACTGGCACTCCTTCTAATTCAGATTAATCACAAACATGATCCAGTTTGCTTCTTACAAGACCATCCATATATATCCTACTGCATTCGGTGCTGTCATAACCCAGAACCCTGACTAGGGATTGAGAGGGAATGAAAGAACAGATACACAGACACATTTCAAAAGTGCTTTCTGTATCATGAAGATTCCTCTATGGCACCTTTATCATAACTTAAATATTGCTATTGAATGTTTTGTTGGGGAAGCCATCTTTTCCTCCACATTCCCCTCTAGATATTGGGGCATATCTCTGTTCCCATGACAGCACCTATTATGCCTAGAAATCTTGACTCTTCTTATTGCATTCATTTCTCTCCCATTTAGATCAATATTCCTTCCCCTTTGTACTCACTACCTAATGCCCAACCTAGCAGTGGCACTTTTCATACCTGTTCACCTCTCTCTCTCTCTCTCTCTCTCTCTCTCTCTCTCTCTCTCTCTCTCTCTCTTTCTCTTTCTCTCCTTGGTTTTTCTAGACAGGGTTTCTCTATGTAGCTTTGGAGCCTATCCTGTAGAACACTCACTCTGTAGAACAGGCTGGCCTCGAACTCACAGAGATCCACCTGCCTCTGCCTCCCAAGTGCTGGGATTAAAGGCGTGCACCACCAATGCACCAATGTTCACTTCTCTTAAAGTCATTTATTTACAGGTTTCTGGAGTTGAGCTCTCCCCTCCCCTGTTTGTTGTTCCCTCCCAGTCTCCCTCATTTTGTCATCTTCTTTCAAACATTATCCAGGGCAGTGCTTCAGCATGTGTCACTGTTCTTGGATTAAGTTTGCAAGTGTTTTAATGAATATTTTTGAATCAATTTTCACGAGGGAAATTGGTCTGTAATTCTCTTTCTTTGTTGAGTCTTTCTGAGGTTTGGGTCTCAGGGTGACTGTGGTCTCATAAACTGAATTTGGCATTGTTCCTTCTGTTTCTGTGTTGTGAATAATTTGAGGAGTATAGGTCTTCTTTGAAAGTCTGGCCCTGACTTTTTTGATAGGTAAACTTTTTTTCCCATTTTTTATTTTTGATTTTATTTTATATTCCAACTACAGTTCTTCCTCCAACCCTTCCTTCTACCCCCTCACTTCCTCCCACCCTCCTCATTTCCCCCCCAGCCTACGCCCAGACGATTCCTCCTCATAGGTAAGGGCTCCCAAGAGGAGTCAACATAGTCTACTACAATAGGTTGGGTCAGATCCCAGCCCTTCTCTCACACATGAAGACTGAGTATGGCATCCCACCATAGTGAATGGGCTCTAACAAGCTTGCTCCTGTACTGGATTATATCATGGTCTTACTGCCACTGAGCATGGCATCTTTCTATAAGGAATGGATTCCAACAAGCTATTTCATGTACTAGGTGTGTATACTGGTCCCACTGCCAGGGGCTCCCTTATTGTCCAGCCTTCACAACTGTCTCCCACATATGGGAGTCTCCACATTGTAATTCTGGAGTTTATGAGTTTCCACAAGCTTGGTTAAGCTGTCTCTGTAGATTTCTCCATTATGATCTTGACCTCCCTTACCCATATGTTCCTTCCTTCCCTTCTTCACCTGGATTCCTGGAGTTCAGTCTGGTTCTTGGTTGTGGATCTCAGTGTCTGGTTCCATCAATTATTGGATGAGGGCTCTATGATGATAGTTGGGGTATTCATCAATCTGATTACAGGGGTAGGCCAGTTCATGCATTCTCTCTACTATTGTTGGGAGTCTTAGTTGTGGTCCTCCTTGTGGATTCTTGGGAGTTACCCTAGAACCAGGTTTCTCCCTAAGCTCATGGTGGCTCTCTCTATTAACTTATCTTTTTCATTGTTCTTCTACTGCATCTCTCCCTGCCTTGGCCATCTAATTCCTTCCTGTTCTCATCCCACCTCCTTCTTACCCCCTCCATCCCCAGTGTGATCTCTATTCCTAGTGTGATCCATGTGTCCCTCTTAAGGTCCTCCTTGTTACCTAGCTTCTCTGGAACTGTGGACTTTGATTATCCTTTGCTTTACATCTAATATCCACCTACTGTGTTTGTCTTTCTGAGTCTGTGTTATGCCACACAGAATGTTTTTTTTTCTAGTTCTATCCATTGATTTGAAATTTTCATGAGGTCATCAGTTTTTACTTATTAGTACTCCATTGTGTAAATGTATCACTTTTTCCTTATCCATTCTTCAGTTGAAGAGCATCAAGGTTGTTTCCACATTCTAGCTACTATGAATAATGCTACTATGAACATTGTTGAGCAAATGTCCTCATTGTCTGAGTGTCCTTTGGGTAAATGCCCAAGAGTGGTGTCGCTGGGTCTTGTGGTAGACTGATTCCCAATTTTCTTGGAAATCACTATTTCCAAAATGGCTGTAAAAGTTTTCACTCCTGCCGGCAGTGGAGGAGTGTCCCCTGATTTCACAGTAGTTTTGATCTTAGCCATTCTGACCAGTATAAGAAGGTATCTCCAGTCATTTTGTTTGGCATTTCCCTGATGATTAAGAATGTTGAGCATTTCCTTAAATGTCTTTTGGTCATTTGAGATTCTTCTGGTGAGAATTCTGTTTAGCTCTGAACCCCAGTTTTCAGTTGGGTTATTTTGTCTTTTGATGCCTAGTTTCTTGAGTTCTTTATGAATTTTGGACATCAGCCCTCTGTCAGATGTGGGGTTGGTGAGGAACTTTTCCCATTCTGTAGGCTGATGTTTTGTCTATTTACAGTGTCCTTTGCCTTTCAGAAGTTTCTCAGTTTCAGGAGGTTCCATTTATTAATTGTTGATCTCAGTGTCTGTGCTACTGGTGTTATATTTAGGGAATAGTCTTCTGTGCCAGTGCATTCCAGGCTCCTGCCCACTTTCTTTTCTATCGGGTTTAGTGTAGCTGGATTTATGTTGTGATCCTTGATCCACTTGGATTTGAGTTTTGTACATGGTGATATATATGAATCTATTTGCAATCTTCTGCATGTTAAAATCCAGTTATGTCAGCACCATTTGTTAAAGAGGTTTTTCTTTTTCCTTTGTACCATTTTGGCTTCTTTGTCAAAAATCAGGTGTTTGTAGGTGTGTGGATTGATATGATGGTCTTCAATTCAATTCCATTGATCCACCTGTCTGTTTTTATAACAATACTAAGCTGTTTTTATTACCACATCTCTATAGTGAAGTTTGACGTATGGGTTGTGATGCTTCTAGAAGGTTCTTTATTGTACAGGATTGTTTTAACTATTCTGTTCTGTTGTTGTTGTTTTTTCATATGAACTTGAACTTATTCTTTCAAGGTCTGTAAAGAATTGTGCTGGGATTGTGATGTGGATTGCATTGAATCTGTAGAATGGTTTTGTTAGGTTGCCATTTTTATTGTGGTGATCTAACTTATCCAAGAGCATGGGGGATCTTTCTATTTTCTAATATCCTCTTCAATTTCTTTCTTTAGAGACTTAAAATTTTTGTTGTACAGGTCTTTCACTTGTTATATTTGTCTTACCCAAGAATGTTATATATTTGTGGCTAATGTAAAGGGTGATGTTTCTCTGATTTCTTTCACAGCTCCTTTATCATTTGTATACAAGAGGATTACTAATTTTTTTGAGTTAATCTCATATTGTGCCACATTCCTGAAGTTGCTTATCAGCTAGAAGTTCCCAGGGAGAGTTTTTGGGGTCATTTGTGTATACTACCCTGTCATCTGTGAATAGTCAATGTTTGACTTCTTCCTTTCCAATTTGTATCCCCTTGATCTTTTTTTTAATTATCTTATTGCTCTAGCTAGAATTTCCAGTACTATATTGACTAGGTATAAAAAGAATGGGCAGCATTGTTTTGTTCCTGATTTTAGTGGAATTGTTTTGAGTTTCTGTCTGTTTAGTTTGATGTTGATTGTTGGCTTGCTATATATTGTCCTTATTATGTTTAGGTATGTTCCTTGTATCCCTAATCTCTCTAGGACCTTTGTCTTGAAGGGGTGTTGAACTTTGTTGAAGGCTTTTTCAGCATCTAATGAGATGATCATGTGGTTTTTTTCTTTCAATTTGTTTATATGGTAGATTACATTGACAGATTTCTGTAAGTTGAACCAACCTTGCTTCTCTGGAGTGAAGCCTGCTTCATCATGGTGCATGACTGTTGATGTTTGGATTTAGTTTGCCAGTATTTTATTGAATATTTTGCATCAATGTTTATGAGGGAGATTTTTCTGTAGTTCTCTTTCTTTGTTGCAACTTTGTATTGTTTTGGTAGCAGGGTTACTCTAGCCTCACAAAAGAAGTTCGGCAATGTTCCTTCTTTTACTATTGGGGGCAGAGTGGGATTTGTAGGTTATTGGGTCTCATGGGGGGCTTTGGTGTAGCCTGCATGCAGGGGTCTATCCTGGTGACCTGTTAGTGAGGCTGAGATGGATGGGGGAAGGGTTTGAGTTTTTATCTGAGGGCCTGGTCGATGTGTGATCCAGGTGGGAAGCAGATCACACACCTCTCAGTCCTCTGTGAAGCAGTCTGGTTGGGAAATTTTAATCACTGCTTCTATTTCCTTAGGGTTAATAGGTTTACTTAAATTGTTCGTCTGATCTTGATGTAACTTTGGTAGGTGGTATCTATCAAGAAAATTCCCCAGTTTTTAGATTTTCCATTTTTTGCATATAGGATTTTGAAGTATGAAGTAATGATTCTTTTGATTTTGTCACTGTCTGTTCTTATATTCACGTTTTTGTTTCATTTCTGATTTTGTTAATTTTAACCACTTAGCCATCTCTCCAGCCCATGATTTGGTTTATTTTAATGTCTTCCATCTCTGTCTTTTATTTAGTTTGTATATTTGTTTGTCCTTTTTGTTTATTTTCTCAAAGAATCAAACATTTGTTTCATTGATTCTTTGCATTCTTTCCTTTCTTTCTTTTTTATTGATTTTAGCCCTCAGTT
Source organism: Cricetulus griseus (assembly GCF_003668045.3). Taxonomy (NCBI): domain Eukaryota; kingdom Metazoa; phylum Chordata; class Mammalia; order Rodentia; family Cricetidae; genus Cricetulus; species Cricetulus griseus. The sequence continues at coordinate 241,434,669 of NC_048595.1, read as the reverse complement.
TATCATTTCCTGGCTCTTGGGTGTGTTTGTTTCTTTTCTAGAGCTTTCAGGTGTGCTTTTAAGTTGCTAGTATGAAATATTTCTAATATCTTTCTGAAGGCACTTATTGCTATGAACTTTCCTCTTCATGTTGCTTTCGGTATGTTCCATAAATTTGGGTATATTGTGTGTTAATTTTCATTGAATTCTAGGAAGCCTTTAATTTCTTTCTTTATTTCTTCCTGGACTCAGGAGAAAATTGTTTAGTTTCTTTGAGTTTAGAGACTTTCTCTTATTTCTGCTGTTTTTGAAACTGGGCTATAATCTGTGGTGGTCTAACAGAATGCATGGGTTATTTCATTTTTTTTCTTTTTTGTATCTGTTGAGATTTGCTTTTTGACAAAGTATATGGTCAGCCTTGGAGAAAGTTCCTTGAGAAGCTGAAAAGAAGGTATTTTATTTGGTATTTGAGTGAAATGTTATATAGATAGCTGTTAGGTCTTTTTGGTACATGATAACTGTTATCTCTCTTATTTTTTTGTCTGGATGATCTGCCCATTGGTGGGTGTGGTGTATTGAAGTTTCCCACTATTAATGTGTGAGCTTTGATGTGTGATTTAAGCTTTAGTAATGTTTCTTTTACAAATGTGCGTCTCTTGCATTTGGGGCATAGATGTTAAGAATTGAGATGTCACCTTGGTGGGTTTTTCTTTGGATAAGTATCAAGTGTCCTTCACCATCTCTTTTGATTAATTCTGATTTGAAGTTTATTTTGTTAGAATACCAGCTTGCTTCTTGGATGCACTTGCTTGGAAAATCATATTCTATCCCTTTACTCTGAGGTAATTTCTATATTTGAGGTTGAGTTGTATTTCTTGTATGCAGCAAAAGGATGGATCCTGATTTCACATCCATTCTGTTTGTCTTTGTAATGGGGAATTGGTCCACTGAAATTAAGAGATATCGATGGCCAATGATTGTTATTTAGTAGTAGTAGTAGTAGTAGTAGTAGTAGTAGTAGTAGTAGTGTGTACTTCCCTTATTTTGGTTTTGTTTGTGTGAGACTATTTATTTTCTGCATTTTCAGGGGGTGTAGTTAACCTCCTTGTTTTGTATATTTCCTTCTAATACCTTCTGTAGGGCTGGATTTGTGGGTAGATATTATTTTATTTTACTTAGTGATGGATTATCTTGTTTTCTCCATATATTTTTATTGAAAATTTTGCTACATCTAGGCTGGCTTCTGTGGTCTCTTAGAGTCTTTAGCACATCTGTCCAGGCACTTCTGACTTTTAGAGTCTTCATTGAGAAGTCAGGTGTAATTCTAATATGCCTGCCAGTATATATTACTTGGCCTTTTCCTCTTGCAGATTTTAACTTTCTTTCTATGATCTCTGTGTTTAGTATTTGGTTATTATGTGTTGAAGGGAATTTCTTTCTGGTCCAATTTATTTGGTGTTCTGTAAGCTTCTTATATTTTTATAGGCATCTACTTTGGGTTAGGAAAATTCCTTCTGTGATATTCTTGAATTTATTTTCTGTGCCTTTGAGCTAGGAATCTTCTTCTATTTTATTATTCTTAGTTTTGTCTTTACATAGTGTCCCAGATTTCCTGGATGTTTGTGTGAGGAGCTTTTTATATTTAACATTTTTTTGACAGATGCATCAATTTCTCCTATTGTATCTACCACTCCTGAGATTCTCTTTTGCCTCTCTTATATTCTGTGGGTGATGTTTGTGTCTGTAGTTCTTACTTGCTTACCTTGATTTTCTGTTTCCAGAGTCTTCATTTTGTATTTTGTCTACTGCATTTATTTCCATTTTCAGTTCTTGAACAGTTTTATTCATTTTCTTCACCTGCTTGTTTTTCCTGGTTTTCTTTAATGGTTTTATTTGTTTCCTCCAGTTGTTTGTTTGTCTTTTCCTTTATTTCTTTAATGGACTTATTCATTTCCTCTTTAAGGAGGGCCTCTGTCATCTTTATAAAGTTGATTGTAAGGTCATTTTTCGGTGCTTCAGCTGTACTGGAATGTTAAGGGCTTGCTGTTGTATGATAGTTGTGTTTTACTGGTGTCACATTACCCTGGCTGTTATTGATTATATTTTTTATGCAGAATATAGGTCTAGGTGCTAATTTCTAAGATTTTTAAAATTTTTTAATGGCTGTTTTGTTTCTTGGTTTGGTCTTCTGGTCTTTCTGGTCTGTATTTCTGTTGGCTAGCATGACCTCTGGTCCAGCAGGGAGTCTTTATTAGTGTTTGGAACTGGACTTCTGGCAGCTAGCATGACTTTTGGTCCATCAGGGGTCTCTGTTTTTCTGACTGGCAAGGCTTGCTCTTGAGCAGCAGATATCCATCCACAATGGGACAGGGACACTGCTGTGACTGGCATGGTCTGGACCTGAGCAACTGATATCTGCCAGAGGTTTTGCAATTTTTTTTAAGTGTAGGCACTTAAAGCTATAACTTTCTCTCATAGGACTTCCTTTATTGTGTCCCAGAACTTTTGTTATGTTGCAGTTCAATCTAATTTAGTTTCAGAAGCTTTTAATTTATTTTTTGATTTCTTATTTGACTCATTCACCATTTAGTAATGAATGATTTGATTTCCATGTTTCTTACCAGAGGTTTTATTCACTGTTCATTTTAAGTTGTATTGTGAATTCATCTCAGGTTTACTGAGCCTCTTGAGATTGTTTCTGTGTCTCAGAATGTTTTCTATCTTAGAAAAACTCCTATTGGGCTGCTGAAAACAGTGTGCATTATTTGGTGTTTGTATGGAATTACTCTGTATACAACTGTTAGATTAATGTCTGGTATTTGTTGTTTGGTTCTGATTCTTCTGTTTGATTTTTGTCCATATGACCTGTGTACTACAAAAGAATGGTGTTGAAATAACTTACTACTACTGAGGTTCACCAGTCTCAGAATTAGATACATTATCGTCAAGCTGTCCCTAGCTTCATTGTGTTAATGTTATACATTTATTTTTATACTTTTATATGCTTACTGTAATATTCAAAGATTTTTATTTTCTCTATTTTTTAGAGAAATTTATTACCATAATTTCTTTTAGAATCTTTTGTTGGGAAAAGCCCTATATCTGTGTTTTTAATGTAGAATGTGTTTAAGACTCTCTCTGTTTAATAGACATTTGTGTTCATATGTCAAACATAAATTAGATAGCCCTAGACTGAATGTCATCATCTCCTGCCTCTCTTTGTAGGAATTCCATGCTAACCCTATCTTCTCTAACACACATATTTGTTTCCTTGAATTTCATTACCATTGGATGTCCTTCCCACCACTAAATCAATGAAATACCACTTTAGACTTTCTTTATGATCCCTGAAAGTCCCCATGCTCGTAGATGCTGTTAACCTTTGTTTTATTTTCCTTTTTTATTTCCCTTACTCTCTCTCCTCCTTTTTCTCCTCCTTCTCCTTTTTTGTTTATTATGCCTTAAATCACGTTCTCCCACTGCTTTCTTTGGTTACTATAATAAATGCCTATGTTGTGTATCTAGTACCCTTCAGGAATTTTGCCTCTCTTGTTAAAAAAGTAAATCTTGTTGAGCTTCCCCTTTTCTTATATATTTAAATTAATCTCTATTGCTTCTAAGAATAAAGTTTTAATATGTTACAGATTCCCTGCATTATTTGATGCCTGCTAACCTTTATAGGCACATTCCCTTGCTGCAGTCTTCTCATTCTTGCAAGTGAGATGCTCTGTCTTCCAAGAAAAGTCTATAAACTGTCTCCTCAATTCCCAGAATGAATTCATTGTTGCTCTTATGTACTCTCATTGTGCTTCTGAGGTATCTGTAATAGCATCACTGAAATTCATTGTGGTTGCCAGGTTACCTACTGAAAATTTCCATATGCCTTGTTTATTCAGCATTTAGAAGGATTTCTGGCACATGGATATTAGCTGTGGAAAGGACTGAATGAGACATTTGCAGAATAGTATCTTTTCTGTTCACTGTCACACAGCATAGTTGATAATAAGATAATGACTATAAAAGCTCATCCTTTAATGTGTGTCTTGCCCATATGTGTGTCTGGCTTCAGTGAATTACTGATATTGATTATAATGTTTACAGTCAAATTATCATCACCATTTTATAGAATTAAATTTTTGCATAATATTTGCAGCTACATTAAAATGAGAACCCATATGAAATTTATAAAATTAATGACAAGATTTATGAAAAAAAGAACTGAAGAATAGGGGAAAACAGATGCATACAAGTATTGTATAGCAGATTGTTCTGAATTGAAATGGCCCACCTGGAGGGACTAGGGAGGCTCATGAAACTCAGGAATCACACAAATTTCACATGGCAATGTGGAAACTTGCAAGATTCATTAAGACCCTTCCTCTGCTTTTGGAAACATTCAAGACTTAATTGAGCCAAAGATTGGCCATCTGAGCTGAAGATGGGGCATTCCTGGACCTGTTCAGCTGCTTGTGGGGTGAGCAGAGAGTTCTAAGGATACAACTTTCTTGAGCCAACACCAGTGTTGTGGCAGGATTTTGGTCATCCCTGGTCTTGGAAGTAACCCCTCAGCTATTCTCATGCTTACCCCAATAAAAACTGGTTCATCATTGAATTTTGTACAGTTATTATTTTGGTCTGTTATGGGTTCCATTTCTAGGGTCAAAAGTCTGCCATGCAACACTAATGACACACACACATAATAAGTCATGAACAGAGTATTTGATTGCAACCCTTCTGGATCTTTGATAAATATTTGCAATAGTTAGTGTTAACTCTACACAATCTATAATGAACTGGGAAGGAAGTTTCAATGAGGGACTATCTAAATTAAGTTGGCATGTGGGCATGTCTGGGGAGGATTATTTTGATTATACTAATTGATGTGGAGAGATGCTGTGGACTCTGAACAGCATAAGAATGGGGACAAGAGACTGAGCAATGGCATGCATGTATTCACTGCTCTTTCCTTTTGACAGTGGTGATATGACCAGCTGCTTATGTGACCATGTGCACAATGTGACTGTGCTATCACCATGATGTTTCTGATGATATGGCCTGTAACATAGGTCTGTGAGACAGATAAACCCCTTTTCTTTTAAGTTGCTTTTGTCAGGTATTTGATCATAGCAACATGTATCATGTAAGCATCCCTATGTCACTTTCACTTAATCTCCCTTGATTACAGTGTTTAGAAGTCAGCCTTTCAGGGACTGGACCGATGGTCAACACCTAAGTGCACTGGCTGATCTTTTAGAGGACATAGGCTCGATTCCTGTCACCCACTCAGAGTTCACAACCCCCTATACCTCCAGTTCTAGAAAAATCTGAACTTCTCACTTCTTTGTGCACTAGGTACACACATGGACACAGATATAAATGTGTACAAAACACCAATACATAAAAATAAAAATAATTATGAACATGATGTCAAAAAGTCAGTCTCTTCCTTTTATATATTCCTCAGTAATACAGAGGAAAATATTTCAAAGGAAGCCCCCAGGTCTTCCTAGAGTGTAAGAAGAAAGTAAAGGAAACTAGTGTCATTTTCATATATTGATCTCATTAATTTAAAAGATGATGGAAGAAAGAGGATAAAATATAAGAACAGAGAAGGACAGCATATAAGATAATTCTTTTACCTATCAAGGGATATAGTTATTTAGTATTTGAAGATTTAAACTATAAACACCAAATTGTTCTTAATTAAAGCTTTACTCATTTGTCCCCACATTCAGCTTTCTGAAGTGTCTTTTCATATAGAATGAAGGTCAGTTGTTAGTTGGCTGCTCTGGGATTTTAGAATAGTGGTAAGTTGAACCCCAGAAAACACATATGAAACTCTGTTCTTTTTTCTTTTATCAAGGTTTATTTAATGTGCATTTGTATATATGTGTGTTTTTGCTCTACTTACTAAGTGAGTGCATGTGTCCATGGAAGCCAGACACATGGGGTACCCTGGAGCTGGAGTTACAGGAGACTGTGAGCTGCCTCTTGTGGGTGCCAGAAACCCAGCCCAGGTCCTCTGCAGACACAGTAAGTTCTCATGAACTTTTAAAAATGTTTTTTTTTTTTATTTAATTAGAAACAAGTTTGTTTTACATGTCAATCCCCATTCCCTCTCCCCCCCTCCTCTCCTGGCCCCCACTAAGACCCTACCTATCCAATACCATTTCTGCTCCCCAGGGAGAGTGAGGCCTTCCATGGGGGGAATCTTCAGAGTCTGTCATATCCTTTTGGATATGGCCTAGGCTCTCCCCTGTGTGTCTAGGCTGAGGGAGTATCCCTCTATGTGAAATGGGATCCCAAAGTCCATTACTAAGCTAGGGATAAATACTGATCTACCACAAGAGGCCCCATATATTTAGGAGGCATCCTCACTGACTCCCGCATTTATGGGGTCTGGATCAGTTTCATGCTGGTTTCCCAGTAATCAGTCTGGGGGCCAAGAGCTCCCTCTTGTTCAGGTCAGCTGTTTCTGTGGGTTTCACCAGCGTTTCTTGACCCCTTTGCTCATCACTCCTCCTTCTCTGCAACTGGATTCCAGTTCAGTTCAGTTTTTAGCTATGGGTATCTGCTTCTACTTCCATCACCTGCTGGATGAAGGCTCCAGGATGGTATATAAGTCAGTCATCAATCTCATTATCAGGGGAGGGCATTTAAAGTAGCCTCTCCTCTGCTACTTAGATGGTTAGATGGTGTCATCCTAACTCTGTTCTTATTAGACATTTTTTAAAGGGCAGATTTATTTTTGGTTTTAAAAATTATACAAAGCTCACAGCTGAGGACACAGTCAAACCTTTGTTGTATTTGTAGTCACTCAAAGGTTAAATCAACACTTTGCATTATTTCTACGTTTTTTTTTTCTTTTTCATAGTTGGTGCTGCCACCCACAGCAGTGGATAGCCACTGCCTCAATCAATGTTAATGAAAGCTTTAGCCTGTTAGAAATTGGACCTGGTCATTTCTCTGGGATCTTAAATCCTTTAGCATCTCTTAGTTCACAGCCCAGTCTTAGTAACCTGGGCACCTATTATCTTAAAACATTTTCACATTTCTGAACAGATCTTCAACTGGTTTTTGCTGTGTGTTTGAAGAAATTTTATTTATGTAAGAGAAAGTATATTAAAGGAAGTGAGCATAGAGCCGGTAAGAATTAGGTGTATGCATACACAGTGAAATAAGTGATGTGGAGACTTTTCCTCTATTTATTAAAATTGCAAACTGCTGATTATAAAATGATGCTATGTGTAATTGGCCATCAGATTGCCTAATAACTGAAGTGGTGATGCACTTTCATATTTTATAGATTTATTATTGACAAATCATTATCATTTAAGACTAAGATAGATTTATGAAATTATTCACATTAGGGGAAACATTTCAATGATCTTTGACTTGGAAAAATGTATCTTTAATTGTCTTTTATTAAGAAAGCATGTCTTTATTTGTTGTTTGGAACAATGATTAGGTAAAGAAGCTAATCCGTGCTACTGGTGAATCAATACATTCTACCGTATTCCTTCTCATATTCATCTAGTAACTACAGTTCATTTAGTCAGTACTAAAAATAATTTGACTAATTTTCTAAGAAGTGTATGCCAACCTGGAGGGTCATTTACAAGAAAAATTTCCCCAGCACTAAGATTTATTTGTTTTTGTTTTATGTGTTTGTGTGTGTGGTGTGTGTATTAGATTAGTCAGTTGTCTCCAGCACAGAGGTTCTCACCTGGGGGTTGTAATCTTTTAGTGTCAGATATCCTGCATATCAGATATCCTGTATAGCAGATATTTACATTTCTATTCGTAACAGTTACAGTTGTGAAGTAGGAACAAAATAATTTTATGCTTGCAGTTACTATAACATGAGAAACTATATTAAAGGGTTGCAGCATTAGGAAGGTTGAGAACCATACTACTCTAAAGGAAAGGAATTAAAAAAATCTCTATCCCTCTTTCCCTCCTTCCCTCCCTCCCTCTCTCTCTCTCTCTGCCCCCCCCCTCTCTCTCCCTCTTGCAGATTTATTAAACTGGCTTAGAGCCAGTCCCAACAATGGTTGTCTACTAACTTAAATGTCCAAGAATTCAGCAGGTGTTTAGTCCCTGATGCTGATGTGATCCTCAGTACACACCACAATCCCCATGAAGTAGAGTCTAATGCCAGTGAGGGCGTGGACTTGCTAGCAAAAGCAAGCACTAAAGAGAGAGATACCTTACTTCTTCCTGGTCCTTTTCATAAGCTGTCAACAGAAGGTGTGGTCCAAATTAAAGGGGGGTCTTCTCACCTCAAAGACTCAAAGAAAGGTCTTTCCACTTCAAATTATTTAATTAAGAAAAAATCCTTACAGGTTGGCCCTGCCATCTGGGTATTGGTTTATTCCAGGTGTAGTAAAGTTGATAACCAAGAATAGCCATCACAAGTCCAAAAATAGCTGCTACAGTGTGTGTTCCTGTGTGCATACATGCATATGTGCAGGTACCTCAGAGGACAGAAGAAGGCCCCGGAGACCACAGAGCAGAGTTCCAGGCAGTTGTGAGCTATCTAACATGGGTGTAGGGAACTTATTGCTGCTCATCTGCAAGAGCGGTAAGTACTCTTAACTGCTGAGCTAACTCTCCACTTTTTCAGCACCCATTTTAACATGCTATACATGACTATAAGGTGAATCTAGTTTCTGTGGTTGCTGAATATATCCAATAATCCAAATTGTATTTGCATTCCTGAACTGTTGAATCAGAGATGTAGAGTAGGGTCAATAAGTTAGCATCTATTAGTAAGATATACAAATTGAGAAGAGCTATTTAAATAATATATACTGGGTCTCAGATGATTTTTTTGATCAGCATTATTCCTGTAGAGTTTCAATATGTTACCCTGATTATTGATTAGTTTAGTCGGTGGGTGCCTGATGTTGAGATATTTAAAATATCCCTCCCATAGGAATTTAGCTTTGAGGAAGGTATGAAGGTGGAGGGTCATGTGAACAGGATCATTTGGTAGCACAATCTGTATCAGTTCCCTCAATGTTAACTCTTGAGAGGTACTTACACAATCCCTTCTTAAAGAAGGAGAAACAAATTCTCTCTATTGAATTTTTGTTAATGTAATTGGGTCTTCTTCCCTTACTTAAAAACAAAAACTACAACAACAACACACTGATTTGATCTATCCCATACTGCAAGAACTAGGTAAGATATATAATTTATTCATAATTACAAAATATTTAAATTTGCAAGAGATATTATCTTCTGGCAGAATACTGCACTGTAGGACAGTTAGTCATAGAATTAGTTATAAACAAATTTATAAAATAAAATAAATAAATGTCCCTTCTTTCTGGACCTTTGATTATTGAAATTTTCTCTCTTTAACTACTTTATGTTACTCTTCTGCTCACTCTGTAAAGAGTGATTACACATATCCTTCTCCCCATGATAGTCCAGGCTGATTTCAGTTCTTCTAGAATAATTTCTAACAACAACTCCCCTACTCTAAATGATGTATCAGTTTGCAGGCACTTTATTCAAATGTTTTCAATAGCATTGATAAATACATTTTTCGAAAGAAAAGGTGAGGTGATCAAGTTGTCAAAAATAACTGAGCTTTCTTATTATCTTTTATCCCTTTGGAATAAGAAGATTTGCTATTTAATGAATATAAAATTTGAGCTGTTCAATATGAATAAATTGTAGAAATCTGCTGTGCAAGTTATTATTAACAGTGCCATATTATGTTAGAAAGGTATATCTAATACCCTTAAAAGTTCTTACGATCATAAAAAAATGACAAGTTGTTAAGATATATTTATTTGCCAGGTGTTGGTGGCACATGCCTTTAATCCCGGCACTCGGGAGGCAGAGGCAGGTGGATCTCTGTGAGTTCTAGGCCAGCCTGGTCCCCAGAGCCAGTGCCAGGATAGGCTCCAAAGCTACTCAGAGAAACCCTGTCTCGGAAAAAAAAAAAAAGATATGTTTATTTAGTTCTTCTTTCCACATCTTTTATATGATCTTTTCCTTTTAATCATCCTTTCTTGGTCTTGCTTATTGTCTAAGTCCATTTTATATTGTTATAAAAATGCCTGAGATTGGCTACTTTAAAAGACTAGAAGTTCATTTTGGCTCATTGTTCTGGAAGGTGGGAAGTCAAGGGCACAGCAAGAATGCAGGCTTTATGTGGCTTTATCAGAGCAGAAAGTGGAAAGACAAACAGGTGCAGACAGAAGGAAGAGAAGGCAAGAACTACAGCTGCTGACCACATTTATAGAATCCATCCTTATGGAAAACCTGTCTCAGTCTCTATGGCTTGACTCAGGTAAAGAAGAAATAAAGAAAGGGAAGATACAAGACATACATATTGATAGTCAAGAACTGGTGGGTCATGAGCCCAGAGACTCAGCACATTTATTATATAGTGCAGAGTGAGAAGGTGGGATTATTGTAAATAGCCAAATGAGAAGGCAGGACTTAACTATATTTGTATATCTCAAGGAGCCTGAGGTGAGTAGGAGATCTCTGTAGGGGAGCATTTTTAGGTTACAGTCATCCTGGAGGAGGAAGCTGTGGTTGGACAGAAAGAGTCTGCACTCCCGTGGTTCTGAGGCATTGGATCCTTAATATATCTGTGCTCAAATAAAAAATAGTCACTCAATAACTCATCTTCCCAACTCTATCGATTTGGAATACTGTTAACTTGGAGTTCAAATTTACACAAGTTTTGGAGAGAACAAACAATAGTCTGTAGGGGAAGCTGTAGCCACGCCTACTTAGGGGCTGGCTACAGGTGTGCCTGAACATGCTTGTGAGGGCGTGATCAGAGTGACGTATTGTGACTGCGTTTGCTCTTTCGGTTTCACTTTGCTTCTTGCTGTACAGACTGCTGCCACGCCAGCTGGCTAGGTCGCTCTGTAAGTAAGGCTTTTCCCTATTAAATACCCTTATATTTCTACCTGACTCCGTATTGGTAATTTCCCACTATAATAGTCAAACTGACAGTTGTTTGCAATCATCCTAAACTGTTGATTATTATTACTTTATTGCCTAAACCATTCCTGTGTCTCCTCCTTCTTTACTGGTCCTTCAACCTTCTCACTGGAACAACCCGTGAAACTAAGGGCAGAGAAAGGCCAATGTTATTTTCATCTAGTCCAGACATCTTGGCCATAGGGTGCTACCAGCAAAAGCAACAGATACTTCAATAAAACTGGCTCTTCCAACTGACATCAAGTTGTAATACTGCTAGTTGATCCTTTTTATGCCTGAAGGGAACTTAATTTATCATCCCTGTCTACAAACTAATTTCTCTGCTTAGTACCCGCCTGCTGTCCCCCATTCCAAGCCTGCCATATTCTTGCAGACAATCCTCACTGACAAGGCAGAGGCTGCCAGGCAGAAGCTGTTTGAATGTCTCACTGCATGTAAACACCTCCTCACATTACTGATAAATACTTCTATCCAAAGCCCTCTTTCCCATGGAATCAGGGAAAACATCATTTGCAACCTTTCAGATTAATTTCTCTGCTCCATATCTTTGATTCTGGTATATTTTCTTTTTTATTTAAATTAAAAACAATTTTTTAATTTTATTTTTTTATGAGAAACACGCTTCTTTCTTTCTTTCTTTCTTTCTTTCTTTCTTTCTTTCTTTCTTTCTTTCTTGTTTTTCGAGACAGGGTTTCTCTGTTTAGATTTGAAGTCTATCCTAGCACTTGCTCTGGAGACCAGGCTGGCCTCGAATTCACAGAGATCTGCCTGCCTCTGCCTCCAGAGTTCTGGGATTAAAGGCGTGCACCACCAATGCTCGGAAGAAAAATTTTACATGTTTTTTTTTGGACATGTCTTTTACATGTCAATCTAACTTCCCTCTCTCCCCTCCTCTGCTGTCCCCCCATACCAACTCCTTTCTGCTCCCTAGGGAGGGTGAGGCCTTCCATGTAGGATCTCCAAAGTCTGTCATATCATTTGGAGCAGAGCTTAGACCCTCTCCTGTGTGTCTAGGCTGAGACAGTATCCCTCCATGTGGAGAGGGCTCCCAAAGTCCATTCCTATACTAGGGATAAACACTGACCCACTACCAGAGGCCCCATATTTTGCCCAGGCCCCCAAACTGACATCCTCGTTCAGGGAGTCTGGAACAGTCCTATGCTGGTTTCCCAGATATCAGTCTGGAGTCCATGAGCTCCCCCTTGTTCAGGTCAGCTGTCCCTGTGGGTTTCTCCAGTCTGGTTATGACCTCTTTGCTCATCACTCCTCCCTCTCTGCAACTGGATTCCAGAGTTCAGCTCACTGTTTAGCTGTGGGTGTCTGCTTCTGCTTCCATCATCTACGGCATGAAGACTCTAGGGTGGCATGTAAGATAGTCATCAATATGGGCTGGAGAGATGGCTCAGAGGTTGAGAGCAGTGACTGCTCTTCCAGGGGTCCTGAATTCAATTCCCAGCAACCACATGGTGGCTCACAACCATCCATTATGAGATCTGGTGCTTTCATCTGGTGTGCTGATATACAGGGAAGCAGAATGTTGTATACATAATAAATAAATAAATAAATAAATAAATAAATAAAATCTTTAAAAAAAGATAGTCATCAGTCTCATTTTCGAAGAAGGGCATTTAAAGTATCTTCTGAACAACTGCTTAGATTGTTAGTTGGGGTCAAATGCGTAGATCTCTGGACATTTCCCTAGTACCAGAATTCTCTTTAAACCTATAATGGCTCCCTCTATTGTGGTTTCTCTTTTGTTGCTCTCCTCAATTCTTCACCTGACTAAATGTTCCTGTTCTCTTATGTTCTCCTCTGCCCTCCTGTTCTCCCCCTCTCTTTCTTCTAGCTCCCTCTCCCCTTTCTCTCATGCTCCCAATTAGCTCAGGAGATCTTGTCCCTTTCCTCTTCTCCAGAGGACCATGCATGTCTCTCTTAGGGTTCTCCTTGTTTCTTAGCTTCTCTGGCAGTGTGGATTGTAGGCTGGCACTCCCTTTCTCTATGTCTAAAATCCATATATGAGTGAGTACATACCATTTTTGTCTTTTTGTGACTGGGTTACCTCACTCAGGATGGTTTCTTCTAGTTCCATCCATTTGCCTGTGAATTTTAAGATACCATTTTTTTTTAAAACTGAGTAGTACTCCTTTGTGTAAATGTACCACATTTTTCTTCATCTATTCTTCAGTTGAGGGGCATCTAGGTTGCTTCCAGGTTCTGGCTATTACAAATAATGCTGCTATGAACATGGCTGAACAGATGTCCTTGTTGTATGAATGTGCATCTTTTGGGTATATGCCTAAGAGTGGAATTGCAGGATCTTGAGGTAGACTGATTCCCGTTTTCTTGAGGAACCACCATACTGATTTCCAAAGTGGCTGTATGAGTTCTCACTCCCACCAACAGTGGAGGATATTTTACATACCAATCCCATTTCCCTCTCCCTCTCACCATCCCACTTCCCCCCAGCCCTCTCCCCATCCAATCACCCATTCACCCTCAGAGAGGATGAAGCCTCCCATGGGGGGCTTAAATTCTGTCACATCATTTGGGCCAGAACCAAGGCCCTCCTTGCTGTATCTAGGAAGAACATCCTATCCCTCTACAGGGAATGGGCTCTAAAAAGCCAGTTCATGCACTAGGGATAAATACTGTTTCCACTGCCAGAGGCCCCATAGCCTTCCCAAGCCTCACAACTGACACCCACATTCAGGGGGTGTGGGTAGGGCTTATGCTGCTTCCACAGCTATTAGTCTGGTGTCCTTAACCTCCCACATGCTCAGGTCAGCTGTTTCTGTGGGTTTCCTCAACATGGTATTGACTCCTTTACACAAAATTCCTCCCTCTCTACACCTGAACTCTAGTAGTTGGGCTCAGTACTTAGCAATGGATCTCTGCTTCTGCTTCCACCAGCTACTGGATGAAGTCTTTAGGGTGACATTTGATGTAGTCATCAATCTCATTATAGGGGAAGGGCATTTAATGTAGCCTCTCCACTATTGCTTAGATTCTTAGCTGGGGTCATCCTTGTTAATTCCTAGAAATTTCCCTATTGCCAGGTTTCTCATTAACCCTATAATGGCTCCTTCTATAAGGTATCTGTTTTCTTGCTCTCTTTTCTCTGTCCTTCCTCCAACTCTACCTTCCTGATCCCTCATGTTCTCCTCCTCTATCCCCTTCTCTCTCTCCTCCCTCCCTCCCTCCTCCCTACACTCCCAATTCATTCAGGATCCTCCTTCTTGGAGAATCCAAATATGTCTCTCTTAGGGTCATCCTTGTTTCCTAGCTTCTCTAAGGCTGTGTATGGCTGGTTATCCTTTGCTCTATGTCTATTATACATTTATGAGAGAGTACATACCAGGTTTATCTTTCTATGTCTCACTTACCTCACTCAAGATTGTGTTTTCTGGTTCCATCCATTTTCCTGTGAATTTTAATATGTCATTTTTTAACACCGATTAGTAGTACTCCATTGTGTAAATGTACCACATTTTCTTTATGTATTCTTCAGTTGAGGGACATACAGGTTGCTTCCAGGTTCTGGCTATTAAAAATAATGCTGGTATGAACATAGTTGAACAGATGTCCTTGTAGTATGAATGTGCATCCTTTGGTGTTGCTGGATCTTGAGTTAAATCAATTCCCAATTTTTTGAGAAGCCTCCATACTGATTTCCAAAGTGGCTGTACAATGGAGGAGTGCTCCCTTTATTTCACATATTCTCCAGCATAAGCTTTCATTAGTGTTTTTGATTTTGCCCATTCTGACAGATGGCATCTCAGAGTTGTTTTGATTTGCATTTCCCTTATGGTTAAGGATGTTGTGCTATTCCTCAAGTAGTGCCTTTTGACCATTTGATATTCCTGTGTTGAACATTCTCTATTTAGATCTGTATCCCATTTTTAAATTGGATTATTTGGTGTTTTGGTGTCTAGTTTGTTGAGTTCTTTGTATATTTCAGAGATCATTCTGCCAGATTTGGGGTTGGTGAAGTTCTTTTCCTATTCTGTAGGCTGCCATTTTGTCTCTCTGAAGACCTGCTTCTCTGGTACCAGCAGGTGCGTTGCGGGGGTTACGAAGATGGAAACAGCCAATAGACCTGTCTAGCTGTGACACCCATGCACAAGCATCAGCATGGCACAATAGCTGAGGGTGCAGTAGTGGCATGTGGTAGCCAACATCTCTCTAATTGGACTTAGAAACGCTTCTCAGTTTCAGGAGGTCCTATTTATTAATTGTCAGTCTCAGTGTCTGTGATACTGGTGTTATGTTGAGGAAGTGGTCTCCTATCCCAGTGTATTCAAGGGTACTTCCCACTTTCTGTTCTAAGAGGTTCAGTGTGGCTGGATTCATGCTGAGGTTTTTTATCCATTTGGGTTAAGTTTTGTGCATGGAATTACATATGGATCTATCTGTAATCTTCTACATGTCAGCATCCAGTTACACCAGCACTATTTGTTGAAGATGCTCTCTTTTTTCTATTGTATAATTTTAGCTTCTTTGTCAAAAGTCAGGTTTTCATAGGAGTGTGGATTAATATCATCAGGGTCTTTGATTAGATTCCATTGGTCTGTCTGTTTTTGTGCCAATACCAAGCTGTTTTCATTACTATATCTATATAGTAGAGCTTGAAGTCAGGGATGATGATGTCTGCACAAGTTCCTTTATTGTGCAGGATTGTTTTGTCTATTCTGGGTGTTTGACAATGACCCTTATGTTTATATTGTATGAAACAATTTGAGGAGAGTTGTTATTAACTCTTCTTTGAATTTCTGGTAGAATTCATTAATGAAACTATCTGGCCTTGGTCTTTTTTGGTTTTGGAGACTTTTGATGATTGTTTCTATTTTATTAGGGGTTATAGATCTATTTAAATTGTTCAGCTGTTCTTGATTAAATTTTGGTATGTGATACATATCCAGAAAAATTGTCCATTTCTTTTAAATTTTCCAGTTTCGTGGAGTACAAGTTTTTGAAATATGACCTGATGATTCTCTGGATTTCCTCACTGTCTGTTGTTATGTCCCCCTTTTAATTTCTGATTTTGTTAATTTGCATACTCTATGCCTTTTGGTTTGTTTGGATAAAGGTTTGTCAATCTTGTTGATTTTCTTGAAGAAAATCTACTCTTTATTTCATTGATTTTTGTATTGTTTTCTTTGTTTCTATTTTATTGATTTCAGACCTTACTTTGATTATTTGCTGGATCCTACTCCTCCTGTGTGAGTTTGCTTTTTTATGTTCTAAATTTTTCAGGTGTGCTGTTAAGTCACTAGTTTAGGAGTTCCAGTTTCTTTTTGTAGGCACTAAGTGCTACGAACTTTCCTCTTAGCACTGCTTTCAAAGTGTCCCATAAGTTTGGGTATGTTGTGCATTTATTTTCATTGAATTCAAGAAAGTGTTTTATTTCTTTGTTTATTTTCCTTGACATGGGGTGATGAAATTGAGCACTGTTCGATTTTCATGAGTTTGTAGCGTTCTGCAGTTTGTATTATTGTTGAATTCTACTTTTAAACCATGGTGATATGATAAGATACAAGGGGATATTCTATTTTTTTTGGTATGTGTTGTGGTTTTCTTTGTTGCTGAGTACGTGGTCAACATTAGAGAAGGCTCCATGTGACACTGGGAAGAAGGTATATTTTTTTGTGTTTGGATGGAATGTTCCATAGATGTCTGTTAAACCCAAATTTGTCATAAGTTCTGTTATTCCCTTTTATTTCTCTGTTAATTGTCTGTCTGGGGGACCTGTCCAATGGTAAGAGTGGGGTGTTAAAGTCTCCCACTGTTAGTGTGTGGGGTTTTATGTATGATTTAAGTTTATTAATGTGGGTGCCCTTGTATTTGGGGCATAGATGCTCAAAACTGAGACTTCATTGTGATGGGTTTTTTTCCCTATGACCAATACTAAATGACCCTCTTCATCATTTTTGATTAATTTTAGTTTGAAGTCTACTTTGTTAGACATTAGGATAGCTGCACCAGCTTGTTTCTTAGGTCCATTTGATTGGAAAAAATTTTTCTCAACCCTTTACTCTGAGGTAATGTCTGTCTTTGAAACTGAGATGTGGTTCTTGTATGCAGCAGAAGGCTGGATTCTGTCTTCATATCCATTCTGTTAGCCTGTGTCTTTTTATAGGCAAATTAAGGTAATTGATATTAAGAGATACTAATGATCATTGATGGTTGATTCCTGTTATTTTTGAATTTGTTGTTGTTCTTTGTATGTGTGTGTCTTTTTTCTTTTTGGACTTTGATAATATAGGATTACCTATTGCCTATGTTTTTGTGAGTTTAGCTAACTTCCAATATGTCCTAGGGCTGGATTTGTGGATAGGTATTGTTTAAATATGGATTTGTCATGGAATATCTTGTTTTCTCCATCTACACTGATTGACAGCTTTGCTGGGTATCTTAGCCTGGGTAGCTAATCCTTGGTATACTAGTGTATGTAGCAATCTGTCTAGGCCCTTCTGACATTCAGAATTTCCATTGAGAAGTCAGATGTAATTCTGCTAGGTCTGCCTATGTATGCTACTTGTCCCCTTTTTTTTTGCAGCTCTTAATATTCTTTCTTTATTCTCTGTGTTTGGTGTTTGATTATTATGTAGCAAGAGGACTTTTTTTTTAGTCTAGTCTATTTGGTGTTCTATAAGCTTCTTGTGCTTTCATAGGCACATCCTTCTTTAGGCTGTAAAAGTTTTCTTCTAAGGTTTTTGAATATGTTTTTGCCTTTGAGTTGGACTTCTTCGCCTTCTTGTATATCTATTATTTGTAAGTTTGGTCTTTTCATGGTGTCCCAAATTTCCTGGATATTTCATGTTAAGTGTTTGTTTGGATTTAAGATTTTCTATGGTCAAATGAATCTATTTGCTCTAGTGTATCTTCAACACCTGAGATTCTCTATTCAATGTCTTGCATTCTATTGGTTATGCTTGCATGTGTGGTTTCTGACCATTTACCCAGATTTTCTCTCAGTTTGTGTTTTTTATTTTTATTGCCTCTATTTTAGTTTTCATGTATTGAACTGTTTGAAATTTCCTTCACCTGTTTGATTGTTTGATTTTTTTTGTTGGCCTTCCTTGCTTTCTTTAAGGGATTTGTTGATTTATTGCATTTTTCTTGGTTTGTCTTTTCCTTCATTTCTTCCAATTTTTGTTTGTTTTTCCACTTCTTTAAGGGAGCTTCTCATTTCCTCATTAAAGGCCTCTATCATCTTCATGAGTTTACTTTTAGGGTAGTTTTTTTTTTTATTTGGTTTTTTGAGACAGGGTTTCTCTGTGTAGCTTTGGAACCACCCTGGCAATGGCTCTGGAGACCAGGCTGGCCTCGAACTCACAGAGATCCACCTGCCTCTGCCTCCCGAGTGCTGGGATTAAAGGCGTGCGCCACCAATGCCAGGCATTTAGGGTAGTTTTATTCTGCTTCAACTTTGTTGGGATGTTCAGTTGTTGCTGGTGTAGAACCCCTAGACTCCTGTGGTGTCATATTACTCTTTATGTTGTTGAATGTGTTCTAATACTGTCATCTACCCATCTCTTCCTCCAGTGGGTGTAGTTGGGGCATGTGGCTTAGGTGGTCTTCTAGTGGGGTCTGGGCCAAGGCTCCAATGGATGCAAATGTGGTGGTGGATGGTTTGGAATATGTGGAGGCTTTCCCCCCAGTCTCTGGGGCTTTGGTGGGCAGGATCTAGGGGTTAGGGGGGCTCAGTTTGGGGGTAGGCACTTATCTCTCCTGGTAGGTGTGACACCAAGGTTCCACATGGTATATTTTCTATGGTAACTATTTTATTATTATTATTATGACTACTTTCTCTTTAGCGTATGTTATGTCCTGCATGCTGGGAACCTAAGGGATGGAGAAACAATGAAAAGAGAGACATACAGAAAAGCTGGGGTCAATTTGCCTATGAGCCATATGATGGAATGGTCCTAACTACTGCAGCAACCAGAACACCAGCAGGCTGATTATATATGACACAGTGGATGGTGCTAGCTAGTTTAGTTAGGAGGTCTCTGTAGGGAAGCAGCCTCAGACTGTAAACATCCCAGGGGAGGAAGTGGCAGTTTTTTCATACTGTGGTCAATTGTTTGTAAACACTCATATTTGGATTAGAAAAAGGCTTTGCCAATTCTGAGTGTGACCCATATGGAGAAGCCTCTGACAATTCAGCTTGGATCCTATATGGCCTTGGTCCTTAATGTCCATCTTATGTCAAACAATATACATTTACTCAGGAATTCATTTGATCAGGACTTTGATGACTTCACTCATTACTTACAAGTGTGTGTGTGTGTGTGTGTGTGTGTGTGTGTGTGTGTGTGTATGTGTGTGCATGTGTGTGCATGAACACAGATACACACATAAGAGAGAGAGAAATAAAAGTCTTCAAAAGAAGAAAGATAAAGGAGTGCCAAGTCTTTGTATAGCTTCAAGAACTTGAAAGTGATTAGGGGTGGTGAAGGAATGCAGAAATGTTCAAGGACTCAGGGAAGCACAACAGCTGGGGGCTTTTGAACTTAGTTCTCTAATGGAGAAAATACAACATCCATGAAGTTCAGCATGTTTATTAAACACAGTTGAACAGAGAGATGGGGTCATTGCATACAGCTGAATACAAAGGTGAGGTAATACAGATTACCAAGGAGGCAGGGTTTACAGTATATAGCTACACATTTGACAAGTGGACAGGTTTAATCTCAGTAGGAGCAGCCTTGTGGGTGAGCAGTCTTCAGGTGATAAACACTGGGGATTGGAGAAAGCTATGGTTGCCATTTTCTGCACACACACTATCAACATCTATACTTGGATCAAAGGGTTAGGTTTTGCCATATACCTCTCGGTCTGAGGCTACTATCCTTGACATGGTCATGCCCATGTCATCAACACACACTCTGGACCCCACACTCTCGGGGCTTTGTCTGATCTTTACAGAGGAGAGAATAGAATTATAACTATACCTTCATGCACACAGTTTTTTGATGTATTAACTGCAGAGTACAAATAGAGTACCTGGGACCCAGATTGGCAAGCAACATGTTCATTGTCACATAATATGTGGTGAAGCTGGAATCTGAGGCCAGGAAGGCAGACTTTATAGATATTTTTCTTTTTTTTCCCCTCTCAACTGCCTATTCTCTAGTCCTATAAAATATAGAAAAATCATAATTAAATGTAAATTGTCCTATTTACTAAAAATCTGTGGTGTGTCTTCCCCTGTGGAAAATGGGTTTTTACTCCTTTGAAAAATTTTCCCACTAGCTTAAGTTACAAACATGTCAATGTTTTATATAGTTTGATAATGGTTGTATAATATATGCAGGTCTAGTTATCAAATCATTGAGTTGGGGGGAGATCATTTTTTCTTTGACAATCCTTATTTAAAATAATCAAAATGACTGTACCTTGAAAAGCACCCATGTTTGATCATCTACCAAATTAATCCCCCTGACTTCATTCTGCTTTAGTGGATTTCCTATACTAAATGCACACTAACTAGAAATGCTGCTGCCTTGCTCTCCAATATAGCCTGTCTTATGGAAGATGTCTACCTTTAAGCACAATTGATGAATTTTGTGAGATTTTGATTTTTCACTTCAAAGAGACTATTGAATTTTTGATCACCTTGTGTGGGAGCAGTGTTTTCTTGGTGGGCTCTCCATTTCTCTTTTATATGGTGAAATCATACACATTTTTACTAAGTCATCAATTTCTAGTTGAAATTCTTACTTCAGTTTCATGCATGCATGGTTTTATAAAAGTGCGATAAGTTTTTTATGCTTCAGGGACTGTGCAGTGAATGTAGAGTCCTGCAGAGATTTGGCTCTATTCGACAAATGCCTGCTGTCAGATTTTCCCTTCTCCTCTGCTTGACTTGATGGGATCCCTTACAAACATGTCGATTTACACCAGCATGCTGCATACTAAATTATGAAAACAGTACTTGCATATTAGCATCAAAAACAGTGGACTCATCATGTGGCATTTTTTTGAAGCAAAACCTTGGTGATGAGACTAGCAATGCAGACCATCCATCAATTATCTCCGTGTTTTAAAGGCCACTCACAGGGTGGGTGTTTGACTCTTGCTGTGGGACCGCAAGTTTGCTGTGATTTATGTGGATCCAAGTATATGGTTCTGGTTTTGATGACAGATGTTTCAGGAATAATATTCAATTTTGCGATGGGTTTTAATATCCTTAGGGTAAAAATGAATCTACATCGAACTGAATAATATTGAAGTTGTATTTGTTAATTGAAGTTGCTGTGCTTTGTACTTTAGTTCAGAACTCATGCCTGAACAGACACAGAAAAGAGCAATTATTTTTAGCAAATGTGGTACTGGATTGCAGAATTCCTGGCATGTGGCAAACCTCTAGACACACAGAGAAGGAGGAGGGGCAGGTCACAAGCTGGGATCTCACTTGCAAGAGTTTCTTGTCATTTCTGTAATCCAATAATGATTTATGTGTATTTTACTGCAACCTCTGATAGCAATAAGCTGGATTTAAAAGTGATGAAGTTAAATAAAGTTTATGTGTCAATCATAGTGGTAAGTTAGATAGTTGTTCTCTTTCATATGGTTTGATAATTTAGGTTGTTTCATCTCAGGTTATTATTATATATCAAAGATTATACCTTTTTGTTCTACATTGATACTATAAATCACTAGAAGGAAAAGAGTGGTTTCAACAACACCCCCGAAGGGGCTAATGACATATAATAGAAGGACAGTCCCTGGGGAGTGAATACTTTTAAGCAAATATCCTGAAAATAGAAAAACCACGAGATATTCTTTAAAATAGCAATGGGAAATAAATTCATCAAGATATTTTTGCCTGAACAACTTTTATACCATTTTAGATTTGAATTTCTCAAGTTGATTTTAATCATATCACTGTATTGTAAAACAACATAAACATCCTGTCCTTCCATTGCCTACATGACAATGACCACAAGGCAAAATGATATCAAGGTCCTTTTCAAACTCGCTGAGAGATTCAACTCTTAGGTCGAGTATGTCCCAGCATTTGGGCAGCTTTTTAAAAACTGTTCAATTTGTTGTCTAATGTATTGGAAGAAATCTTCAGTCTCTTTCTTATCTGCTATTAGTAGGGATTGCTAGTAGGGAGAACCCTTTATGAGGTAGATTTGGACTGAGTGTTTTTCATATATTATCTCACTTACTTCACACAAAACCCCTGTGCAGTGGGTCCTAGCATTTTTCCCATGCTGGGAGTTAGGCACGCAGTAGAACAAACACCCTCTGGCTTGCAAAGCTAATAAGAATCCAGTCTTAGGTGTGTGGGTTAATATCAGGATTTTCAATTCAACATCATTGGTCTATCTGTCTCTTTTTGTGCCAATACCAAGTTGTTTCAGGACTATGGCTCTGTAATAGAGCTTGAAGTCAGGGATGGTGATGCCTCCAGAAGATCCTTTATTGTATAGAGTTGCTTTGGCTATCCTTGTTTTTTTTTGTTTTTCCATATAAAGTTGAGTATTGTTCTTTCAAGGTCTGTGAAGAACTGTGTTGGGATTTAGATGGGGATTGCGTTGAATCTATAGATTGCTTTTGGCAAGATTGCCATTTTTACTATGTTGATCCTACTTATCCAAGATCATAGGAGATCATTCCATTTCCTGGTATCTTCTTTAATTTCTTTCTTTAAAGATTCAAAGTTCTTGCTATACAGGTCTTTCACTTTTTTGGTTATTGTTACCCCAAGGTATTTTGTGATGTTTATGGTAATTGTAAAGGGTGATGTTCCTCTGATTTCTTTCTCCACCATTGTATCATCGGCATATAGTAGGGCTACAGATTTTTTTGAGTTAATCTTGTATCCTGCCACATTGCTGAAGGTGTTTATCAGCTGTAGGAGTTCCCTGGTAGGATTTTTCAGGTCACTTATGTAGACTATCATATCATCTGCAAATAGTGAAAGTTTGACTTCTTCCTTTCTGATTTGTATTCCCTTGATCTCCTTTTGTTGTCTTATTGCTCTAGCTAGGACTTCAAGTACAATAATAAACAGATATGGAGAGAGTGGACAGCCTTGTCTTGTTTCTGATTTTAGAGGAATAGCTTTGTGTTTCTCTCCATTTAGTTTGATGTTGGCTGTTGGTTTGCTATATATTGCTTTTATCATATTTAGACATGTTCCTGTTATTCCTGTTTGCTCCAAGATCTTTATCATTAAGGGATGCTGGTTTTTATCAAATGATTTTTCAGCATCTAGTAAGATGATCATGTGCCTTTTCTTTTTCAGTTTGTTTATAAAGTGGATTGCATTGATGGATTTTTGTCTCTCAAACCAACCTTGCTTCCCTGGGAGGAAGCCTACTTGATCATAGTGGATGATTTTTCTGATGTGTTATTGGATTTTATTCACCAATATTTTGTTGAATAATTTTGCATCTATGTATATGAGGGATATTGGTCTGTAGTTCTCTTTTTTAGTTGTATCTTTGTGTAGCTTGGGTATCAAAGTGATTGTAGCCTTGTAAAAAGAGTTTGGCAATGTCCCTTCTGCTTCTATTGTGTGGAACAATTTGAGGAGTACTGGTATTAACTCTTGTTTGAATTTCTGGTAGAATTCTGCAGTGAAGCCATTTGGCCCTGGGCTTTTTATGGTTGGGAGGCTTTTGGTGACTGCTTCTATTTCATTAGGGGTTATAGGTAGATTTAAACTGCTCATTTGTTCTTGGTTCAATTTTGGTAAGTGATATCTATCCAGAAAATTGTCCATTTCCTTTAGATTTTCGAATTTTGTGGGATACAAGTTTTCAAAGTATGACCTGATGATTCTCTGGATTTCCTCAGTGTCTGTTGTTATATCCCCCTTTTAGTTTCTGATTTTGTTAATTAGCATGCTCTTTCTCTGCCTTTTGGTTAGTTTGGTTAGAGGTTTGTCTATCTTGTTTATCTTCTCAAAGAACCAACTCTTTGTTTCATTGATTATTTGTAATGTTTTCCTAGTTTCTACTTTATTGATTTCAGCCCTCAGTTTGATTATTTCCTGGTGTCTGCTCCTCTATGGTGAGTTTGCTTCTTTTTGTTTTAAAGCTTTCAATTTTTCTGTCAATTCTCTAGTGTGACTATTCTCCAGTTTCTTCATGTGGGCACTTAGTGCTATGAACTTTCCTCTTAGCACTGCTTTTAGAGTGTCCCAAAAGTTTGGGTATGTTGTGTCTACATTTTCATTAAATTCTAGGAAGACTTTAATTTCACTTTTATTTCTTCCTTGACCCAGGATTGGTGCAATTGGGTGTTATTCAATTTCCATAAGTTTGTAGGGTTTCTGCAATTTGTGTTGCTGTTGAATTCTAATTTTAAAGCATGATGGTCTGATAAGATAAGAGGGTTATTTCAATTATTTTTGTAACGTGGAGGTTTGCTATGTTGCCAAGTATGTGGTCAATTTTAGAGAAGGTTCCATGTGTACTGACAATAAGGTATAATCTTTTGTGTTTGGATGGAATGTTCTATAGATGTCTGTTAATACCAATGGGGTCATAACTTCTGTGAGATTCTTTGTTTCTTTGTTAATTTCTGTCTGGTGGTCCTGTCTAGTGGTGGAAGTGGTGTGTTGAAGTCTCCTACTATAAGTGTGTGTAGTTTTATGTGTGGTTTGAGCTTTAGTAATGTTTCTTTTCCAAATGTGGGTGCCTTCAGATTTGGGGCATAGATGTTTAGGAGTGAGACTTCATCTTGATGGACTTTTCCTGTGATGAGTATGAAATGCCTTTCTTCATCTCTTTTGATTGATTTTAGTTTAAAGTCTAATTTTTTAGATATTGGATGCTATACCAACTTGTATCTTAGGTCCATTAGATTGGATAATCTTTTCCAAACCCTTTACTCCGAGGTAGTGCCTGTCTCTGAAGTTCAGGTGTGTTTCTTGTATACATCAGAAGGATGGATTCTGTCTTCATATCCATTCTGTTAACCTGTATCTTTTTATAGGCAGGTTAAGACCATTGACATCGAGGGTTATTAATGTCCATTGATTGTTGGTTCTTGTTTGTTTGGGATTTATTGGTGGTGGTGTCATTGTGTGTGGATTTCACCCTCCAGTTTCTTTTCCTGTTTGTTAAAGCGGATTATCTATTACCTATACCTGATTTTCAACAAAGATGCTAAATCTATCCAATGGCAAAAAGATAGCATCTGCAACAAATGGTGCTGGCACAACTGGATTCAGTCATTTAGAGGACTGCAGATAGATCCATATCTGTCACCATGCACAAAACATAAGTCCAAATGGATCAAAGATCTCAACATAAATCCAGCCACACTGAATCTTTTAGAAGATAAAGTGGGAGATACCCTTGAATGTATTGGTACAAGATACTGCTTCCTGAACATAACACCAGTAGCACAGACATTGATATCTACAATTAATAAATGGGACCTCCTGAAACTGAGAACCTTTTGTAAGGCAAAGGACACAGTCAGTAAGACAAAACGACAGCCCACAGAATGGGAAAAGATTTTCACCAACCCCACATCTGACAGAGGGCTGAATTCTAAAATATACAATGAACTCAAGAAGCTATCCACCAGTCACTGAAATTAAAAACTGGGGCACGAACTAAATAGAGAATTCTCAACAGAAGAATCTAGAATGGCTGAAAGACATTTAAGAAAGTGCTCAAAATCCTTAGCCATCAGAGAAATGCAACTCAAAACAACTCTGAGATACCATCTTACACCAGCCAGAATGGCTAAATTAAAAAATGCCAATGACAATCTATGCTGGAGAGGATGTGGAGAAAAGGGAACACTCCTCCATTGTTGGTGGGAGTACAGACTTGTAAAACCACTCTGGAAATCAGTATGGTGGCTTCTCAGCAAAATGGGAATCAGTCTACATCAAGATCCAGCCATTCCTCTCTTGGGCATATACCCAAATAGTGCATGTTTATACAACAAGGACATATGTTCAACCATGTTCATAGCAGTGTTGTTTGTAATATCCAGAACCTGGACGCAACCTAGATGCCCCTCAACTGAAGAATGGACAGAGAAAATGTGGTACATTTACAAAATGGAGTACTACTCAGAGGAAAAAGGCAATGGAATATTGAAATTCACTGGCAAATGATTGGAACTAGAAGATACCATCTTGAGTGAGGTAACCCAGTCACAAAAAAGACATACATGGTATATAGTCACTCATATATGAATTTTAGACATAGAACAAAGGATTACCAGCATACAATCCTCTTCACCAAAGGTACTAGGAAACAAGAAAGACTCTAAGAGAAAAATGCCTGGTCCCTGGAGAATGTGAATGGCCAGGTTCTCCTAAGCTAATTTGGAGCATGAGGGTAGGGGAGAGGGAGCTAACAATGTGAAGAGGACAAGAGGAGGGGAGAGGAGGAAATGGAGGAGCAGAAAGGTTGAGTTGGGGGAAGAATAGAGGAGAGAAGGATGAGAGATATGATAATAGAGGGAGCCATTATAGATAGGTTTGAGGAGAGATCTGGCACTAGGGAGCTTTCCAGACATCTACAAGGATGACACCAACTGACAATCTATACAAGGGTGGAGAGGCTACCCTAAATGGTCTTCCCCTATAATGAGACTGATGACTACTTTATATGCCATCCTAGAGCACTCATCCAGTGGCTGATGGAAGCAGAGTCAGACACCCATATCTATACATTGAACTGATCTCTGGAACCCAGTTGCAAAGAGGGAGAAATGAAGATCAAGGGGGTCGGGACCAGGCTGGTGAAACCCACAGAAGCAGCTGACCTGAACAAGGAGGAGCACATGGACCCCAGACTGCTGTCTGGGAGGCCACCAGGGGACTGATCCAGACCCCTGAAAGTGGATCTCAATGAGGAGGCCTCTGCACACTATGGGGCCTCTGATAGTAGATCAGTATTTTTTCCTTGTTTAAGAAAGGACTTTGAGAGCCCATCCCATGTGAAGGGATGCTCTCTTGGCCTGGATGCATGGGGAGGGCCTAGGCCTGGCCCAGGATGATGTTGTGGAATTTGAGGAGCCCCTGGGGAGGGCCCTACCCTCCATGGGGAGCAGAGGGGGGAGGGGCTACTTGAGGTTGGGGGAAGAGGAGAGAGGGAGAAGGGATTGACATGTGAAATTATAATTTTTTAAAAATTAAATAAAAAGAGAAAAAAGAATTGAGTCTTACTTTACACTTGGTTAGGTAAGCTGCCTGGGTTTACACTTGGTTTTGCGCCTGATCTTGATCTTATTCTAACTTAAATTTGGGTTGCATGCTCCCCAGTCTGTAAGCTGCCCACTTCCTTCAGTTCTTGTCTGCCCATCATTGCCTGTTGGGTTCCTCTCTGTCCGTCTCCCAAGAAAACATCACAATAAGTCACTTCTGCATCTTTATTTATACCCACTGACTCATCTTCCTAAACATCTTGGAAATTTAACCCATCTCCAATTGCTTAAATTTACTCATGGCATTTGGCAACAGCAAAATTCCTTATTTTCTATATTCTAAATGTTTTCTATGCTTGTTAGCAGCTTCCCTCTTCCTTGACCCCCTTTATTAACCACTTTTCACCCCCTTGACACAATACCTGAAAACAAACAAACAAACAAACAAAAGCAATTTAAGTTGAGAGGCATAGTTTGGTTCATGACTTAAAAGTCATGAACATCATGATTTAACATCATCATCACTGAAAATCACAGTCCATCATTGTGAGGAGACCCTGCAGAGGTCATGGTCATGGGAGCACACAGCTGGGGCTCCTCATAACCGCAATGACAGGAAGTGGGGAGCACTGCACCACAGTTTTTCTTTTTCAATTTTTATTCTGTCCTGGGATGGTGCTGCTGACACTGAGGCTGCGAGTTCCTTCCCCAGGTAAGCTGCTCTGTAGTAAGTTAGGTAGTTATTCTCTTGTTTTCATGTGATTTGATAATTTAGGGTTTTTTCATTTCAGGTTATAATTGTATATCCAATATCACACCTTTTTGTTTTACAATGAGACTAGAAATCACTAGATGAAACAGACATTTTTAACAATTCCCCATGGAAGGAACTTAATGACATATAATTGATGGACAGTTGCTAGGGAGCAAATACTTTTGAGCAAACATCCAAAAAATGCAGAAACTACAAGTCATTTTTAAAACATTCTTTAAATCTAGTGATGGGAAATGAATTTAACAAGACATTATTTGCCCAAACCAGTTTTACATCACTTTAGGTTTTAATTTCTTAAGCAAATTTTAATCAAGTCACTATACTAAGAAAACAACATAAGCGTCCTTCTATTGCCTTACAGATACAACCAGATATGTGCTTCTTAGATTCTTCAGGATCCCAACAGATAGACAATGATGATGAACTCTCTTACCCCCAAGCCTGTGTACTGGAAAAGGGTCTATGTAATTATCTTTCTTCACTTTCAGTTTGCTCTAGAATTCTTACTCTTATAGGTTGTTATTGTTCAGGATATACAATTCTAAAGCATGTGGTTTTCTTAGGACATATTAGGCTATAATTTTCTCTTGTCTGTCGAGTATTTCCATATCAACTGAATACTTTTTTAACCAACATAACAGGACTTCCTCTTGTAGCCTTTTAAATTATAAAGTCTGCTTCTGCATCTTTATTGATTTTCTTTTCCAGCTTTGTCAGCAAACCAGGTTTTGATTTCAGTAATGTTTTTGGTTTCTCTTTATCTCTGCTATATCATGCAACAATAGTAACAAAGCTACTTCATGGTTATTTTATTGTTACTATATACAAGGCAGTATTGTAAATTACTTCATGCATTACTTAAATATACATTAAGTATTCATTCAATATTATTCCTATCTTGTAGGGGGAGGGGAGAAACCTTCTCAGTTATATTGTTCCCTCAATTTCTTGATCAGACGGGCCTCTGTATATTCCTGTTCTCTATGATATAGGCATCAATAGTTTCTATAAGCATTTTCAGAATTTGGAGTTGTCATTCTTTGTCTAGACCTACCTCTCTTCTTCAATACATTTGCAGATTTGCTGGGGTTATTCTTTCCCAATACTATTTTCTTTTGTAGCCTTGAGATGTTTCAAGACTTCTTTGATTTGTGTATTAAACTCTATGATCTTTTCCTCACATTCAAAGCTGCCAAATATGTGTTCAAATTTATTTTCTATTGCCATGCAATGCAAACTATAGCCATCTGTCTTCAATTATCTTTCAAATTTCAAAGTTATTTCTTTCTAAGCTTCCAACTCTGGTTATCTCATTGTTGGAATCCAACTGCCAATCATGTCCTTTGCCACTCCTGTCTCTGCTGTAGAACTCTGACTTAGTGTCAAGGCTTGGCCCAAATGCTACTTTTCACTATTTTCCAGACACAAACCAAGGTGATCTCTGACATTTCATGAACATTTATCTGTGATACTCACAGACACTCATTTGTAGCCTTGTTTTCGTGATTTTGAATGTTTCTTTTCTTCCTAGAAGGCTCTAAAGCATCTTGGAGAGATACGGCCATTACATCTGCCCTGCATTCCCCTGGGTATAAGAGATACTTTTATGGGGGAGATCCTTAGAATGCATTTGATGTAGGAATGGGTGAAGAATCCTCTTCATGATGTGTTGATTTCCTTGGCTTTCAGTTTTGAGAGACATAGCTACTTTTATAACCCAACAAAACTGAGAATTTTGAGCCTACAAATAAAGACAAGAATTTGTTTGCTTTCTGAACTGTAGAATGTTTGTTGGTCCCCAAAAGTTAGTCTAGAATTTTTCATCCATCACATGCTTTATTTTCCGTTATTTTGTAGTACAGTACCAAGGGCCACCCAAACCTGGGAAGCTCATTTTGTTTTCCTCTATAAAGATTTCCAAGCTATAAGCAATAATGATGGGTATGGAATCAATGTGTCTGAGAGTGTTCACTGGCATGGATACCTGGGAGTCCAGATTTGTGAGACACTCTATTAGGTATTTGATTCATGATAAAGATAAAAACCACACGTTGTTTGTTGCCATAGTTTTCATACCTCATTCAGACACAGAGCTGAGAGCTGCAATTACACCTGGAAAGCACATTTGTGTTCTTTCTTGTGTATAAGGCTCTATGTATGTTCTTCCATTTGTATATAAGGCTCGTATGCTTGCACTCCACAATTCTCGCTTCTAAGGTACTTAACAAAAAGAGGTAGAGGAGTTACTCACCTTGTGATCATACACAATGCTCCCTATCCCTGCATTAAAAGTCCTTGTCTGTATTTTTCCGAGAAGTTGCATTGGATATGAACTATAGCCATAACTGTCAGCCCATCATACTATCAATGTAGAAGGTGAGAAGATGGCCCAAACTTCAAGATAAACAGAAAGCAGAATGATATTCCAGCCTGTGCCTCTGCAGGTGGCTGGCCATCTGACATCTCAAGTGAGGGCCTTTTCAATTATGCCTGGTCTTCCCGGGAACAGGCACACTGTGACTACCTTTATGACTATCTGAAACTCCCTCCTACTGTTTTTTCCATTGCTTCTGACCTCCCAGGAAAACTTCTTTAGAGTTTATGCTTGTAAAGATCATTTGTGAAACCCAAGCATCAATTTGACAACAAGAAAAGGTTTTTGTCTCTAAGGTGCTTAGAACCTGGAAAATGTGGCAGAAATGCCACACACAATAAATAACAAGAAGTTTATGAGAAAACCGGCTAAGATTCCCTGGGCATTGTGGGAGTAACAGAGGAGCAAACCAAGCTGTGTAAGTCAGGGAAGAGTTTCTTAAAGAAGCCACTATCATTGGATGCATACATGCCATTCTGGTGTTGTATTGATTTTACCGATAATAGAACACAAAATGGATACAAATAAACACATTCACACTAACTTAAAACAAAATATAAGACAAGCATTTTTATGACCATAGCACTTTGCCCAGCAGTGAAGGCATATTCCCCTGGTCCCGCATCTGTCTGTTTAATTCTTAAGTTCTGGGTCAGTTTGCAAATAAATGTCTTAATTAATGAAATGTTTATGATGTCCACTGGAAATGGACTAAAGCCACTAACTTATTGCCACACTCAAGATCAATGTGGCTGCTATAATATAGGTTTAACTTCTGCACTGATGAGCTGATATATGTGTGTGAGAATGCCAGTATCACTTTCTGATTCTGGAACCCTCTATAGCACATTTTTTTCAACTACAAAATTCTGAAAGAGTGATTGTAATTATTCTACTATTTCACAGAGGTTTACTGTTACATACTTGGCAGGAGGTATGCTTGAAGATTCTGTTTCCTTTCTTTAAGTATCTTTGAAGGGAGAATTGTGGAGTGCATATATACAAGTGCATATATACATATATACAATGCATATATATGTGCATATATACATACAGAGAACAGAAGTCCACAGATATTGTAATAATGGAGTTGAAAGTCATCTATGAGCTTGCAATTATATTAATATGAATAACAAGCATCCTCATTTCCAGTAATAGCAACTTTCAGTGATTTTGTCTTCCTATATTTCTGGCAGATGAAATATTCTGGTTAGAGAATAGACCTCTGGCATATTCTTAATTATGCCAAATTATTAGCAAATATTCTTACAAACTTTTAGTTAAAGATAGAAATTTTGGTGTAATAGGATGGGAATATATATATATATATATATATATATATATATATATAATATATATATCAATTAAACTTTAGAAAAGTAGCCAGAATCAAATGATAAATTTGGTTATTATAGTGGGGGAAAATACAGCTCAACTTATTCATAGTGTGTCTATAAAATCCTTGCCTTACTGATTTTATTGCAAGTTCTGCTACTTGCTACTAAGTTGAGGTATTATTTCCCCTTGAGACATAAACTTTCTTTTCTTTTCTCTCTCTCTATCTTTTTTGTTTGATGGCTTGCTTGATTTATATATGTAAATGCTGCCTACTATATATTACAAATAGTTTTGCATATATAAATTTGGACCTATAATTTGTAATAATTTTAAAATAAATCAGTTAGAATGATAATGTTCAGTTGTTTTTCATTATTTTTTAAGTGAAACTGTGAGTTAGAGTTATCTCTTTGACCTTGCCTCTTTTCTAATTTTGAGATTTTCATTTGAACTTCAGATAAGTAGAAATGAACAGATTTACAATTCAGTCCTCCAATTTTTCAAATATGAAGACTATAATCATAACAGATTTATTTCTGATGATATGGTGCTGGGTACTAAGAAGGGACAGGACAGTTTCCATGCTATATTTTCAAGTGGGTATAATTCAAAAGCTTTTTAGAGCAGAACATTGTGCAGTTGACAGTAATTGTGACTGATTTTCATAATGCACTGCGGTAGCGTGTCAACGCTTATGCAGTTAGTTAAATTCTGGGGAAGATATTAAATTTGGCAACATTGGAATTTCTTCTCTCTGCAATTAAAGCAGGCTCTTCTTTCTACATACACATCACTTTCTTTAGCATCTCTTAGAGATACTCTAATTTCCTGTCAGATTCCAACAGACCTATTTTATCATTGTTGTCAGTTTCCATTTTCAACCCTCTTTCTGCCCTTGAAACACTCGTGCAACCCAACACAGAATCAAATGCATGAAAGAAACCATTTTCCTCTTATGTTCTATTTTAGAGACTCATTTTTTTTATTTTTATTTTTTTAAACATGTTGCCCAGAGCAAGTTTTGTAACAGAACATAACATAATATGAGCCAGGAGCTCTTTAAAACATTAAACATTTTCCATTTCCTGGACAGTGTTGTTAGTTACTAAACAGTTAATGAGGGGAACTATCCCAATAATTTTCATATTCAGAGGGGCACTTATATCATGCATGCATTTTAAATAAACAAAGAGGTATTGAAGCTTGGAGGTTTAGATTTTAAAGTATATCTAGAGAACCACATTTAGAATTATTTGTCAATAAAATATAATCTTTTTCTATGTGTGCATGCGTGTGGTGTATGTCTGTATCTGTCTGAGTATGTGCACATGTGTGTGTTGTCACAGAGTATGGAAGCCAGAGAGAGGTACATTTAGATTTCTGCCTCCCTCCATGCCTCCCTCTCCCCCTCCCTTCCTTCCCTCCATTTTCTACCTTAGTTTTTGAGACAGGATCTCTCACTGAATCTAAACTCCCTCAATGGCTAGGTTGTTGGCTAATGAGCTTCAGGAATCTGCTTGTCTCCCTTCCCCCAAAGTGTAGAAGCAAAATACTTTGCTCAACTTTTTGTGGGTGTGAAGATCTTAATTCATGTCATCTTGCTTGCATGGCAGGCACTTGACTGACTGAGCCATTTCTCATCATCAAGAAAACAAAATTCTTAAAATATATTTCTCTTAACCTCCATTTTTGCATGCTCTGTGAGTTATAGAAGGTGCACACAGCACAAGTAGTTACAGTAGGGCAGGCAGGTAAAGTTGGTGCAATACAGTGACATGACAGGACTTTATTATAGTAAGTAATACAATTCCAGAAATAACCTATGTGGAACATATTGTGCCTGCTACACATGTCAGAAAATGGACTTTGATGGATGATGTTGCAACACAAAACCACATACTAAAACTTTTTAATTATGATGACAGTGTAGAAGTGTGCACAGCCTTGTCAGCAATGTTAGTGGCTTACACAATTAGCAAATGGACAAAACTCATAAATTCTGCACATGCCTTATAAGTCTTGTTGATTATTGCCATCAGCATGTATGCAAGTGAGAATGAATGACAGGGATTGGCCATCATCACCTCTGAGAGGGGAGGCATTCGGTTGGGGGGATTATCTATGGATAACCACACCACCTGGACTTTCCATATTGCTGCTCTAAAATGCATTAATGTGTGAGAAAAACATGTCCATTTGTGCTAGAAAATGAAGTTAGCAGTTTAGAATGCTAAGCAGTGTATCCTGGGCTTATACAAATCAAACCCTATAGATCACTCACCACTAACTTGAAACACTTTGTCATTTAAACAACTTCATAAAGTTAGGGGGAAAATACAGCCAGTGACTATTTACAGCCTTTCTGTAGGAACATTTGCTGACAGAGAAAAGTGGCAACATTGTGGGTCTACAGCAGTGGTTCACTTGAGAGTGAGTGATCTGACTTAGAAAATTTTGGCTTGGAATGAGGTTTTTCAAAAACTGAATTTGTGAATCCAAGTTAAAACATATGGGACATTTTTATTCATTCATTCATTTTGTTTACTCCAAGCTGTTCCTATACAGAAAATTAGGGAAATGAAGGGCACAATTTTCCCACTATTTCTTTGCTTCTTTATCAAATGTCTATTAAAATGGATACCACCCTAAAATTATTAGGATTGCAAATTATTTCTATGAACATATACTTTCTATAAATAAAAAGTAGGTCCTATAATTGAAAGTTCTTTGTGACAGGTAGAACTCTTTTCTTCAAAATCAAACTCACTGATTATTTTAACATCTTGTAGAAATATCCCTGGCCACAATGACATCTTTCTCTTTCCCATGATATTTCTTTCTCTCTGAATTTTCAGTTGTATATAAATGTAAGGATTTTATAT
This sequence comes from Cricetulus griseus, assembly GCF_003668045.3. Classification (NCBI taxonomy): domain Eukaryota; kingdom Metazoa; phylum Chordata; class Mammalia; order Rodentia; family Cricetidae; genus Cricetulus; species Cricetulus griseus. Next base: position 241,400,204 of record NC_048595.1, on the reverse strand, counting down.
GCCAAGAACTTTAACCAGAGTATCTAAGTATAGCAAAAAATTTTATGCATTGGTGCTAAGATTGACTTTTTCCCTTTAAAGATGGAATCTAGATTTATGAAACTTTAGACATATTTTAAAAAATTAGCTCAGTTAGAAGATAGAAGATAGTAAATGAACCTTTCTAAACATTATCTTTTAAAATTTTATTTTTGAGATTATAAAAGTATTACATTTCTCCCTTCCTATTCTTCTATTCAAACACTCCTTTATACACCTCTACACTTCCATTCAAATTCAGTACCTCCTTTTCATTGCATGTATTATCATTGCATGTATTTATGTGTATACATATACATTCCTAAATATAACCTTTCTAGTTCATATAATGTTACTTGTATGTATGTTTTCCCAGCTGACCATTTTATGCTGGACAACCAATTGGTGTATTCTTCCTTTGGAAAAACCAAGTCTCCTGCTCTCAGCTTTCTTCGGTTGGCTATAGTTATTTGTTAAGGGTTGGGGTCTTGGGCTTTTCCATGCTAAGTTTTGTATGTCAATTGATGACATCCATGTTCTGCTCACATTTGAGCAGTCATGTTAATGAGATATTATGGGTGTAGCTTCTGATATTACTAGGAGACAGAATCTCATATCAAACTCACTGGTTCTTTGGCTCTTCCAATCTTTCTGACCCTCTTTGGCAGCACTCCCTGAGCCTCAGGTGTGGGAGCGCTGTTGCCTTCATTTAGTCCACACAGGTAGAAGGTAAATCCCTATTGGTGAAGACAACTTGCAGCTCAGAGACAGAGACCAGAGATCCTCCAGCTAGAACTTGTCTGAATATCCCCTTCCTGACTATTAGCTTTCAGGGTACTAGAAATCACCATGCAACTTTTCAGAGGAGGAGGCAAGCAGAGGACCTACAGAGCTATGATGGCCACAAACCACATTAATGGTCAGAATGACATGGAAATCCAAAGGGTGCAGTAGTGCCACATTTTTGTTGATGGTTGCCAACAGCTTTTAAATTGTACTTAGTATCTTCTCAAGAGGGAAACCATATCTGGAGCTGTAAACCCAGCTAACTACTCAGTGGTAATGAAGTCATGGTTACTAGAGGAGAATCTAAATCCACTAATTTACTAAACCAGCATAATCCATAATGAGCATTTATAAATAGTTATTTTTATACCCACAGATAAGTGTAATCTTCACCACCATCAAAGAAACTTTTCTTACAACAGATGGAGATCACTGAAGAGAACAGCAACCAATTAAAATTCAGAGTTGTGATGCCCAGACCAACTGGTTACATTAGTTTCTTTAATTTTTTTTCTTACTCAGACCAAGAAAGTCAATTATCAATTTTTTTGTCTGATATTTTCCCCTGAAGGTGGTTTATTTTTCCGCATTATTATTATTATTATTATTATTATTATTATTATTTTGGTTTTTCGAGACAGGGTTTCTCTGTGTAACTTTGGAGCCTATCCTGGCACTTGCTCTGGAGACCAGGCTGGCCTCGAACTCACAGAGATCCACCTGCCTCTGCCTCCCAAGTGCTGGGATTAAAGGTGTGTGCCACCGATGCTGGGCTATTTTTCCCATTTTTATTTCATTTTACATTCCAACCACAGTTCTCTCTCACACCTCTACTCCCACACACCTTGCCTCTTTCCACCCCCTGCCTCCTCCCACCCCCTTACCTCCCTGATAGCTCAACCCCAGTCCACTTCTCCTCACAGGCAAGGGCTCCCATGAAGAGTCAACATAGTCTGGCACAATAGGTTGGGGCAGGACCAGGTCCTTCTTCCATGCGTTAAGACTGAGCATAGCATCCCACCATAGGCAATGGGCTCCAACAAGCTAACTCATGTACCAGGTTTGTATCATGATCCTACTACCAGGGGCTGCTGTGATAGTTTAGGCTTCAAAACTGTCTCTTACATATGGAAGGCCTAGTTGGGTCCCCTGGAGTCTCCACAGTTGTAGGTCTAGAGTTCATGAGTTTCAATGAGCTTGGTTCAGCTGTCTTTATAGATTTCTCCACCATGATCTTGACCAGTCTTGCTCATATATTCTCTCTTCCCTCTGTTTGTCTGGATTCCCAGAGTTTGGTTTGTTTCTTGGTTATGGATATCTGCATCTGGTTCCATCAATTCTTGGATAATAGTTGGGGTATTCATCAATCTGATTATAGGGGTAGGCCGGTTCAGGCATCCTTTCTACTATTTCTAGGAGTCTTTGCTGAGGTCCTCCTTGTGGATTCTTGGGAGCTACCGTAGCACCAGATTTCTCCCTAAGCTCATGGTGGCTCTCTCTATTAAGGCATCTTTTTTATTGCTCTTCCACTGCATCTCTCCCTGCCTAGGCCAGCTCATTCCCCCTGTTCTCATCCCACCTCTCCCCTTACCACCCCCACCCCCAGTGTTCCCTGTAAATAGCATCTAATTTCTATTCCCCAGGTGATCCATGTTTCCCTCTTAGCTTGTTACCTAGCTTCTCTGGAGCTATGGTTATCCTTTGATTTACATCTAATAACCACTTATGAGTGAATAGGTACCATGTTTGTCTTTCTGACTCTGTGTTACCTCACTCAGGATATATTTTTTCTAGTTCTATCCATTTGCCTGAAAATTACATGAGGTCATCATATTTTTTTTTATTAGTTCAAATTAGGAACAAGTTTGCTTTACATGTCAATCCCTTCTCCCTCTCCCTCCCCTCTCCCTTCCCCCCACCAGCCCCTCACCCCATCTCACCTCCACTCCCCAGGGAGGGTAGGGACCTCCATGGGGGCTCCCCAAAGTCCACCACATCATCCTTGGCGAGGCCTGGGCCCTTCCCCATGTGTCCAGGCCGAGAGAGCATCTGCCTCTGTTTCCATCAGTTACTGGATGAGGGCTGCTCATGCTCCCAGTTAGCTCTGGAGATCCTGCTCCTTCCCATTCTCCAGGGGCCATGCATTTTTCTCTTAGAGCCCTTCTTGTTTCCTAGTTACTTTGGTGATGAGGATTGTAGGATGGTAATCCTTTGTTCTATGTCTAAAATTCATATATGAGTGAGTACATATCATGTTTGTCTTTTTGTGACTGGGTTACCTCATTCATGATGTTTTTTTTTTTTTTTCTGGTTCTATCCATTTGCCTGCGAATTTCAAGATTCCATTGCTTTTTCCACTGAGCAGTACTTCATTGTATAAAGGTACCACATTTTCTCTGTCCTTTCTTCAGTTGAGGGACATCTGGGTTGCTTCCATGTTATGGATATTACAAACAATGCTGCTATGAACATGGTTGAACATGTATCATTGTTATATGAATGTGCATTATTTGGATGTATGCCCAAGAGATGAATTGCTGGATTTTGAGGTAGACTGATTCCCATTTTCCTGAGCAACTGCCAGCTATACTGACTTCCAAAGATCAGTAGCCCTACTATATACAGATGATAAATGCAATGAGAAAGAAATCAGAGAAGCATCGCCCTTGTCAATATCCACAAACAAAATAAAATATCTTGGGATAACACTAATCAAAAAAGTGAAAGACCTGTACAGTAAGAACTTTGAGTCTTTAAAGAAAGAAATTAAAGAAGATAACAGAAAAATGGAAAGATCTCCCATGCTATTGGATAGGTAAGATCAACACAGTAAAAATGGCAATCTTGCCAAAAGCAATCTACAGATTCAATGCATCCCCATCAAAATTCCAACACAGTTCCATACAGACCTTGAAAGAACAATATTCCACTTTATATGGAAAAACATAAAACCCAGGATAGCCAAAACAACCCTGTACAATAAAGGATCTTCTGGAGGCATCACCATCCCTGACTTCAAGCTCTATCATAGAAACATATTCCTGAAAACAGCTTGGTATTAGCACAAAAATAGAAAGATAGACCAGTGAAATCAAATTGAAAATCCTGATATTAACCCACACACCTATGAACATCTGATTTTTGACAAAGAAGCTAAATCTACATAATGGAAAAAAGAAAGCATCTTCAACAAATGGTGCTGGCACAACTGGATTTGGACATGCAGATGATTGACCATAGATCCATATCTATCACCATGCACAAAACTTAAGTCCAAACGGATCAAAGTTCTCAACATAAATCCAACCACACTGAACATTCTAGAAGAGAAAGTGGGAGATACCCTTGAGGGAATTGTTACAGGAGATGGCTTCCTGAACATAACACCAGTAGCACAGACATTGAGATCTACAATTAATAAATGGGACCTCCTGAAACTGTTTCTGTAAGGCAAAGGACACAGTCAGGAAGACAAAACAACAGCCCACAGAATGGGAAAAGATCTTCACCAACCCCACATCTGACAGAGGGCTGATTTCCAAAATATAAAATGAACTCAAGAAGCTAGCCACCAGAACACCAAACAATGAAATTAAAAAGTGGGGTGCAGAACTAAACAGAGAATTCTCAATGGAGGAATGTAAAACATTGAGCCGGGCGTTGGTGGTGCACGCCTTTAATCCCAGCACTCGGGAGGCAGAGGCAGGTGGATCTCTGTGAGTTCGAGGCCAGCCTGGTATAACTGGATGTTAACATGCAGAAGATTGCAAATAGATCCATATCTATCACCATGCACAAAATTCAAGTCCAAATGGACCAAGAACCTCAATGTAAATCCAGCTATGTTGAACCTGATAGAACATAAAATGAGTAGTAGCCTGGAATGAACTGGTACAGGTGACCACTTCCTAAATATATCATCTGGTATTCTTACCACTAAATCATCAGATGTAAGTCCATAACCTGGATTAACTGCAGAAACCATGAAAGTAAAAGCCAACCATCGAAGCAAGGGGGCCTAAAAGAAAGGGGAATAGCAGCGTATTTGTGAAATGAAAAGAAATGGAAACAATAGGGAGCTTCAATGAGGGAGAGGTGAAGAATATAAATACTGAAGACAGAGGGAGAAAGATAAAATAGCAGTAAGCATGGCTGAAAATTCGGAAGGAAACACAGTTATATAAATATATAAGCATAGCTACACTATATATGTACACATATATAGTATAAAAACCCATCTAGGCTGACAATGGTCCCCCTAGGAGCTATAGACTATCTAACAAAACTGCAACACCAGCAGGTATGAGAAGCTCCCTTTGAGGTGTTGGTCACAATTGTCTAAAGAAACTCCCCAAAACATTATAGACTATTGATTTTGTGGTGGGGGAATGTCCTGCTGTATACATGTTTCTCTTATTGGTTGATGAATAAAACACAATTTGGCCACTAGAGGCAGGAAGATAGACTGGACTAGGAGACAAGGAGAAGTCTGGGAAGGTAGGCAGAGAGACACCATGAAGAGACACCATGTAGCCAGTAAAAGGTATAACAGGTTTGAGCATTCTCCAGTAAGCCAAGACCTTGTGGAAATACATAGATTTTTAGAAATGGGTTAATAATTAAGACAGAGCTAGCCAATAAGCACCCCTAGCCATCGGACAACAGTTTTATAATTAAGATGTCTCTGTATGCTTATTTGGAGCTGAGAAGGATGGTAGGACAAGAAAAATTCTAGCAACAAAATGGTGCCCACACTCGGGGTGAGAATTTCCACATAAAACCTGATGAAATCTTAAAAAGAGATTTTAAATGAAAGAATGGAAACAGGCATGGCTTCTGGGTTGGAACATTTTCTCAGGTGGGCTCTGTTTGCTAGAGATAAGCAGAGTCTAGAGTCTTTTGTAGAGTGTATTCCTGACTCAGCATTAGCAGCAAAAACCACATGACTCTTTTAAGAGGCCCTGCTACCAAACAGGTAAATGGTTGGGTATGAGCAGCTGTGGGTAGCAGTGACCACATCTCCAAGCTGCATATCATGCTGCATGGCAGATTTAGGTTTTACTCATACAGACAAAAAGGTTTAAGAGTAGAGGCATAGAGCACAGCTCCCAGCACTGACATTCAACATACTCCAGCCATTTTGGAAAGCCAGCAACTAAAATACACACTTTAATTTTAGCTATGCTGTTTAGAAGATTAAGACTCATGTGGCTAGATAAGGAGATATACAGTAAAGACAGATTCTGATGAAGAAAACCTCTAAAGTGTTACAGCATGTTTAAAAATATACATAGAATTGGGAGAGAAAAGAAAAAAAGATAAAGTGGTTAAAAAGAAATAGAACAGCTAGGTGTGATGGTATGCACCTTTAATACCAGCAATCGGGAGGCAGAGGTAAACCAATCCTTTGGGAGGCTTTTATTTAGTTCATGAGATATACCTCAGTAAATACCTGTCAGTCATCCTTGTCGCGAGGGTTGTCTTTTTCAATTCAAATCTTGATCAATTTTGATGGTATCCAAAGATTTTCTTCTCCTGTGGAAACAAATGCAAAACCCCTACCCCAACATAACACATGTCCGGGTTTCCATACTGAGGTTAGTACATCTTTGAAGTACATGCTGTTATACTCACAGATAAGTGCAGGCCTCACCTGTCAACAAGGAAACTTCTTTTTGCAACAGATAGATACCATTAAAGAAAACCACAAAAAATACAAAATCCAGAATTGTACAGCTAGTCACAATTGATCCTTCTACCATACAAGAAGGTGAAAGATGGTGACAGCCAGGGAGACAGGAAGTTTGTGAGAATGTGTCTTCTTCTGATGTCAGAAAAGTTACACTTGTTAAGTGTCATTGACATGACTGCCCAAATCTGAGCTGCATAAGGTAATATGGATGTGGGGAAGCTCCTGAGGCCTCAACCCTAGACAAAGTAACAATGGAATGCTGAGAGTGGGAAAAGCATTGGTTATTCAATACCTAATGGTCAGTTCCCAGACATACATACATATAAAAATTGTACAGTCTGAATGAGTTATATTCAGAACATGCATAAATATATACACATATATAAAAATTGACAATTTAAAAGAGAGACCTTAAATTTGAGAGAGTTAGAGGGAGGAAAGGGTACAATTATATTGCAAACCACAAAATTAAAAAATATAATTAAGAGAACAAAATAAAGAAATCATTTTATTTTATTTTCTGAAAAACATCATCTGCTTTGTTTCTTCAAATTTTAAGCTGCTGACTTCAGTTTTAAGCATTAAGCAGCAATACTGCACTCAGTTTATTTCCCAGTTACTATCTGTTAACTGACAACAAACACTTAAAACTCTGTATATTGAAAGACTGTGTATTTTGTTTAGCATTATTCTTCACAACAATGTTTAATGTATTTTGGTAGACCATTTTGTGCCAAAGCATAGCCGTGTACTACCTTGTGAGTTCAAGAGATCATTACTGTCTCAGCACAGCAGAATTGAACACTTTAGTTCTTACCAATCAGAAGAACTGCAGTGTCTTTCTCTTTGCCTATGGCATTTATATTTAAAAATTTTCAGAAAATTTTATTTATTTTGTGTGTCTACTTATATATGTATGCATGTATATACATGTGGGCATTTGGGTGTCATGGTGTAATGTGGAAATCTGAGGATAACTTTTAGGAATTGGTGTTCTTACTCCACCATGGCATAAAAGGATTGAATCCAGTTTCTTAGGCTTGACAATGAACACCTTTACCTGTTGAGGCATCTTGTAGACCTGAAATTCACATTTTATTAGAGGCAAATCAAATAACAGCCAAAGACATACAACTTTCTTAGATATTGAAGTTATTTTCTTATTGTTTAGATGCTTCTGTGACCAGATTATGGGTAACTTCAACAAAACTGGCCTTTATTCATTTTCAATGCTCCCTTTAACTAATGTGATCAATATGTGCTTATTTAGACTCCTATGCAATTTGTCTACAATTCTTGTTCTTAGAACAGGCCCAGACACAAATCTTATTGCCAGCTGGGTATACATGACATATTTTTATGAAAAATCTAAAAGTAAAGTAACATTTAATCAATATCAGAAGTACTTATGTATAGGAAAGTATTCATTCCAATTTCACGCTTGTTCATTTTCATGTTGTTTTCTTTTTGCTTCTATTCCTAGTTTATATGGTGTTCCATGTGATAGTGAGAAGGAGAGTTAAATGTGGATAGAAAGTAAATAATATAAGCTCAATGAGAGAAAAGCACACTCTTGGGGCTGGTCATAGCCCAGGAGTAATAGAGCATGTTGCTCTTGCAGAGAAACTGGAGTTTGGTTCCTAGTACCCACATCAGGCCATCTGCAACTTTCTGCAATTCCAGGTCCAGAAGATTTGACACCTTCTTCTGAACACTACAGGCAGGCACATATACTCACAGGCCCATAAATCCTCCTGTGCACATATGTATAATTAAGGTAAAAATAAATCTCAACAAGGAAAAAGCACACTCTAACAAAACTACTACCTACTTAATCCATGCTTGAACACACACTTGTTTTATCTTTTGTTGAACTGCTAAACAAGGCTGGCGAACATGGCGCCTGTGGAGGACCATGACGAAAGTGCGCTCTGTTTTCTGTTGGGTCATTTCCTGCTTACAGAGATGTTCTTCAGAAACATCGGGAGTATCAATTTAGAAAATAGAAACTGACATTTAAATAAAAGTAGGTGAAGGTTGGAATTATTTTTCTATTGTTTTATTATTCCTATATTAGCAGAGCCTACACTTACTGTGTAGGAAACATTGCAGCAAAGTAAAAAAGACAAAGGGGAACTGTTTCAAACAGATTCCTAAGCCATACAGGGCTAGAAACAGGTGATGTGCTTCCGGTGTCCTGAAGTGAGGAAGGCTGAATGAGGCAGGACTTCCCACCGAGTGGACATCTGAACTTTAATCAATTGTTCTCACATCTGCATGTACCATTTGTTAAGAAGGTGCCTTGTAGGCAACCAGTGCAGGTTACAAAGAAGACAGACCAACCTTCATCTATACTAAGTGAACTTTCCACAAAAGTGAAGTTTATTGAAGAAAGATTGCTTCTGATTTTCTTCATATCTGACATTCAAATAAAGACATTAATAACTCCAGGGACTTTTTAATAATTCACATTTTATTGGGAAAAATCAAAGTCAATTCTGTTTTTCTTAACCTAATAAAATGTGGCTCTCCCTTGGATTACTCTTCATTCCACAACACAGGAAGAATTTGATGTCACTAGAAATGTTACCAGACCCAGCAGAAAACATTTTACTATTCTCCGTTCTTCCCCAAATCATGCTCTGCTGGAAACTTATGGTTTATAGTCCTTTCCTCTCCTGAGAGTACTAGCTTTAATGTGTTCTACAAAATGTCACGTTGTGCAAAAACTGTTTTCTTCCAGGTTTGGGGAAGATTATATGGTCCTTGGTTTCTGCCTGGGTAGTTTTTCCTCACTGTACTTCAGGGCTCATGGTGAGCATCACATCCTGCAAGCAGATCTCTTTTGATGGTTGTTAGTACATTTCCCCAGTGACTGATTTTTATTAGTGTCAAATGACAAAGAGTATATGCATGCACACATGCTGATGTTTCTGAAGGGCATTGTGATGAAAGACTGCAATACCTTCTGTTGTCTTTCTGATCAAACACCGTGTCTTAGAGCACATGGGCTCATTTATTCTTGTGTCATAAAAAGAATAAAATCCATTGATATTGTTACTGATCACTCAGCTCGAACATCTCTTGTTTGGTCAGCAAAGGATGAGACCACTAGGTAAGTGCATAAAATTCAGGTTTCTAAAGGTAATGCTAGTCTAGAAATCACTTAAAAGTAAAAGAGTAAGAAGCCTATGATTAAGTCACAGGTGTTTAATGGCCATCTCAGTTTCATTACCTGTTGCTGTGACAAAATACCCAGACAACAACAACTCAGGGAAAAAAGAGTAGATTCTAGCTCACAATTGCAGGTTACAGTCTATCACCCTAGAGACTGCAAGACAGCAGGAACTCAAAGAAGCTGGTCAATCCACAGTCAAGAGGAGCTAGAGAGTGAAGGCATACATGCATACACTCAGATCACTTTCTTCTCTTAAAAACAGCCAGGCTCCAAATCAAGCAATAGTGCTGGATTCATTCCCTATTTACTAACATTTAAGAACCAACCCACCCCATAAACACAGGTCAACCTGGGATAGACAACCCCTCACTCTTACTCCCTGGCATGGTTCTAGGTTGTGCTGAGTTGGCAATAAAACTAACCATCACAATAACCAACTATGGAATTAGATGCACAGTGAAAAACTATACAGGCAAAATTGAAATCAGCACAAAGTATAAATCAGTATTTAGTATAATGACTAACAATGAGAGAACAGAATAAGTAAGTAAGTAAATAAGTAAATAACATATTTTCCTCAGGTGTACTTGACCATTTACATATCATAGAAAACAGCACACACATCGGAAGTGATGTCAAACAATTAGGAGTCACCGCTCAACCGAATCTCCGTAGCATCCATCTTGTTAATGAAACATATTTCTCTATTTTCTAAGTAGAACATACTATAGTTTCCTCTTAGAAACTGACACCTAAAGGATATTTCTACTTTTTATTCTATCTCTAGCTATTTATACCAATATACAAAACAGCCTGAATGTAACATCAGAAAGCATTGGCATTGCCAAAAACCAAATGAATCTGAGAAGTCTGAAAGCCCATCAGCATTTCATCGGAGGTGGGGACATCTTACCTTAACTTAGAACATGAGGAAATCTTCAGATGTTCTGTTCATTTGACATACAAGTATGGGGCTTAAATAGTGTGTTGAATTCCATCAGTAGCGAGACTGTCACTAATCAGAACAAAATGCTTTTGTGTAGGTTTTTCAGGTAAGCTAGTTATGTCCAAAAGTATTGAATAATTTTATTACCCTTTGACTTGATTGTTTTGGCTTTGTGCCCATGTTAAAAGCCTTTCCACATAGCTTCAGCAGAGCAAGTCTAAGATGGTGCTGCAATGGGCAGAGAGTTTGGAATTCACAACTTGATAGAATCACTGAAGACTAATGATTGTTTGTAGATATCTTTTGATGTGAAGGAAATACTTATGTTTCATTTCCACTGGTTTTATCATTGATATTTTCCACATTGTGCTGAGAAAGGGTGGTGGTCAAGATGATGATTCATGAACAAGTGTTAGAAAACCTAATACAAATAAATGTAGAGGGAGCACAGGCATGACTGGCTCATTATGTGATGAATCTACAGCCAATTCTGGATACAGCACTGAGCCCTTCCTCATCTGCCGACTCTCTTTTCCAGAGCTCTGGTTTCTGGACTGTATTTTATATAGGAACTACTGGTCCAAACTTAGAGGGATCACAGAATGCCATCAGCAATCAGTTACTACTCAAAAATGATGTCACTGTATGTGTCATCCATCTTTTATGTATCTCACTTCTGACTCATTATAGCTGACTGTCACTTATGCCCCTGGTGGCCTGGGATTCTGGGAATTGTAGTTTCCAAGGCCATCTATTGAAAAATCCATCTTCACCCAACATGGAAATGGTTGAGTGAATTATGAAGGCAAATGCAATTCAGAAGCCATGGAAGCTTTAATACCCTGAGGTGAGCTCTGAAGCCTAGTGTACCATGGCTGAGGCAAAGAGACTGCCATCTCTATCACTCAGAAAGTCACATTATGAAACCTCCTTAATGCTGTCTAACCCTTGCCAAGCCAAATTTAGTTGAGCAGAACATCCATTAAGAAATACAGTGTTTTGTAATATATTGTGATGAATCCTATTTACAGTATATTTTATATAATGCATATTAATTATATACCACATATTATAATTATAACTAATAATCACTGGAATTGACTCCACACACATGAAGACTGCTTTTCTGAAAGAGCTAACACTTATACTATAAAACTTATACTTTTGGACACATTATTAAGAAAGATATTGTCTTCCTTACTCACTGCTATTATTTCTAATGCTTTACAATTTCTTGCCTGACAGTGAGGATATTGGTGAGAAAATTAATGAATTGGAAAGAAAGAATGAATGCTTGTTGTGACAGAAGTTCTGTCATTTTGTAGGAGGAGAACCAATGAAACAGGGACCAAACAGTTTATTACAGAACTGTTTCTGGATCAAGATAAAGCATTAGTAGTAGGGAGTGTGCACAGACATCTTTGAGACAAGGGAACAACCTGGCAACACATTTGAGATGACTGTGGGTCACATCAAATGAAGTCAAGGATTATATAAGGAAAACGACTTGAAATTCATCTACTTCTTGCAACCGGAAAATAAATTGCTTGTAGCAACGTTTAAATCAGGATGCAAAACTGTAATCAAAAAGGTCAAATACCATACTGAGTCAACTGACAAATAGATAAAAATGTTTTATTTATTTTTCCTGTTGCCTTTGGAAAAGCATCTTAAGGATAAATTTATTCTGGATCACATTTGAGAATCCAGTCCACCATGGTGGGGAAACCAGAACACAGCAGCAGTAGCTTGAGGCAGCTGGTCACATTGAGGCCGCAGTGTAGGACAATGAGTGCTTGTTCAGGGAATAGTGTTATTCACAGTGAGCAGGGCTTTCTAACTCAGTAACCTAATCAAGTTAATCTTCATAGACAAGCCTAGAGGCCTATCTCCCAGGTCATCCTAAATCTCATTGAGTTACTAAATGAGGTTAGCCATTATAGTCGTTAAATAACCAAGAAGAAATCTTTAGATAGAAAGGCAAAAATGATGGGTTTCCATTAAAAGTTAAATATAAAATATTGAGAAACATAGGTCTGGAATGTAGCTGAATTAATAGACTTCTTTCTTAAAGTGGGTGTGGCCCTGGGTTTGATTCTCAGTAGAGCAAAATGAAGAAATTAAATATATGATGAAATTATGATCTAGATACTGAGTAATAATGTTACATGTTTAGTAAGAACTAATAATAGCCACAACCAAACATACTGATAATGCTGTACTATACTCCTTATGTCAAGTATGAGGTGTAATGCCATTTCCCTTTTTGTTGGCTTAACTTGATGTTTCACTGAACATCCCAAAGGTTTCTGGTGATCACAGTCAACATGCCACTGGAAATCTTATTCTGTCTCCACACTCAGAATGGATGTATATGACATATATTTATTTTTCACATGATAAATTGATGTTCAGTATAGTAGCTAAAGACGCAAGTATTATTTTCAGATTACTTCAACTATACAACTTACACATAAACCCAGCTTTTCCTCATGAGGCAAAGCAGATGATAAAATCTAGGTAACAAAAGCTTTCATGATAGAAGTAACTCTCAGACATAGGGAAAGATTATTAGTAGTGAGTTTGGCATATTGGAAAGCTACAAGAACTCCAAAATACGTGGGGACCATGTACATGCAGTTGACAGTGACACTTACAGGTGTAGATGAGATCAACAAGGCATGGCTATTGTTGGAGAACAGAGGAAAGGAGAGCAGAAGAAAACAGAGAAATTACTAAGATTACTAATAATTTTGAGTATATATTTAAATGAGAAATTATTCCAAAACAAAAATCAGTTTTGATCTTTATGTAGTATTTCAATAATCTTAAAAAAAACACTAAATTTGTGTTCCCTGTGCTTGACAGTGTAAAAAGTACATATTGCTATCCATCTTATTTAATGGGATTTACATTAAACTTTCACATTTTTAATTTGTAAAAAAAATGGCATATGCTTGTTGTCCTGAATGTGTTGTAAATTTGATTGGTGTATTAATAAGCCACGGTAACTGTGACTTACATGAACATAAACCTTATACTTCTCAAATAAAATTGAATGACATAACTATAATATTGTAGATTTAATTGCTCAAACAATCATGGAAACCAATCTTCTATGCATTTTCACTTCGTGTATCTAAGCATCTTAGTTTTCCCATTTTTGATGACATTATGGTCAGAGAAGAAAGGGGGACTGGTAAACACCAGGAAAAATAATTTTTCCTTCAGTGAAATGATGTTTTGTAGCCACCGGTAGCTGCAAGGGAAACTGAGAACAAGCGGCAGGTGATTGAAGAAAGAGAAAGTAGTTGAAAATGAGTACAAAGTTGGCCAAAATTTCTTGTATTTTGTCTTTTGTGAATGATTTGTGTAAGATGTTTATCTAGTCATCTATTAAATTGTCAGTCATTCTAAAATTTTTATATGCTTATGAATACAATTATATTAGAATTTCTATGTTTGTTCTGTTTTACTCATTTCTTTTTAATTACGTTTATGAAGTTATTCTAAATGGTCAAAAATAACTTTTTTGAAACATTATATCACAGTTGTTTATTGTACTAAAATTCTCCTAGGGTAACCAAATTTTGTTTCTAGCTTTTCTTGGTTGACATATTTGTATATTTTTACATTAAAAGTATTAAAAATCATTTCTTCTTCGTTGAGAGCATTGCATTATACACTAAACGTTGTTGGTTTACACTCACTGATGGACATAGGAGCTGCATCCACTTGTTTGCTATGACTAGCACACCTTTGTGTGTAAAAGTGCATTTTCATTTTTCTTGAATAAGCGAATAAAATCATTGGCTATAGTACATTTTTAATGCTATATGAATCTGTCAAGTTAATTTTCATTGTGGTTTTATCATTTTATACTCCCAGCAATGCATAGCAATGCCAGTTTTCCTTTATCTCCTACATATCTGGTGTGGTCATTTTTTTTTCTTCTTTTAGTGATTCTAGCATATGAAAAACTATGTGTCTATGTGGGACCTATTTGCATTTTCTGATGCTAATGACTTTAAACACTTATGTGTTATTTGTCATTTGTCTTGTTTTGACAAGTGTCTCTTTGATTCTTTAGTACATTTTTAATTGGTTATTTTCACTATTCATTTGCAGGAGCCTTTAAAATCTTCTAGGTTCAAGTTGTCGGTTGCTTGTTTCTGCGAACATGATCTTTCAGCTTCTGGTATGCTTTTAAATTTATTCATCTAACTTGCAAGGTTAGACGTATTTTTATCAAGTTTTGGTATTTTTTATCCCCAATCACCATAGCTTTTTTTTATGGCTAGGAGACATTTGTTTTCCTGAGGTAATAATGATTTTTTCTTATTTCTTCTTATAATCCATTTAGCTTTAGCAATAATATTTAAGTTTAGGAACTATTGTAAATTAATTTTGTGTAAGACATAAGGCAAGTGTTGGGTTATACTAGTTTTCATGTTTTTCTCCAGGTGGTCTATCATCATTCATCAATTTTTTCTTTTGTACCTTTACTTAATTTGTGCATGTCAAAAGTCAATTTATGGAGTATGTATACCTTGATTTCTAATTTCACTGTTTTTCATTGATAGATTTTCGACCTTCACTCCCTAGCCATGCTATCTTAATTACAATGGTATTTTAAATAATCCCTCCTATCAGCTAGTTTGCAATGTAGTTTTGAATTTATTTTGAAAAGATTTAATTTGAAGATTTCTAATCATAAATTGGAGTATGTGTAGTTTTCTTTAATCTTTCTACTAATTACAACCCCAAAGCCCAACTTTGTTTAAATGATACAAATACAAGAAAATTTTGAAAAGAGAAGAAAGAGTATATACTGCTTATAGACCTCTAGCCCAAGGAGTACAGTGTTGTGAATTTCTTGAGTTTTTTATTTGTTTATATTTATCTATATTTGCAACACTTAAGGTAAAGTTATACCAAGAACTCAGTGCCATGTTCCACTATATAACAAAAAGCAATCCACTCATCTGCCAACAAATAAAAGTCTGGTAGGAAGACTCAAATTTATCTTTACCAAGGTTTGTGGTTCCATTTCCTATGAACTATGGTCAAATGGTTAATCATGAGTAAAAATCACATTCCTCATATGGAAGACAAAAGCCTGCTACCATCCCCTTGCTATAATGGCAGAAGACTGTTGGATGACTCTCTGTGCAGTAAGGAAGCATCCCTTCCTCTCACTCCTTGAGAGGTGTCAGAAGAAGCTTGGTGGAGGGTCTAGACTTTTGTTTGTCGTCTAGCATTTATTAGACTGTGTTATCTGTGGAGGCCACACTGAGACACAGGAATCTTATTCCAACCTACAGTAGCCAAGAGAACCAAGACACAAAGCAGAGGAGCTAGACACCAGTCCCAACCATGTAAAGAAATAGCATACCGCACTCTTGCCTGAGTTGTTTCAAAGCAAGATATCTAGATGGAACTGTAAGTAAAACCTAGGACCTCAGAAAGCACAGGCACAATACTTAGGTTCTAGGATGCTCACCTCACCAATAGCAAGGCTCATGGAACAAGCAGTAGCACCAAATAGGTGACAGCCTGATGTAGAGAAAATTTTGGCATTTCATAACAAGGATTTTAAAAGCTTTCACAACAGTAAACATTCTAATACTTTGTGATGGGAAAAACATAAAGTCTAAATTTTATTAAAATTAAACAAATAGAGAATTGTTTTAGAGGGGGGTAAATGAAAATATGACTATTCTCCCATCCAAGTATTAACCAGGCCCAACCCTACTTAGCTTTAAAGATCAGATGAAATCAAGTACATTCAGGGTGGTATGGAAGCAGAAGCAGGCACCCACAGCTAAGCACTGAGCCATAATCCTGGAATTTAGTTGTAGAGAGGGAGGAGGGTTGAACAAAGCAGTCAAGAACATGCTGGAGAAACCTATAGAACCAGCTGACCTGACCTAGTGAGAGCACAAGGACCCCAGTGGTGAACCAGCATTGGCCTGAACTAACCCTCTGAATGTGGGTGCCAGTTAGGAGGCCTGGACAGGCTATGAGACCTCTAACAGCGGAACCAGTATTTATCCCTAGTGCACAAATGGACTTTGGGAGCGCAATCCCTATGGAGAGATATAATTTTAGCCCAGATATTCCCAGGAGGGCTTGGTCCTCCCCCAAAATGATGTGACAGACTTTGATGATTCCCCATGGAAGGCCTCACCATCCTTGGGGAGTGGGTGGGAGATGGGTTGAGGGAATTGATAAGGTGCATGGGAGGATGGAAGGGAGAGGGAACGGGGGTTGGTATGTAAAATGATTGTTTCTAAATTAAAAAAAAACAATAAAGAAAATATGGGTATTCAAGTTGTCTTTATTAGGGTTGCTATGGCTATGCTGAAAACACCATGACCAAAACAACTTGGAGAAAAAAACAAAAGTTTGTTTGGCTTACATTTCCATATCATACTTCATCATCAAAGAAGTCAGGACAATATCTCAAGACAGACAGGAGTCTGGAGTCAGGAGTTGTTGCAGAGGCCATGGAGGAGTGTTTGCTCTTCGTGGCTTTCTGAGTCTGCTTTTTTATATAGAACCCAGGAATATCTGCCTGGGGCAGCCCTCCTTACCAGGGGCTGGTTACCCTTCTTAACCAATTACTAATTTTAAAAAATGCCCTACAGGCCTGCCTGCTTATAGCCTGATCTTATTTTGGCATTTTCCGAATTGATGTTCCTTTCTTTCATATAACTCTAGCTTGTGTCCAGTTAACACAAAACTATCTGGCACACAAGTCGTGGTATCCCAACTTCCAATTCCTCCAGGCACCTCCTGCTCACCCACAGATCTAGTCTGCCAAAAACCAGGTAGGCTACCTGCAGATAATTTCCCCCATCTCTCTCTTTGCCCTTATAACCAGTTCATCCTTAGAGCTGAAGCAGATCACCAGCCTCAGCTTCCCTCCCCGCTGCCCACATCCCTTGTGGATCCCACAAACCATCCCCTCCAAACCTTGCTTCCCCAACTCAACGCTGTGTCCCAACCTCCAAAAACAGCAGGCATTCCCTGTGAACATACCAACGGAACAGGCCAGTACAAAAGGCAACATGCAGTCATTACATACTCCAAAATCCAGGAGAAATAGAAACCAAGGAACAAAACACTCAACCAAGAAAGAAAAACCCAGAAATCTGCAACTAGACCTATAATCACCCAAAATCCACATGCCTAAATGCTAGCATAAAAACAACAGCCAGGGCAATATGTCTTAGAGTCCACCTATCTTACCCTAGCATTTCCTGAATATTCCAACATAACTAAAACACACACCAAAATACAAACACAAGCATCAAACAAACAAACCTCTGAAATCAAGTACATGAAGATGATAGAGGTCCTTAAAAAGGAAATAAATATATCCCTTAAAGAAAGACAAGAAAATATAAACAGTTGAAGTAAATGAAAATTGAAAAACCTGAAAATGGAAATAGATGCAATAAAGAAATACAAACTGAGGGAATTCTGGAAAGAAAAACTTTAGGAATTTGAATAGGAACTATAGAGGTGAGCTTTATCAATAGAATACAGGAGAGGGAAGAGAGAATATCAGGCATTGAAGATACAATAGAAGAAATAGATACATTCATCAAAGAAAAATTTAAATCTAAAGAATTCCTGACAGGAAACTTCAAGGAAATCTGAGACACTATGAAAAGATCAAACCTAATAATAATAGGAATAGAAGAAGAAGAAGAAGAAGAAGAAGAAGAAGAAGAAGAAGAAGAAGAAGAAGGAGGAGAACAACAACAAGAAGAAGAATCTAACCCAGGTCAATGGCCCAGAAAATGTCTTCAACAAAATCATAGAAGAAAATTTTCCTTACTTAAAGATGGAGATGCCTATAAAGGTACAGGAAGCATACAGAACATCAAATAGACTGGACTAGAAAAGAAAGTTCCATTGTCACATCATAATCAAAACACTGAACATATAGAACAAAGAAAGAATATTAAAAGCTGAAAGGGAAAAAGATCAAGTAACATATAAAGAAGGCAGGTTAGAATTATAGCTAACTTTGTTATGTAGGTGCTAAAAGCAAGAAGGTCTTGGAAAGATGTACTGTAGACCCAAAGAGACCATAGATGTCAGCCCAGACTACTATACCTAGCAAAACTTGCTATCACCATACATGGACAAAATAAGATATTTCATGATGAATTCAAATTTAAACATTATTTATCTATAAATCCAGTGTAACAGAAAGTGCTAGAAGGAAAACCTAAACCTAAGGTGGTTAACTGCATCCATAAAAACACAGGCAACAAATAATCTCATACAAGCAAAACCAAAATAAGGGAAAACACACACACACACACACACACACACACACACACACACACACACACAGACAGACACACACACCACCACCACCATCATCACCACTGCCACCATCAGCACTACCACCAAAATAGCAGGAATCAGCAATCATTGGTCATTGATACTTCTCAGTATCAAGATCTCAATTCATCAATAAAAAGACATAGTCTAGCAGAATAGATGAGAACACAGTGTCCCTCATTCTACTTCAAGAAGAAACACAACTCAATGTCGAGGATAGACATTATCTCATGGAAAGGGATGGAAAAGCATATACCAAGAACATAGACCTAAGAAGAAAGCTGGTATAGCATTTTAATATCTACCAAATAGTCTTCAAAACAAAAATAATCAAAAGGGGTACAGGAGGAGAATATATATTCATTGTAGGAAAAAGTCTACCAAGGTGATATTTCAGTTCTTAACATCAATTCTGTAAACACAAGGGCACCTAAGTTTTTAAAAGAAACTCTACCACAGGTCAAATCATATGTTGACCCTCACACATTGACAGTGGGAGACTTCAACACCTTACTATCACCAATGGACTGATTATCCAGTTAAAAACTAAACAGAAATACTGGAGCTAACAGACATTATAATAGGTATCTACAGAAAATTTAACCCAAACACAAAAAGTATACTTCCTCTCAGAACCTTATGGAATTTTCTCCAAAAATGACTGTATACTCAGATTCAAAATCAAGTTTCAATTTATACAATACAATTGAAATAATTCCACTATGGGTTTAACTTAGATATCAACAACAGAAACAACAGAAAGCTTCCAAACTCATAGAAATTGAACAACTCTCTAGTAAATGAAAAATGGGTTGACATGAATAAGAAAGCAATTCAACACTTTAGACTATTAAATGAAAATAAATACATGGCATATCTAAACTTATGGGATGCAGTGAAAGTAGTGCTAAGAGGAAGTTAAGAGTATTGAGTGCCTGCAAAGTAGAAAGACCTCATGTTTACGATTTAAGAAGGCATCTGAGGGCTCCAGAACAAAAAAGAAGTAAGAATGCCCAAGAGGAGAAGACAGCAGGAAATAATTAAACTGAGGGTTGAGGTCAATAAAATAGAAACAAAGAGAACAATACAAAGAATGATTGAAACAAAGAGTTGGTTCTTTGAGAAAATCAACGAGATAGACAAATCCTTATTAAAAGTAACTTAAAAATGGAGACAGATAACCAAATGAACAACAACAAAAAAAGCTCCTCACTATGGCTGCTGTTCCCTTGATACCAGCAGTCACTCTTTCCAGGGGAATGCCTAGTTACTACCAGGATGAGATCCAGAGAGTCTGGATGGTTGCAGGCCTGGAAATGACTCTCTACGAACCAATTGATAACATGCCTCGAGACTCTTTGACTGTCACTTTGTGGCAGGTGGACAGATGCTGTAATGATTTTTGCTTGCTTCTTCCGGAGTGTGGTGTGTCTCCCCAGTATGTGGCAGACACAGTTTCAGGTTTCATACACAGGGACAGACTCAAATTCCTGGATAATAGTGGACCATTACAATATTTGTGACAGAGAACACCTGATCCTGAAGATGGAGCTCAGGGATGGTCTCTAGTCTAGTGGTGACTCCTTGGCTCAGCCCTGAACTTCAGATGATCTGCTTCAGTGAGCCTGGCTGTCAGTGTCCTGAGCCTTCTCCCTTTCTGAGTATAGTAGTTTTACCATTTTTGTCTCCATTTTTCTGTGATGCTGGCCTCCTAGATCATCCTTATTAGAGACTTACTCACTTTGAATACCTCTCTTGGGCTCCTAGAGCATCATGAGCCTCAGGTGACACTTTATCAGGAGGTGCCTGTGCAGCAGATCCTTGCCATTGGATCTCTGAGCTACCGATGCTGGCTAGAAGTTGACCTAATGCTGGGCCGAGGACTCTGTGCTCAGTGGCTTGAAGGCACAAGGGGGATGAATGCAGGGAACATCTGGTGTAATTTTCCCACATGCTTAGTACTTGGCTCTTAGAATTGATGCTTCCCCTAACCCCCACCCCAAACTTATGTTTAACTAATTAAATGTACTGCCCTTACTTTAAAAAAAGTAACTTAAAAATGGAGACAGATATCCAAATGAACAAAATCAGATATTAAAATGGGCACATAGCAATAGACATGAAGGAAATCCACAGATTCATAAGGACATAATTTAAGATCCTCTACTTCATGTGGCACATTTACACAATGGAGTAATACTCAGTGGGTAAAACAACAATGGAATCTTGAAATTTGCAGGCAAATGGATGGAACTAGAAGAAACCATCTTGAGTGAGGTAACTCAGTCACAAAAAGACAAACTCACTCATATATGGATTTTAGACATAGAGTAAAGGATTACCAGCCTACAATCCACACCAACAGAGAAGCTAGGAAACAAGGAGGACCCTAAGAGAGACATACATGGTCCCCTGGAGAAGGGAAAAGGGACATGATCTCCTGAGCAGATTGGGAGCATAGGGGGAGGGGAGAAGGAGGCAGGAGAATGAGAAGGGGAGAAGAGTAGGGGAGAGGAGGACATGAGGGGGCAGGAAGGATGATTTGGAGATAACAGAGGAGAGTAAGATAAGAGATACCATACTAGAGGGAGCCATTATAGGTTTAAAGAGAATTCTGGCACTGGGGAATTGTCCAGACATCTAAAAGGATGACACCAACTAACAATTTAAGCAATTAGTGGAGAGGCTACCATAAATGCCCTCCTCTGAAAATGAGATTGATGACTCCTAGAGCCTTCATCCAGAAGCTGATGGAAGCAGAAGCAGACACCCACAGCTAAACACTGAACTGAACTGGAATCCAGTTGCAGAGAGGGAGGAGTAAGAAGCAAAGCTGTCAAGACCAGGCAGGTGAAACCCACAGAAACAGCTGACTTGAACAAAGGGGAGCTCATGGATCCCAGACTGATAGCTGGGAGACTAGCATAGGACTGATCCAGACCCCCTGAATCAGTGGGTGTCAGTGAGGAGACCTTGGAAATCTATGAGGCCTCTAATAGTAGATCAGTATTTATCCCTAGCATAGGAATGGACTTTGGAAGCCCATTCCACATAGAGGGATCCTCCCTCAGCCTAGACATAGGGGAGGGCAATTGTCCTGCTCCAAAGGATATGACAGACTCTAAAGATCCCCCATGGGAGGCCTCACCCTCCCTGGGGAGCATAAAGGGAATGGGATAGGGAGTTAGTGGGGATCAGGGGAGGAGGCGAGGGAGAAGGAACTGGGATTGACATGTAAAACAAGCTTGTTTCTAATTTAAATAATAAATGGGAAAATATCCTCTACTTCATCAAAATAGAACATCTAAAAGAAATAAATAATTTTCTTCATAGGTACCACTTATCAAATTTAAATTAAGATCAGATAAATTTAAATAGACTATAACTCATAAGTAAATTGAAGAAGACATTAAAAGTCTCCTAAACAACAACAACAAAAAAACCCCACAAAATTTAAAAAAAAGCACAGGGCCAGATGGCAGATTTCTATCAGATTTTCACAGAAGTGTTAATGTCAATATTTCTCAAGTTGTTCCACAAAATACAAACAGAAGGAACATTACCCATTCAATTTATGAGGCCACAGTCACCCTGATACCCAAACTACACAAAGATTGAACAAAGAAAGATAATTATAGACCAATTTCCCTTTTGAACATAGATGCAATAATAGTCAATTAAATGCCATCAAAAAGATAATCCATGATGATCAAGTAGGTTTCATCCAAGAGATATAGGGATGCTTCAGTATAAGAAATTCTCTCAATGTAATCCCCTACATAAACAAACTGAAAGAAAAAAAAAACACATGATCATCTCATTAGATGCTGAAAAAGCCTTTGACAAAATCCAACACCCTTCACAATAAAAATCCTGGAGATATGAGGGATGCAAGAAACACATCAAAATATATAAAGCAATATAGAGCCAGCATCAAATTATGTGGGGAGAAACTCAAAGTAATTCCACTAAAATTAAGAGTATGAAATGTCTATTCAATGTAGTATTGGAAGTTCTTGATAAAGCCATAAGACCAAAGGAGATCGAGGGGATACAGATAGAAAAGAAGAAGCCAAAATATTACTTTCTGCAGATGATATGATAGTATACATAAGTGATCCCAAAAATTCTATCAGGGAACTCCTACAATGGATAAACATGTTTAACAGTGAACTGGTTTGATACAATATTAATTAAAAATCAGTAGCCCTCTTATATACAAATTATAAAAGGTCGGAGGAAAAAAAACAAAGAAACAACCCACATCACAATAGCCACAAACTATATAAAATATCTTGGGGAAACTCTAACCAAGCAAAAGAATGCCCTGTATGTTAAGAACTTCAAGTCTTTGAAGAATGAAATTGGAGAAGGCATTTGAAGACAGAAAGATCTCCCTAACCTTATGGGTCAATAGGATTAACATAGTAAAAACGACCATCTTACCAAAAGCAATCTACAGATTCAGTGCAATCCCCATCAAAATTCCAACATAATTCTTACAGACCTTAAAAGAACAATACTCAAATTCACATGGAAAAACAAAACAAAACAAAACAAAAAACCTCTCAGGATAATTAAAACAGTTCTGCACAATAAGGGAACTTCTGGAGGTATCACCATCCTTGATCTAATGCTCTAATACAAAGCTATAATAATAAAAACAGCACAGTATTTGAATAAAATGAGCAGATTGATCAATGGAATTGCATCAAAGAGACAGAGATAATTCCACACACCTATGGACACTTGATTTTTGACAAAGAAGCAAAAATTATACAATGGTGAAAAGAAAGTGTCTTCAACAAATGGTGCGGGTCTAACTGGATGTAGGCATATAGATGAATGCAAACAGATTGATATCTATCACCCTGCACAAAACTCAAATCCAAGAAATTCAAAGACC
Organism: Cricetulus griseus; assembly: GCF_003668045.3. Taxonomy (NCBI): domain Eukaryota; kingdom Metazoa; phylum Chordata; class Mammalia; order Rodentia; family Cricetidae; genus Cricetulus; species Cricetulus griseus. The sequence goes on along the minus strand of NC_048595.1, from coordinate 241,376,314 downwards.
ACAACATAAATCCAGTTACACTGAATAGAAGAGAAATTGGGGAAGACCTTGAACTCATTGCCACAGGCAGTAGCACAGACACTAAGATGGGCAATTAATAAATGGGACCTCGTGTAACTGAAAAGCTTCTGTATGGCAAGGGACACTGTCAATAAGATAAAATGTCAACATACAGATTGGCAAATGATCTTCAGCAACCTCACATCTGCCTGAGGGCTGGTCTCCAAAGAAACTAGACACAGGAAACTAAATAATCCAATAAAAAGGGGTATAGATCCAAATAGATAATTATCAACTGAAGAATCTCAAATGGCCGAAAAGCACTTAAAGAAACCTTCAGCATGCTTAGCTACCAGGAAGGTGAAAATCAAAGTGATCCTGAGATTTCATTTTATACCTTTCAGAATGGTTAAGGTCAAAAACACAAATGACCACTTGTGCTGGAGAAGATGTGGAACAAGGGAACACACCTTCAATGGTGGTGGGAATAAAAACTTTGGAAATAAATATGGTGTTTCCTTAGAAAATTTGGAATCAATATACATCAAGACCCTGATATACCACTGTTGGGGCATATACCCAAAGGATGTTCAATCATACCACAAGGACACTTGCTCAACTATATTCATAGCAGGTTTATTTGTCATACCTAGAACATGTAACAACTCTAGTTGTCCCTTAGCTGAAGAATGGATACAAAAAATGTAGTACATTTACACAATGGAGTAGTACTCAGCTGTTAAAAACAATGTCATCAGATAATTTGAAGGCAAATGGATAGAACTGGAAAAAAAATCTTCCCGAGTGACATAACAGACCCAGAAAGATAAGAATGGTATGTTTTCACTCATCAGTGGATATTAATTGTAAAGTAAAGGATAGCCATGCCACAATCCACAGACCAAGAGAAAGCAGGTAACAAATGCAAATGAAAATAAAATCTATTTTGAGATTTCATCTTAGTCCTTATGTCCCTAGTCAGAATGGTTAAGATTAAAAAAAAAGTGACAGCTCCTGGTGGTTAGGGTGTGGATCAAGTAAAACGTTCCTTCATTGCTGGTGGGAGTGAAAACTTGTACAGCCACTATGGAAATCAAAATGGTAGTTCCTCGGACAGTTGGGAATTAGTCTACTTCAAGATCCAGCTATACCACTCCTGGGCATATATCCAAAGGACACTCTATCCTGTTACAAGGACACTTTCTCAACCATTTTTATTGGGGCTTTTTTCATAATACCCAGAAACTGAAATCAACCTCAACAGAAGAATACATTAAAATGTGGTATATTTTTATATGTGGAATATTATTCTGCTTTTAAAAAATAACACCATTGAATTAATGGGCAAATGGACAAAACTAGAAAAAAATTATTGTGAGTGAGATAACCCAGGTCGAGAAATGCAAATATGACATGTATTAACTTGTAAGAGGATAGTAGTTGTTAAAGAAATAAAAACCAAGCTACAGTGTCTTGATGCAGTGCGGTAAGATGAAGATCTCTAGGAAGGATACATGGATATCCCTAGAAGGAGAAACAGAATAGATTTTATAGGTCGACTGGGGGAGGTGGGGACAGAAGTCAGAAGGATCAGGTTGGGATTTATACAGTTGAGAAGAATCAGGTTGGGGTGGAGTGATAGAGTATGGGAAGAAATGGCTGGAATAATGGGGTATTTGTGGGGGTGCTGTAGAAACTTAATGCAGTGGAAACTTACTGGAATTTATTAAGGTGACCTTAATGAGGACTCCTAGTAATGGAGAATATGGTGTCTTAATGGGTCATCTCTAGCAGGCAGCTGAGGCTCAAAGTGGCAGGAATGGTTGCATTTAACTGAGTTGTTGGCCAAGGGGAGCCAATGGAAATGCCCAAACAATCTATGTTGATGCAAAGACAAAGGGCTGTTCTCCTCAGATTAACAACATGGTATCATTGCCAAGGACAAAACTATACAACTCATTGAACATTGAGTAATTGAGCTGATGCCTACTTGGAACTTTCACCCCTGAGTACTAATCTGTTTGGTGTGGGGAAGGTACTCTGCAGGATACCAGAAGAAAAAGATGGACACCATTCCAACCACAAAACATTTTGTTATGATAAAGCTTGTGAGCAACCTTGGCAGATTCCAAATGGCATGTTCCATGGCAGGCAAGTGGGACAAACATGCTAGGCAGACAGACCTTAGTGAGAAGTTTTATTAGAAAGGGAAGGAAAGGGGAAAGGAAAGATGAAAGAGATAAAGAGACACAGACAAAGAGAGGACAGAAGAGGAGAGGGAGACTGGGAAAGTCCTGTCTGCCCCAGGGGAACAGCAGGAAAGACAGTGGGAAAGAGAAGAACAGAAAGTGGGCTGAGGTCTGTCTTTTAAAAGGGTCCTTTGCACTGAGACTGTACTCATGGGACCCTGGGCTGACCAGGGTACTGCCTGAGTGCATTCTGCCAGGTGACGGGGACAGGCCAGTACAATGCCTGAATCCTTACACCTTTGACCTACAATCAGTCCTGCCTGCAAAATATACTAGACAAATGATGGCACAGAACTTGTAGGACTAGCCAACCAATGTCTGATTTGATTCAAGGCCCATCCCCCCCACAAAATACCCAAGAATCAATAAAATGATTTTTAATGATATTCTGGTACACTCAGAACAGTGCCTTATCCAGTTATCATCAGAGAGGCTTCCTTGTCAGCAGACAATAACAGATGGTGAAACCCACAGTCAGACATAATGTGGAGATTCTAAATGGAATCTGTCCGTCAAATCCCTCCCCTCAGATCTCAGGCAATCCTGTAGAAAGGGAGGCAGAAACATTGCAAAAGTCAGAGGGGATGGAGGACACCAGGAGATTAAGGCCCTCTTGATCAAGTAAGCAAGGTACATGAGCTCAGAGATGGAAGCAGAAAGAACAGGGCCTACAACACACACACACACACACACACACACACACACACACTAGCTATTAGCTCAGTGTTTTTATGTGATTCCTGATTATGAGAACTCGTGTATGTATGACTCTATTGCCTGCTCTTTTCCTCCTGTTTGGTTGCCCTCTCCAACTTGGATATATATTATAGTTTTTGCTTCATCTTACTATGCTTCACTTAGTCAGGTTTAGTTATTACTTTCTCATGAGAGACTGAGATCCAGACAGGAATGGAGGTGGAAGAAACTGGGAGGAGTAGAGGGAAGAAAAACTGTAAGCAGGGTGTATTGTATGAGAAAAGAACCTATTTCAATAAAAAGATAGATTAAAAATATTTGCTATTATGTCTCACATCTTCCAGATCAGTGCTGATTTGTGTATTCTCTGTAATTTGCTGAGAATGAATTGATGTGAGTAACAATGGTTGAAAAAAAGAAAGAAATGACATGCCACTTATTCGGAGGCATATAATTGACAAGACAGGGTTGAGAGTCAGATGTGATATCATAAAAATCGTATGATATTCGTAATTATTAATACTTAGAAACTAGACACTGTGGTAGGTAGCAAATATTCCTCATATTGTTCTCTAGTAAATTCTGAGATGTAGACACATTTACTATAACCATTTTTCAATTTTAGACAGCGATTTGCTTAACTATGAGTAATAAACAAAGCTCATTTCTAAAATAACAAACCTCCAATGAACAATACTTAGGACTGTATCTCTGGGTATGAGCAGGCCTGTCTCCATAGGTGATGCTGTCCCTTGAAAGCCAGGACATGATAAGATTCCTCTTACAAGCTGCTTCACAGTGAGGTATCTCTATTGGATGTAAGCTGCATTCCCTGCAATAGGTCAGCAAGATAATGAACACATACAACTCAGCACAGTGCCTAGCCCTTGAAAGCACAAAAATAAACAGTAGCTTTATTACCAATATTGAACTCTTTCTCGGTGTGACAGTGAGGTTTTTCTGACTTTTGAATCCACACATTAAACTTTACATTGTTTCCCAACGTGTGATCATGGGAAAGGAAAGTGATTTCTTTGAATTAGCTGGTGTCTTTCAATAGGGTAGTTTTTGCTTATGCTAAGATGTAAGACAGGATAAATGAGAGGCAGAAACATACAGTGTGGGCTGTTATCTATCAGTAGTTACACAGGGAGCCTTTGGCCATCACTTGGTGAGAAGAACCCCAACCAGCAGTGATATGGAACTAATTTTTCTTCTTTACAAATCAGACTTAACTAGGTCTTGAGTAAAACAAAAGGAATTTTTTTCTTAAAACAAATGACTGCTTGGTCCACAAACACCTTACCAACTTCAAAGATTCACTTCTGTAGGAACTAAACAGCTTGAGCAGAATGCTGCCAATTTACAGAGAGTTTGAAGATTCTTGGAGGTTCTTTGATGGCAGCGAATACTTGTTCATTAATCTGAAAGTTTATTTTATGGATAGTTGACAGTTTTAAGGAAAAAAGTTAAAGTGAAAAATACTTTGACAAAAGTTTGTTTTCTTCTTTTAATTTCTGGGATGATGGTGCCTAACTCTTTAAAATTTCTTAGCTCCTGTATTCTTGTCTATCACACACACACACACACACACACACACACACACACACACACACACACACACACACACACACACAGAGAGAGAGAGAGAGAGAGAGAGAGAGAGAGAGAGAGAGAGAGAGAGAGCAGTGGATTGAATCGCTGTCCATCTATTGTGTGACTTCTATTACACCGAGCATAAGTTAAATGCATGGTAGGAATGATATGGGTTTTTTATTTGTTTTATTTTATTTAGAATTGCCTATCTCACTTTTGTATTTTTAATACCTGATACTGTGCCTTACATATCAGTAAGTATTTGCTGATTGTTGATTAAATGAATTACTAAAATAGAAACCATTAGTTTGTATGAAAGTATAAAACTAGTAGTGTTTGATCTCAGTTTTAGTTCATGCTGTTGGCTGAATGAACAAAGTATATTTTTTAAACAGCTTCTATGTGTGATAGAAGTAGAAGAAAGTTTCTACAACTTGGCTAAACAATTTGCAGTATAGACTTAGTGAGTTCAATTTATTTCTCAGTGTATTACAACAGTTACTGGTAAATTTAGTGCACTTGAGGGTTTCTCTATTAAACAGATTTGCTAGTGTGCTACATTGGTGCTTGCTATGGTCATATATGTGGAGTTTTAATAGTTCTGAATGGACAATGCCATGTTGCTAGTATTTTAAGAATGAATTAGAAAGGGTTCGTGTGTTTAAGTTTATAGTTACTAATATCAGGAATATATAAAATGTCTTTCCTTTTGTGAAACAAAAGAAATATTACAAAAAAGAGGAAGAATAGGAGAAACAACCAATCTTATTTAACCATTAGTATTTAAGGGTCTGTTTAGTAACTGGTGCTGTGTTGGCTATTGGATTGTGATCTCCAATCATAACAACATCTTGTATGGTAAATTATTATTATGACTTCACAGATGAGAAAAACCCTTAGAGAAGGTGCTTGTTTAATCATGTTGCACTGCCTTTAAATAGGACTGTGACGTTCACACTGAAGTCTGCTTCCTGGGACTTTGTTTCATGGCACTACTTTGATATATCAAGAGTGATATCACACAGCCAGGAATGCTTTAGGTGACATGAAGCCCTTGCCATTTCATTCATTTCCTGGAAGGTCAAGATTATTTACTTAAGTCCCAATTTTATTATTCTAAAATGTGGTATCTGTACCAAAGAATCAGGAAGATAGTTTACATTTTAAAAAATCCCAAAAATGTTAAGTTCTAAATATCTAAAGCATAGACATTAAATTGAAATTTGGAATGACATAGCACCTATGAAGCCTATCATTTTATCAAATAGTGTACAAAAATAGAGGTGAGATTTTCTTTATATTTTGCCTCAGCTTATCCAACTCATACATTTAAAAATAATTTATTTCTAACTTCTAAAAATATGTCCTTTATTCTTTGATCTTAGTCCTGTTTTTCATTCATATGGAAGTGATATTTTTATGGGCCAGTGAAGCATATATACCATTGAGTGACATTTAGATAGTGGAGTTATTTCCATGCAAGGAGAATTAATCTCTTCAAGAAAAAGACTCAGAATCATTCCTCTATTCCTGGGGCCATCATCAAAGAGTCTCATTGTAATTGCTGAAGAAGGGGCACACCCTTCAAGAGAGTCTTAAGTTTCAATGTGGATAATTTCTCTTTGAGAGCTGACATTACATATTGTTTGTTCCACCACCTTTGAATCATATTCTGTGACAGATAATTAACAAATATATATATTGTTTTGAGTAAAGTAGCTTCCATGAGAATTGAAGCTCCCTTGTCTCATAGAATTATGAAAGGAAAGGAACGTAATAATATTATTTGAGAAAATGATTTAAAATTCTGCAGCTGTAAACAAATAAGCATGTCATAAAGAAATGACCCAAAGACACTAGAAAGAAATTAGCTTTTACATAAAATTTTAATTTTTCTGTATTCCCTATGTCTGGTTGATTGTGTTGAAACATTAAGTTGATTTTGTAATCCTTTGGTTTTATTTTCAGTGTTGACTTGGAAGTATTTTTCCTGTTTTTAGTCAATTCTGATTCTCCTCAGGTGGAGCTCCTCAAGCTAGCTAAAACTGTATGTTTTTCTTCCTTTATCTGTCTTTCCCTTTTTCTCTGACTCTTTTCTTGAAGCCATAGTCCTTACTTTGTCTGCAACAATACACTTACTACTGATGGTGAAAGGGACAGAATATAAACAATGCTGGGAAGGTTTTAGTTTTTTTTTTTTTTTCCTCCTGGGGTTTTCAAGTTTTTTGTTCTCCTGTGTTTTTTAGTTGAGTCTTTGGCAGAGGTCCATGAAGGATAATGAATTACACTATGAAAAATGTTAGTCTGTTGGTGGGTAATTGGGAGTGGAGTTGACCCCACAGACTTATTTCACATTTCCATAGCACACAGAAGCCACTGTTTCCATTGGAATTAAATTGTCACTGAGCACAGAGTTGTCTGCTGCAGACAACCCTTGGATATCTTTGTCTGCTTATTTGCCTCTTGGTATCAGTTTTTATCACTGTGATCACCAAGCTCTGTGGGAAATTTTAATATAACTGAGGTGGTAAGATTAAAAAAAAGGAGGAGAGAAAGAAGAGAGAGCCCTGCCCCCATGGTGAAACCCCCAAGGAAACTCAAATTCAGCAGCAAGCACATTTCCTTGTTAGTATTCAGCTCCTAGATAAATGACAGCGGTAGGATGTTTGAAGCAGAGTGGAAGAAGATGACGGGATCTTCCTAATCATCAAGGCAGGAGACAAAACAGCAGAAGAGGCAAGTGGCTCTGCAAGCTGCAGGGCGCTGAGGCTAATATGTCTGTTTTGACAGTTGAATACATCAGGTTGCACAAATGGTAGGCTTTTACTGAAAGAATTTTGATGCAAGATTAAGGTTTTAATATGAATTCCTTGTGGTGACGATTATCAACTTGAAGCAACTGTATTGTACATTGCAGGAAGAGGGCACAGAACTCGGGTCATTGAATGCTTGGTCTTTCGTTGAATTAGGGCCATCATGTGTGGCAAAATGCATGGCTGGTTTAAATGACAGAACTGATGGTAGAAAGGCATTTTCAGAACAAGAACATGGAGATGACTACAAGCTGTTAAGACTCAAGTCTTGCTTGGATTTCAGGGGGGAAATAGCTCACCCACAGAAACGAGAATGTCACACTGTTTACACATATGTTTTAAAATGTAATTCCTTTAGATTCAGGTTTTCTTATAGCTGGAGTAGTTCTCCATCACTGGCTCAGCCACACCCCTTTCCTCATTTTAGTCACTTAGTATGTGTAGAATCATGACATGCTTTCAAGCTTAATCTCTCTTTTTGTGATTCTTTTATGGCTTCAAAGCCAAAGGACATGTTAAGTTAAATTATTTTATATTGTATATTCTGACATTTCATAGGGCATGTGTATCTTGCAAGATGATTAAATGAAAGGAGCTACAAGCACGACAATGGAGTGGAAGGTGTTACCTTTGTGGGGGAAAATGGGAGGTTGGAAGATGAAGAAAATCACTACTGTTTTTCCCCAGTCTCTTGAGTCAAAGAATTATTTTAATAACTAGAAAAAATCTAAGGACATAAATACAAGGCGTGCTATAGGCATAGTGAGGATGTGTGTGTGGGGGGGGAGAGGGAGAGAGGGAGGGAGGTTGTGAGAATGCTGTTCCTGAACCATACTTCCTCCACTGAGATTCCTAAAGCTTGTCTTTGTTCTCTTCTTGTGTATCCCCCACCTTTGAATACAACTTTTGGTTTCTTTTAAGTTTCTCATGATTTGTTTGCACAAGTACAATAAGGAGGACATCCTCAAAGTGTGCCTTTTTGTTGTTGTTGAAATTATAAAAGATTGAATTCAAGGTTGGGAGCAAGGGACTTCTGTTTCTGTTCCAAACAATGAAGTTCAGGCTGCATTTTCCAGTGGGCTGCAGACCCTGTGTTTTGCAGCACATGAACCCTATGTGCCAATTTGCTTCAGCCTGGAATTTGGCTCTCATGTCTAAGGTCTGGGCTCCTTTATGAAGGATAGTAAGATCTGACTCATCCATGTGGTTTTCTTTATGGTCTGTCCAAATAAAATGTCAGAACATTATATTCACTGGTATGAATATAATAGCATCACAGGTTTGGGAGAGCATATCTTTCATCTTTGGGAGCAACCTAGCATGGTGCTGTATACCATGTCACTGTGGAAACCAAGAGAGTTTGTGCTACCCAGAAGCAATGTAGCCTCAAGAAGGCCACAGTAGCAACCAGCCTCCAGGCCCAGTATCACTACACTTGGGGGTAGGTGCTACTATCTGTGAGAGATGTGTTTGGTGCTTTCAGCAGTTCTTCAAAGCACTGCTATGTCCAGACTCCCAGATTAAGATCTCTCTTTTGTTCAGAGAGCTCTTATATGATGCAAGGGTTGGAATAAACCTTATGTGAAAATAGTGCATCAGACTTCCAGGTCAATTGCTGATATGGTGAACTGTGGGTCTCTGATGCTTTGGTATGTATTACGTGTCAGGTATGTTAAGTAGCAATCTGGGTCACATGAACCATGGAAACAGATATCATTGAAGAGAGTAGAATCAAGGGAGAAAAAAATTATATGCCATGTAGTGGTCTAAAGGGATCGTGTTTACACATTTGGGATTTTACTGGAAACTGCTGAAGTAATTGGAAGGAGATCGATGGGCATAGGGTATTGTAGGTAGGGTATAGCATGTGAGTCAGTGATGAAAGTCCTCCGGCCAAATGACTGCATACACATTCCTGCTCCTTCACCTGCACATGATCAGAGACACCCTGCAGGATGTGCCATGTGTAACACTGGTGGCTTGGAGAGAGACTCCCACTGTGGGTGGGAAGTGCCTCTCAAATGAGCTATAGCATCAGGAAGAGTTAGAAAATTAGCTGCTTGAAGTTTTCCATTTCTTCCAAATAACTTGTTTCTGACAAGGATTCCCCTAAATAAGCAGTTAGATAGGATTGAGGAATTCTTTAAAACACATTGATCAGCAGATTTTAGGTACAAAAGGCAGGCAAAAAATATTTCAGGATTTTTTTTTTTCATTCAAAGAATGGCCTACTGCTCAGTATTAAGTGTCTGGGGACCTTTGTCTCAGACAACATTAATTTGATCCATATAAAGCACACAGACAGCTTATCTCTTCTTTCTGAAATTACAGCTTTGCTAAACCAAAAATATTACTGGAATATTCGCCTTTAATTAAGAGACTTTCCATACGATAAAATTATTAGAGAGAACATTATAACTTTGCCATCAAGGCAGAGTAAGAATTAACAAATTATTGACTGTTTTCTGGGAACTGCCTGTCATGGAAGGGATGAACACATGCTAGATAGACAGTTGAATTGTTTGCTGTTTTGGCTCAAGAACAAGCACTGATGTCTCCCAGGAGGCTGAGTGATGCTCACAAGCTGTCCAAAGGGTGATTTATTTTTATGACTTCCTGACATATGTTATGGGCAGTGGAGTGGTATGTCTTCCTTTTTCCCTGTGGCTTGTTAAGTATTTAAATGAGCAGACAGAACCATGCATCTCTTTTCTCCCAGAGCCCTGTGGGTCATGCTTTTTCATTTTTTATCTTATTGAAATAGACAAGAATGGAAATGTTTGCAAATGGGACTTTTGTCCTAATTTAGCAAGGTTCAAGAAAGTGCTAAGTTCTTTGCAAATACCATCTCAAAATGCTCTTTGATTTATTTTCTTACTCCATACTTTGTAGGGAGACAGCCTGGGGAAAAAGTTTGTTGATGTTCAGAAATCCCTACCTGCACTCTCATGCTGGCATGCTTTTCTCTGATATATCCCATTCATAAGTTGCTGATTCTCATCTTCCAAAACTTCAGAATTAGAAAGAAAAAATAATAAAACCACTTAGATAACATGCACCTTAGTGAGCCAGTGTCAATTAAAGGGTCTATCTGGTGCAAATATCTCATTAGCAGCAATTTTGTTATTTAAGAATTTCAAGATCCAAAGCAAAAACATTCAATATTACCTTGTTTTATGTGTCTACCCTTCATAGCCTTGGCTAGTAAGTCAGTGGGCACCATAATTTACACTGACATCTAATTTCAGTGAATCTGTACCCAATCTAGCAGAAGATGGAGATACCAAACGGAGAGGGGTCCAATGTTATCACCAAAGACATGAAGATTCATTATTTTTGCCAATTTCAAAAGTGAGCTTTATAAATATCCATGCTTTCCCCCTGCTTTGCTTATCTCATTACTTAATTAATTCATGCTTTAAACAAATGATTTCTGCTTAAAACTAGATGGTTATACACCTGAACAGGAAGCACCCAAGCACAGAGTTAGCACATACTCCAGATATCGGCTTTTCTGTTTCAGAAAATTTGCTGAGAAAGGCAAAGAACAAAGACAGTTTTTTAAAAGAATAGGCACCAAGGAGGTTCAGTTTTGCAGCACATGCCATTTAGAATTCTCTCCTAGCTTTGCTCAGCCTTCCCTCTCTAGGCATGACACACTACAAGGAAAGGGCTCTCTGGGGGCCTCCCTGCTCATTGCTATGTTGTTTGTAATTGACTCAAATCAGTCTAATTTGATTCCTTCTGAAACAACTTTTATGAAATGAAATTTAGGGACATTGAAGTCTGTCCTAATGGTGAGGCATCCAGATGAGTGACTTGGAAATGAGAGTCTCTAGTTTTGAATCATTGGAAGGAGTAAGTGTGGGGCAGATTGGAGTTTCTGGATTTTAGGGCTGTTGAATTGTGAGAAAAATTCTTTACATGTGTGTAGAGTGCTTAACAACATTGACAGCCTCTATCTATATGATACCACCAGAGTTTTTCTGTTGTGACAACCAAAAAATGTTTCCAGGCATAGTTAAATGCCCCTAAGAACACTCTCCCAGACAGGTCTACTAGAGTAGAAACAGAACACCTGGGGGAGGCAGACACTACCAGTGTCTTACAGATGTTGTCTTAAAGACCACTAACCCCCCACTTTTCGGGGTGTGTGTGTGTGTGTGTGTGTGTGTGTGTGTGTGTGTGTGTGTGTGTGTGTGTGTGTGTGTGTGCCCGTGTATGCATGTTCATGGTATGCACACATGGATGTGTGCATGAACTGGGTCTCACCTGAGGAGTTTAAGGGATGACTTTGTGGAGTCAGTTATTTTTCCATCTTATGTGAGTTTCAGGGATTGAACTCAGGTTACCAGGCTTGCGCATCAAGGATTCTGTCCTTTGAGCTATCTCACTGGCTCAGGAAATTAATAATTAATTTAAATTACTATGCTTCCTAATCACCATTCTAGCACTGGGGATCAAGCCATGAATCTTAGCACGTGCTGAAAAAGAGCTCCACCACTGATTTGCATGATGAATTCTAATAAGTTTATTTATAAAGGTAATTATAGATAGAGACTGGAGTGGGATGTGAGTGTTTCATGGGTACAGCTTTATTGTCACAGGATGATAGGAGTTCTGTGGAAACAGCTCTGCAGTTAGGAATACTTGTTGTTCTTGCAGAAGACTGGGGATCAGGAGGCTTGTGAACACCTGTGAACACCTGTATCTCCAACCCCAGAGGCTCTCCCATCCTCTTCTGGCCTCTATGGGCACCTGCACTTACATACACTGAGGAATGTATACGCATGCACATTCAATAAATAATTTCTCTAACCATTCTGTGGGTAGCCTGAGTAACTATGGTACAAGAACAATGTGAGTATACTCAGTGCCATGTAATTACAAATTTACAAAGGATAAAGGTAGATTTTAGGATGTGTTTATATGTCCACAGCTTTAAAGACAGTGTGCAGTCAGGAGAAAGGAAAGAAGAAAGGCTGGTCTTGACTTGGGTGCTGCTGGCAGCTTTGTTGGTCAGCAATTCGTCTTGTCTGGATCCCCACCCACAGCTCACCAGGCTGACAAGGTTTTGCTTCTGCTGTGATGTTATTAGTCTTTGGTTAGCTGCTTTTGAAGAAGATGTATTGAGGCACAGATGAAAACCTTCATAATCATTTTATGTCAGTTCCTCTGTGCTCTAAATCAGCTGCAGGTCACCTTCAGAAGCTGCTAGGCCTGACACTAAATTCAAAGTGGTGTGTTTGCCTTGGACTTAAACTATTTAGGATCCTACATCTTAGGATTTTTATTGTGAGGATATCCTGCCCCCAGAATGGCTTGTCTTATCAACCCAGAGGTTAGAGAGCTACAGGCACTTAAACATGTAGCAAAACTGAGGAGGGGTGTTTGCTCATCTGTGCTCTTCTGTAGACCACCTTGATTCTCACTGTGAAGAACACCATGGACAGGAACAGATGGGCCACCAAACTATGGAGAAAGGTGTGACTGTAGGAACCCTGTACCTTAAGTGAGGGACAGACTGCTTCACTCTGAATTTGTTTCTAAAGTGTTTTGCTTTGTTAGTGCAACTTGAAGTTTAGTTTATAATTTTAGTAGATACACATTTTAAAGAACAAAATACACATGCAAATTCTTTATTTCGATTGGCTGATTTTAACATCATTTGAATTCAATAGAGATGTGAAAAATCAAGAGTCTAAATGAAATTTTTATTGTTATTTTTTAAGGCCGGAAGTAGGGAGGCATGTTTCTGACACCATGCAATGTCCTTTGACTCCTCAATCACTTGGACAGATAGTCAATTCTCTAAGAACAGGCCATATTTTGCCCTTAACTTTGTAGATGAAGTTCATGACCACAGAGTAAGACTATAAGAAGACCTTTTGCTTCAGAAGAAAGTGAAAACATACAATAAAATATTAAAAGTAGAAATTAAAGATAAGAAAATGAAAAGAAATATGGATTAGATAATCAAGTCTATGATGCCTAACTATGGGAAGGGAAGCCTTTTGGATAACTGGAGTGTATTCTGTGTATTCAGTATACTACTGTAACAGTGTTAGGACTGACTCTGCCCCCCCCATGATGGGTGGGGCATGCACAGTGACATGTCACTCTTGATGCATTGCCGATCTGTGTGAGGACTCTGTGCATGTGTGAAGCCTCAGTGCTCATGCTCAGTTTTCCCTTTAAAAGTTTGTACCTCCCCCCTACCCCTCTTTATTCCCTTCCTTAGAGTTTTGGTGGGGGAAGTGATAGTTGTGTTTGATTCATTTTAATAGTGAAAGTGACAGGACACAGGGTGTGCTCAGTGAAGGACAGTGGAGGTAAAGAAGCAAAAACTCCTTTCACTTCTTCCTCATGAACTTCAAATTCATAATGCCGGGTCATTACATGTATTTGATCAACTTCCTTGGTGATTTCACACACACACACACACACACACACACACACACACACACACACACACACACACACACACTCTGTAGGGGCAGGGCCAGGAAGGATTAGAGCTTACTGATTCCTCTAGAACCTGGGCTTTCTCATGAAAGACTGAACTGTAGTAGTGCCCTAACACCCCATTTTACCCCTGCAGAATTCTTGGGTATTAACAAAAGAAGGCAAACCAATATTAAACACACGTTAAGAGTTTTGGAAACTTAATAAGAATGTCCACAGGTTTATAGTGTAAGTGGAATAGAAGGTGAGGCTTCTTTAACTGAGGAAAGTGTTGTGTATAAGTTGAGGATTTGACTGCCTATGCAATGTCCTGCAAACCAAAAGTGGAAGAGTCTTCATATCCATAGGAGATCAGGGCCATGGTGACTCAGAGCTGATTCCAAGTAATGAAAGGAGGGAGAGGAATCTCCAGTGATTTTTTAAATTGAATACCCAGGGTGCAAATACTCTGGCCCAGTAGTACTGAATCTCTCCACAAGATGGCAATCATGGGTTGACTCCAATATTTGAGTTCTCGATAAAAATATCCATGAAGTTTACACTTTGGCAGGAAAAAAATAAAGAGCCGTGACTTATGTTTCACTGTCAGATTTTGTATTATATTATCTGTGGATGAGTTATATTTCCCCAAACCTCCATCTCCACTTATAGGTTTTTTAAACATATTATTTCGTTGGGCTGGGAGAGGCATGTTGCTGTATTAAGGTGGCAAATATCCCTTCCTACTCATAACTCGACATTGGAACATTGATCTTCATGGAAAGCTCTCAGAACAAGAACGTTCCCCATGCTTTAGAAGTCTGAGAGGAGATATTGCTAAAGCCTGGTATTAGAGAAGAAAGTCAGTTAAAATCTAAGTGTTCCCTCACACAGTAAGTAATAAGTAACGATTGAGGTCAAGGGAAGAGGGAGTACAATCTTTTCGAATACACTTAAAGAGACATTGTTTCTTTAGGAAACAAAAGAAAATTAAGCATTTTCATTTGACACAGAGTCCCTTCAACTTAAATTTAGGGCAGAAAAAAGTTTTTTCCCTTTTCACAAAAGAAATTAATTACTTTTCTCCTTTTGAAGATATTATAAAACCTAGGATATGACCTTGGGTACTTATTTCCTCTTTATTAATCTTGTATCTATATTTTCTTCAATGATAACCCCACAAAAATTATGTCTATGACAAGCAAGTTTTACTATTTCAGAATTGCCTCCATTGCCTTCTCTTGACTCTGGCATTTGTGCACGTACCTCTCTACTCTTGGTATTGACATTGGTGTTGGTGTTCACTGAAAGTCATGCTTCTTACTGTTTTCTTTGTTACACAATTCATTGCCTATCTCTTGCAATGACATTCTCTCATGGGTTTGGACTGCCTATTGGAAAGTCCTTTCCTAGCCAATATCCCTGAATTCATTGTTACAGAAAACATGAATGTCATTCCACAGGTCTTGGGGCCTCTCAAAGGTTAGGTTGTGTGTCCTCTGTTCAGCTCAGGTCACTGCAATGCCCATTATGTCATGTGTGTTCTCAAACTGCATATTTGCATGTGGCCCGTGTTTGGGTCCTGCCTTTATGATCTCCATCTGAAGACTTGAGGCACACACCTCAGAAATACAGATGGCCATGATGCTTTGTCTTCTGTCCCCCACTCTGTCTTCACTGCATGAACTCTTTCACTGAGACATCTGTATATCACTATCAGTTTCTGGTTCACAACTGAGAAAATCCAGACACATGGAAGCAGGTGGTAGATTGGTTTGTCAGTCCTCATATGTCTGGGAAATAGCTGATGGACTTTGTGAATGTAGGACTTTGGAAAAAATAGTAGAAATTATCAATGTCAGCCCAGATGAGTCCAGAATCCTTCAGTTATTAGTTGGATTGGGTCACAGCCAAGTCTTTCAACTTCATAGAAATTATAAACCCAAATCTGGGCTCTAGAAAGTATCACGTGAGAATTATATAACATGTGCATGACGTAAATTTGTGAACTGCTGCATTGTGGAGCTTTCCCTTACTAAAGTGTGTTCCATAAAACTCAAGAGAAACATACTTAAAGCCACGGGCTTCAATAGTTTAATTTAATTGGTTTCATACAAAAGTTCCACAGTCTTAACAGAGGAATGCTTAATTCACTCATTGTCGAAGGTCCAAGTCCAAATGTGTGTACATGAATCCAAGGATGTACTATATTGTTCTCCACTCAAAATTAATTAGTATTGCAACATTTTCACATTGAAAACTATACACTGTTCGAATGCATGTAGGCACATTACTAATTCCCATTTCTTTAATAAGGCCTTGAAAACCAAGAATCTGGAAGAAGAAAACATTGGATAAATTTAAATATAATGAATGAATCAAAACTATAGGAAACACTGATTAAGACTTGTACAGATGGCACTATAGATGTTGAGAGGGTTCTCAATATAAATGTTTAAGTTTGAAACATTGTACATAGCTAATATATGTTAGAATAATTACAGATTGCAATAGCACTTTAGAAGGTTAGTACCCAGTAGTCCTCTTTAAAGGACACTTAGTGCACAACTCTTCTTTTAGATTAAAATGTCAACATAGGTTTTGTGGTAGATGCCAATGGGGACGCTTACAAGTGTTTACAATATGCCAGTTTCCACTTGAGCTCTTTCCCACTGTGCCTATGCATTGTGTATGTGCCTGCTTCTGTAGGCACAGCAGCATCACAGTCGTGAGGGGTGAGCTGCCTGCCCAGCTTGATGTAAGTGCCAGCTCAATGGGGTTTCACTTGAATGTTTTTAAGGTTTTAGAGAATGGTCACTGCCAGCTCCAAAGACAATTACAATAAGTGAATTTTGTCTGAAAGCCAAGGAGAAAAAAATCTATCTGGCATTGAGATAAAAGAAGACAACTTTATTGTTTTACCAGACTTGTACTTCTGGTTGGAGGCTGTGGCAGCAGTGGGAGATGGAAATCGCACTCTCCTCCCATGCCTTTCTGAACCCAGAGCAAAGCAATTACATTTTTAGACGAGACTATTTAGAGGACAACCAATTTCACTGCAGCATCCCGGAATCCAGCAGCTTTACATGGCTCTGGTTGGAATGACATCTTTTAAATTGTGTCTCTGCTGCTGTGAGACTCCTAGTGTTTACTATAATTTGGTGGCAGAGACCATATGACTTAGTAACTACTGTGTACCATCTTCCATGGTGGGCTGTCACACATGGTCCTGTGGCTACACAGTAGTAGGGACTGAGCCTCAAAGCAGGTTCCCTTGGGAGGAGGGAACTATGGGAGAGAAGTTTCCTTCTCACAAGGTAGACAAGGTCAAGATTGTTCCATGACTTTGATTGTCTATGTATTCCTTTTGAAGCAAGATTCCTCATTCCTTTGAAAAAAGACTACTGACTTTGTTACCAAGCAGAATTTTTTTTCTGCAAAGTTAGTCTAAAGATATGGCATATTAGTAGTTTGGAAATAAATTCTGATGGCATAATTAAAGTTAATGCAACATCCAATTTCAGTTTTCAGTGCATTTCTGCCTCGGTAGAAGTGGTGCTTGGTTCTAAGTGGCAGGCAATACAAGTCAGTTTTGAGGGTACAGGGACAATATGTGATATGGAAGGTTGCATGGAACAGTATCTTTGTATTGATTTGTTGCGATTATTATTACTACTACTATTGCTATATATGAAGGCTCCTGTTTTAAAGGGAGTGCCATGCAGACCATTCAGGCATTAACATAGCGAAAAGATAAAAGCTGAACGGAAATCACTGTGGCTGGAGCATGGTGGTTAGACCAGCATACGGGAATCAGGAAGGAGAAAGATGCTGTGAAGTACCATACTGGAAGCTTGGATTTTGTTCTGCATTCAACACTAGTGTGTTGAGTGTTTTAAAGCAAAACAATGTGGTCTTAGTGTGTTTTGCTAGGCCACACTTAGCAATAGGAATGATGCAAAGCTAAGAGTTCTGTTTCAGCTTTAACCACCTTATGTTGCCCAAGCTATTGACATTTGATGTAGATAATCTGGGCACTGTCTACACAAAGACGAAATTTAATGACAATAAAGTGGATTCTATTACTTATGGGGGGAAAAGAAAAAAAGACAAGTTGGGCCATACCAAAGGAGAAGCATGATGCTTAGAAATTAGAAGCTACAGCAGTTTAAGGAAAACAAGGGGAGCCAAGCATAGTGTTGCATGCCTTTCAAGCCAGCTCTGGTGGGGCAGAGATGAGGGGATAGCTAGTTCAGACCACCCAGGAAAACATAGTAAACCCTTTCTTAAAAAATGGAAGAAGGATTGAAGGAAGGAATAAAGGAAGGAAGGGAGAGGGTAAGGAAGGAGGGAACCAGGATAATGTTATCAGGAAGTCCAGAAGGCAGAAGTTCTTGTGGGGAGTGGAGTATGACTGTATCTGTGTGTGAGAAGTTGAATATCTGCACACCCATTCAACTCAACAACATTATACAGCCTTACCCAGAAAAGTTTTAGTGAAGTGGGGCTGTGGCAGCCATGCTGACTTGGATTCTGAAGAAATAATTGATGGGGTTTGCTCTTCTAAAAATCATAGTTAGAACAGAGACTAGAGAAGACATTGGGGGAAACTGGGCATCAAGAGAAAGTTTATTTTTATTAAAAATATTATAACAAACTTTCACCTAACTAAGGATGATCTTGTAGAGACCCAGCATTTCATAACATAAGAGAGTTAAGAGAGAAGTTGAGAGGTTGTTTTGTTCCAGTAAAGGCCACACCCACTACATCAGCCAAAGTTTTTCTCAGTGAGTATCAAGGGTGTTTACAGGATCTCTAGGAGAAGTAAGGGATAGACAGATGAAAAACTTTCCAACAACACCTGAGGTTTTTGGCAAAGTCCTCGATGCTCTGAGAGACTGGCCCATGTTTAGACACAGAGAACAGATAGTTGGGATTGATGGCTGCCTCTGCCGTCACCTTTAACAAAGCTAAAAAGTTCAGGCTTTCTGCCTCCTGACAACTGTCTTTCAAACTGAAGTAAGCATGGTGGTTTACTCAGAGGCAACTCAGAAATCCATGTTTATCAGAAGCCTGGAATACCCCATGAATATGCCTTGTCTAACCCGTCCTGAAATAAAGCAGCCCTCTATGATACGTTCTGTCAACCACATAAACATGGGAAGGGTAGAGTGGAGTTTCTTCAGAAACCATGAGAGATGACAGACATCAAACAGCAAGTGTGCTGCAACTGCCCCATCAGGAAACACACATTTTCTTGATGGTATGTGGACAACATTTCAGAACTTCTGTTATAATAGACAGAAGATGAAATAAAAATGCTCCCTTCCCCATTTTAGCATATTTTGTAATTTTTAAATGTATAGAATGTAATTAAAGTCTCAAAATGTGTTGCCTTTTAGGTGTAGCTGTCCTCATTGGAATATAGTTTTTTTTTTAATATTGCCTGAAATATTTATTTATTTAGTAAAGTTTACTTTTTTTTCTTCTTTTAAGGACAGAACTCTGAAATGTCTTTATTATTTAGTTCGGTGTAGTGGTTCTCATGTAATGTAAAAACCTGTAGCATTAAAAAAAAATACTCACGTGAATGCTAAGAGTTCATATCATGTTAGTTCACAAATCAAAACTAATTTATGGTATCTAATGACATGGCTCACTCAGAAGCACACTCTCTGTGCAAACATTAGGACCTGAACTCAGATCCTCAGCACTCCCATAAAATCTAGGCATGGTGCCACTATCTGTCATCCCAGTTCTGGTGGGCAGAGACAGGTGTATCCCATGACTCCATGCTTGCTTTGGATGTGTGTGTGTGTGTGTGTGTGTGTGTGTGTGTGTGTGTGTTTGCAGAAGCTTCACACAATTCTCTTTTTCTAAGAAACACACAGAGAAGGCAATAGGCAGAAAATTGTCCTCCACAAAAAACACAGTAGCACAGAGTATTGTCAATGGTGGGAATGTGGTGGGAGAGAGCAAGGATATGAGCTGCTTGCAATTAAGGCAGCAAAAGAGTAGCTGGAGTATTTTGAGCACTTCAGTTTATTTCTGCAGCTGTAGGGAAGCAGAGCTGGGGAGATGGCTCAGAATGTAAAAACACTTGCCACACAAATAGGAGGACTTGAATTTAGACACCCAAAACTCACATAGATACTGGATAGATTAGTGTTCATCTATAATACCAGCACTTCTGCAATGACAGGAGAATTGGAGACTGGAGCATCCTGGGAAGGCCACATACCATACAGTCTGGCCACATACCATATAGTCATATATATTATATTGTATTTTACATATATATTCTTTGATTTGTTTTGGATGTCAAGATATTCCTAGACACCTCATCATTAAATGAGTTTGCCTTACTCATAATTTCTGTTTCAACCTTAAATGCACTATAAACTCTTTGTATTTACTGTGAATAACCTTAAAGAAAGTACACACAGCATTTCTACTTCTTCAAATTCATAAAACATGCTAAGAGAGACTGCACTTGACCCCAGAAATGGGAAACAAAGAGGATGTTTGTCAACTGCTGTAAACTGAGAATTCACAAAAAATAAAAAAAGAATCAAGCCATCAGGACAGTGGGTTCAGATATTGGCAGAGTGTTATAGAGAACCAAGGTTCAGAATATGAAATGCTTAACTCCTTTTGATAAATGTTGACTCAAGTGTAATTATTGGTCTTGTTAGCTTAAGAAATGAGAGCAAGAGACAGCTCTGTGGACAGAAAATTTCACAATGAGGCTGTGTTGGCTAGTTGCTTAAAACTAGCTTTCAATTTTCAGTCACAGATTTATATCTAGTGGGAGGACCTGGCATGGCTGTGAGTCTGTCTCATGGACATTTGGATGCAATTTGATTTTGACTAATGGAAAAAAGGAGAGGAAGGTTTGAGGGTTGGGTAGTGACACAGTGTACTGTACTGCACATTGTGTTTCTTGTAGCTGCTGCAGCTATTGTGATACCATACACCAAGTCATGCTTCCAATACCTCAGCTTCTACTTAGCAAACTCTGTCTTTCTGGGTGGCTTTCACTTGCAGAGTTTGGTCTCTTACTCCCCATTCTGTCTCCAGGTGTAGGGATGACAGTCTTCTTGCTGCTAGTCTTTGGCTGCCTTCTTCCACATCTGGCTTTACTGGGTAACCTATTTCTTGCATTCAGTGTCTTGTGTTTGAAATGCTGTAGTTGTGCCCGCTTCTGCCTTTAAAGTCCCATGTCTTTCCTGTGAGTAGAGAGTATTGTTACAGGACCATGAGGGTGAACTTTCAAAATTAATAATGCATTTGGCCAACACTCAAAACAAATTTGCTTATAAACTCTTAGTCAGTCTCTAGTTTTGGATGATTTGCATTTCCCACCAAACTCCTCATTCTTATGTGTGTTTCCACTCTCCATCTTCCTTACTGTTTGTGAAATACTGCTTCCTCTCTGTGTCTCCTGCTGACATTTGCCTCTGCATTTATTTTAGGCAGAGAGACTCTGGTGACCCATTTCCACTCTTCCTGGTATCTGATCATAGTCTTCTTCCTCCTTTGTGGAACTCAGTGAAGGCATTAACATCTGACCAAAAGCAACCCTTCTCCTGTACCGAGAGATCAGACCTTTTAAATATAACAAACGCAATGACCACTTGGTGAACTACTGAGAAACCAAGTGCTAATCTGCTTATTCCTTAGCAGTTAGTATATTTTATAACCTCTTGAGTGACTTAATAATATCGATATAGTGTTTGCATGTATGGGTGTGTAGCTGTGGGAGACTCAATGAAATTTCTTACTTCTTACCTCTATCTTTTAATAGACACATGACAAAGGAAAAAATAAAATAAAATGACCCTTTCACCTAGCTAGATTTTTCAGCAGACCAAATAATAGCTCAATAGTAAATGATATTATAGCTTCTTTATTTAAATATTAATATATATGCTCATGACTCCAGACAAATTTTTAGTCCAGGTGAAAGACTTGAAGCTGAGAGAGGCCAAATGACTTGCCCCTGGCCCCACATAAAGTGTGTGGAATGGTCAGAATCCTCACCGTTCACCTTCAGTGCCAATCTTCTTTCTACTTTATGCAGGTGCCTCTGGGTGTGGAAAGATTATTAATCAATAAGTATTTTATAAGCTATACAAATTATGAAATTATGAAGAATAGTCTTCAGCATTAAACTTCTTTTAATTAAGGCATTTCCTACCAGAGAAACAATCAATTATTCCTTTTTTTTTCTTTTTTTTTTTGAGACAGGGTTTCTCTGTGTAGCTTTGGAGCCTATCCTGGCACTCGATCTGGAGACCAGGCTGGCCTCGAACTCACAGAGATCCACCTGCCTCTGCCTCCCGAGTGCTGGGATTAAAGGCATGTGCCACCAACACCCAGTTCAATTATTCCTTTTGCACTGTTTGCATATTTAGCAACCATGTGAGGTTTACATTTTTTTTTTGAGGTTTACCTCTTTTGAGTCAAAGCACTACATTAGACAAATTTGTGGTGTTCCACTCTCCCTAGGGATGTAGTCTTTCTCCTCAGTTCTTCATCGAGTCCCACTAGGTGGGGCAGCATCCGCTTAGCCTCTTGTACTGTCTGCAAATCCACTTTGCTGTGAACATGTGTTCAGATGACAGGTTTTGTTTTGTTTGTTTTTTTGGTTCTATTTGGTAAATTAAGACCATCTAGCCATTACCTTTAGAGTTGTACAAAATATATTGGCTTAAGCTTTCCGTTTGTTGCATTATAAAAGGAACACTGAGAACTTCCAAAGAAATGCTGAAACAGTTATTTTCCTGGGTCCAGAGACTTCTGACAATGTGGCATGTGGCATACTGACAGCCACTCTATTGTGCTTATTATCACTTATTTGGATTATAGTTTAAACCAAGATGCTCACAGTGACACGGCAAACAGATATTAGAGGGTGGGCAGCTTCACTGTATGTCTGATGGGAAGGGAAATACCTTTATTTCATACGCATACTTTTTACCTTGAACATGCAATACACAAGCAAAGATTACCTCTGAGTACAAAATCATGATAGATACTCAGTTTAACCAATGGCTGTATGCTGCTGAAACTCCCTGCCTGCTTATGGCAATGAAGAACAGCCTAGCTGTCAGCCAGTCTCCGTGAGAGGGCTTTGTTTATGTCTTCATTTTGCAGGGAGGAGAAAGCATTGCAGCTTCTGGGACTCTGTCATAAAACACTGATTTCGCTAGTTCAGTTGTTAGCACATGCAGTTACCAATGACAATTGCAGGTCTCTTGACCATACACTTATCAGTTTTATATTTTTATAATTAGGTTGGAAGGGTGTTTCCAGAATTATTACTATTTTTCTGTCTTATTTGGGGGGTTCACTGAAGATTTTGCTGTCCTGTTAAGTAGGAGCGTTCTGGAGTCGCTTGGAGTGGGCAGTAAGGGAGGCTGCTGTGCAGCTTAGACAACGGGCCTAACATCCTCATGGATGTTTCTCTGCTTCACCCATACCATACGTCCATGTGTCTTTTGACTTATGTTCACAGGTAACTACAGCAGTAATGGGGGTTGACATGCCTCTTGATCTCAGATGGCAGGATGGCAGGTGGCCTCAGGGCTGGCGCTTTTCCTAATACTGACGGGAAAGAAGCAGTAGAAACCTAGAGGGGCACAAACAACCTAGCAAGAAAATAGGAGGTATATTTAGAAGGCTTGCTCACGGCCCACCAGAAACAGTCAGGCCAGCAGCACATTTCCATAATAGTCCCGAGAGTGAAAACTGCAGGCTGATAGTAGTCATTCTATCTCTGTTGTAAATATTAACTTCTATCATAGAGTGGGAACCTAGATGACACTTAAATGAAATGAATTTCTCTTGGTCAATTAGCAGAATGATAGGTTTACTTGATTTCTGACAAAAACAGTTTCTGTAAATTTATAGGAGGAGTACTAAGGGTGATAGTACTTGGTAATAGGTTATGGGGTGATAGCAATGTTTGATTCATATAGTATAACTCTCCAACTATGTTCAGTGAAAGATCTTCAGTTATTATTCATACCACACCCTCAACCATGAGTAACTTGGTTATTTGTAGATAAAATCCGACTTTAGAGACATGTTGTTTTAGTGTCAGGGCTCCAAATATCTATTATGATCTTTCAAATACAGGCCTCAGCTCAATTCCAGGAGCTTGAATCTCCCTTTGTCTTTTAGATGTAGGTTGGTTACCTCCAGATGGCCTGGCCAAGGTGAAGAATGGCTCCTAGTTTGTATAACAATAGACCTAGGCCCTGGGTGGGCCCATACCTATTCTGAGGCTTAGTGAAATGTGCCTGGTGGAAGGCTGGGGCCCTTGTTGAATGTCTGAGGGCTTTTGTAAGTGCCTTGAGGATTAAAAGAAATATTTGATATCATCTCTATACATTTTAATAGATGTCTTTTGCCAGCACCCTGACATTTGGAAATCTATTTAAGAGGATGCTTGAATAAACCGTGGACTCCAGCATGGACTGAGAACCCTCCTGAGATGGCAAGACGTCTCTGTCTGGTCCTTAATGCCACAGGGTAGCTAGGAGTTTCCCAATTCACACTCTCCCACTTGGGATGGACCCGGGGCTGTTCGGCTGCTTCTGATGGCAGCCCCCAAGACATCAGTCCAGAATAGATGGCTTCTGCAGCCTGGGACTGATACAGGCCAGACCCAGCATTTTAGAATATCTATTTACATTGTTTATTGATACACAGTTATTTCTTGAATCGTTTTTCCACCTTTATTACTAGCTTTTAGATTTCTGATGACTCATTTCTAGAGTTCTGTTACTCTCTGTCTTAACCTTTAATATCTCCTCCCCCCTTGCAGAATACAGTACAATTTTCTCAGCCTGCCATTCAAAGACTTTCATAATTGGAAGCAAACCTGTCTTTCCAATTTCATCTCTAGCTTCTCCATATGTCACAAGCTTGTATTTGCCACCGCCCTGAGCTGACTTTGACCTCTCCATCTTTCATTGTTATTAAGCTGATTCTTTCACATATCCTGCTCTAGCTATTTGGAAAAGCTACGTCTTTCGGTTAGTTTCCAAAAGAGGTAATGATACCACAAGCACTACATATAATTATAACTAATTACTAGAAAATATTAGGAAAGTTATCTTTTCTTTGCACGTATATATACAATTTTAGGCTTATATTTAATAATAAAACCAGAGAGCTCCAAATTATAGCAATTTAGAGTGTCAGATTTGGCCTAATTGAGCTCACAAGGTATAATAAAGATATCATACTGATTTCAGCAAATTGCACAGTTTTTATCTATTAACACCTTCGTAGTGTGAAATAGGCACCTCCTGAGCACTGTTAGCTTTCTGCCATTAGTAATTCAGACTGGGACACTGCAGTGCTGTGAGCACTTTCTGCTTAAGTAATAGTAATAATCATGTTATCCAGATGCACTTGGAGTAACAACACAAAGAAATAGAAGCATACATACTTATGACCAAATGCTTTATTTCTACAAAACAAATGTGAGTTAATGACAGAGCCCTCTTCTCTCTTCTCCATTCTTAGTGAATATGAAAGTGAAAGCAAGGAATTTCAAAGGACAAAATGTTGGCATTAAACTTCAAGATCTCTTATACATTGGGAGAATAACAAAAATCTTCACAAAGGTGGTATCATTTGAACTGTACAATGAAAGACGGCTTGCATATAAAAGTATATAAATATATGAAAGAACAAGCAAAAACAGACTCGGAATATGGATGTGGAAAACTAGAATATGAGCATGGCTTAATATGGCAATGATTGTGTAAGAAAATAGTAGGAAAGTAACTTGATTTGTGAGGTCAATATACTAGCTAAATTATCTAAATCCTTGAACACTGACTATCATGAGGAGGCAATAGACAGGTGACATTACTGACAGGACATGGAAGGAGGACATGATGTTCTCCTGAAGAAACTTCCAACAGCTTATGTCAACTGAGGTTCCTTGGAAGAAAGCTTTTGTCATGTTATGTTGAAAGATCCGCATTCATTTACATTAATTAGACATTTGGAAAAGATTTTGTAAAGTATTTTTTAGGGGAAATACAGAAAGGTAGAACGAGCATGTGAGTCTCAGAACATGAGGGTAAGGGCTGACTTTATCTTCTGGGAAAACACTATACCAGTAGACATGACTGAGGACATAGAATCTTCTTAGACATCTTAATAGTCCTGAACTTGTTCTCTGGTTAGAAGAAAGATGACCAGTGGAAATTTCTTGAGAATTAGGAAAGTGGTAAGCTGGCTCAATGGTTGAGAGTATGCACTCTTTTGGCAGAGAACTCCAGCTGAGTTGCTGGCTGGCAGCCAAGTTGGGCAGTTCATAACCACCTCTAACTCTAGCTCCTTGGGATTTGATATGTACTCCTGGAAGTGTGTGCACCTGAATGCACATGTATGTACACACACAAATAAGAGACGATACATATAATTAAAAAATAAAAAAGGACCTTGTGAACAGTGAGTACAGATGAATAGCCATGAGAGCCGATTCTGACACAGGTGCAGAAAGATCCTTTAATTTACTGAGCAAAGGTGGGGAAAGAGAATACTTCTGAGAGAAAATTGAGAATTGGAAGATAACGTTTCATCCTCATCTCCAGGAAACTATCCTAAAGCATAAAAGAAAACTAGGAACCAAAATGAAATCTCTCTTTGTGAACAGGAGGATACGTAAGAATATGGGCTAGAAACATGAAGGAAAAATCTTTTGCACTTGAAGTCAGGAGCAGAGAGTTTCAGGAGCTGCCCTCAGGCCCCAAGACCGGATAGGAAGTCTGAAGGACCAACCCTCTGCCTCTTGATAACAGTTACAGAAAAGAATCTAAAGTAATTTTTCCTATACATGCCTCCCAGAAACAGAGTCTAGAAAAACCTTTAAAACAGGTGTAATAACAGAAGAATAATTGCTAGCATTTCTAAGCAATGCATGACATAAAACAAAAGAACAAAGGAGCAGGTCAAAACTGATAGCATGCTCCTAAGGATCCTGCTTCCATAAAAGAGATGACTGCATGTTGCAATGAGATTTTTTAAAAAAATATTATTTGTCAGGATTAAATTCAAACACAGGAAAAAGCCCCAGGAGACACAATGGAGGGACTATGGGGTGCTGTGAAAATAAAAGAAAATGAATTACCATGGAAATAAAAATTAGAGGTAGAGTAAAAAATATGTTACTACTAAAATCATATTGGTGCTCATGGATAGCTAGGCTTTGGGCTGTGTGTTTTAGGCAGGAGAAAATATAAGGTATAGTATTGCTCCCAGCAAAGCAACAAAATAATGGAACAAACACATCTTTAGATACAGAACAGCTTCAGATGCTGAATTTTAGAGGCAAATCCAAACACCTGGTGAAAAGAGATTAACATTCCCACAAAAATTCACAGAAGGCATCAATGAACAAAATGGTTTTGTGAAGTAGTAGATTTCAAAAAACAAAGAGAGAAGAAAAGAAAAGAAAAAAAGGAGCATACAGACTGGAAGTCACCTGAGAGGGAAGTGCAGAGACTGTTTTCAGACTGCCCATCTGTAAGGTTCAGTTTTTAAATACAGTTCAGCAATGGCTACAAACTGTTTGGAAGGGGATGGTTTTAACAAGCCAAATGCTGGTTCAAATGTGAGAGCTAGGAACACATTTTCAAACTGAAAGAGGCTGAGGAATATTGTTCCAATTAGACCTGACATCCAGTGAGAACTAAGGATGCGTTCCTTCTCTGCTGCCCCAGTCACCCTATGGCTGTGGAGCTATATGGTTTCGCTTGCTCTCTGCTAATTGTGCTGTCATACCCTCAAAATCCTTCTGTCTCTAAATCTGAGTCCTTTATATATGTTTGCTGCCCTATTTGAAAGTTCTCTGTACTATTTCATTTAACGCTACCATTTGTTCTATGGAATCTTTGTCTAATTAAATAAAAATATTTCTAAGTATTACAAACTCACATTTGGCTTTTGTGCTAACATTAGATTCTTATCTGGCAGCCCAGTAGCTGGGATATGCTCTTTTAGCCTTGCTTCAACAATTTTCTTAATATCAGCTGTTACATCCACACCCACAGACCAGGCGTTCCTTCTATCTCTTGAGCTGATCTATTAATAGTTTCCTAAGCCAGCAGCAGTGGCCCACACTCATGAGGCAGAGAGGCAAGGGCATTATAAATTTGAGGACATTCTGAATACTTTAGATCCACAGTTTGTTGAATGTAGGGTGCAGAACCCTTGCATCCTAAAGGCTATTTTCTTTTGGCAAAATCTGTAACTTCAAATCATCCATGTCTGCCCACTTTTCCCTGGAGTAATATTTGAAAGTTGCTGCAAATCTAATAATAAAATACAATATAAATATAAAAAACAATTTTATAGTATTGAATCAGGAAAAATTATTGTCTTTGATATACACCTGTCAACCTAGATCACAGGCACCTTTTGCAGGGGTTTTCCCAAGTTTGAGACCAACATGAGAAACATAATACACACACACACACACACACACACACACACACACACACACACACACACAGAGAGAAGAGAGAGAGAGAGAGAGAGAGAGAGAGAACAAAACATACACACATGCATACACACACACACACACACACAGAGAAACACAAACACACACACACACACACACACACACACACACACACAAACACACACACACACGCACACAAACAACCTCAAAAGCTGATAGATAGTATTGTAAATGAGTTTGGATAATGACCAATGTAGAGTGTTGTCTCTATCACTACAATTACACTGCTGGATCTGTCTCATATTACTTAGGAATATAAATAAAATATGTAATTTCTAAATTTGAAAATACATAAAAAATTAAGTTATAACTCAATGCTTTCATCTGTAAATGGGGAAATAATTTTAGTATGTTAATATTCACATGAAGTTTTATGCTGGGGTGTGCTACAGAGAATGGAGAAGGTTAAGGAGTGAGGGCTTGACCAAATGTGGAAACAGCAGGTCAGAGGCACTTAGCACTCCCTTCTGCCTCCATAAATCTGAGAAAGATAAATAGAGTGCTAGACACATAAGGTGGAAAAGCACCTGTTCAGGAATTTCTAAGCCCCTGTCTACTGGCAGAGCATATCTGACTGTTAAGTCAGAGCTCAGATGGTAGAACCAGAAGTTTCCATGTCACCAGACCTACACACAGAAATCATCGGCAGGGATTACATATACCAGTGGCTATAATATCATGCACCTTGGGAAAGAGATCAGGTCTCAGCCTGCACTCATTTCCTTCTTGTCTAACCAGTGATGAATAACTCAACACTTCATCAGTCTTGCTCCATGGACTCTATAAAATGGAAAGCTTGTCTAAAGGCATCTCCGTCCTCCATCTGCCGAGGAAAGAAGCCATACTAGCTTGTTTCCGACCCCAGCGTTGTTCTCTTTTGCTGTACATTTATTTATTGTGTTTCCCCCTCACTGTTGTTTGATCCTTCATCTCATAGCCTGGTCCTCATTTTTGCTTTATCTTTCTCTTTTTGGTTAATGATTTTAGATTTTCTTATTTTTAGCTATTCTAGATCATTCTTCCCCATGTGTATATTGGAATGCAATTGTCATATTGTTTTTATAAGTTACACATAAATACCTAGTTTATTTTTAAAAGCAGGTTCTATTTTTAAATTTTGGTTGTTTGTTTTTATTGTATGGCTGTTTTGCTGCATGTATATCTGCTATCATGTGCATGTGATGCTTGCAGAGGCTGGAAGAGAGATGGTTCTGAGCCAACATGTGGGTGATGGAAATGGAACCCCCGTCCTTTGGAAGAGTAGCAGTGTTTTTAACTGCTGAACAATTTCTTCAGCCCTAAAGGGTTCCATTTAAAATAAAGTTATAACTAGTTTTAAATTTTATGTTTGGAATTTGTTTAGGAATAGTATTAAAAACAAAAGTATAATATACTTTAAATTCATTTTGCTCATTTTAAAATAAAAGACAAATCTTAACACATTTTTTATTTGTTTTGAGTTGTATTAAGCAAATGCATTTGTGTTAACAATGACATTTACAAAGTAATATTTTGACTGCCTTCCTACATCTTTGTAAGCTACAAGAAACTGCCAAATTTCATTTTCTTTCTCTTCTCTGTGTTAATATTTTATAGGTGAATATATTATTAAATTCTAAAGTCCAAGAAGCGTTCACGTCTAGAATACCCTATGAAGCCATTCAGAGTCAATTACGTGTACTGCAGAGTATGTGTGTTTGCCATTGAGGTCCATCACTACGATCTTTTCATCCCAATGCCATCAGTTTTCTCCTCCCATCCTATTTGGAAATAGAGTTTAGACATCTATAGCATTCAAAACTAATTCTTGCCTCCAGATGTACGTCAGATTTTCCTGTTGTCAATGCAGTGAGTAGAGTCTCCTGATGGTGGTATTTATTTTGGGAAAGATGAGAAATTTGTGTACCTCCATTCTCTTTAACAGTCATCCTAGGGAGACAAATCTTTATGAAATAAATTATAAAAAAGGATAAAAACATATTTTATACTCTGAAGTAAATTTTAGGGTTTGTGCAGTTACCAAGACTACCCAAAGAGTAACAAATGTCTTCGTTCTATCTAAATAAACACTGATTTCATATCTGGTTAGTCATTCTGTGTCATCATTGGAAATGGATAAAATGATAGCATAAACCAGTGTCAACTTTTAAAGGCAAATAATTTGGTTTTTCTTTATGTTTGATTGAACAAAAGTACAATCCAAATACTGATGTGTCTAAAGATGTTTATGACAAAAAGCAAAGTAAATGGTTTTCCCATCCTAGGAACAAAATGTGCCAAAAATGTTGGATGCACTCATCCAATGACACTGTAATCCACGGAATCTTTGAAAGGATTGTACAATTGGAAAATTCAAATGAAAATTTAAGTTTGAGAAGTGTAGATAATGTTTTACTCTAGAAAAAGATAATTAGATACCCTGCAATTTAAATTGAAATTAAGGAAATTCTGAAAAGGTGACTCTTAAACCTTACCATTAAGCATTGCAGCTTTCCTACTGTGATCCAGGTGTGGCAACATGATATATTAAAGTACAGATATCAGCATTGAGCCATTCCCTACTTAGGATGAAGCAAAAAAGCAACCATCAGAATTGGACATACCAATACTCTTACTCTGAGCAGAAAGAGACAGAAAATTGCCTCTGAGAACAATGTGGACCAGGTCTTTGATATCCATCCCTTTACTGATAAAAATCAACCTAGCTGGTTAATCTGTCCATAATCTAACCTATCATTCTTGTCATGGGGAAATTCTGTTATATCTGAGATTTTCTGTGCATGTGACAACCACAATATGCCCTTGAGCACAAACTCTCCACTGAGCCCTTAATGAGAATATCAGAGTTGCAAGGATAGAATTTAGCTTCCTCCACAAAGGACATGTCTATGCACTCTGAGAACATGTTGCTGACTCTGAAAGTAAACCTTTCAGATCACTCCTCCCTGAGTATCTGAGCAATAGAAGCATCATGATAGTAATTATATCCCAAAGCAATTACTTCAAAGGGGGCAATACTCATCTAACATATACTTTTGGCTACAAGGAAGCCCCCCCACAAAATGTTATTCAAACACAGTCATAAAATTAAATGCATGTGTGAATGATCAGGCTTAAATATGCTTTGATTGAGCTGAGACTTTTTTACCCCAAGTCTGTTTTTCTGATATTACAAAGGCTCTTGCATTCATTGCCTGCCAACTTTTCATTTGAATTCCATTGTCAGTCTCTACCCATCAATTGAACGACAAATGTAGCAGTCATGTAATGGTTTTCTAAAGATGGTTATTATGCTGTCTTTGATCTGTAGCCACATATGTCTTTTCTGTGATGATTATTTGTTTTTCTGTATAATTTGGAAAAGTTTCAGATGTGAGGTTTTACCCTAAGCAAATGCCATTTTCTTGGCTTTCTTTCTATCTGAATTCTGAAATGTCAAGAACTTATCCCCAGTATTTTCTTTGTTCACTGTATCAATAAAGTGCATAAGGTCCAGTTTCCAAACAATTTTTTTTCCAATCTGCTGCTTCCCTTTCAATTATCATGGACTCTGTCTATATCTTCATAATCTTTTGATTAGCATATATTCCTGCAATACATCTTTAATAATTTTTCTATCTCCCCTCTTCATATTTCCAACTCACTGTCCACAAGCACCAGGCTTCAGGATGCTCTGGGAATGGAGCCCAGGTTACATCATTCTACTGCATAAACCCCTCCAGGGCCTTCTCTTTACAATTGGAAATAAAAACTCTCTTAGGGCTTTGCTTTCTTCTTTTCTCTCAAATCTAATTTCCTGCCAATATCCATAAAATTGTTCACAGTGATGTCAGTAGATTCACTCATCTTTTACTTTTAGATTTGGTCTATATTGTTCTGGCTCAACTCTTTTTCAACCAACTAGTCAGTACTGGCTACATATTTTCCTTCAGACGTCAGCTTAAAAGTCACCAATTTTTCAAAAACTCACTCCATGATGCCAAAGCAAATTAGGCAGCTAGTTGCCACAACACATCATCAGCCTCAAGTTTGGGCACTACAGTGACACACTCTGATTGTTTATTTGCATGTATGCATTTTCTGTGGTTTGCACATAAATGTAAGGTGACAGGAGCAGATGACTGGATAACTACAGGGTTCTCAGCCTCTCCATTTGAAGACAGCATTATAGCAGCACCTCCTTAATATTGTATGAGATAATCTAATAAGTTTCTCTTTAGTACATATTCATTCTTGTGGTGATATCTTGCTTGTACAAATAAAGCCTGTCTGAAGGTCAGAGAATGTAGCTTGCCACTAGCTAGCCATATTGGCCTAGCATATCTGACAGACATTTCTGTGAACCAGGATAATCTGAAGGGCTGGACTGCCTTGTCTTGGCAACGTTTGCAGTTACTCCTTTTGGTATCCTGTTTGCCCAGTTTGGACAGCATACTGCCAGTAGTTGAGGCAATGGCACTTTCTTGCCCAGTGGCTTACCTGGTGATGCCAGAACCTCTTGTTTTCTCAGCAGTGACCTTTCAAAGACCTACAGAATATGACTTTTAAAATGGTTTATTGGGTTTTTTCATGACAATTAGACACAACTGTTCCTGGTAACACCAATTACGTCAGAGAGGAAGATGGGCATTGAAAAAACTCACTATGAAGTTTGACTTCAACACATTCTATTCTTTCTGAATCCTAGAGCATTCCAAGTGGTACAAGTGTCACTCTGAGTGCTATGACTTAATGTGGCTCTTCTTCTGTGTGACTTTGCAAAAGCAAATTAATGTCTGTAACTTTATTTTCCAGTGTGTATAACTGGCCTCAAAGAGTGCTGTCAAATGAGTTAGGAATGGCTACATGTGAGATTTGCATAGTTTTATGAGACTAGGCCAATACTTGCCCTGCAAGCATGAAGACTGGGGTTTAGGTGTCAAGAACACATAAAATCATTGACAAGTGTGGTGAATACTTATAACTCCAATGCCTAGGATATTGAAAGTGGGGATTTTTGGAGGCAAGACAGATAGCTGAATTAGATGAAATCAGTGAGCTTCAGGTTCACCAAGAGATCTTGCCTCAATAAATAAAAGACTGGAGCCCCTACCAGGAAAATACTTCCAAACGAATGCATACATTTGTGCATTTATAACTGCATATGTTTCAGCACATGCAAACATGTTTACAACACACATGGAATATAAAGAGACTACCAAATGTGTAAAGTAATATTTGGCATGCAGTAAGAGGAATGTTATCTCTGATGAGTTCATATTCTTTATTTCTGTGATTCAAATAATCCTTTTTCTAATAGATTCTAAAGATTCTAATTTATTTGTTGTTATAACTTCACCATGAGTGGGAAGTTTAGTAGTTTTAGCATGGGAAATTTGCTTTAGCACCAACTCAAAAAGGAAACACTTAAAAGGTTACTTTATTTTTCTGGGATGAAGATTCTACTTTGTAGAATTAGTGTACTTAAATAATATTCATTGAAGGACTGCTTAAAATGAGTGATTTGGTAATACATGGATTTTATACATGTATACAAAAGTCTAATTTTAACATTATAAAGTAGATATTTTCAGGTTGAAAAAAATTCAGACACAGAGGGTTGACTTAGTCTTTCTGTCTTTCTTCCCTTTACCCCACGTCATCTTTGATTTTCTTGTTCTTATTTTTATTATGCCTCTTGTGTGTAGTGCCTAATCTCCATCATTGTGGTTTTCAGCCAATCATAAAAACACTGGTTTTCCAGCCAATCACAATAGAAACATTTGGGGAAGATACTATGTCTGCCAAACATGGGAGGATTTCCTTTATTATCCTTTAAATTGTAGAGAACAGAGAACAGCACCTGTTTACAAAGCATGCACATTATATTACTATAAGTAATATTGGCTTTGTTGAAACTATTTGATGGGACATGCACAGATTATATGCAAACACTATGTCAGTCTATACAAAGGACTTGAGAATCTACAAATTTAGGTATCTAAACAGAGAGTTTCAGAACCAAATCCCATATGGATACTGAGATACCAAGGGATTAATGTATTTAGGCTTTAACATTAATTTGGAATTCAATTTTACTGCTTAGAAACTGCTACCTTCCCTTCACATACACAACTGTAGGCTTCCTAACTGACATACATTTCAATTCTCTGTATGTGAGAAATTGGTTTTCAGTTATGACATTACTTTGGTTGCCTTTCTTTCTTCTTATTGGTGGCAATGTTGAATGGTGATAACCTTTTTTTTTTTTTTTTGCATGTTCTTTTTTTTCCTCTCCATTTTTTTAAAAATTAGAAACAAGATTGTTTTACATGTTAGTCCCAGTTCCCTCTCCCTCCTCTCCTCCCCTGCCCCCCACTAACACCCTACCTATCCCATACCCTTCCTGCTCCCCAGGGAGGGTGAGGCCTTCCATGGGAGATCTTTAGACTCTGTCATATCCTTTGGGATAGGCCCTAGGCCTCCCCCCCCCCGGTGTATACTCAGGGAGTATCTCTCTATGTGGCATGGGCTCCCAAAGTCCATTCCTATGTTAAGGATAAGTACTGAACTACTCAAAAGGCCCTACAGATTTCTGAGGCCTCCTCACTGACACCCACGTTCATGGGGTCTGGATCAGTGCCATGAGGTTTTCCAGCTATCAGTCTGGGACAATGAGCTCCCCCTTGTTCAGGGATGATAACATTTTTAAGAGTAAATTTTTTAGCAGCTGACTTACCATAGGGAATCTTCATGAGTATTTTATAAAATCATAGGTTTATATGTAAAATTTTACATATTCTGTTGCCATGAAAAACACTTAGAAAGTACATTTCTACCCAGACTGTTCATGACATGAAGATTGTGATTTACTTGGGAATATTCTTCCCTCGCTGCTTTTCTAAATTCTCTCAGTAAGCATTTCACACTGAGGAACATGCCCTTTGGATTCAGAAGAATCTGTGGCTTGGCCAAGTTTTATTTGGGAAAAGCATCCACTGAATTCTGTACCTTAAGTAAACTTGAAGCAAGTGTTTGAGAGCAATGAATCCTTTCATTTTTAGCACAAAAAATAACTCCTCATGATCTAATTTTCTGGACTGAGTTTCTATGTATTCAGCTTTCTTAAAGCAGGTGGACATGAATATTAAGTATGCCTTGTCTCCCTCCTTTGTTTCTGACCTTAATTCTTTTCCTTTGTTGAGTAGAAGCTGTGACTAATGTGTCCCCATGCCTGCACTATTATTTTCAATGTTGTTCTGAATTTTAATTAAAATTTCCTTTGAAGTGTTTTACCCTCAAGTTCTACATAGATTTTAGATGCCTTTCATGTGATGGGCAAATAAATGTTGATGCAAACATTTCAGTTGGAAACTTCAATTCTATTGGTTTCTCTCCACTACTTTGCTTGGAAGCCTTTGTGTTCTACATCATTGTAAATTTCATAATAAGTAAAAGTATAGTCATCTTTTTAAAACCCCAAGTTTTAGGGTGATGGCTTTGGAATGTCTGAGTGCTCCCACAAGGTCATAGTCTCCAAAACATCTGCATACTTGCAGCCATGACTTGCCATAGAGACTGTCTTATGGCCCACCACATCTGTTAGAAAGTACCTGGGTCTCATATGGTTTCCACACAGGCATGGTTCTATCATGGTTGCCCAGATTCTTACCAGTTGCACTCTGCCACCAGAACTCACACTCTTTTTGATATTGATATATTTCATAACATACATTTGTCACTTGTATATCACTTCATCCATTCCCCATTTCTCAGTTAGATTTCAGGTTCCAGGTAAGCTGACATATTGTCTGTTTTTCACTCCTTTATCTTTAGTTCTTTATCAGCAATAAAGAGCAGAAATATCATATTTGTTGAAAGAATGAGCTGTTAGGAATTCCCCTGTTGTCTATTACTCTCCTCTGTAACTCCTTTACCAGTGAATTTCTCTAGGTATTTTTTTCTGAGAGACAGTGAACTAACTAACTCTTTCATCATTTGTCTCTGTCCTCTGTAACACATGATTATAAGGTTACTGAGAATAAGCCAGTAGTTGGGGGAGGATCATGGACCATGACCCAGTGCCTTTGTTCACATTCTATCATACAGAACCCACTTTCTCCAGGTCCCACATAAGACGAACAGATTTGGCAACCAACAGGCCAGTCTCTGCCTCAGATAAGAACATCTGGATGTGGAGTTTGGGGAATGAAGTAAGACTTGCTCAACTACAGAAGTTCATCCCAGGAAAGTCCACCCTACAGGGCTATGTGGCCATATTGCTAAGGAGATAGCTTCATCCCTGCCCCTGAGCCTCAGCTCACAACACAGTCTTCACTGATACTGTATTAAATTTATCCTTCTTTGATTTTTGACATTATATATTTGTATCTATCTATACCCCTCTCTCCATCAACTATCCACCTACCAACTATCTCTAATTAGCAATTTTACTTTCAAGGTACCATAGTCTCAGACTTTGAACTGTAAAACGTTATTTCATGCTTAACATCTAGGCCCATTTTTAGATTTTTCAATTTTACTTAACATGTGGTTAAGCAGTATCAAGTATTAATTTTGGAAAGGAAAGTGGGCCATTTTCAAATAAACTTACAAGTTCCCACTGAATGGGTTCTGTTCAGTAACAAACAGCAAGCAGGTTTGGGAATGAAGGCTAGGGTGTGAAGTTGTCACCCAATATCATGCTAAACAGAGTCTAGATAATTATAGTTTATTTCAAAATGTTAAGTGGATAAACCAGATGTTTGCACATTGAAGATGCATTTTTAAATGACAGCTTTTAGAAGTTTATTAAACTACGTGGGAGTAAGATGTTACAAGAGTATTCATTCAAACAAATAGTAAAAAAAAAATACAAGAAAATCAACACAATTTTTGACAGATTAATTTTGAAAAAGAGAAGACCTTTCGAAAAATAGTATGGAAGGCACTAGGCAAGAGGTAGATAAAGATCTTCAGTGAACTAAAACTACTAATTGTGGCTATAAATAGTCCTGGGAAGTTGGAGAGAGTGCTAAACTCAGCTTTGTAACTCATAGAGACTTCATTCATTTCATTTTAGGTGAAAATAACAGTAGTTTTTCTCTTCCTATTGTCTTCAGGAAGAGTGAATGCAGACTCAGATGACCTTTCATGCCATTTTATGTATCTTTTAGGGGTATCTCCCTTATGAGAATCTTTTGAGCTTTGTAAAGCACCTTTGAAAGTTTAGCCCTTCATTCCACACTGTCTCCAGATCTAGAGGCTCCACAGACAAACAGGAAAGGGTCTCCCCTGAAGAAGTTTTATGTCTATCAAGAAATGCATACATCAAGGAGCATCTGATGAGCAAAACATAGGTCTACACAAGAGCTGTCCCTGTAAGACAGTGTCAGCCTTAGTGGCATCAAAGAAAGATAGGCCCTCTTGGACCCTAGCCTTCTGCATTTCAGAGGAAGAGTCCTTTTCATTTTGCACCCTCTTGGTGCTGAAGAGAAAGCAGCAGGCAAAAAAGATGGTTCTGTCTTTACATTCTGAAGAAATTCTATTCTTTCTTCTAATAGTCTCAGGGAAAAACCTATTAAAGAAAAACCAAAAAATGTTGTTACGCCCATCTTTGTCAACTTTGGTAAGCCCATGTGTCAAAACAAGGATGCTCAATATATATATCTATGGATAATTTGTGCTGAGAATTCATTGTGAAGGGCTTTCC
This sequence comes from Cricetulus griseus, assembly GCF_003668045.3. Classification (NCBI taxonomy): domain Eukaryota; kingdom Metazoa; phylum Chordata; class Mammalia; order Rodentia; family Cricetidae; genus Cricetulus; species Cricetulus griseus. The sequence continues at coordinate 241,338,274 of NC_048595.1, read as the reverse complement.
TGGGAACTGGAGGGTGCGTAATTACAACTCTGGATTCTGCTGAGTACCAGTTGCAATTCCCTTGTTTCTCAGTGATCAAAATTCTTTGCAGATACTTCACAGTATACGTTGGAACAGGGACATAGTACTCCTTCAGATCAACTGCTTCAGTAGATTTTTTTGCAGTTGTCCCACTTTCCTTCTATTTACTATATTCACATACATAGGATACTTTTATTTCACTACTTATTCCTAAACATTTCTCAGTTTTCCCATGTTAAATACTGCATTAAGTATTAGATACTATAGAAGCAGAGACAACATCTGATGTATCTGTGTTGATTTGTACTACTGTACTTTGTGGTGCCTCATGTTATGGGGGACTAGTTATAAGCATTCAACAACGAGTAACTGAAGATGGACACTGTAAAAATGGTTTCAGGTTTCTCCCTTGTATCCACAGCATCAAGAGGTGAATTTGTGTTTCTTCAAGGAAGAGGCAGATTATTTTCATTTACTGGGATATGGTTCATCTGCTTAGTTTTGTGACTTGATTTGATTAGTGGGACAACAGCAAGGGGCACATAAAAATGCACTTGTGAGATGGCTCAGAGTGTAAGGACACTTGAAACTCTTCCAGATCATCTAGGTTCCGTTATGAATACCCATGTGGCAGCTCACAACTGCTTTTAGCTTAAGTTCTGAGGGATCTGATGCCTTCTTCTGTCTTCCTCAGGCATCATGCATGCAAATAGTGTACATGTACACATGCCTGCAAAACAGTCATATGTAAAGATGAAAGGGCATGCTTGAGAAGATCCCTTGTATTGGAACTCTTACATCTTGAAAATCTTGGGCTGTCCTGTTAGAGGATCTGAGACCATATGTAAAGACAGATGTTAGACTCTCAGACATCACAGCTGAGAGAAAATTGCAAACCAGATGGATGACTCTTAATTCAGGAAGTGAGTCCGGGTGAAGATGTTTGAGCCTAGAGCAACCATGTAGCCGAGCAGAGCTCAATTTCTGTTCTGTGAAATTCTGACCTATGGAAATGACTCCATTTTAAACTGTTTGTTGGGGGTGGTCTTCTCTCCCTCTCTCTCTCTCTCTTCTTTCTCCCATTTCCACCCCCTTTTTGAGACAGGGTCTCTCTGTTATATAGCTCTGGCTTCCTGGAATTAGATATGCAAACCAGTATAGCTCCAAACCCACAGAAATCCTTCTGCCTCTGCATCCAGATTGCTGGGATTAAGGGTGTTTACCACCATACCCAGTTGGTGACTGCTTCTTACTTAAAGCCGCTAAATCTTCATATCTCCATTCACTGGGGATAGGATAGTGTGGTGGGAAGTAATTACAGTGATCTACTAGCTTTCCAGGGCTGCATAGCCTATATCACTTACACAGAAGAAACTGTCTTCCAGATCTCAAGTCTGGGTGTTGGAAATAAAGGTGCTGACAGGATGGGTTCCTTCTGAGAGTTTATAGGAGGGATCTGACTATGGCTTCCTCATCTCATTGTCTTCAAGTTGTGTTCTTGTATGTATGTCTGCATCCAAGGCCCCCCTTTTGTAAATGTGCTACTCAATCTAGAAGAGATACTACATTTAAACATTTTCTTTAAATTAGCATATTGTTATGGCACTTCAGACAAAACATCTTTCCAAGGATTAAATTTTGCTGATGGTGATGTGGAAAATGAGTGGTCACTGGAAACTGAACTGTGGAGTCGCCTTTATCTCATTGTTATATGCTTCTGTGGGAAAACGTGGAGCAGGGTAAGGACTAGAGTGCTAAGTTGTCCAGTAAGGAGGCTGTGTGGCCTGGCGATGAGGGCTTTTACTGTGGAAGATGAGTGTCAGGAGATGTTTCTGCGACTTTCCTGCTGTAAACATGCTGAGCTGTTGGTAGCAGCTGAACATTTGACTCATTCTGGGCATCTCTCTTTAAAAGACTGATTGACAAGGTGGGGCACACACAGGTGAGTGTGATCAGCAGGGAGAAGGTCTTGATAGCATGTCATATGGCTTAAGCTACAGCTAAAGAAAATAGAGGAATGCTGATTGCTGGTTTCAGCTGTTTGAAGGTTTGTCATTGAGGAGAGGGCTTAAACCTGGTCCTTTGTGGCCCAACAGAAACAGAACCCTCAAGCTAATACTTTCCACAGACAGCTTGGAGGTGTAACATACAGGGTGACATCTTCAGTCTGAGAAATACGTTGAGGGAATATCGTGCTGTTTTTTCTGGTTCTGAACTTTCAGGTTCTGTTTTGGGCTAGTGAGAACTTCTAATGTCAAGGTATTGGGGATCTGTGGCATTGTGTCACTTTTATATAGACAAATCAGATTTCTTTTGTTTGATCTTTTCTAGAGACAGATGATAAATCATTATTCTTTCAGGTAATCAACTGATATCAACATCTTTTTGTGACTTCTCAGAAACCTCATGACCTCCCAACCACAGGACATTTAAAAACAGTTTTATGCGTAAAGATTAACTTTGAGTCATTTTCTCTATTTTACATCAGTGGGTTGTCCCACACAAGCAGTGCTGTTTCATGTGGCCTTTATTTTCCTGTTTATTTCAAAGTTACAATTCATAATTTTAGTCAATAATTACATGACATACCACCTCAAAGTTTGTTTTTTTCTAGTTATTTGGTGTTAATTTTGTTTTCCTAATTAGGTTTTAAGTTGCTTTTGAACAAGGAAAAAAGATGTCATATCATGATTTTTATTTAAATAGCTTTTGAAATAACTTTCAAAGCAATCTCTCTGGTCTAGTAAATATTAAGAATAAGATACAACTTGAATAGGTCATTGCTTTAGTCTCTAATCATTCAAAAAGTGGAGACATATATATATATATATATATATATATATATATGTGTGTGTGTGTGTGTGTGTGTGTGTGTGTGTGTGTGTGTGTATTGGCAGATTGTTAAATGAACAAATATGCAATTCCAACAATAACATTCACAATGGGTTCATTCTCCTCTGATTGGCTGCTGGTTATGGTGTTCTATGATTCACTTACTCTGTAATGCTCAGAATCTCACTTGGAAGACATTACTGAGATAAAAAGATACATTAAGAAACATCAAATTTTCAGCTTTCTGACAATTTAAAGAGAGATTAATACAGAAATTAAGTCAGGTATAAATGGTAGAAAATAGAAATACTGACAATAGAGTGAAAGAAGGAGGTAAGAAAAAAAGCAGAGTATAGGGGAGAGAAGGCAGGGAATGGAGTGGGAGGGAAGAGAAGAGGGGACTCCAAGACCATGGTGACCACTAAATGGAAGCATATTTTGTGTGTTGCACATGCCCATGACGTCTTAAAAGATGCATTCAAGTCCTCATGCATTTATGACCACACCCATGAGTGTGAGCATTCCTGTGAGTGTGACCTGTGAGTGTGACCTGTGAGTGGGTCATCCAGGATTAGGAAGGAGCCCAGCTCTGACCCAAGGGTATCAGGCACGTGTAAGGCTGGGGCTGCATGGACAGTGAAAAGATGCTATGTGGTTAGGGAGGCAGTGATTCAACATTGCCTCAGCTAGCACTGGAACACCGACAAAAGCAGCAGCTTCCAAAACCAGAGAGAAGCCTGCAGCAAGCAGATTCTCCCACAGGGTGCTAGAAAGGACTGCCCCTACTGATGCTTTGATACATACTTCTGTCTTTCAGGACTTGGAGATAATCCAGTTCTCTGGTCAAAGCCTGAAATTGTGGTGCTTTGTCATGGTAGTCTTAGGAAATGATGGTCAAAAACAGAGAGATGTAGGAGCAGAGAGAAGACATACCTGTGTAAATCAGAGGGTCACAGAGGTAAGGAAAAGAGCAAGGCACATGTGAAATTATGAAAGATCATTCCAAAGAAAATGTACCTAATGCTTCTTTGTAACAGTATTGCTAGGTAACATTACAGAGCTTTATAGACAACTATGCCATTTAAGCTCAAAGCAAACCTCGGGGGGAGCTTTTCTACCTTGTTCTGTGTCTTAGTGTATGCACTTAAAGAGAACCTTAATCCTAGCACTTTCGAACCAGAGGCAATGGGTCTCTGTGAGTTCAAGGCCAGCCTGGTCTATATAAGGGGTTTAATTTAGCAGACTACATAGCAGAGACTCAAAAAATATGAGAGAAACTTACTGTGATTTCACAGTTGTGGAAATGGAAGTTATTTGGTGGTTAATAAGTTGCCCCAAGGTGCTCTTGTCAAGATTAGAGCCCATAGAAATTCATCTATGGACATAGGACCTGGAAAGAACTGTAGTACAGGGATTATGTTATCCTTTGGATGTGGACACTGATAGGTAAGTCACTTACTTTCCTTTCCTTCCTTCACAAACCCATGCCATTTAAAATTTAGGCTCTTAAAACATTGGCCATAAATTATATAACAATGCTTTCTTTAACTGTATGTGAATGAGATTAGTTTTTTTCATCTTGTTACATTTCATTTTCACCATATCATTTAATAGGGAAGTTAGTTCCTCTTTGTGTCAGGTCACCTAGCCACACTAAATTTGCTGATTTCTTTACTCTTGTCCAAGAGTATGTTAATTGCTTCAGGAGTCACAATTTCCCCAGCATGGGTATAATTAATTGAGAAGACAAGGCCTGGATAACCAAAGCAAAATTGCTTCTTGTCATCCATAGTAATTCTCCCCTAAGGATTTTCCCAGAGTGTTTCTAATTAGAGGAAAATGAGCCAGCACATTAGATAGCCCCAATCTGGCTTCCAAGAGTTTCTTTAAAATGACTTTGTTTCCTTCAAGTTTATAAAGCTACTTAATAAAAGTTTTAAATGTAGTGTTACATAGCTACACATGACAAGAGATTTTTCCTTCTTTCATAGAGTTTAAAAATAAAATTCATATGGATAAAAAATGTGACAGTCTAATCTGTACACAATAGGACATAACCTGATTTCATGTAGTGTTTAATTAAGATATGAAACAAATATGCATCATGATAGTATAGGTAGAGATAATAATATACCTAAAACTAGTGAGAAAAACATTTCAGAGTAATAAGGCAAAAATAATTCATAATAAAAAGCAAAAGAGTAAATTTATCTCCAATGAGGTCAGAAGAAAATTAATTAAAATGTTATTTTTATGACTTCTTGCATGTTATAAATTAAGATTAATTCAAAAATAATGAAAAACTTTTAGCATGTTCCCTCATGGTTCCGTGAATCATGGAAGAGCAGATATGCAAATAGAATTTCAAACATTATAATGCTTATGGCTCATAGACCGCCTACATTAAGATGATACTATCAATAATTTATTGATATAAAATTATGTTTGTCTGCCAATTGACCTGTTTTAGAGATGGTTGGAAAGATCTCGGATTTTGGTCGAAGATAAATTTTCTATTATAATTGACATAGGAGAGTTTGGATTGCCAGATCATCTGTGGACCACTCTTGTGATTTGATCATGTGAGGAAGTGGTTTGCAGTGACAGGGTACAGAAATTATGTACAGACTGCCACAAGGTCAAATGTCTCTGCATTTGTGTCTAAGGATGACAGATAACAAGAATTTATATTTTTGTAATCATGAAATAAAAGGGTCAAAGTTTAATATGGCAACTTTTAAAATTACTGATACTATGGTTTGAAAACGATATGTCCCCTGAAGGCTCATCTGTTGACTATTTCCTTCCCATAATAGCAGTGTTTAAAGGTCAGGTCTTCAAGGGGTGACTGGATCACAAGGGCTCTAACCTCATCAATGGATTAATTCATTGATGAATTTACAGCTCAATGTCTATTAAGATATTGCAGGGGTATGACTTGAAGGATTTATATTGTTTCTTTCCTCTTTCTCTCTTTTCAGGTTTTGGATCTTTTATGTTGTGTCTCCTTTACCTTGATGTTTTCCCTTGTCACAGGCTAACAATGTTAAGGCTAAGGAAAATAGATATAAACACTTGAAACTGGGAGCCAAAATACACAAAGCATGTGTCACAGCAGCAGAAAGATGATGAATACAGGAGAAATCAAGAAATCAATTGTAAAACTTTAAATAAGTAATACATAGTAGAATTACAGTTTAACAATATTTGCCAATTAACTGTAAAAATATCCAGGATGGACAGTATGAACCTGATAATACATTTTTAACTTTTGATTTATATAGTATATACAAGAGAAGTAGAGAAAAATATGTTTTCCTTAGTATTATGTTACTTAATGATACATCTAAAAATGGAATTGTACTTGCAGAACTTGGGGAATGGAATGGGATGGCCATCGGTATGGAGTCTGATGGGGACTTACTGATGGGGACTGAGAAAGAATGGGTTTTTCAGCATGTAATGAGATAATCTTGTGGAGCCACCATGGGACCAAACTAGGCCCTCTGCATGTGGGAGATATTTGTGAAGCTTGGGCTATCTGAGAGGCCCCTGGCATCAGGACCAGGATCTACCCCTGGTGCATAAGCTAGCTTGCTGGAGCCCATTCCCTATTTTCAGTCTTAACACAGGGCTGGGAGTGGAGGTTCTGTCCTGCCCCAACTTAATATGTCAGAGTTTTTCGACCTCTCATGGGAGCCCTTAACTGTGGGGAGGAGTGGATGGGGAGGTTGGACTGGGGTAGAGGTGTGGGTGGGGCAGGGGGAAGAACTTTTGTTGGAATGTAAAATGAAACTAAAATTAAATTTAATAAACAAAGTAAGTAAATGAATCCAAAAATTTAATAATAAATACATAGAGAAAAAATGAAAAAAAAGAATGGGTTTTTCTTTCTAACTGCTGTGAAGTAAATGTGGTCAAACTAACTCTATGAGGTTCTGAATCTTCTGAACAATATTCCAAGTTATTTAAAGGTTGGTTTCAAAAGAGAACAAATGAAGCTTTGCTCTTCTTATCTCAATCACTGGAGGAAAGTGATTTCAATGTCAAGAACATCCCATGTCCATCCACCCTGTAAGGTCTGCACCATTGAGAACTGTGGCGGGATTAGACTTGCATCTAAGTGGTGTTATTGATAGTTAGGTTACTGGTAGTCTCATCATCCAAATTGGAACTGTGTCATTGTAAATAATTTATTTCTCATAATAAACTATTGGTCAGGTGTTGTTGTTTAAAATTTTTGCTGCCTGTGGTCAAATATAGGCTGGGAAGATGTCATGTGAATATTAGGACCTAACTTTGTATCTCCAGAATGTACCTAAGAGTCAGTTTATTTTTGTTTCCCAGAACAAGGGGAAGTAAAGAGAGCAGTATCCCTGGATTGGTGACCTCAGATGAATTATTGATTTCCAGGTTCAATGAAAGTCTCAGCCTCAAAAAATAATGTGGAGAAAAATGGAGGAAGACAACCAATGTTCACTTCTGGCCTCCTCATGTGCCCACACACAGATAAAACTTCATATATTTCATATATGGAATCATATCTACTTTTCTCTCAACAGAACTGGATTTATATCACATAATTATATTTAACCTTTAATTTCTCGTAAAAAGTTGATGCTATAAGTTAATATTAAAGTAAACAGGCATATAGAAGGGAGGGATGCCATGAAATTGATTTTCCTAGGGTCACTATGCTCACTTTATTTCCTCTTCTTGTAGTAAGTCCTTAGGAATTTAGTTTTATTTCTTGACTTCTGTAGGCTCCCAGTTGGTTATCCTGTCCCTCCATGTTGAAATTGTTTGGATGACAGTTTCTCTAAAGCAGAGAGCAGCTTCCTCATATCCTCCAAAAAGAGGATTCAGCCACCTCTGTTAAAATGTGCTATCTGAAAACCCTCTCTTATACTTGAGACTACCTTCTTTGATTTACCCTCCTTTCACCTTCAAAGGGCCTGTGTTTTTCTACTCATCTGCCTTTGTCGGTGAAGCCCTGTCACTGGAATCTGTGTCATTCTTTCTCCCAACCCATGTGTCTGGGTCTGACCTCTGCTCTCTTCACGTCTTGGTCTTTGTTAAATGTTTTAGAGATCAAATTAAATTTCATGACAGAATCCCTCTGGTATTTAAAGTTAAAAAATATCTATCTGGATAGAAGGTAGAAAGTTTTGAACAAAATTTCAAATTGACACCTTACTATATGATTTTGTGACATGTTATTTCCTCATGAAGAAAAATTAATTTCCCTTTAAACATTAAGTTTTTACCTCTAGCACACCCTTTGCAGAAATAATATGATCACTGTCCTGAGAGGTCTCATCAAAGGCCTTCTAACTCTGCACTTGGGTGGGCTTCCAATGCTTTGGGAGGGGTTCTGTCTTAAACATGTGATGGAATTCTCCTTCTGTAGTTCCATCTGTCCACGTGGCCTTGGCTTCTGTTACTTGGTTGACCCTCAGTAGCAGAGGGTGCTTTTCAAGTGCAGTTTGTGTTAAGCATAACTTTCAGAAATAAAAATAAATGATAGGGCTCAGAACTGAAACTTTTATTATGGGATTTGATTAATTACAGTGAGCAGGTATACATTTCCCATAAGTAATTGTGTCTCAGCATTTGAATAGTTCTCAAGAAAGCTGATTGGAAAGATATCTATCTATCTATCTATCTATCTATCTATCTATCTATCTATCTATCTATCTATAGAGAGATGCCTTGAGGTAGCAATGGAAGAGGCTCTACTACAGGAAGAGTTGCTTCACTCTTTTGTCACCATATTGTCTCTCTATGTCCTTCTTTTCACTCTGTGAAAATATTTACTTTCTGCTTCTCTCTCCTTGGTCTTTTCTTTTTTTTTGTTTTTTTTACATTCATTTATTTAGCTCATAAATAAAGTCATGCACAATTATGATACACAGTACAGTATGTTCACAATGGCATGGCTAAATTAAACCAATTAACATGTTATATCACATATTCATCATTTTTGTTTTGAGAACACTTAAAATATACTATCTCACAACTTTTAAAATATAGCATACTGTTATCAAGCATATTTATCATGTTCTCAGTAGACCTCAAGACTTCACAGAGTCCATGCCTTTTGTCCAACTGCAGTTTTATATCCTTAAACCAATCGTTTCCCCATTGTTAAAAGACCCACATTGAAGCCTAATAGCCACAATTCTGCTCTCTGTTCCCATAAGTTCATCATTTCTAGGTTACACATAAAATTGAAATTGTGTGACATTTGTCTTCCAGTGTGTCACTTATTATTTTTTTTTGGCAAGCATATAACTTTACTACTTACTAAAGATGAAATCAAATTTGCATTTACAAGTGAGCACTCACTGAAACACCTTGGATTCATCACATATTTGAGTTTCAATTGCTCTCTCTATATAGAGAGCAATAATGGCAATATGTTATGCATCAATATCAGCAACAAAATGGGGTACAGAACTAAATAGACAATTCTCAATAGAGGAATCTAAAATGGCTGAAAGACACATGAGAAAGTGTTCAACATCCTTAGGCATCAGGGAAATGCAAATCAAAACAACTCTGAGATACCATCTTACTCCTGTCAGAATGGCTAAAATCAAAAATACCAATGACAGTTTATGCTGGAGAGGATGTGGAGAAAGAGGAACACTTCTCCACTGCTGGTGGGAGTGCCAACTTGTACAGCCACTGTGGAAATCAGTCTGGCGACTCCTCAAGAAAATGGGAATCAGTCTACCACAAGATCCAGCAATTCCACTCCTAGGCATATACCCAAAAGAAGCAAATTCATATAACAAGGACATCTGTTCAACCACGTTCATAGCAGCATTGTTTGTAATAGCCAGAAACTGAAAGCAGCCTTGATTCCCTCAACTGAAGAATGGATAGAGAAATTATGGTACATTTACACAATGGAGTACTACTCAGCAGAAAAAAACAATGGAATCTTGAAATTTGCAGGTAAATGGATGGAACTCGAAGAAACCATTCTGAGCAAGGTAATCCAATAAAAAAAAAGACAAACATGATATGTACTCACTCATATGTGGACCTGCTTTATGATACATAGTAGTGACAGTGCTTTATCAGAGCTGTTTTAATGATGTTGCTCAGAATGGTTTCCTCCCAGATGATGACTGAGTATCCTTGGTCTTTTCTGGTCAAGCCCTCAACTTGATGCTCTTGAAATTAATTAAGAAATTTCTTTAATTGCTTCTTGGAAAAATTTAACCATGCACAGCCATGATTGGCTCCCTCTTTTCTCATAGGGTTCTGCTCAGGTATGACTTTCAGAGGACCCAAGGACAGATTGCTTTGCACATGCCATGCATAAAAGTTCCCCCTCCTTCTTCTGTCACAGCTGCTGTTTTGTACTCATCCCCACCTCACTTAGTGTGCAATATTCTCATTCATTTTCCTTTCTGTTCTTTCTAGATCTAAGCTCCACTAGAGTAGGGATTTCTGATTGCTTGACAATTCCCTCTTAATGGCAGAAATCCATTTTAGACAGCTATGTGCTCTTTGTGAATATGTTAGCTGGAAATCTATTTCATGCTATTACTAGGGGAAAAGGTGATGTGTTACTATCAACTCAAACCACACACCCAAATTTCTTGATATAAACCAACATGTAGCAAAGCATCTATATACAAGGAAAACACTGTCTTAATACATAGCTAAAATGCAGCTAAACATCTATATACAATGAAGAAAGACACTCTTCATATGAACTAAAATGAAGCTAAACATCTACATACAAGGAAAAAAATCATCTGATAAGAATGTCAAATGGATGAGAAATGATTGTTGTTCTTTGAACAGATAATTTGGTATACAGCATAAGCAGTTACAATATATGCAGAAACATATAATTTCTCAGTGTCAGAAAGACCTTAGATCCCTAGATGAATCTCTGCTGATCACACAGTTTTCAAAATGTCCACATGTGATTCTGATATTTCACTAGTGCTTTCTCAATAACACTAGACCTATATGTGCATTCAGTTAAAGTACTGTAATTGAATTTTTAGAGAGATAAAGTATTTTCAAAATTCTTTTCTTTCTTAAATTAACAATCTATTTTAATCTAAATATAATTGCATAATTTCTTCTCTCACTTTAGTCCCTTCAGTCACTCCCAAAAACTCATTTCCCAACCCTTCCTTGCCCCCCTCACTCTCAAATTGATAACTTCCTTTTCTTTGATTATTATTGTTAATACACATGTGCTTATATGTTTGTGTGCAATTATATAAATACAACATGCTGAGTTCAAATTTTTGCTTATGTGCAAATGATCATGGCTGTCTACTCAAACTGGATAGCCAGTAAAGGGGGAACATCTTTTGGAGATGCTAACTCTCATTCTACAACACATTTTACTGGAAGCATGTTTGTTTATAAGATGTTTGGATATCTAAGGCCTAGAGATGTTCTATTTAGAAAATACGAACAAAGAAAACTTTTCCAGGAAGGTCAAGTTTGTGCTGCTGCTCTAGTAATGTCTCTTCAAACTGTGCTCAGTATGTCATTAAGGATGCAAGAAATATTTGACAGCTAAGTAACAACATTTATGGTTTACTAGGCTTTTGTCTGTGTGTGAATCAGAGGTCAGAGTGAAGGTACTGATAGGAAATTTGTCTAAAACACATGTCCAAGAAAAGCTTGGGAGTCTCATTGAACCAGGAAGGCACCTAAATATCTGAGACTACTCAACAGGGCTTTGCTGATGAGATCTGAGAAAAGTCAAGTCAAAACTGTCTGGTGTCAAGATGTTTCCTGTTGAAAATAATAGGGCCAAACTTTAACATACTCAAGGCCCATTTAAACTTCAACATGCTACCATCCAAAAAACAGAAATGAAAATATCATTTCTGGTGCCCCCTCCATCCTCTGCCCTCCACCTGCCACCCGAGAAGAGAGGGAGAGAACCTACCTGTACCCACTGGAAGAAGGGATGGGAGGAAGACAGAATAAGAATACACTCAACAACAGAAAGACCAATATGACACCACCAGAATCTAGGGACTCCTCACCAACAAGAACTGAAAAGTCCAAGGCAGAGGATGAAGAAGAGAGGGACCTTAAAATTATCTTATGATGATGATACAGACCATTATACAGGAAACAAGAAAATTCCTTTAAGAAATAGGAGAAAAAACAAGCAAAAATTACATGAAATGGAGGAAGAGACAAACCAAAAAGTTCAAGAAATAAAAAAATCTCTTAAAGAATCTAAATAAAGCAAAGAAAAAACAGCAAAACAAGTGAAGGAAACAAATCAAATAGTTCATGGTTTGAAAGAAGAATTGGAAACAATAAAGAAAACACAGAATGAGGAGATACTGGAAATAGAAAACCTGGGCAAATGATCAGGAACCACTGATGTAAGTAAAACCAATAGAATAAAAGACATGGAAGAGAGAATCTCAGGTGTAGAAGACTCAGTAGAGGATATACAGTCATTGACCCAAGAAAATCTCAAGTCCAACAAATCCCTAACAAAAAATATCCAGGAAGAATGGGACACTGTGTAAAGATCAAACCTAAAATAATATGTATAGAAGACGGTGAAGATATTCAGCTCAAAGGTACAGAAAACATATTCAACAAAATCATAGAAGAAAACCTCCCCAACCTAAAGAAGGATATGCCTATGAAAGTACAGGAAGCTTACAGAACACCAAATAGATTGGACCATAAAAGGAAGTCCCCTTGCCACATAATAACAAAACACCAAACTTACAGAATAAAAAAAGAAAAAAGAACGGCAAAGGAAAAAGGCCAAGTATCATATAAAAGCAGACTTATCTGAATTTCATGAGACTTCTGAATGGAAACTTTGAAAGCCAGAAGATCCTAGATAGATGTTCTACAACACTAAGGAAACATGGATACCAGCCCATACTACTGTATCCAGCAAAGCATTCAATCATTATAGATGGAGAAAACAAGATATTCCATGACAAAACCAGATTTAAGCAATACACATCCATAAATCCAGCCCTACAGAAATTACTGAAAGGAAAACCCCTATACAACAAAGATAACTATGCTCAAAAAATCATAGGCAAAGACAATCCCAGTTTACCAAACACCAAAAGTAAAAAAGGGGAAATCCACACATAATAACACCAGCAACAACAAATCCAAAACAAACAAGAGTCAACAATCAATGATTATTAATATCCCTCAATGTCAATGGTCTTAATGTGACTATAAAAAGATACAGGGGTAACAGAATGGATACAAAGAAAGAATCCATCCTTCTGCTGCATACAAGAAACAAATTTCAATGTCAAAGACAGACATTCGAGCAGAATAAAGGGTTGGGAAAACTTTCCAATCAAATGGACCCAAGAAACAAGCTGGTGTAGCAATCCTAATATCTAACAAATTAGACTTCAAACTAAAATTAATGAAAAGAGATGAAGAAGGGCATTTCATACTCATCTCAGGAAAAGTCCATCAAGATTAAGTCTCAATCCTGAACATCTATGACCCAAATACAAAGGCACCCACATTTGTAAAAGAAACATTACTGAAGCTCAAATCACTCATAAAACTCACACTCTTATAGTAGGAGATTTCAACACCCCACACTCACCACTAGATAGGACCACTAGATAGAAACTTAACAAAGAAACAAAAGAAGTAACAGAAATTATGACCCAATTTGGATTAACAGATATCTATAGAACATTCCATCCAAACAGAAAAGAATATACTTTTTTTCTCAGCACCACATGGAATCTTCTCTAAAACTGACCACATACTCGACAATGTAGCAAACCTACACAGATAGAAAATAAATTGGAATGACTCCTTTTGCTGCCCTTCCTGGACAGAAGTAGCACATGTGGTACACAGTCATACATGCAAGCAAAATATCCATGTGAACATACAAGAATAGAAGAAATCATGTAAAACTAGTGTGGGATTTTCTTTTTTGTATGAATAAAATATAAAAAATTCTATGTGTTAGGAAGGAGACTACAAAATGATATGCCATCTGACACAGAAGCTGGCCACATATATACAGTGAGTTAAATTCTACTGTCATATAACTTTTGTATGGCTCATGAGATGTGGATGATTTTTACTCTCTTATTGATTAAAGGGAAATATTCACAAGAATAGATAGTATTCATAACATTTAAAAACTTTATGAAATTCAAACTTCAGTATCCATACTTAAGTTTTTGTTGGAGCACAGCCATGTTCTATTGCTTATGCATTGTCTACAGGTACTTTGAAAGCACAAAATGGAGTGGATTAGCTGCCATGGGAACTGTATGGTTTGAAAACTCTAAAGTATTTACAATGAACCACTTCATAGATAACATTTGCTGACCCTGGCTTAAAGAAAGACACAGCCTGTCAAATAGTGTTTCAATGTCAGGGACTAGGCTTTGCTTAAATCTAAGCATTTAGAATTCCTCAAATTTTTATTTTTAGGAAGCATTTAAACACCTTAACTCAGTAAGTACTCAAATTTTCTATTCATGCCATAGATCTACTATGGTTTTCTACAAGCACTCCAACTACTTCTAGGAGCAGTGCTCAGTACTCAACTGTACTTTTGTGTAAGTACCAGGGATTGTAAAGTCACTGTTATAGATCTAAGAGCATATATGAAATGATTGTCATATCCCAACCTGGCTTAGTTGGTCTTTGTCATATCTTTAATAATATCTCTCCAGTAATAGGATCCTTGCCACATGCTGACAGATTATCCTAATGTTGCCTGCTTGCCTGGTTTAATTTTGGACAATTGCCTGAGGCTGATTTCATTTGTCATTAACTTCTTAACTTTCTTCTGTCACCTCATAGGTGCCTTCTCAGAATTCTTTCTCTAATTATCTGAAACGAATTCGTTAACATGGCTGTTCAAGCTTTACTTCTGATGGATTTTGGGCAATAGATAAAGCCAATATTTTGCAGTGAGCCTTATGGGAATGATGAACCTTATCTATATAAACAGCAATTCAGAATGATTGCCTGTGAGTCTAACACTCAGTCCTTGGAACAGCAGATAAAGAGGTAGAGAGGGTACTTGGGGTCTGCATTCCACAAAAAGAGTGAACATGGCTGCACAAGGAGAAAAGAAAAGTTCGAGCTTTTGGCAGGAGACTCAAACACATTTTCATAGATAGTGTTGAAACTTGAAAATGAATCAAAGAAGATTAGGCTATTTGATCCAAGCCAAGCAATGGCCACATTTTGATCGATTTATTGTGGAAAGTTGTGTGTCTTGAAAATGTGACATCTTGACCATTTCTTTGATATTTTTCTGTTGCCTTCCTCCTGTAGTAGCAGAGGAAGAAGAATCATACCCACCAAAAGGGGCATTCTAGTTATGCCAGTGTAAGCTTACATAATTGGCTTTTACTTTTCAATCACCCAGTTTCTCATGTCTAATATTGGTCAGTGCCTGCCTCATTAAAAACTTAAATTAAATGGATTAATCCACAGGTACTACATAAATGTTAATTTATTTGTAAAAGGCATACCTTTTTCTCCTTCATGGATTCAAGAAACAGACTTTCCCACCTTCATCATAATAATGAGGCAAGCAAACTTCCCTTACAAACTTTGCATTGCTAAAATATTAAGCATTTTACATCATAGTCCCGGGGGAGCTGGGATAAACTCGAAGGCAGAAGAGGGGAAAAGCATGGATTGCTGATACACTTGCACCTTCTATTCTTCACATCCATGATCATCTCTAAAGCACTTTTGCTATGTAAAGTAAGACTAAGGAAGAAAGTAGGACAAGATAGATTCCCATGAGGGGTGTGATTTCTGAAATCAATGAACTGTAAGACTCTTGCCAATGGCAGATTCAGTCGGTGGGCAGATGAGTTGAGAACATCCAGGAAGTGTAGAAACAAGGTGGGATTTCCCAAAATAACATTGCAATAAAAATCAGATGGTGAAGTTAGGAAAATCCTTCAGTCTCCCAAAGGACTTAGAGTAGCCCTGATTCCTTCTGAATAGCATGGCTTTGAGTCACTGTTGCCATAGGAGTCTTAAGAGAATATTGAAGTCATCAGAGGCTAAGGAACATTCTCTGGACAAAAGTCTGTGCTCTCTAAGTCTGGGCATTGTGATAGCCAAATTTCTATCTGATATTTGGAAGCATCTTGAGAAGGTAACCTTAGTTCAGCTGAAGTTCTTATGTTCATTCCACAGTCAGCAAAGGTTTTTCAAATCCACAGGCTGTAGATAAGATTCATAAAATGATAAGGAAAGACATGAAATCTCTGCTATTTGTAGTTTTATGTTAGGGAATATACTTAACTCCTATAGGCTGATCTATACATTTTATTCTTGTTAATGTTTAGGAAAAATGATACCTGCGAAAATGCTGTGAAATATTTAATATTCCAATTTAAGACTTTAAATTGCTTTTACATAACTCACATTAACTTCTAAAGAACTCTTCTTGTGTTTGCTTGTGTGTAATATATCAGACATAAAATTCTTTTATGAGGTACTTAATGAAACAGAAAAAATAAAAACATATTTATATGTAGTGTAAATGTTTTTATTGAAAATAGATTCTTTTCTTGTGCAATATACCCTTACCCAAATTTCCCCTCTCTCCTCTCCTCAAAGCTCCCCAACCTCACCTCTCCCCCAGATCCATTACCCCTCTGTTTCCCTTCAGAACAACACAGGCTTCCAGGAGACAACAATCAAACATAACAATACAAGATAAAATAAGACAATGCAAAACCCCTCATATTTAAGTAAATTTATTTGAAAATATAGGTTGTTTAAATACTCTCAATCACTTTGGCATGTGAAAGCAACAGCATAATCACATACCAAATGAAAAAAAACTCATTATTTTGAAGTACACATAATTCTATAATACTTTAATAGCATAGATAGCATTCTGACAATACACAGATTTTGAAAATATGGAAATCATGCTGCTTACTGATAGAAATGGAGTTAAATGAAAAAAATCAATGATATTAAGATAACAAAAATCCACCAAGCGTAAGAAAATAGAACAATTGATTTCTAAATGGTCATTGATCCAAGAAAAATCTATAAATGAAACTAGAACCCGTTGTGAACACCATGATTCTAGACATGCAGCATGCCTGCCTCTATGGGCTTTGAAGGTGGTTTATCGGGCTGTCCACGTCTCCTGGAAGATGGAATAGAAGGCATCCTAGTTTCTTTCCTATTTCTGTGAAAAAAATACTCTGACAAAAGCAACTTCAAGGAGAAAAGTTTATCTAGCTCAGGGTTTCAAGTTATAACCCCCATGGCAGGGAAGTCCCACTGGAAGTCTTGGAGCAGTCTATAGATTTTTGGAGTTTAAGTGACTGTTTGGCTTTTCCTCTTTGTTCTCTCAGCACAAACTAATCCAGTTTGCAGGAAAAACATCAGTCTGGTGACCGGAGCCCTTAAAGGGAAGTATTGTCTTGGAATTAGTCTGCGATACCTGTTTTTTTTTTTTTTTCTTTCTTTTAGCTTTTGTGTAGGCTGGAGGACAGAAAATGACCATCCAGATGTAAAAAGGAGAGATGGTGAGGCAGGGGATCACTGGACACATATCCTGGAGAGGCAGGAGCAGCTGGCTATGGGAATTCGATTACAGGATTCACTATTTAACTGGGAGGAAGTGGAGAGATATTCCTTCTCATGCCCAAGAGACAATGAAGATCTAAAAGAAATCTGTACACTGAGGAATTGCAGGTTGCTTTGCCTAGTCTTTATTCTGGCAGGCACAAGTTCTATTTCTTTAGTTTCCAATCACTTGCCAACAATACCCATCTTTTTTCCATTCAAGAGCTTTCTGTGAGTTTTGCCAAATGAATTAGAGTTTTTCCTACATGGTGCTTCATATGGTTCCTGCTGGTTGTAGTAGGGAGGAGACAATGTTGAGCACAGTCTGACAGCACAGAGGCATGGCTGATGACCTGGTGGGTAGTTAGTGAACTGAGTGCTTGCTTCTATGGTCTACTGAATAGCTGGAAAGAGGGGAATCCAAGCTTGTTTCTTTGATACTTCAATCTGCTAATCTAATGTCCATCTGCAACTGTGGACTCTGGGATCTTCTTCTTCCTACATTTTAAAGCATTTTATTTTTACATGAAGCTTCACAGGACACATTTGATACTAATTGTCCCATTAAATCCAGTACATTTTAAATCTTCCAAAGGCCTAGGCTTCATAGTCATGGGAAAGTGAGTCTTAGTTTGAATTTTAGCCTTCTGACTAATAGTGAAGAGTGAATGTGACAGGGTATGGGAAAGGCAGATTGGGATCTCCCAATAAGATCTAATACCTTAAAATATAATCCAGAAGGAAGAACAAAGGCTAAGTGAACACTCAGAAAAATTAACTAAGGAGACAGGAAATGCTGGTGTTTTGGTGCTTGCTTTTGAGAACAGTCAAGGTGATTGGTTAAAAATGTGAGTGAGGAGGTCCTGGGATGACTACAGAGGCCCAAAGAGTATGACAAAAACATGATAAAAACATTCTGTTTGAGCTGGGTGGTGGTGGTGCACACTTTTAAACCTAGCACCTGGGAGGCAGAGGCAAGCATATCTCTGTGAATTCGAGACCAGCCTGGTCTACAAGAGCTAGTTCCAGGACAGCCTCCAAAGCCACAGAGAAACCCTGTCTTGAAAAAATAAACAAACAAAAAAAACAACAAAAAACAAAACAAACAAACAAACAAACAAGCAGAAAAACCGATTTTGTTTGAATTACTCCATAGATGTATTGTGTGATAGAAGAATCTATTTCCAATAAAAAAATAAAGAAGGAAAATGGAGAGATCAAAAGAATCATTCTTGATTGCTTTTTTTTTTTTTTTGCAATTTTGTTTTTATGGAATCTCAAAGAAGTCCTGATTTTGCAAAAGACACTCATTGGATGGAAGAAATAAACCCTTCATTTAAGTGGAGTTTAAACCCATTATTGATAACATCTGAAATAAAGAAAATTGTCAGAAAATTGCAATGGAATAGTGAGCCTCAGAGTTCAGTGCTGTCTCAAGTTGCAAGAGTGCTTTGCTTGATCTGAAATCCCATAGGGAAGAATAGAAAGACACAGTGATGTTCGACAATCTAATTTGACAAGGGGGCTTTTTTTGGTGGTTCACTGTATTTGGTGTTCTGTAAGCTTCTTGTACTTTCATTGGCATGTCTTTCTTTAGGTTGGGAAAGTTTTCTTCTGTGATTTTGTTGAATATGTTTTCTGCACCTTTGAGTAGGATTTATTCACCTTCTATACCTATTATTCTTAGGTTTGGCCTTTTCATGGTGTCCCATACATCCTGGATGTTTTGTGCTAGAGATTTGTTGGACTTAAGATTTTTGTTGGTCAATGAATCTATTTCTCCTAGTGTATCTTCAATGCCTGACATTTCTGTCTTCCATCTTTTGTATTCTTTGGTTAAGCTTGCATCTTTAGTTCCTGATCATTTACCCATCTTTTCTAATTCCAGTATTCCCTCAGAATGTGTTTTTTATTGTTATATATTTCAAACCTTGCACTGTTTGAATTGTTTTTTACAATTTTTGGTTTGTCTTTTCTTCCATTTATTTGAAGGATTTTCTCATTTCCTCTCTTAGGGTCTCCATCATCTCCAAGAAGTTGTTTTTAAGGTCTTTCTTGTCTGCCTCATCTGTGATGGGGTGTTGAGGTCTTGCTGGTGTAGAGTCCCTAGACTCTGGTGGCATCATATTGGTTTTTCTGTTGTTGAATGTGTTCTTATATTGTCTTCCCATCTCTACTTCCGGTGGTTGCAGGTGGTATCTCCTCCTCTCCTGGTGTATATGGATCCAAGGTTCTCTTCCAGTGGGTGCAAGAGGGTTTGATACTCTTATGGGTCTCGTGGCGGGTGCAGGTGGGTTTGAGACACTCCCTCTCCAGGTTGGTGGGAGAGGGACTAGCCCAGAGATGTCAGCAGACTCAAGGTTTCTTGGTCCTCTGGAGCCAGCAGAAGTTGGGCCCAAGGCAGGGGCTGAAGCTCACCTCTGCCCTGAGTGGGAGTAGGAGTAGCCCAGAAATCTCAGCAGACTCATGGGGACTGCAGGCATGTCAACGAGGCCACAGCAAACCATCTATTTTGAGTTAAAGTTTGCATACCAGAATGGGGCTGTAGTTTAGTGTTAGAGCATTTGCCTAATGTGTGCAAAGTTCTGGGCTTGATCCTCAGCACCAAATAAATAGCTGAATGAATGAATAAATAATAAATAATGTAGAAACATATGTGTGGTATTTAACCATAAGTCTCAGTGCAAGAAATGCCAATTTGTGGTTGTAACTCCTTCTGTGGGCAGCAAACCGTCCTCCTTCTCTTAATCATTTTACATAGCTCCACCTTGTGCCTACATGTGCAATGATTCAGGGACAATGTGTTACCTAACATTAGAAGAAAGACTTGTCTTTGTAGCTTTAAAAGGACCATTGTTAGAATGTTATGCATGGATAGAGTTATCTCATGAGGGGAAATTTTATAAGTTTGGCAATAGAGAATACAACGTACTAATTTACAGAATGCTTGAAGAAGTTGAACAAATTATGTCTTGTCCAGTTTACCTTCACCTTAAAACATGCTAAGAAATTTCCAGGTATGGATTCCTATGGTCATCAATGTTAGAGAATATACTTAGTTGACACATCAATCACTCTCTGGTTGACTCTTTTTTCTCTATTCTACAAAGCTGATTGGCAGCCTTCCCTGAAAGCAGTTTCATAGAAAATGAACAGCAAATAAGGTTCACTCCACTCTTTTCCTTTTCTGCCTCTTCTAGTCCTGTTCTACCTTTTAAATTTTTAAATGTATATATATATATATATATATATATATATATATATATATATAATGCACAATGTCACACACACACACACACACACACACACACACACACACACACACACACACACACACAGTCTATGCTTGGTACCAAAAGTGTTGAGAAGATGCCATCATCATATCTGCTGGAACTAGAGTTACAGGTGGTTGTGAGCCACCATCCCTAGTTGTCTGCAAGAGTAGTAAGTGTCCTTAACTGCTAACCATCTCTCAAAAACCATTATTTTTAATTTAGACTACTTTTAGCAGTTACTTACATTTCTTGACAAATACTTTCAGACTCTGCATATAAAATTTAAATTTGATAAATATATTCTTTATTCATCATTCCTCAAAGTTGTGTATGACAGAACCATTTCTACAAACCCTTTCAATGCCAAATGCAGCAGGTATTTGACTTGAGATATCTGCTGGGCAATTCTGTGTTTGTGTGTCTACTTCCCCAACCACAGGTTAAATTGGATATTAGGTGGTAATGCTTTAGAGACCAGTCGTATCATTGAACTGAATGACACTTATTACTGCAACTTCTTAAAAAGGTCCTTGGAGAAAGAGAGAGAGAGAGAGAGAGAGAGAGAGAGAGAGAGAGAGAGAGAGAGAGAGAGAGATGAGAGCACTGATTAAGATAGTTTCCAGTTTCATCTCAGTGAATTGGCTCTGCTGAGAGAAACTGGACACTCAATTACAGCCATCTCCACATCACCAATACACTACACACTACAGATAATTTGTGCAGCATTCAATTCGTCATTAAAAAGCTTACAAAGAATTGAATATTTACTGTTCTGCAGATAAAATGGTAATTGAATGTTGAGTTCCTGACTGCACAGTAGGCATTATGGACAGGTAATCAGAGCCAGGTAGGTTCAATAAGATTTGTAGTAGTGAAAAGACATTTACTTTTTTCTGCCATTCTTTGTTCCTTGTCTGCAGTGTCCTTATGCGTGTTTAACTGTTTTTAGTAAACAAGGTAGTGGTGTTCTATGTAGTCATCAGTTTTTCTTCTGTAGTTGAATTTTAATTGTGGGGCCTCTGACCTGGTATAACATATTGAATTCATTGAATATTTCAAAATCATAGTTATTCTTAACAATTTTATTATAGAAAATTGAAATGATAATTTTGTCCTGCAAAATTATTGTATATGTATATGATTGAACTTTAATTTCAAGATTCATAATATAGTGATGTTTAAAATATACTTAGTATTTTATATGTGCTATTTAAATCTTATGTCAACAGTAAGTATAAATTAGTTATTCTTTCTCAATTATTATAACTAGATAAAATACTTGAGATAATGGGTTTTGAGAACATCACATATGTCTTCAAAAATACATTTCAATTACCTTAAGAAAATTATTTCAGGCAAATGTAATCTTTCTTTTTCATATAAAATATGTATCTGATTTTATTTTACAGTGAAACAATGCCAAATTGTTTTGTATTCTGGAGCAAAATGCTTCTAAAATAGATGTCTAAGTACAGATTGATCTCATGGGATTTTCTGTGAAACTGTTTTGAAGAAAAGTGACTTCAAAGATGTTTAAAATATAAAATAATACAGAAGAAATATGATTTAAGACTTTAATTTCTTATTGCAAAGAGAATGCTTTTTTGTCAGCATTATAGTCTTTTGAAAACTGCTTTTTAAAATTTTGTCATGTTTAGAAATTATATTTATTCCTTGTATCTTATTTTTTGAGGAGTAAAAATCTTGAAACCTGTTGTTATTTTTTTTTTCATAATTTAAGCCTAGTTACAATACAAAATTATTCCAAGATTATGCCATTGTTTTAGGATAACTCTCTAGATTTTTAATTTTGAATAAAAATCAATTTCTGTATCAGTTGTGAATTCTGTATTGACTAAGGATGAGACACAAAAAATTGTGGAAAAGGACCTTTGATTCCAACCTGAAAAAGACTGCTTTCAGAACTTTTCTTGAAAAGAGATGCTCTTTAGTTTGGTTACACAACTTTAATCTATATTTACTTTTCAAATTACTCATTGAGATTACCTTTCCTTGTAATCTGTAGTTGCTGCATACATAATGTCTTAAACATTCTCTGAAGAACAATCAATAGGTGAAAATTCAATCCTACCTTAATTTTGCTCAGGGTTTGTTTTCCTTTCTGTCTCTCTGGGTACCAACTCTATGGGACAAATACAGTGATTAACACAGACATGTTAATAATATATTATTTATTGCCAAAGATGTCAACTCAGATGATTATTAGTTTTGGTTTGATGCCAAGAATGGACCTAATGCCTCACTTTTACTAAGAAATTTACCACTTAAGCACTACTCCATCCCTGGATGATGCCTAATAAGATTTTCTTATAGCAAATTCTCTAGGTTTTTTATATTTTTGTCCTTTTAAAGTAAATTTAATTAAGGCGACCCATTTAAGTTTACCACTGAGTCCAATAGTTACTTCATGAATGTTCTACAGTGCTCATATTCTCTCAATTTTAGCTTTTAAACATAAAGTAAGCCACTTCCTCCACTTTAATATACTTCAAAGCAGTTAGCATCTACTATACTATGAATGTCATAAAGTGAACAGACACAGTTATGGAACATGATTGTACTAAGGTATGTTGAATGTCAAAAACATTATAAAAAACACACCTCAGAAATGGTATCCATTTTGACTCTGATATCTGGAAGAGTGCTACAAAGTGACATGAGGTAAGTGGCTAATATTTCAAAGTTAGTCGATAGTACTCCACTGGACTGTAATAGATTTGTTAACCTGTTAATAAAATGAAATCCGATGAGATTTTTAAATGACTGTATAGACAAGAGGGAAAGTTATAGTCTTGCCATAGCAGCTGGCAAACTTGTCTCAAATGCTTTTAAGGAGAAAATTGATAACATCCATGATTCGCTACAGTTCAGGGTACCCAATTCCAATGTGCTGTCAGCTGTATTTTGGTATTGATTAACACTCTAGCTACATTCTTTTCAGACATTTTGATGTAGAAAAGTTATTTTATTTTAAGAACATCATTCACGTGTGCTTTATAAGATCAGTTGAAAATATATGAAAAAGGAGCCGATGATTAAGTTCTCATTGTTAAGGTTAATATTTCTGCAAATCATATTTTATGAATCTAAGGAAAATCTTTTAGAGTCAAAGCAAAGCCAATCAATTTTACTGAAAACATTTGAATATAAAATGTAGATTACTAGTCTAAGCAGTGAATGAATATGGAAATAACCCGTGACCTTCTATTTAGAAGCCACATAACTGTATGACATATGTGAAGGCTGAAATTACAGATACCAAAATGTATATAGTCTGGTACTGTAAGTATATTGGAGAAAAACAAAGCATGATATGCAATGTGACCAAAGAAAGTTTTTGTGAAACCTGTATGTATAAAAACTTAGGTAAAAGAGAGGGTAGGTGACAGCAGGCCAGTGGAAGAGCATTTTAGCAGAGGTCTTGCCTTCTAAGGATGCTAGCTCTTTGTTGAATTTTTGAGATCAGTGGGGTGCCAGTACCATTGAGAAATGTGAGACAATGGTAGAATAAGTCACCAGAGGAATTACAAAGGAGAAGTGAAAATTATTTAGTGACTTCTTGGCTTTGGGTTAGAGAGATGGCTCTTGGGTTGAGAGCATACACTTCCCATCATCTCCATCATTGCTTGCAATGGTCAGTAATTCAAGCCCCAGAGGATTTGATGCCCTTTTCTGGCCTCCACAGTCATTGATCACACATGGTGTATAGACATACATGCAAGCAAAACATTCATACACATAAATAAAAGGTTTATACTGTGCAAGTGTGAGATTGGGAAGTGGTAAGGAGACTCAGGAAAGGAGTGATGTTGGGATCTAGAACAGGAGGATTGTGACCTTCAGCTGAAATTGGTATGTGGGGATCAGTACTACAATGAGCCAACAAGGAGTAATATTCTAATTGAGGCAATTGGTAACTGTACACATTAGTGAAAGGAATAACTGTCCAAATCTAGTTGCCTGAAACTCTTCTGCCTAGTGATGAGTTCAGGTCTTAGAAGTGGTTCTTTGTGTTCCATGTTCCACTTGACACTGCCCTCCACCTTTGAAAGTAAAATTCTCATTTGTCCCAGAGAATAAATAGGAAGGGCCAGTTCCACTTATTATCCCTTCATCTGTAGCCCATGAGAGACTGCTCTGAGGGGGAGACTCTTATTCTACCATACGGCAGATTGATTCTGGGACCCTCTTAGTGATCCACTTCTTCTCTATCTCTTCACTTGCATATTTATCTGAGATTTTCAGTTTGGAAAAGATGGTATCCTTGGGTGTCTTTATTAAAACAGTAACTTAGTCTGAAAACTCTGACTCAACTTTTCAGATAGTTTAATTTTGGGCTACTGTTTTGATAGAGCATTGATTTTTGAAATTCCATTCATACTTTTTAAGTGTGGTTAACTGTATTAGTAGCTGTGTAGCTTTAAACAACAGTTAACACATGCTTAGAGGCTGGCAACAGAAATACTTTAATATAGAATTTTGTTTTTCTGAAGTTATTTAGAATATAATTATTTTGTTTCAATAGTGTCTTTTAAGATTGTATTTGGTAAAATTGGTTGTTTCTGACTGACAAATTATTAGTGACAAGGCATGGAAGGAAGATAGATCTCTATGATTTTGAACTCTCTCAAGACTACATAGCAAAAACTCTATCTCAAACAAGGCAAAAATTAATAAGTATATTGTACAGCAACTTAATAAACATTTGGGATTCTTTCTGAATAAGATTTCAATGAATTATATAAAGGTCTACAGGGGTGGCAAGATTGCACAGTGGATAGAGGCCCTTGCCACCAAATCTAATGACCTGAGTTCTTCCTCTGAAATTCACACAGTGAAAGAAGAGAACCAATTTCCCAAGTTTTCTTTGTCTTCCACATGTATGCCCAGCATGCAAGAGAGTGCACTCATGTGGGTATACACAGTATAGACACAGTATACGCACAGACATACACAATAAACATAGAAAGGAAAATACTAAATGTGGAGAAGCCAATGACTACTCATACACTTAGGATTGATAGTTTATATTTTGTATTTGACAAAGATATTGATCAGTTGACAGATACTCAAAAGAATCATTGTGTCAGCTCTCTGTTGCTCCCTCTTTCAGAGACAGCTGCATCTCCTTGTATGGTGCTAGCCTAATCCATGAGACATGATGGGGAAGGTCAGTGCAGCATGAAATAATAAAAGACTCAGAGATTCAAACTTCAAACCGAATCTCAGAAAACCACACCAGTTGGCCAATAGCTTCTTACAACTACCTCTGGCTAAATGGGCTGATCTGTCTCCACAAGCTCTCTCCAAGCCTCAGACTGTAACCTCTCCTCAGAGAGCGAATGCCTCTTGAGACCCTGCTTCTATCTTATATACTTCCCTAATGTTGGAATTAAAGGTGTGAGTTATAATTCTCTTTTACACTGATTCACTCTTGTGTAGATCTGGGTGGCCTTGGATGCACAGAGATCTGTCTAACTCTTAATCCTGAGTCCTAGGATTAAAGTTATGTACAACCACCTCCTAGCTTCTGGCTGCTAGGATTAAATTTGTGTGCCTGGCTTCTAAGGCTTGTGGCTGTCTTTGCTTTTCTAAATCCTCAGTCAAACCTTAATAAATCATAAATAATATATCATCACAGTCAGAGCAAACACATTTGGCTGTGTTGGCTGCCTGGTTATCAGGGCTGGTGCCAGTTCTGGCAAAGTGGAGGTTATTGCCACCAATGACCCCTACATTGACCTTAACTACACGGTCTACATGTTCCAGTATGACTCTACCCATGGCAAGTTCAATGGCACAATCAAGCATAAGAATGGGAAGCTTGTCATAAATGGGAAAGTCATCAGCATCTTCCAGAAGCAAGATCTCACTAACATCAAATGGAGTGTTGCTGGTCATAGAGTCTATTGGTGTCTTCACCACCATGGAGAATGTCAGGACCCACTTGAAGGGTAGGTCCAAAAGGGTCATCATGTCCACTTTCATGTTTGTGATACTATGAGCCATGAAAAGTTTGACAAGCCAGTCAAGATTGTCAGCAATGCTTCATGCACTATCAAGTGCTTAGTCTGTTAGCCAAGGTCATCCATGACAACTTTGGCATTGTGAAAAGATTCATGACCTCAACCCACCCCATCACTGCCTCTCAGAAGACTGTGGATGGCCCCTCTGAGAAGATGTGGCATTATGGCCATGACACTGCCCAAAACATCATTCCTGTAGCCACTGGTGTTGCCAAAGCTGTGGACAAGGTATTCCTAGAGCTGAATGGGAAGCTCACAGGCATCCCTTCTGGGTTCTTACCCCCAATGTGTCCATCTTGCATCTGACATGCCCCCTGGAGAAGGCTTCCAAGTTTGATGACATCAAGAAGGTGCTGAAGCACACATCCAAGGGTCACTGAAGGACATCTTGGGGCTACATTGAGAACCAGGTTGTCTCCTGTGACCCCCACTCTTCCCCCTTTGATGATGGAGCTGGCATTTCTCTCAATGACAATTTTATAAAGTTCATTTCCTGGTATGACAATGAATATGGCTGCAGCAGCAGGGTGATGGACCTTATGGCCTACATGGCCTCCAAGGAATAAGAAGCCCATCATGGACCAATCTCCCACCCCCAACAAGAGAGAAGCCACCTGCTGCTCAGCAGTCCCTATCTTAATTCAGACCTGACACTGAGCATCTCTGGCACAGTGTCCATCCCAGACCCCCAGAGTAACAGGAGGGGCTTAGGGATCCCTACTCTCTTGAATACCATCAATAAAGTTCATTGCACCCAAAAAATTTATTATGTCAGACCAACATGAATTTTTGTTATAAAATTGAAATAAATTTCAGATATTTTAAAGACTGTATTGCAGCCTATTTATTTTGTTAACATGTCTCTCTAGTCATACTGGTATCTAGAAAAATAATACATTAAAAGTGAATTGCTACTAAAATTTATATAGTCTGTATGAAGGCTCTAGGATGGCATATAAGGTACTCATTAATCTCATTATCGAGGAAGAGTTTTTGGAAGCAGAGGCAGACACCCACAGCTAAACACTGAACTGAGCTCCTGGAACCCAGTTGCAGAGAGGGACGAGTGATGACCAATGGTGTCATGACCAGGCTGGTGAAACCCACAGAAACAGCTGACCTGAACAAGGGGGATCTCAGGGACCCCAGACTGATGGCTAAGAGGCCAGCATGAGACTGATCTAGACCCCTTGGATGTGGGTGTCAGTGAGGAGGCCTCGACAATCTATGGGACCTCAGGTAGTAAACCATTATTTATCCCTGGCACACAAATGGACTTTGGGAGCCCATTCCACAATGTGGGATGCACATGGGGAAGGGCTTAGGCCCTGCATGGGATGATGATAGACTTTGGAGATCCCCCATGGAGGGTCTCATCCTCCCTAGGGAGCAGAGTGGGGATGGGGTGAGATCTTGGGGGTGTTGGTTGGAGTGGGGGAGGAGGGTAGGGAAATGGAGCTGGGATTGACATGTGAAGCAAGCTTGTGACTAAAAAATAAAATAATAAAAAGAAAACTCAAAAAAATATATAGTCTGTAAAAGATCATCTGCAGGATGCTGAGGTTAAATCATTATGACATTGTGATTCTATGGCATTTATGTAAATGGAAAAGTCATCTTAGCAATTGACTTTAAGCCATAATGAAATAGTTAGATTCAACAAAAATAATTAAGCACTTGAGCAAGCTTCTAGCAATACTTCTAGAAGCTTTTTTAATACCCAATGCGATGAGGGAAAATTCTCACAATTCAAACACTGTAGAAGTCTGGATATATCTTTAAGCTTCAGGTCATTAATCCACATTTTTTAAGACAAAGGAAATGCAGAAATGATTTCCTTCCAGACTTGAAAATATTGCTAGTGAAAGCGACTCCCTTGGATTCTTATCAGGAATATATAATGCTGAAAACCTGCATTAGATTATAGAGATTATTACAATGAAAGAGAACCTCATGCTGGGATGGCTTTCCAGGAGGTAGAAGCCCTGTTCTTGCTAAATGTCAGCGCCACTGTGACTTCTAATAATGCTTAAAGCACAATAGCAAGATGTCTTGTGTGGTTTGGCAGGCCTTCAATCTGTAACTGTGAACATTTTCTCACCCTCCTTAGGATTGCTTCTATCCTATGTAGGACTCTTTCTAAATTATAGTTTGGTGCCCAGTCTGTCTGGTATTATTTTTCAAACACTCAATGACTACCACAGAAAATTGGAGATGACACACACATCAGATAGTTCTATCCGATTCGGCTTTGGAGTTCTGTAGACAGACAGCAGTTTAAGTGATTTGAAATTGGGTTGTCATCCAATTCTTTTCAGGTTGAGTGCTTTCAAGCCTGAGCTCCTTCTCACCAAAGCCTCTGAGGAAAGATTAGAGCCATTCCTTTCTCATGATTTCTGTTGATCTTATTTCTCCCCGTGGGATTTGTAGTCTTTCTAGAAAGATCTCCTTGGGTGGTGAACCTCTTACTTATCTTGGTGTAACTGAACTTGGAGCCTTACTTATTGCCCCTGTACAGCAGGCACCTCTTTGAAGCAGTAGATAGTATACAGAATATAGCCTTGATCACATTCTGTTGCTTCAGGATTTGGAGAATTACAGATTTTGTTGTTTTTTTTTTATATAAAAATCCTCTTAGACTTACTGTAGTCATGATTTATAGCCACTGCCAAATTTCCTCTAATGTTCACAATTTATTATTTCTGTGAGTCAGAAACTCTTAGTATTAGTGGTAATATCTCTCTTAAAAACATAAAATTCAATAATATTAGCTTTGACTTGTTTTCAATCCCTTCTAATTATTTTTGATAATTTCATTCATGCATATAAAGTGTTTTGGTCAGATCCATACTTCATTTCTCCTACCCAATTCGTCCCCAGTCCTTGCTGGAATTTTGGCTAGCTTGACACAATGCCTCTTATTTATAAGGTTCAGTAGAGCTTATAAAATGGATGCTTCCTTTGTCTTTGCTTGTCAAATGGAAGGAGTCAACTTTGATGTTTAGAATTGAGGCTTTTATTGACCCCCTAGTAAGGAGGCAGTATGAAAACCACTCTGGTATGAAATGAAGTCAGTTTTGGTCATGTATTAATAAAACCCGGGATTAGACACAAATATCTGATGAGAGCTTTGTCCTAAGACATTTTATACATACTATGATGTTCTTGACCTCTTCCCATTCCCTCGCCTCCCACCCTGACCCTGCAACCATCTCCATTACACTTTCTTGGCACTCCTCCCTTTAGGTTTATCCACCCCTTTCATGGTCTTCTTTCTACTTTCATAACCTACATTCCCAACTTTACAAATATACAAAAATCAAAATCTACGATCTGTGTACATGAGAAAACGTGCAATGTTTACCTTTCCCAGTCCAGGCTAGGAAATTACATTATTTTGTAGTTTCAGTTCTGTCTCTGTACATAACAATATCATGATTTCATTTGTCTTATGGCTAAATAAAATTTTACTGTGTACATATGCAATATTTTCTTTATTCATTCGTCTGTTGTCAGGTGACTCTAGGTTGGCTCCATTTCTTAACTACTTTAAGTGGTGTAACAATACTTGGATGTGTAAACACTTCCATGGTAAAACACACATACTGATGTACATAATGGCCATACAAGCTCACAATCCCTCCAACAGTGAGTAACAGTTCCTTTCCTTTGTTCCTACATCCTTACCAGCATTTGTTATTGGCTCTCTTGATGATAGCCATTTAGCCTGGTCAGATGTAATGGGAAGTAGTTTCAGTTTGCATTTCCTTTATCTTTTTCATTTTTATTTTTTTGGTTTTTTGAGACAGGGTTTCTCTGTGTAGCTTTGGAACCTATCCTGGCACTCGCTCTGTAGACCAAGCTGGCCTCGAACTCACAGAGATCCGCCTGCCTCTGCCTCCCGAGTGCTGGGATTAAAGGCATGTGCCACCAACACCTGGCTTGCATTTCCTTTATGACTAACGGTTTTGAACACCAAAATAAATATGTATTGAACATTAATATTTATTATTTTAAGAACTGTTTAGTTTATTTATTGACTGAAAGATTAATAGTTTCACAGATTTTTACATATTCTAGATTTTAACCATCTTCTGGAATTATAACAGGTAGCGAGAATTTCCTTTCCATTCTGTAGGCATTTTCTACAATGTTGATGTTTCTTTCACTGCTCCAAAGGACAGTCTTAACTTCCTGTAATCTCATTTGTTAATTCTCTGTGTTCTTTAACTCTGCTATTGGAATTACAGAAGGCTTTTTGAATGCCTTTGTCTGGAAATCTTTTCCCCTTACTATAAATTTTTGAGCCTGGACTGATCCAGATTTTCCCCTCACTATAAATTTTTGAGCCTGGACTGATCAAGACCCCCTGAACCTGGGTGTCAGTGAGGAGGCCTCGGCAATCTATGGGGCCTCTAGTAGTAGATCAGTATTTATCCCTAGCATATGAATAGATTTTTGGGAGCCCATTCCACATAGAGGAATACTCTCTCAGCCTAGACTCACAGGGGAGGGTCTAGGCCCTGCTCCAAGTGATATGAAGATCCCCCCATGGAAGACCTCACCCTCCCTGGGGAGCAAAGAAGAGATGGGATAGGGGCTCCATGGGGGTAGGGGAGGAGGGGAGGGAGAGGGAAGTGGGATTGACATGTAAAACAAGCTTGTTTTTAATTTAAGTAAAAAGTCACAAAAAAACAAAAAGAGCCTTAAAGTTTTGTAGAGTAAAACTATGTTTTTATTTGTTTTCCTCAAGGTGCAATATTTTGTTTTGGCAGCAAAATTTGTTTTTTGGGGTACCATATTTTTTAAAAATTAAGATTCTGTTTGTTTTGAGATATATTCTTCCCATTTATACTTGTTCTAGCTGATTAAGTGATTTTAACTATTTTTATACAATTTCCTGCTTTGTGCTATACATGAATGGTATAAACCACATAAATAGCAGGGTCCATATATAAATTATAAGCCATGTACATTTTATACATGGAATAATCTATAATATATTCTAAGTACACAGCTATGTGATATGCATATTATCTACAAGTTATTCAACATATTTCTGTATATAAATGATAAGTATGTCCTTCATAAATCTATAATATCAGGAAATTTGAAATGAATAATTAGTTTTATGACCATACTAGCTGCAACCTCTGATTCAAGTATATCTTACGAAGATAATAATACAAAATTATATCATATAGAATCCATTTGTCTGGTGGGAGGAAGTGTGTTTACAACCACATGGAGACTGAATTCTCTGGCTAGAATATCTATTTTCTAAACTATTGATACCATAGATCATTTACTTAAAGGATATGTTATAACCATTACTTTTAAGCTATGTTTTTGGTGAGAAGAATAGGATTTTCTACTGAAATTGAATACATGTCTATCAGGTTCATACAAAATTTCAGTTACACTCATGTGTACCATAGTACCACACACCATGGTACTATGAGAATTCTGCCAAACTGTTCAATTTTTATCAGGAATTCTCATATTTACTCATATTTATTGCATAACAGTTCTGTGCTAGGACCTTTGGTAGCAGAAGAATGGAGATGTGGGGGCTGGTTCAATCAATAAAATCCTTGACTTTCAAGGACAAAAATTTGAGCTTGATTTATAAAGTACATGTAATACCCAGCATGCCAGTATGGTGGTGTGTGCTTGTAATCCTTAAGGGATGGAGACAGAAGAAATCCTGGAACTCAGTGGTCATATAGTCTAGCCTAATTAGTAAATCACAGGCCAATGACAGACCTTGTCGAAAGGGAGGTAGTGGTGATGAGGATGACACTGGAGGAGGCCATTCTCCAGTCTCTATCCATGAGCACACATGTGTACCTAAACCTGTGCATATATCAACAGCATGTCCACATGCACAGACTCAAGTGCACAAACATGCATACATCCCTGCGGAAATATGAACAGTATGCCCACATGCACGAACATATGAATGCATACACACACACACACAATCATACGTACATTCATACAAACATACATTAAAAAATAAGCTAGAGTCATGACATTTAGTTATAATTATATAGCTAAAACATGAATCTACAGGAAAATGTTATCAAGTAAACTAATTGCTATATTTGCCCCATAATTTTTGCATACTGCAAAGCAGAAGTTATAAACCAACCCCTGCTGTATTTAATAACTCATATTAACCATTATTTAAAATAAAAAACATTACTCACAGCCTTTGGATACTATATTCTGATATTACTAACATTAATCAAAGTTAAGAATGACCTTGACCTTGGTTAGTAAGAATTATAATAAAATGAGTATTTTAAATCATGGCTTTTAAAGGCTAATTTTAAAATCTCATGGTTATAAGTGTAATTGAGCAGATTTAGATTTGAACAACTCTTGCTATTTTAAAAATAAAATTTACCCTGTGAAGGAAAATGATTTGCTTCATTTAAGATGATTATGAGGTAACTTAGAAAATAATCTTCCAGAATATTTTAAGTAATGTGCCAAGTGAAGTCTCAATACCATTTATAAACATAAAGCCTAAGATAACAGAATCTCTAGGCGCCCATGTGAATTCATCTTCAAAAATAGTCTGCTGTCATCTCAGTCCCAATAGCTTGGCCAAATGCATCATGAAATCAGAGATACCTTCGGGAATAATTTCAATGTACCACTCGATACCTCAAGTCTTACTTTGACTGCAGAACCTCCAAAAAGCGTATGAACATCTATATTTATCTACCCAATTATAGACAATTACATAAACTAATATGTGACACTGGTACAAACTTCCCTTGGGAGGACACCCATCTCTCTTATTAAGTGAAGCGTTTGATTGTAATTTTAATCTCATAGGATGTGGTGAGCTTCGAGCTTTTAGTGTCTATTCTTTCAAAAGGCTATGTTTATCTTTTCTTTTTTCAGTTTCTTTCTTTTTATCATCATAGTTGATTTATCTACCTTTGGGTATATAGTCACTGTGCATTGCAACTTACAGTTATTTTATTAATGTACTTATAAATGGCATTTGTAGTCTTTTACAGTTAAATGTGCCTTAAACATGTATTTCACACTAAGTACTTTAAAATTAATGAATAGACCAAATGTAGACCATTCAAAACAGCA
This sequence comes from Cricetulus griseus, assembly GCF_003668045.3. Classification (NCBI taxonomy): domain Eukaryota; kingdom Metazoa; phylum Chordata; class Mammalia; order Rodentia; family Cricetidae; genus Cricetulus; species Cricetulus griseus. The sequence continues at coordinate 241,304,388 of NC_048595.1, read as the reverse complement.
CTTTGTGGAGATAATATTTTGCTCTGTTTATAAAATGTTCAATTCTGGAAACTTGCAAAATCACTCAATATTACCAACTTGTGGCTCCTTTTTACTGCCCATGATAACAAATTTCTGTAAAGCACACAGTTAAGCATTTGTGAGCCTAGCTTTGACACTCAACCCCATACAAAGGCTAATGCGATTTAATGGCATGTGGAGGAACAATGATGTCAAAGCCACAGTGTCTTCTCCTTTGAACACTATTATAAGGGTTCTCCTATACTTTAGTGTCTTGTGTTTCTCTCCTGTAGACTTTGGGTATTCCAGAGTCATTTCAGTTTAAATGTCTCTCACACAGGCTGTGTGCTGAGCAGGACAGGAGCCATGTTTTTCTTTCATTGTTGTATTTTTAGTATTTATAACACCTATAAATAACCTGAAATTTAATGAAATTTCCCACAAATGGTTTTGGAGTGAATGGAGAAGCTGAAATCCATGTCAAGTCCTTCCTTTTAACTATGTATTTGACAAAATTACAAGTGTAAATTTAGAGAAACAACTGAAGTAGATCAAGATATAGAGATTTCCTTAACTTTGATTAAAAGATTCAAATAATTTTTTTTATGAATTTAGAATATAATAATATTATCTACATTGTTCTCTTTTGTTGGGTGAACTTGTTCACAGTTCTGTAATAAAAAGGGAAATTAGTATAGTAGCAATGATGTGTGCTAACATTTCCAAGGAAGAATAATAGTCCAGATATCTCCATCAGCAAGTATGATATCATTCTTCATATGGATGTAAAATGGATTTTTGACCTCTTAGTATATGCATGCTTCCTGATAAACTCCAATATCTTCTACAGCAAATTCTTAGAAGATATAAAGATGATGATTCTCATACTCCATGCCTTAAAGAGCGAAAGAGAACCAGCAAGTGCACATGCTTGTGCCCTCTGGAAATTGGTTGTCAATTCTTTATCTTGGAAAGGTGGGCTTAGCCATTGTGATACAGCATGGTCCTGAAGCAAGAAAAAGTACCCCTCAACATTTATGACTGTGCTGCTTCTCAACTTTTTTGAGTGCTTCCAGCACATGTGTGGTTCTCACTGTGACAAGATTGGATTTGGCATAGCTGGAATTGCTTCTGAAAGGACCACATTGTGAATAATGAATGCTACTCAAGCTATTCACGGAATGGTATATGTTGTACATATAGAGACACTGATGAGAAACCTTAGCTCCTTTGCAAATGGCTTACTGTTTCCAATCTGATGCCTTTCTGGGGTGTCCTCATTGACACCAGCTCATGGAAGGATTTTAAACAGAGAATTTAGACTTTTAGGTCCGGCTTACTCCACTGACCACAGACAAGTATTAGGCAGTATCCTGTCAGGACTTGAAATCAGATTTGGGGACACTTTTACTTTAAAAGCTGTGTTTATTATAAATAAATACATAATTGGGTTCCTTTGATTTTATAGTGGATTTTTTTGGTTTTTTTCTGATATGGTAATGTGTGTGTTCCAATTGGTAGATATTGGAAAATGTTGATTTACTTTCTTTGACATGTAGACTGGCTTTGCTATCATGAAACTCTAGGTCTTAATGGATAACTTATAGTGTAGGTGAACTTGGACTTAATTGTGATCTTCAGAGTCTCCTTCTTGCAAACAAGTTTAAACTGTAGTATTCAGTAGAAATAAGAGCCACAGAAAATATACTTGCAAGGCAAGTGATAGTGCATACCATTAATCCTAGCACTTGGGAGGCAGAAGCAGGCAGATCTCTGTGAGTTTGAGACTAGCCTGGTCTACAGAGTAAGTTCCAGGATAGGCTCAAAAGATACAGAGAAACCCTGTCTCAAAAAAAACAAAACAAAACAAAACAAAAACAAAAACAAAAACAAAAAACAAAGGGAAAAATATATACTTTGAGTCACAAGTTCCAGAGATGTCAGAAGGGAGTGCAGGATTCTCACAATATGAACTAGTAGAAAATTATGTACTATTAGATAGATTTCTCCCTTACTTTTGAATAATGTATTTAGTCTCAGTTTGGGTTAGTTATTTTATTTATCTGTAAGAAGCCACAGTTTGTTGTAAAAGGAGTTCTTAATTGGTCTGGATAATAAAACTCCAGAGTCAGATATAGAGGAAAATGCTGAGAGATCAAACAAAAGGAGCAAGTCATAGCACACCTGCTTATATCCTGTTACTGCCCAGCTACATCACTTCCTGCCTGTCCTGCCTGTCTGTACAGACCTCCAGACCTCTATGGTCAGCTAGTGGCAGTTTCTTCCCAGCTATGTCACTTCTGTCTGTCTGTACAGACCTCCAGACCTCTATGGTTAGCTAGTGGCAAGCTCCATTCTCTGACCCACAGACAGGCTTTATTTGTGTAAGAAAGATATCAGCACAGTGTATGGGAACATGATTTTGGCAAGTGTAGGAGAGCATATTATTAATGCCATGGGATATGGCACATCAACTTGCTTACTTCACAGTCATTAGGAAAGCCAGGGAGAAATTTTCTTTTCAGTAAGGGTGTATGTTCTGAGTACTACCTAATTTTGTCTAGCCAGGCATGAGAACAAATGTGGATTGTTACCATTTTACTTATTGTAGCAAATATAATTCATTTCTGTCACAAACTGGCAGGAAAAAAAGCTTTATCTATTTATATACCCATTTATTTGTTTTAATCTTAAGATATTTTTGAATTTAGGTGGTATGGAAAATTCCATGGCCATTTCCAATGTGAGGATTTTTAGATATGTTTTTCTATTAGGGGTCCACCAAAGTTGTGATAATGAGACAAACTGAATCTTTACTTTAGCCTTTCTCTAGGAAGAGACACCTGGGAAGTGTTCATGAATCAAAAGGACAAGGGAATGGATGCTCTCTAACTCATGCTTATCAGTTACAATAATTAGTGCATTTTACATATCCACTTTGGGATAATTTATGTATGTATAAAAATAAACCCATTTCTAGTTAAATGAATTCCTGACAGAAGAATGATGTTGAGCCTGTAAGCAAGGCTTTTGTCTGTTATTAAGAAACTACTTCATTAAGAAGGAGGACTAGGGCATTAAAATACCTGTAGTAAAGAGAAATCATTTCATTAAAATGAGAAATTTTTAAATTGTTCAGCCAAGATCAGGAAAACACTTCGCATTATAGCTGTAAGTATCTGCACATTCTGCAGGTCCAGAGAGGTATAGAAAAAGCTTACATTTGCAAGTTTCTGTTTAAGAAAAATGAAAGTGATGGAAATTTGATTTCTTTGTGGCCACATGAGCATGATTTCATTCTTGATGAGGTGGAAAACTTCGCAAGAGTAAGCTTTTTTATTTTTCTTGTACCTGAAGTCACATCTTGAACTTGAACCCTCACACGCACAAACAAACATTCTCTTTGAAATTTCTAGAGGCCTTTTCTAGGCAAAGGTTAAGGCAGTGAAATTTTCCTCCTCCAAATTTCCCATGATGTTTTTATGTGGTAAAATTGAAAGTTTTTAATAAGGAATAATAATATAAGTATCCTTTCAATGACAATTAGTGAAAACATTTCCCAGTGTCATGTGTTATTATTTTTGAATTAATTTATTTTTACGTTATGTTTATTGGTGTTTTTGCCATGGACGTGGGGTTCCCTGGAACTGGCATTACAGAGAGTTGTGAACTGCCTTGTGGGTGCTGTGAATTAAAACCAGGACCACTGGAAGATTAGTCAGTGCCCTTAACCACTAGGCCATATCTCCAGCCCCTGTCATGTATTATTAACAAAACATTCTAAGTAGATTTTTCCACTTTCCTAAAAACAGACATTTATAAATGCTTATGACCTGCCTGTTCTTAGAGCCTTGAGCACACACACACCATCAGCTCCTAAATCATGCAATGCTTCCTCAGATTTATTTTCCTTGATGTTTCTCTTCTTATGTATAAGCTTATGAAGTACATTATTAAACTGTCTAATTTCTTCAGAAGTTTTTTAGGGTTATACATCAATAGTTGAGCTAGATCAGAGCTCTAATTCCTATAACAGAACATTTTATGATCAGAATGGTAACCTCAGATAAGCTCATGACACACACATTTGCTTCATCAAAGTTTGACTCCTTTTTTTCAAGAAGAGTTTCTCTGTGGCTTTGGAGCCTGTCCTGGAACTAGCTCTTGTAGACCAGGCTGGTCTTGAACTCAGAAATCCGTCTACCTCTGGAGTGCTGGGATTAAAGGCATGCGCCACCACTGCCGGGCTAAAGTTTGACTCTTAAGCCAACTTCTGAGAGGTCAGATTCATGGGCATCTGACTCATTCTACCAGCCACTCCCACTCACCTGATTGCAGGAGCACGAGAATATTGTCAGGAAATGGCATCGCCGACTGGTCATTTTGCCAGTACCATTACAAATGGAGATGATCAAGTGAAAGAGAGGTGGAGGTGAGTGCGTGGCAATCTAGCCATATTGCATTGATCCAGAACAAACGGAAGGCAGGGACAGACGCATCTGAAATGCACAGACCACTTCACTTGGCTTCATAGGCCTTAAAGATGAGTTTGACAGAAAGGATCACTTATTCTGACAGAAAACTGCCTTCTAAGTGTGAGCTTTATAAAACCCTTTCATGAATGAAAAGAGGGGCAGTACAGTGACAGGGAAAGTCAAACTGAAATTCTGTTCTAGAAAACCCTTTAAAATATCCTCTGCTAGAGGACATTGCAAAAGTGAAGATGGCAGGAAATTAGATGTTGGATTTAGAGGAATTTATTTCACTGTATTTTGTTTAAAACAATTTACCCATCTAAACTCTAAGAGCACAGTGTAAATTAGAACACTTGTATATGACTGTTGGGGGTTAAAGTAGTACAGACATTGTTTAAAATAGCATAAAGATCCCTCAAGAAATTTAAAATAGAATACGGTATAACTCAGCACTCTTTCTTGATAGCTATTTACACAAAAGAACTGAAATCAGAGTCTACAGGGGACATTAATGCACGGTCTTGTACTGATACCTTACTCAGTATTATTACCAACAGCTAAACTGTGTAGATCAGAGGGATTTTAAATGTGATTTGGTGTGTAAAGCACACTTACAGGTGGGTTTGAAATACCTTCTGCATGGCACCAGTCCATAATATGCTGGGAGGAAATGGGCTGAGCTGATGGCTCAAGTTTTCAGGGTATAGGGCAGGGATGAGAACTGAAAGTCAGTGCAATAAAGACATTTTTTCAAGCTTTGGCAACAATGTGACAATTCAAACTAGAAGGAAGGACATAGCCAAGGATGCAGAGCACATCTAGAGGGAGGATTCTGGGTAAATATAGCACACATGCAGGAAATAATGGGAAGCATCAAGCATATTGAGGCATTCCGGGTGAAGCAAGGCAGAGAATAATGCCGTCCAGCTTCTGAGAAACAGTTGGCAGGAATGAAGAGGAAAAATACACTCTCATGAATAGATTGAACACAGGCAAGGCATCACAGGCTTGATTGACACGGATGGGAGAAGCTCCTTTGCCTCTTAGTTCTGCTGGAGGCCTTGCAGCTTATCTCTAGTACCTCAGCCTCCAAGACAGGACCCAATGGTGACTTTTTTCTTTTTGCTCACTAGTTGTATGGAATGCTCACTGGTATACAGATCTCAACTAGTGTGTAAGTGAATGCAAGATCATAATCCACACAGAGTTTGAGCTCATGAATAAAAATGAAAGAATAGTCCAATGAGCTAGTCTCAACTTGAATATTTTAGAGTGTACCCCTCTCTCTTCTTTCTCTACCCTTAGTGACAATCATAACAAACTAAACACTGATGTCCATCTTATTCTGTGGATATAGGTTTCTCTTATTAGTGGATGAATAAATACTTCCTGGCCAATAGTAAGGCAGGAAGTATATAAGCAGAGCTACCAGAATAGGAGAATTCAGAGAAGAGGAAGATAGAGAGAGTCGAGGAGTGAAGGTAGGACTCCTGGGCATTCCCTGGTAAGATAAGGCCATGTGGAAATACATAGATTGATAGTTATGGGTTAATAATTAAGAAAGAGCTATCCAGGAAGAAGCCCGAGTAATCAGCCAAACAGTTTATAATTATTATAAGCCTCTGTGTGTATATTTGAGACTGAAGTGCTGCAGAACCAGGCTGGGCAGAAACATCCATCTACAAATATTCAATAAAAAGATATACTGTCATTTGTGGTTAAGCATTGGGCAGCTGAGCCTTATATTTATTTGACTCAATCCTGCTTCAGGATTCCCTGTATCCAGGTTGATACTCAGAGACGCAACATAAAAATTCTGGTAATACGTGAGTCACTTAAAAAGCAGCAAAATAATTTCTAAAGGCAAAATATCAAACCAAAAATAACATGGAATTCTTCTTGTTTAAAATATTCTTTAAGACACAGCTAAATACCACAGGCAAAAAACCCCTCTAAATTCTGATGGTTCCCGTCCTATATGTAAGTATATGGGTAGAAGTAGAGGCCTGTAGTGAAGGGACCATCACTCCTCAAATTCCTATATACCAGTGAGTGTGTTTGTTAGGCATGCCACTGGAAAAGAGGAGCCTCTATTAAAGTATCCCGAAGAGGAAAGAGTGTAACAATAGGGTACAGAATGCTAACACCTGGGAATGCCTCTTTCTACAAAAACCATTCATAGCTATTTCCCTTCTCTCCATGGGAGAATCTTTGTTCTCTATGTCTAGGTGATTTGATGTTAAAGATGTACTTGTGGAAGTTGTCTTACATTTCCTATAACCTCTGAGTTGCCCCCTTTCCTAAGAGGAGATAATAATTCTCATTAATAGTATTCTAGAAGACGCAACCAGTTCTACAGTGTGATTTACTGGCAAGCTTGTTTGCTATACACCCCATCCAGTCCAGCAGATCTGGTAGGGTCAGTTAATCTTGGTAGAATAGACATTTCCCACTAAAGTGGATCAAAAGTCTAGCTTGGGGATGGCATGCCATTCCCAAAATGCTCAGCAAGAAATTCCAAATGAAGTCCCTGAACGGATTAGCCTGCTTAAGTGCATCTTTACAACAGATTGCCTTTTATTTTTATACTTCTTGTGTAGGCTGTTTTCTCTCAGCAGTTTCTTTTGGCTCCTTGTTCTTAATCTGAGGCAAGTTCAGTCTTTGTTGACTGTTTTTATTAAGCCCTCAAATTCTCATGTCTGTGTTATGTTCTATAGCCAACATTAACCAAGAATTAAGAATTGAAATATTTAATACGTCAGGAGTTTGGAGTTTAATATTTTTCTATCAGTATGCTATACATCTATCAATATTATTTAAATATCTTTTGCTTTTAGTTTTAATTATGATGCTTGTTTTAGTGTGTATTATTTCATGCTAGTGAGTTTCACAAGGAGGCCAGAGTGGCATGTCAGAATACATGAAGCTAGCCAAATAGGTGGTTATGAGCTGCCTGATATTGATACTGGAAACAAACTTGTGTTGTCTGTAACAGCACTGCATTTCTCTAGCTCCACTATCAATATTATTATTCTATTTTTAGAATTTATGTTTATTAAGTGTTTTGCCGGCATGTATGTTCACCAAAAGTGTGATTGGTATTTGAGGAGGACAGAAGAGGGCACTGTGTCTTCTGGATCTGGAGTCAAGGGTGGTTGTGAACTACCATCTGGTTGCTGAGAACTGTACTTAAGCCCTCTGCAAGAGCAGGTGCTCCTACTGAGCCTCAGTGTATAGGTACCAAAGCAAATGGAAAAGAAACATGTGTGTATGTAACTTTGAGGACTTAAAAAAGAAAGCTGGTGAGTAATGAAGCAAGGAAGGGTAGAGCATCATTTAAATAGAGAACGTCACATGCAACCCTGAAGTTTAGAGAGAGGAATTGTGAAACCTGATTTTTGATCTGAGCGTCTTCAGAGATGCTAAAAAGACAATCAGTCCATGTTTGAACTGTGAACATGTTTGAAAGGAAACACCAGGATCAACAGACACAGTTTTTTTCTTTACAAGCAATTGGTGCAGCAGGAGAAAATGTGCAGTCAATGACTGGGGTCCAATAGACACACAGGTGCAGGCTTTACAGAGTACTTATTTGCACAGGATACACACTCTCTGAATACTGCCAAGTTCACGTGTGTGGCATTTAGGCAGATGATCCCACTGGGCTTTCATGTCCCTAGGCCCTAGAGTCAAGCCAGGCTGAGGAGATGCACTCTGTGAATCAATTCATCAGTAAAAATGTCGTCCTGCAGGTTTTTGGGAAGCATGGGGATTTCACTGCAAGTCATAAATGCCCCCTGCACTCCTCTCCTCTGTAGGTCAAGCTAACGACCGTTCCCCACAGAAAAGCCCCATGTAAGCTGTTGCTGTTTTACACAGATTCTTATTGTTCACACATCCGAGGAAGAGGGATTTGAGTATATATTTAATATTCATTGGGCTGACCTCTTAAGGGAAGTAGAAGTGAGCATCCCAGAACCTCCAGCCTTGGAAGCCGAACGAGAACCTAAAATTGGGTCTGTTGTAATTAATTTTGCCATTTGCTCTCCAATCTGGAATTTCTTGTAGTTTAAAATAAGAATTCATTCCTTTCAAGACTAAAACTGGCTCTGGTGGGACATTCCCATGCTGCATAGACCAAAACGGAACCCTTCAAGAACTGTATCAAAAAGCACAGAAACACCATTATAGGACAAGTGCTTGCACCATAAAATGAATACTATTGTGTTTTATTTGTATTACTAAAATAGAATTGTATTATTGGTATATCTTATATTATTAATAAAATATCCTTATGATTACATTATTCAGATAAAAGTTAACATGTAATAACTTGCATTTAAGAAACTCTCCTTACTGTAAAGATAGTGAGTATCTGATATAGCAAAGTGTGTCTTTGGTCTTAACCTCTACCCCATTGTTTAGCAGCACTAAGGTTATGGCAGAATGTATGTATGGTTTTCTGTAGTGAACACTAGGGACTTGGATACACTGGAATCAACTATGGCCTCTTGAGGTCACTCAACAGCATCAAGGTGAATCCCCAACCATTATCTCTGGAAAACTGATATGATTTTAGAAAACTACTGGTGTGGAACCATGCTTTTATTGAACAATAATAGTCAAAATGCACACTTATTTTCTAAAACATTGTTCTTAATCCTATGAAAATCATAAAAGGGTATACACTTCTAAAAGAAATGGTATAATGCCAGGGAACTAAAATTATGTTTGTAGCACATGTTATAAGAGGGCTTTTTCTTGTTCAGATGTTTATGTGTTAAGTATGTTTTGTGTGCATGTATGTAATATATATACACACTTATATATGTTGTATGCATGCATGTGCTGTACACACACAGAGACACTTGTGTGCATGTACCTGTGCCCTATTTTATGTTGCTTTGTCACTTTAGCTGTCTCTAGAAATTGGGAAGAAATTAGCTTGGAGATTTCATGCTGTAAGAAACCAGGCCTCACATAGATCTGTGTCACATTTGCTTAATTTCTGAAAGACAAATGGTTTATTTTTAGTAATGAGAAGTTTGTTATTGGAATGTGACCTTGCCAGTTAAGAAGGGAGAGTGAAATGAAGTGCCCAGCATAGTTATCATCAACATGAGCATTTGAGATAATGACAGGAGCATTTTTCCTTCTGATTAAGCTGCTTTTCTTCCTCCTATTCAGCTTTTTCTGGACAAGAAAACAAATGATCAATTTAGAATCACATTACATTCACAAAGAACAAAACTGTGAGATCAGGCTTCGTCAGGCAGTCTAGTTTAGAGGATTCAAACTCTAGAGAGAGCCTACTGAAAAACAATGAACCTTTGCACAGGTGCATATTTTTCTTGAAATAATGTGGAAAGCAAAGTGGTCATGCGGAACCACAATGCAAGAGGAGACAAGGTAAGGGAAATGGTTGTGTGGAGTCTGTTGTTGAGATAACTGACAGCTCCACAGGGATAGAGTGCATTTTCCCAATCCCATGGTTGTCAAATGACAACTTCAGAAATGGCTACACTGTGGATGAGGGTGGATTGCACTATTAAAGATAGACTAGTAATTTGTTGCTAGGGCCTCACCACCTGTGTACTTGTGTCCTGAGCCAAGGAAATGCAGACCGCATTGTATGTGTCTATCTCTGTGAAAGCAATGGTTGCCATTTCATGGAATGAGAGCAGAGATTCTGGTCTATTAATTTCTTCCAGCCATTCTAAGGATATCACCTCTTCCCTGATTGTATTACCTGATAGCAAATCACTGCTGAGATTATGTTGTGCGATGATCCCAGATCTTTGTAGAACATTTTAGTTACAATTTGGTTCATATTTTTACAGAGGTTGAACTCTTATGAAATGAAAAGAATACAGAGATTTATGAATTTTCATAGCCAGACATGAAAGAATCTGAATTTATGGACCTCATAGGATGATGTCTTAGTTTGTGTTCTATTGCTGTGAAGAGATATCATGACCACAGTAACCCTTATAATGAAAACATTTAATTGGGGTAGCTTACTTACAATTTCAGAGGTTCAGTTCATTATCTTCATGGCAGGAAGCATGGCGCCAGAGAAGGAACTGAGATTTCTATATCTGTAGCAGCAGGCAGCAGGAAGAGAGAGACACTGAGCCTGGCTTGAGCATTTGAAGATCCCCTCAAAACCTCAGGATCTTCCCCAAGTAACACACTGCCTCTAGCAAGGCCACACCCACTCAAAAAGACCACACCCCCAAATTATGCCATTTCCTATGAACCTATGGGGGAATTTATTAAATCACCACATGTATCTTTTCTTTGCTTGGAAAGTTGTGATTTGCTGCCAAGATGTAAACATGTGCATCCTTTATTTTAGACTATGATTTCAAGCTTCTCTGAAGAATTAAAGCACCTCTTCAGCAAGCACCTCTCTTGCCTTCCACAGTAGAGGCTTTGAGCAGCCTCTTGCTTTCAGTGGCCTTGGTTTTCTATCACTTGTCCTTCTCAGGACTCTGTGTCCATCTCAGTTTTCACATTCTCTGCTTCAAGCAATTATCTCATTTCCCCAGCTGTCTCCTAGCTCCTAAGCAAAGCACTATGCTCAGAGGTGACTTCCAGCCTCCTTCTGTTGCTGTTTTTCAACTGTTCGGCAACTCAACCAATATAAACAATGCATAGACAGTAAAAGCTATTTGAGAGAAGCTGTTACGGGGATCAAATATTACAACACAGATGCTGTAAAGAAGGGAAGCCCCTTGGACTGCTCTGAAGACTGAGAAGGAGGCTGATTACCTATAGCTAGAAAATGGGTGTGTCAGGAACAGCTTCCACCAACCACCAATGTCTCCAAACAGTTTTCTTTCTGCCAAAGGGGGGCGTTGCTGATTAAGTGTGGAATGTACTTCTTTTTTCTTAGCCGAGTGAAAACAGCTATAGGCTGAACAGGACCATTTGTAGCTACTGAGGTTTGTCTAGGGCAATAGGAAGTGTCCAGGAGCTGCTGCAAGTTGTCTGGAGAAAGCCATATAAGAAAAGCAACATGGGCTGCAGTCACAGCCATTGTCACAATGGTCTTTACAGCTAGAGTGGAGTTTGCTGGAGATCTCTGTGAAGTGCTCAAACCAAACAGTCTGCTAAGATGAAAGTCCACACAGTCACCAAAGCAGGGCCTTCTGAGTTCAGAGTCCCGGTTCAAGGCTGCAGGGCACAAGAGTAGGCTTTGAAAGCTGTCCATCAAGTAGTCTAGCATCTGGCTATTAAGAGCTTCAGTGTTCCAGAGGGACAAAGAAAGAAAGACATGAACAATAATAAATACATCAAGCAGTATTCACAACAAAGATGTCCTGTTTTCTTCACATTGTATCTTATAAACATCTCTCTGCCTCACACTCTTAGAAAGTGTTTTTCTCTGTCCATCTCAGGGAGGCTTAGTGTACAGATGCACTGAATGTCAGAGATTTATTATACCCAAACCCAAACCAAATAAAGTCTCCAAAGAGGTGGATATATGGGGGAAAAGTCAGGAATGACACAAACCCAAGCAAGCAGAGGTCTCTACTTCATGGAGTAACTTGGCTGTCAGATTTTGATGATTCAGGGGTATTTTGTCTATTACAGGAGTTTGTTAGAAAATCAAGCTCCTGGACTTTTCCTGGTGGATCTGGCATGAAAATTACAGACTCCCAGGAGGAATGCCAGTATTTAGTAAAGTCCATATGGTTATATAAACAGTCCACATAAACACACTCATCTGTTAGGATACAGTAAGAACACATTTGAAGTTCCAAAACAGAATTTTAAAGGACAATCCTATAAGTAAAATTTCTGATGAAACAAACCAGGCTTGCTTGTTAACTATTTTCTCCAGGAAGCCAAATAAATTTTTATTCTCTTATAGGCAAATATTTTTGAGCAAGTAGTTTGTATAAAAAAACACTACGCAGTTGAGAATTCTTACCTGTTTCCTCTGGTAAACAGCTAGATATTGAAATAAACCCTACCATTTGTCTCTGTGGGGTCTACTAAGTATTAAACAACATAACAGTTCCTACTGAGTTATTTGTGCTCTCCCTGTCTCTTTGTCTTTCCCTCTCTCCACCTCTCTCTTTCTCTGTGTGTGTGTGTCTAGTGTGTGTCGTGTGTGTGTGTGTGTGTGTGTGTGTGTGTGTGTGTGTGTGTGTGTGTGTGTGTCTAGTGTGTGTTCCTATGTTTGAGTCTTGTGTGTTCTTATATATTGGATGTGTTCCTATGTGTCCCCGTGTGTGTCTCATGCATATGCCTGCGTGTCTCATGTGTGTGCCTGTGTGTGTCTCATGTGTGTGCCTATGTTTGTTTCTGTGTGTGTATGTGTTCCCGTATGTGTTGTGTGCGTTCTTGTGTATGTGTGTATGTGTCTTGAGTGTGTGCCTATGAGTGTTTGTGTTCCTGTGTGCCTGTGTGTTCTAGTGTGTGTGTGTGTGTGTGTGTGTGTGTGTGTGTGTGTGTGTGTGTGTGTGTGTGTATGGGGGGGTGTTTGGCTCAGGAGACTAATCTGAGGGCCATGAATATACTGAGTACCACTGAGCTAGAAAGTCAGAACTTTTTTCTGTATGATGGCCTCAAACTTACTCTGTAGCTACTCAGATTCTCTGCCCTCAACCTCCTGAGTATTTGGGCTAATAGGCATGTACTCCCAGGTCCTGTTTGTTTGCCTGATAAATTTCACTCAGCACTTGTAAAGCATATGGTCCTCGGGATGCAGCATTGCTATGACCATAGAGCAGTTTGCAGTGAGTTTATGAGAATACTAAATAAGTAAAATATATAGTTTGTTAGAAGCTATTACTTTTGAAAAAGAAAAAAAATCATGTAGAACAGAGGGGGTGGTTTTTATAACCCATGTAGAACTGTAGAAATGATATCAGTATTCAATATAAAAATCTATAGCTCCACCAGTGTCCATATTTATATGCCTTATTCCCACTAATAAATTCTCTCATATATCAGAAAGGGCCTTGCAGATGTGATTAACTTGGCTTTTAGTTGAAGAGATTATTTTGAATTATCCAGGTGGGCTCAATTTAATTACGAATCTTTCAAAAAGAAAGTGGAAGGAAGGATCAGAGGAGTACCTTGGGGCAGGTGTGAGCCACAATCACTGCCTTTGAAGATGGAAAAAGAAGGCTAAGAGCCAAGTGCTATATCAGCTTCAGAAGCAAGTACTTGACCTCATCTAGCAGCACACTACGAAATGATGACCTCAGTCCTACAGGTGGAAGCAGATGAATTTTGTCAGCAACTTGATTGTGCAAGGGAATGATTCTCTTTGGAGAGTACAGCAGAAAACACCTTGATTTTAGTCAGTGAATATGTTAGGATAATGTCTCATCCTCCATAAGTGTCAGATAATAAAATCATGTTGCTAAAACTGGCACTTGAGTATTTTTGCTATGATAGCCAGAGAAACCTAATGTAGAGTCTTTTGTTGTATCTATTTGCTGAAAATTCCTCTTACACTGTGCCTCTATTTTACTCTTAATGCTATGAGCTCAAGAATCTAATTATGTTTTAATGTAGTTTTTTAAGAAGTCTAGGTCTATATCAAAGTAGAAGAACATTATCTTCCCTTTTCTATCTATTATTTGCTATTTTATTGTTAGAATTTGCTTAATACTTTAATTGTAATTGTATATTAATTTATAGACTGATCTAGGGGAAAGCTGCTGGGGGATATCTGACTGAAGTAGAATAGGGCCAGAAATTGCTCTCATTTTCCATTATATTTAATAACTTTTATTGATAGTGTTCATTTGTTTCATAGCACCTGTAAGAAATCAGATAACAACATATTTGATTCTGACCTATATGACCCTGTATTCTGGTCATTGGTCCACCTATTAATATTAACACAAATACTTTAGTACTGAGTTATAGTTTTTATAATTACACTGAGTACTTTTCTGAAAATTTAAGTCATACACCTGTTTTCCTCTTCACAACATTATTCTAATCTATTATCTCTTCTCTTTGTGTTTTTGTGTCAGTTTTATAGTCTATAAATATTTACACAAAAGTTGCTTGCATTTTGACTGAAATTAAATTTAACTTGAAGATAAATTTAAAAAACACAACAGTGAGTAAGTTTATGAATATGATGATATATGCCTGAATTTATTTATTTTGTCATTATTTTTCAAAATTTAATAGCTTGTTATTGTGTAGGCTTTGCATGTTATTCAATACTTTTTCCTAGATATTGATGTTTGAAAAACTGTTGTAAAAAGTGTCTTTGTAAACCTCATACTTTTGTTGATACATAAAAGCAGTTTTTATATTGACCATTTATCAAGTGCCACTGTGAATTGCATTATTTCTATGTTTATATGCGCAGTCATACTGTCTTTGAATGATGGTGGTATGTTTATCTCTTACTTTCCATCCCTATGATCTCAGGCTTTCTGTACTGCTGACTTTGTCTTAGGTCAGAGCATTTTTAACAAAATAGAAAGAAATCATTTTTAAAATTTTCATTTAATTAAAAACAATTTTATTTCACATGACAATCCCAGTTCCCTCTCACTCCTGTCTTCTCTTTTGCTCCCCAGCATGCCCCATCCCACCCCCATCACGCCTGAGGGAGGGTGAGGCCTCCCATTGGGGATCATTAAAGTCTGTCACATCATTTGGGGCTGGACCAAGGCCCTCCTCCATGTGTAGGCTTAGAGTGTATCCCACCATAGGGAATGAGCTCTCAAAGCCCATTTGTGTACTAGGAATAAATACTGGTTCCAATGCCAGGGGTTCTATAGATTGTCCAAGCCTTCCAACTGACACCTATGTTCAGGGGGCCTGGTTTGGGTCTTATACTGGTTCCCCAGCTGTCAGACTGGGGTCCATGAGCTCCACTTTCTGAGGTCAGCTGTTTCTGCGGTCTCCCCAGCATAGTCTTTACCCGTTTACTCATCACTCCTCCATCTCTACAACTGGATTCCAGGAGTTCAGCTCAGTGCTTAGCTGTGGATCTCTGCTTCTGCTTCCATCAGCTACTGGATGAAAACTCTATGATGGCATTTAAGGCAGTCATCAATCTCATTATAAGGAAGGGCATTTGAGGTAGCCTCTAAACTATTGCTTAGATTCTTAGTTGGCGTCATCTTTGTGGTTACCTGGAGATTTTCCTGGTGCCAGGTTCTCCATTAAGCCCATAATGGCTCCTTCTATTAAGGTATCTCTCTCATTGACCACCTTCTCTGTTCTTCCCCTAACTGGACATAGAGCAAAGAAATAATTTCTTTAAATGAAATTTTGAAAATCAATATGCAAGAGATTACCCTAGGCTTCAGAGTTATATTAACTTTATAAAAGAGTTTTAAGAGCATGTAGAGAATTGTTGTTTGAAAAGATTCACTAGTGAGGGCAATTATACCAAAAGACTTGTTCAGAGGTTTTGCTTTTTGATAGTTCTGAATTTCTTGTTTATTTAATGAAATTTTTCCCCAAGGAATTTGTCAATTGTATTTAATATTTCCGTATGTTGACAGAATTGTATGAAGTTTACTCTAATGTTGGTAACTAGTGTGTGAGTGTTTGTTTTTAAAGAAGAAGAGAGCAAGATAAGAGATACAATAATAGAGGGAGACATCATAGGTTTGAAGAGAAATCATGCACTAGGGAAATGTCTGGAGATTTACAAAGATGACACCAAATAATAATCTAAGAAACAGAGGAGAGGCTACCTTAAATGCCCTCCCCTGATAATGAGATTGATGACTAACTTATATGCCATCCTAGAGCCCTTATCCAGCAGCTGATGGAAGTAGAAGCAGACAAACCTTGAACTGAACTGGAATCCAGCAAGTTGCAGAGAAGGAGGACTGATGAGCAAAGGAGCAAAGGAGCCCTGACCAGGCTGGTGAAGCCCACAGAAACAGCTGACCTGAACAAGGGAGAGCTCTTGGTTCTAAGACTGATAGCTGGGAACCAGCATGGGACTGATCCAGACGCCACGAACATGGGTGTCAGTGAGGAGATTTTGGAAATCTATGGGGCCCCTTGTAGTGCATCAGTGCTTATCTCTAGCATAAGAATGGACTTGTGGAGCCCATCCCACATGGAGGGATACTCCCTGAACCTACACACAAGTGGATGGGCCTAAGCCCTATCCGAAAGGATATAACAGACTTTGAAGACCCCATATGGAAGGCCTAACCCTCCCTGGGAAGCAGAAAGGGTATGGAATAGGTAGGGTTTAGTTGGAGGCCAGGGGAGAAGGGAAAGAAGAGGGAACTGGGATTGACATGTAAAATAATCATTCTAATTCAAATAATTTTTTTTTTAAAAAAAGCCAGGCCTTGGTGTCACATGCCTTTAATCCCAGCACTCGGGAGGCAGAGGCAGAGGCAGGTGGATCTCTGTGAGTTCGAGGCCAGCCTGGTCTCCAGAGTGAGTGCCAGGATAGGCTCCAAAGCTACACAGAGAAACCCTGTCTCGAAAAACCAAAAATAAAATAAAATAAAATAAAAAGAACATTTTTTTTTCATTTTACATACCAATCCCAGTTCCCATTCCCTCCCCTCCTCCTACTCCCCTTACCTTCCCCACTCCACCTGTCATCCACTCCTCAGAGAGGGTAAGGCTTCCTATGGGGAGTCACCAAAGTCAGGCAAACCACTTTGAGGCCAGATCAAGGCCTTCCCCCTATATATAGGCTCATCAAGTGTATCTATCCCTAGAAAGAGAATGGGCTCCAAAAGCCATTTCAAGCACTAGGCCACTGCCAGTGGCCCCACAGCCTTCCCAAGCCATATGACTATCATTCACACTAAGAGAGCCTCATTTGGTCATATGTATGTCCCCCCATTGTCAATCTAGACTCAGTGAACTCCCATTAACTGAGGTCATGTTTCTGTGGGCATCCCCCAAATGGTATTGAACCCTTTGCTCATGTAATCGGATTGATGACTACCTTAATTATCATCTTATAACCTTCATCCAGCAACTGATAGAAGCAGATTCGGAGGTAAACAACAAAGCACTGGGCTGAGCTCCTGGAGTCCAGTCGAAGAGAACAAGGAAGTGATAATATGTATAATGCTTTCATTGCCCTGTCTTCTTCAGGCTTCATAACATTCTCTAATCTTTTCCAAATTTAACTTTGATCTTGGCCAATGTTTCTCATGTTGTTTTCTTTTTTATCATTAGAGGTTGAACATATAATAATAACTAGAACAAAACATTTGTGTTTGCAGATTAGCTGTGTGATATGGCAATTGGAAGGGAATCAAGGATAAATCAACAGAGAAAACAGGAAAATAAAACAAACTTTGAAAAACAAAAATGCACTTCTATGTATGTTTTGTGAATATTTAAATTAACTAATAAGCAACATATTAATTTCAGGACCTAGAGTTCAGTGGCAAATGACAGCACACTTCAAGAAATTCTGAAGATGGCATTTTTTTGCACACTTCCATAACTTCATGATAGGGTCAACTTTTTACCAATATATATTAATTTTGAATAGAAAAAATTCCTGCAAAAATATGTGTAACAAACTTTATACGTTTTTGTGTACAAAAACCGGTTGAAAATGATTTAGTTGATTAACTTTATTTCCTGTCATTCCTGATAAATGAAGCATGAATTTCTGGGTACAGATAAATACATCAACTTCTGGCCATCTCTAACAAAACTAGACAAGCATATCAAAGGATGTGTGTTTTGAAAACATAGAAAGACAAGCATATTGATCATATGACAGTAAAAATCCAGAGAAAGGAGGAGCCCAGACCTTCTGCAGCTACATCTGGAGAAATGTGAAGAGCTCCTCTCCTCCAGTAGTGCACATGCACTTGCCCTCGTAAGTTGACCTCACCATCTGCATTTCATATTGCTTAAATGCATGGTTGTAAGCAGGACCACATATGTACACCCAATTGCTATAAGAATTTTTTGTAATATGTATGCAAAAACCTGATTCTTAGAACTTTATACATTTAAAATATTAATAGCAATTTTGTGAGTGGCAGAAATATTTGCTATGTCTTATTTTTCATAACTTCCCATATTGTCTTAATTTTGCCACAAATGTGACTCATACTTTTAATTAATCTTAATACATTTTTCATTACCAAATCTACTCCCAAAGTGGATGTTTTTACCTTCTAAAGACTGTTTTCCTTCGTCACCATATTTATGTATGCTGATTGGTATATTGGAACACGATGCATTCTTTTTTCCTCTGTTTTTGAAATTTCTTTTTTAAATTTTATTAAATAGATTTTTCTCATATTACAATTTCCCTCCCTCTACTTCCAGTTCTTCCCACCACCCCTCCCATGTGGATCAAGTCCCTTACTGTCTCTTATTAGAAAACAGAATTCTTTTTTTTTAATTTTGCAAAGAAATTATTCTATCACTTCAGTGAGGACTATTTTGCTTTGATTCCAAAGCAACTCTGTTTTTCTATTTCTTTACTTTTTATTTCATTTTACATAGCAACAACAGTTCTCCTGCCCTTGCCTCCTCCCAATATCCTCACCTCCCCCATATCCCTCTTCCAGTCCTCTCCTCCTCACAGGTAAGGGCTCCCATGATGAGTCAACATAGCTAGGCACTAGGTTGGGGCAGGGCCAAGCCCCTCCCATGCATTAAGACTGAGCATGGCATCCCAACAAGATAGCTCATGTACCAGAATTATTTTGTGGTCCTACTGCCACTGAGTATGGCATTCCATGCATAGGAATGGGCTCCAACAAACTAGTTCATGTATCAGATTTGTATCCTGGTCCTACTACCAGGGGCCCATCAGATAGTCCAAGTTTCTCTCACATATGGAGGTCCTAGTTCAGTCTTCTAGAGTCACACAGTTGTAGATCTAGAGTTCAAGAGTTTCCAAGAGCTTGGTTCAGCTGTCCCTGTGGATTTATCCATCATGATCTTGACCACCCTTTCTCATATATTCCTGCCTTCCTCTCTTTGACTGGATTCCCAGAGCTTGATCTGGTTCTTGGTTGTGGATCTCTATATCTGGTTTCACCAATTACTGCATGAGGGCTCTATGAAGATAGTTGGTGTATTCATCAATCTGGTTACAGGGTAGGCCAGTTCAGGCATCCTCTCTACTATTGTTGGGAGTTGTAACTGGGGTCCTCCATGTGGATTCATGAGAGTTACCCTAGGACAAGGTTTCTCCCTAAGCCCACAGTGGCTCTCTCTATTAAGATACCTCTTTTATTGTTCTTTCATGGCACCCTTCCACCAACAATTTAATTAAATGTAACTGAATCCACGTACTGGAAACTTCATTTAGTGACAAGAGATGTCCAAATTGGACTGTCTCTTTCCCAGATATAAATCTGGACATAATGAACACATGGTTTTTGGTAAAGAAGACAGAAATACACACTGAAAAGGACAGTATCTTCAACAAATGCTGCTGATCAAACTGGACTGCTACCTATAGAAAACCCCAAATAGATTCAGCTTTACATGGATCCAGGATCTCAGCATCACCATGTTCTTTGCTACTCAATATTTAATTACTACTAAAATATTGAGAAGTTATAACTCTTATTATTTGGCAGTAGTAAATTTTATTATCCAAAAAATAAAGAAAAATAAATGTGTGCAATCTGTATTCAATGTAGTATATTAATATTATTAATGGTTAAATAATATGCTACTTTTAATTTTTTAAAATTCTTTCCAACTTTAATTCCAAGTGTCTAAGAGTTTTCAATGGAAAGCAGGTCACCATCTCTGGAGAGATGGGTTATATGTTCATTTTAGGGTCTTAACACAGAATGTTGGTTGTAAAAATGACAAAAATTACAGTTTGCTGAGTGTCTTCTGTTTTTATAGATTTGAATTTGGCATTTTATGATGCTATTAATTCAATGCTAGGATCCAAAAGTAATTTAATTTAAATGATTTAAATTCTTTCAATAGCATTAAAGATCTTGAACAAGGAATTTTGTTCACATATGCTTTATTGCATGATCATAGATATAACACTTAATTTACTATATAGTGTTTTATACTCTTAAGTCAATTAGAATTCAAAATTCTAACTATGTAAAAATATTAATAAAACCACAGGACGAACATTAGTGTTGCATAAGGTTCAACCCACGGAGCATGACTATGTGTGTAACTTCTCTATATCTCCTAGAGAAAAGAAGCAATAGCGCTCTTTAGGCAGACTTGGGATTATCAAGACTTTTTTTCAGGGTGGCAGCCTGAGACTCTAGGGTCAGAAGATAGCATTTTGAGGAAATATACCCAAAGATACTTTTTTTGTTGTTGTCCTTTTTGTCCTTCCCAGAGGTATTCTCCCCAGTGTTTTTGTTGGCGCCTGGCACTGTCCGTGGTTCCCATCCCTTAAAACGTGGAGTTTCCTTGTGCTCTTACCTTTCATCTGTTGCTTCACAGTGTCAGTCTCAAAGCTCTGGCTAGAGTGATGGACAGACTCAAAATAACACAGTTGTCAGCTTGATCTTGAGGACACAATACCAAGTCTTTCAAGCCCAGAAGCCATTCTTACTGTTTGCCTTAAAATCTTCACACAGTATTTCTTTTCTTTTTTTGTTGGCCATTTTTAAAAATTGAACATACAACCCAGTGAGACTTTTGTCACAATTTGTCAGAGCTTTTTCACCCAAGCATACACTAAAACCTTCAACAGTCCCTTTAGGAACATTGAATCTTCCACTGTAAAGATGTCTTTGCTTAACGATCTTCAGAGACAATTTCTTAACTATGAGAAACAGTTTCTTTTGTTAATTTATTGGCAGAAAAACTCATTCACATTCTTTGCTGTCCTCTCTGTCTTCCCTCTTAATTTTCTACTTCCCTCTTATTTCATGTAATCAAATATTTAATTATCCTTACATTCAAATCATTCATTAACGAATATCTATTAGATTACTTGTTAATATTAATTCATTCTTTCCTGGGTTAAATTAATTTTGTGCTCTCATTTACCCCCTTTTGGTTAGAGGTATCAGATTAGGATGATGTCAATCTTGGTACAAGAAATTCCTAGGAATAAGATTGATCATAACTTGGGAATGAATCATGGCGTCAGACATGTATACTGAAAACCAACAGTAATTCACCTTAGGGAACATTTGGAAATTGTTGATGTTGATGTACAAAGGGTTAGGTGAATTACAGTGTCTCTAAATACTTACCTTAAAGCTCAGACCAAAGGACTCTCTCTGTTGAAAATGCTCTCCTAAATTGATTCATTGCTCTAACAATATTCTTAGGGAATGTTTTCTTTTGCCTTTATATTTTTCCTCTTGCACATAAGTTGCAACTTAATTCTTTACTCTTTGCCTGACGCACATAACTGCAATGTGCTCAAGAGGACAAGTGTGTCCTGTTAACCTCAGCAACTTTGATGTGTGTTGCATGTTAGATGTCCAATACAGGTTTATAGAGAGAATGGAAAAATAGATGATTAATTTTTACAATGCCAGCACCGAGCTTCTGACTGAAGTCATTCTCATTTGCTTCAGTAAAGGATTGCTCCAGGTCCTCCTCTGCTACCAGTCTGAAACATCATCACAACAGAGTTCTCAACAGGGAAAATTTAAGTATGTTTTAAATATGAACTGTAAGAGAATCTGTTCATCTGCTTGTTCATTTTACAACATATGCCAGATCAAGTGCAAGAATATGGTGAAGAGAAAGCCCTGACATCTGCTTTTCAGGAAAGCATCACTTGAATGCCAACCAGGGAGACTGGTGCCTTAGAGACCCACAAAGGGCAGAGTTTTCTGCATCTTGTTACAGGTGACAATGGATGCTAGGTCCTTTATAAGTGCTAAGGAACACATGTCAATAGTTGGGCCCCAAATACAGGCAGTACTTCTACACAGGAGACCTTCTAATATGTCTTATCAGACTGTGATGGAATGTAGTTCTGTGTTTGAGTTTTTGAGAGAAATAAACCTTTAAGAGATAAATAGATAAATAATTATCCAGACATAGATCTAATATGGTGAATTTTGACTATATTATTATAGAAGTTGAGTGTGCCACAATCCAAGAGAAAGGTATAGAAAAACAGGGACTGGCATGATTATAGGCAAGACTGATGACTCCATTCAAGGGAGCCAGCTGAGAAGGTGCCTTTCCAGCGTGGGATTGGCTGACTTTCTAGTTCAGAGAGGAAAGGGGGAAGATTAAGTCTGCAAATAATTTTTCCTTTGCATTTTGTCTTTTTCTGGCTCTCAACGGATTGCATCTTGTCTATTCACATGAAAGATGGATTAATTTTATTGAGTCTACTGATTCTAGTGCTAATATTGTGGGGAATCTTCATGCAGACACCTCAAAACTGTGTTTAACCAGATATATCAGCATCTCCTGATCTAGTCAAGTCACATACTTTGACCTTAATGGTTTATGTTTCAATTGTTAGTTGCCATGGGGAGGGCTAGGAAAGTTTCTGAGAGTTAATTCAGATTTGGTAGTTCAGAGAAGGGTCACCTCTACCTCCGCCTCCCTATGGATTGAAATAGAGCACACATTCTTTCCTCCACACAACAAAGCTTCTTGAAAGGCAGCATTACTCCTCGGTTTGTACCTGTTGGGTATGTTTTAAGATGCCTAACCCATAGAGGTATTCTTTAAAAAATCTTTGTGTTCTGAAGAAAATATGAAGGATGTATGTGGTATGAGAAACCAGTAATTACCACAGAGAGTGGGAACATGGAAAAAGGATTTCTGACTAGAATTTTTACAAAAGAACACATAAAGCAATTTGAAGCTTTCTAAGAAAGACCTAGGGAAGCCTCTGAACTTCCAAACAGTTTCATTGCTTAAAATATCTTTTATGAGGTATAGTCATGGACATGAATATTTTTAACAACTTAAAGTAATTTACATGACAGTCCTAATTAAATGGTTGTGAAGTTTAAATCACAAGAAAAATATTCTAAAGAAATGAGAGATATTAAGTAAGAATCACATGTGAAAAGAGCTGACCAATATGTGAGGAATTCATAAACAAAGACAAAACTTAACTCAGCGCTTGTGGATTTCCAGAAACAGGATGAAGAAAGCAATTTCATTTGTTACAATGTCCCAAAATTCAAAGATGCAGGCTAGGATTGTGTGGGATAGTAAAGGAAATCCCACATCCATGTGATAACTGAAGGTGTGAAACCCTGAAGATGATACTTACGATGATTCTCCTAAATGCATGATCCATGTCAGGGGTCAAGAGGGTCACTGTGATGTTGGTTGCTGTCCCTTACCCATAATTCATAGGTTCAGCACAAATCAGGCTACCTCCTAGATAACCGTAGTTCATATCTCTAGTATTTGTTTTGTGACTTAGAGGTGATAATCCTTTTTTGAAATTCAAACCTACAAGTTATGACCAGATAAAATCAATATCATACATGTTTTAGCCACCCTTGTGAACCAAATGAACAACTGTTGGTCTTTGGGCATGGATTTGTGACTTGGATATGCAGAAGGAAAACACAATGAAGCACAGATCTGAATTTATTTTTGGAATCCTGTTCTTGGCTTCTAGATACAACTCTGAATCCTATGAGGAATGAAGGGAATTATAACTTTAAACTGAGCGAGGTAAATTCCTTTTTTCACTAAGAACTCATTCTTTTTATTTTTTTTAACCACTTTTGTTTTTGGTGAAATGAGTCAAGTTTATATTCATTGGCAAGTACCTGGAGAGCAGGTTTTATGTCAGTCAGTGCCAAGAAGAAGGTTTTACCAATCAGCTAACACAGGCATGTTCTCATGAAGAGTGAGGTTACCAGAGAAGACTCTACTCAGACTGAATTCAACTCCAAATTCGAACTAAGTAACTATAACCTGTCTGTACTAGGGTTCTGTCTTATTTCAACTGGAAGTTGGGTTTAATATTCACATTGGGGAGTTTCAGGACCACAAGATGAAAAATCCTTATGAGTGAAATTCAAACTATTAATGGGGAAAACATTTTCCTCTGTTTATTTTCTTAGAACAATTTGTGGAATGTTCTGTTGATGCATGATCTTGAAAGTCAGTAACATGTATGTATTGTCTTTTCATATCTCATAGGTATCGATTGAATTCTCGTCACAGAACACACTCAGTAAGAATCCCTGATGCTTTTACAAGAAGAACTTTCTAGAAAAGCTTGCACTGATATTGTAATAGTTCTTTTGTGTTAAGAAACAGGGTGGCCTTGATCTTTCTTATAAAAGGGCACCAAGTATCTTCCTTGGCTGAGGCATCTGAGTTTCTTACCCTGTTGCATTAAGACCATACTTTCAATGGTTTTTCTTGGACATCCAGAGGCCAGTGTACCTTCTCTTTATGTTAGGGAGGACAACTGATCCTTTACTGTAAGTAGATGCCTCTCTTTTATGTTCCTTTGAGGGAAGAGGCTGTTCTAAGTATGTAGGGCAGACACTATTTAGAAAGTGTGTCTATCAACATTTGGCCAAAGGATACTTCTCCTTTACTTACAAGTCTACTTATTGTGTGCACTTTGGACATAATGAATACTTGCCTCTGGCGAAAATAAAACGGCAAGAAATTTTTTTTTTAGGAGAATGTAAAAGTTAATAAAGAATCAAGGCAGAGAAATGCTTGCTGAAGCCACCACTCATCTGTACTCTCCAAGACTGGGGGTCTGGAACTTTTGATATATTTTTTCTGGGCCTTCAGGCTTCATTGCTCCAGAGCTGAATGCCTAAGCATCCTTCCAGTAGGCAAATGATAGAAAAGATCAGTACATCCTCATGAACTTTTTCTCATGGCTCAGCTTGGGTGAAGATTATCTAAAAGTGACATTATTTTTTACAACTAATGCATACAAAGAGTTTCTAATCTACAAATACATTCTTATGCAGAATGCTGACTCGAATCTGAAATAGCAACAACATATATTTAGGGACATTTCCCCTGCTATGAGGCAAACCTCATTATGATGCAATCACTTTAAACGAGAGTGCATATGGGTTATTAAGTATCAAACTGTGTGTGTTTATTGCTCATTACTATATTTAGAGGTTTAAATGGCTTTACTGCTTCAAGAGGTAGTTGTAAGCTTTCAAATATTTAAAATTGAAACAAATAAAACATTCATTTATTCCAAGTTCATTATTTTGAACATTATTTAGACAGGAACAAAACATTTTTTATGTACAACTTTCCATCAACGAAGAGAAATTCAGGTATGGAATTTAGGAAAGACATTTTCTAAATTAGAGTTATCAGTGGGAAGAAAGGCATTGTGGGGTAAAATGCTGAAGCTCTTATCTGGATCGTTCAGGCTTTTGAGGAAGCATTGAGTGGGTTTGGGGGGTTGTGACTGCACGATTGATAAAATCTGGAGCCTTCGGGATAAATAACTAGGCTGCTTTCCTCTCCAGACATCAGCGTCTAATGCTGGAGGGCAACAGGTCCTTTGGTCACAATTCTTAATAACGCATTTCAAAGTCAAATTCACAGAAGGTGAATATGAGACTAATAGCTTGCCACAAATCAGTTGTAATTATTTGAATTTAGTTAAAGATTGAGAACTGTACCAAAAATATGGTAAAACTCTAATAGTAAGTTGGAACACATTGAAAATCTTTAGGAGACAGTTTAGCTTGAATAATTTTGTTTTTTAAAAATCAAAGAGTAAAACAGCATTCAGAACCCCTGAATGTGTATGTCAGTTAGGAGACCTGGGCTGTCTATGGGGTCTCTGGTAGTGGAACAGTATTTACCCCTAGTGAACAAATGAACATTGGGAGCCCATTCCCCTTAGAGGGATATTCTCTCATCCTAGACACACAGGAGAGGGCTTAGTCCCTGCCCCCAAATGATTTGACAGACTTTGATAATCCCCCATGGAAGGCCTCACCCTTTCTAAGGAGCAGAGGAGGGATGGGATGAGGATCAGTGGGGGTGGGCATGGGAGGATAGGAGAGAGAGGGAACTGGGATTGATCTCTAAAATAAGATTGTTTCTAATTTAAATAAAAACTTAAAAATAGAAATCAAACCATAGAATAAATAAATAGTGGTTGTCACTGTAAGATATTTAAAGTTATGGTTTTAAAAGTGCTGTGACAGGTTTCTTATACACCTGGAAATAATCATTGCTGATGATCAAGTTTCTCCTTTGGAACTGTGCTTTGTATAGGTACTTTTTTATTAAAATTAGAAATAATATTCATTTACAAGTCAATCCCAGTTCCCTCACCCTCCCCTCTTATCCCTGCCCACCACTAATCCCTATCTCATCCCCTTTTTGCTCCCTAGGGAGGGTGAGGCCTTCCATGGGGATCTTCAAAGTCTGTCATATCATTTGGAGCAGGGCCTAGAACCTCCCCCATGTGTCTAGGCTGAGAGAGTATCCCTCTATTTGGAATGGGTTCCAAAAGTCAAGTAATGTACTAGGGATAAATACTGGCCCACTACCAGAGGCCCCAATTTAACCAGACCTCTAAACTGACTTCTTTCTTCAGGGGGTCTGGAACAGTGCTATGCTGGTTTCCCAGCTATCAGTCTGGGGTCCATGAACTCCTCCTTGTTCAGGTCAGCTGTTTCTGTGAGTTTCTCCAGCCTGGTCTTGACCCATTTGCTCATCACTCCTCTCTCTCCTCAACTGGGTTCCAGGGTCCAGCTCACTGTTTAGTGTGGGTGTCTGCTTCTGCTTCTGCTTCCATCAGCTACTGGATGAAGGCTCTAAGATGGCATATGAGGTAGTCATTAATCTCATTATCAGAGAAGGGTTTTTAAGGCAGCCCCTCAACTATGGCTTAGATTGTTAGTTGGGGTCAACATTGTAGACATTTGGATATTTCCCTAGTGCCTGATTTCTCTTGAAACCTATTAGGCTTCCTCTATTATGGTATCTCTTTTCTTCCTCTCCTCTATTCTTCCCCTGACTTGATCTTCCTGTTCTCTCTTGTCCTCCTCTCCCTTACTCTTTCCCCTTCTCTTTCTTCTAACTCCTTCCCTCCCACCATGCTCCCAATTAGCTTAGGAGTTCTTGTCTCTTTTCCCTTCTGCGGGGGGGGGGTGTCTCTCTTAGGGTCCTCCTTGTTTCCTAGCTTCTCTGATGGTGTGGATTGTAGGCTGCTAGTTTTTGCTCTAGGTCTAAAATCCATATATGAGTGAGTGCATATCATTTTTGTCTTTCTGTGACTGGGTTACCTCTAGTTCCATCCATTTGCCTGTGAATTTCAAGATTCCATTTTTTTCTGCTGTGTAGTACTCCACTGTGTAAATGTACCACATTTTCTACATCCTTTCTTCAGTAGAGGGGCATCTAGGTTGCTTCCAGTTTCTGGCTATTACAAATAATGCTACTATGAACATAGTTGAACAGATGTCCTTGTTGTATGAATGTTAATCTTTTGGATATATGCCTAAGAGTGGAATTGCTGGATCTTGTGGTAGACTGATTCCCATTTTCCTGAGGAACCACCATACTGATTTCCAAGGTGGCTGTATGAGTTTGTACTTCCACCAGCAGTGGAGGACTGAACTTCTTTCTCCACATCCTCTCCAGCATAAACCGTCATTGGTGTTTTTGATTTTAGCCATTCTGACAGGAGTAAGATGGTATCTCAGAGTTGTTTTGATTTGTATTTCCCTTATGTCTAAGGATTTTGAGCACTTTGTTAAGTGTCTTTCAGCCATTTTTGATTCCTTTATTGGGAATTATCTATTTAGGTCTGTACCCCACTTTTTAATTGGATTACTTGGTATTTCAGTGACTAGCTTCTTGAGTTCTTTGTGTATTTTGGAAATCAGCCCTCTGTCAGTATATGTACTTTCACATGAGATGCCTCAGACAATGAGAGACATAATTTTGAACAATGAAAATATGGATTGTGAACCTCTAATTTCCATACTACATTTAAGTAGTCTTTGCCAATCCCCTTATCTATATTTTTAAGACCGAATCCATAGCAATCATGACTGATGCTCTATGGAGGAAGCTCTGTCCCTCTTCTGGCAGGGATCAGGCACTTTATGGAACCTGCTCTGTAAGCACTGCTTACAGCATGTTGTCCCTTTAATCACCCTTTACAGTGTGGTAGCTTTGCAGAGTAGGCTGTGTTGAGTAGAATCATGCATTGGTGAGTAGTTTGATACACTGAAGGTTGTAGTTTAGCTGTTGTTGCTGTTTGTTTTCAGATACTAGAGAGTATACTACTTAGGATGTCTACCATGTGAGACAAGTGTTCTGACATTGAGCTACATCCCCATTCCTTGGTAATTAAGTTTGAATCTTCCCCATAAGTTCACATTAAGGGCAAATTACTTCAGATAGTCTAACTGATAAGTGCACACTTTCTTGATAGTCTTTTCAAGTATTTGTAAGAATAAATCCATTTAACAATGT
This sequence comes from Cricetulus griseus, assembly GCF_003668045.3. NCBI lineage: Eukaryota > Metazoa > Chordata > Mammalia > Rodentia > Cricetidae > Cricetulus > Cricetulus griseus. The sequence continues at coordinate 241,275,577 of NC_048595.1, read as the reverse complement.
TAATAGTTGGATGCACTCCTTTTTGAAAAGTGAAATGTAGCAAATGTTTGTTTACTCAATCTTATTTCTTTGTGCATTTTTTTCTTACAATAAGAAGCTTTAGATAATATAGTTGTTTCTGAGAGCACCATTTCCTGACATCCACAACCTTCACCAGTGTCAGAGTTTTGAATATATAAATCTCTGTAGGGAGATTAATATTTGGCTTTTGTAAGACTCTATGTGTAAAATCCATTGAGAATAATTTTTTTCTCACTTTGTATCTAGTTAACAGCTTATCTGTTCATTTTTACTGTATCTCATTCAGTGTTTTTTTTTTTAAACATAATTCTATTGTAAGCCAGGACCTAAGCAAGTTCGTTTTATGAAGGATCTAACATGACCTCTGTTATTAAAACATGACCTCCTCCTTTTATTGAAAAATTACTAAATTATTATCCTTTAAAATAGGTTGTTTCAGAAACAATGAAAGATAGATTCAGTCTTCAAAAGGAAAGTGTTATGCTAAGGAAGATTAAAATGTAAAGAAACTACTATACTACAAAGCAAGATTTAAGAAAAGTCACATTTTAAATAATGGGCAAGGAGCAGTTTACTCAAAAGATCATGGTAAGTACATTGGTAATGATAGTGTAAACCTTAAGTTTTTTCTGAAATTATATTGTGTTTGTGTTTAACATTTGTGTGAATATCTGTTGCATATGAATGAACATGAGCAAGTCTTTTCAAGTTCCTATCATTTTAAACAAGGTAGTCTACTTTCAACACTTTATAAATAGTTGTAATTTTAGGATACAAACATACATAACATAATTAGGAGAACTAAAAGTCAATATGTAAAATTACATTATTTAAAAAAAAACAGGAATAATGTAAAATTCTTTGGTTGTGAAATTCAATTAATATTTTATTAATTACATGAAGAAAGCCAGAGGTATTTTAACCAAACCACATAGGACAAAGAGAAAATTTGGGAAATAATGAAAAATGTTACAACTGAATAATAGTAACCACAAAAGCAAAATTAGCAAGAAAATATGTCTAGCTGCTCCAGAGAAAATTGTATGGATGATGTAAAGCACATAGTACTGTGGTCTACACATCTTAGACAAGTGAAATTTAAATTCACAAAGAAACAAGAGGAAATAAAGAAAGTAATTGCATTCAATAAGTACAACAACATGTCTTAAATATCTAGAAACAAATTTAATAAAAGACATGAGTGATGATTACAGGAAACAAATAATTGATGAACACATTGATGAGGAAACAAAATGAAAAATTGAAAGATATCCCATGTTTATGGATTAGAATAATCCATACTGCTAAAATATCCCTACCACTTAACAGTGCAGAGATCCAATGCAGTCCTATTAAAACATCAATGGCAGTCTCTTCAGAACTGGAAAAATAATACTGGAACCTATTTAGAATCATAAAAAACAATCCTTAGAGCTATTTAGCAAAAAGAACAAAGTATGAAATTCTACAACATGTGACCTCTCAGATTCTAACAAAGTCTTTAGATCACAATGATGTTAATATATATGTGGTCATACAGACATCTAAACGAAGTACACCCACAACCAAATATCTAAGTCTTCTCCAACTGACTGATTTTTGACATTGTTGGGATGAAGGACAGACTTGCAATAAATGATGACAGGAATATCAGATCACACATAGAGGAGTTACTGTTGACTTCTATTCCTCACTGGTTACAAAAATTAATTAATGCCAGGGGTGTAGCTTGGTGATAGAGCACATGGTTAACATGCAGTAAGTCCTGAGTTCAATCCTCAGCATTGCCCAAACTAAAACAAAATAAAACTCAGAAAGGATTAAGTACTTAAATATATGGCCTGCAATTATGAAAGGACTGAAAAACTTGAGGAAAATCCTTCAGGACTCTACAATATACTATGATTTTTAGAATGAGATTCCTAAAGCACAGGAAGAAAGGAAACATAAACACATAAGAGAATGCAAACCTGAAAAACTTTTTGCAAAAGAAAGGATACTACTAGTCAATAGGCAACTAGAGAATTAGAGAAACTACTTGGAAATGATGTGTTTATTAAATGATGGGAATCCAGAATATTCAAGGAGATCCAAAATATAGTTTAATAATGGAATGATCAAGTTAAAAATTAGAACAATCTGAAAAGGAAAATCTCTACATACGCGCACACACACACACACACACACACACACAGAGAGAGAGGGGGGGGGTCCCCAGAGACCTGCTGGCAGCCCAAACAATCCAGCAGCTTCTGCCCCACACCTGCCAGGAGAGGTAAGCTCCAGGCTTTCTTTTGCCCCGCCCCCTGTTGGAGTTCCTTGCCTGGAGCACTTCCTTCCCACCAAGTCTCCAGAGAGCTGGGGGCAGCCTTGCACCCACCAGGAGAGCTACAGTCATTGGAAACTTGGGCCCACACCCTCCAGAAGAGGCTCCATGTGCATGCACTGGAAGAAGAGATATGAAGACAACAGTATAAGAACACATTCAAAAACACAAAGAGTAACATGACACCACCTGAGTCTAGGGGTTTTATAGCAGTGAGACCTGAAAAATCCCAATCAGATGAAGCAGAAGAAAATGACTTTGAAAACAAAAAAATGGAAGAAATGGAGGAAAAGACAAACCAAAAAATTTAAGAAATAAACACATCTCTTAAAGAAAGCAAGGAAAGCCAAGAAAAAAAATCAAACAGGTGAAGAAAACAATTCAAACAGTTCAAGATTTGAGAACTGAAATAGAGGCAATAAAGAAAACACAAACTGAGGGAATGATGGAAATAAGAAATCAGTGTAAATGATCAGGAACTACAGATGCAAGCATAACCAACAGAATACAAGAAACAGAAAAGAGAATCTCAGGAGCTGAAGACACACTAGAGGAAATAGATTCATCGACCAAAGAAAATTCTAAGTCAAACAAATCCTTAACACAAAATATCCAGGAAATATGGGATATTATGAAAAGACCAAACCTAAGAATAATAGGTGCAGAAGAAGGCAAAGAAGCCCACCTTAAAGGCTCAGAAAACTTATTTAGGAAATCATAGAAGAAACCTTTCCCAACCTAAAGAAGGATATGCCTATAAAAGTACAAGAAGTTTACAGAACACCAAGTAGCCTGGACCAAAACAAAAAGTCCCCCTCACCACCTAATAATAAAAACACCAAACATACAGAATAAAGAAATAATATTAAGAGCTGCAAAGGAAAAAGACCAAGTAACATATAAAGGCAGACCTATCAGAATTATACCTGACTTCTCAATCAAAACTGTAAAAGTCAGAAGGTCCTGGATAAATGTTATACAAACAATAAGAGAGACCATGGATGCCATCCCAGACTACAATACCCAGCACAGCTTTTAATCATGATAAATGGAAAAAAAACAAGATATTCTACAAAGAAACAGATTCAAACCATACATATCCAAAAATCCAGACCTACAGAAAGTACTGGAAGTAAAAACTCCAACCCAAGGAATTTAGGTACACTCACAAAAACATAAGCAGTAGATTATTCCACATTACCCAAAGCCAAAAAGAAGAAAGAAAGAAAGAAAAGAAAAGAAAAGAAAAGAAAAGAAAAAAAGGGGAAACCACACACAATATCACCAATGCAACCTATCAACAACTAACAAAAATCAACAATCAATGGTCATTATATCCCTTAATATCAATATCCTTAATTCGCCTATAAAATGACACAGGCTAACAGAATGCATATGAAGACAGAATCCATTCTTATGCTTCATACAAGAAATACACCTCAACTTCAAAGACAGACATTACCTCAGAGTAAGAGTTGGGAAAATATTTTCCAATCAAATGGACCTAAGAATCTGTCTGGGATAGATATCCTAATATCTAACAAACTAGACTTCAAACTAAAAATAACCAAAAGAGATGAAGAAAGGCATTTCATATTCTTCACAGGAAAATCCATCAAGATGAAGTCTCAATTCTGAACATCTATGCCCAAATGCAAAGGCACGCACATTCACCACAGAAACATTACTAAAACTTAAATCCCACATAAAACCTCACACACTTATACTGGGACACTTCAACACCCCACTTCCCCCACTGCAGACAGAAACTTAACAAAGAAATAAAGGAACTAACAGAAGGTATGACTCAATTGGGTTTAATAGACATCTATAGAACATTACCTTCTTCTCAACACCACATGTAACTTTCACAAAAATCGTCCACATACTTGGCAACAAAGCAAATCTCAACAGATACCAAAATACTGGAATACACCCTGTATCTTATCAGATCACCATGCTTTATAGTTAGGATTCAACAACACAAATTGCAGAAACCCTACAAACTCACAGAAATTAAACAATTTGCAGTTGCATCACTCCTGGGTCAAGGAGGAAATAAAGAAAGAAATTAAAGACTCCCTAGTATTCAATGAAAATGAAGGCACAACATACCCAAACTTATGGGGTACTTTGAAAGCAGTGCTAAGAGGAAATTTCATAGCACTAAGTGACCATATGAAGAAACTGGAGAATAGGCACATTAGAGAATTAACAGCACAACTGAAAGCTCTAGGACAAGAAGAGACAAATTCTCCTAGCAGGAGTAGATGCCAGGAAATAATCAAATGAAATCAATGAAGTAGAAACAAAGAAAACAATACAAAGAATCAATGAAGCACAGAGTTGGTTCTTTGAGAAAACCAACAAGATAGACAAACCTTTTTCCAAACTAACCAAAATGCAGAGAAAGAATATCCAAATTAACAAAATCAGAAATGAGATGTAGCTCCACCTGCTGGTAGGATTGCCCATCTTTGTGCATGAACATGTAAATTACTATAGGAGGGCCCCTCTCTGGGTCATGGGTATGTGAACCAATGTTGGCCTGTAGGGTTTAGTGAGTTCCTAAGATCCCCCTTCTCTGTGTTAGACTAGGGAAAGGCAAGTTTTCTGCAGTAGGGGGAGAATGAACAAATTTCCTTTCTCCACTTTTCCCCAGGGTCCATGAGTGATTAATTCACATGTAGCATCTAAAAAATTTATATCATAGAAATTGATAGTAGAATTAGTTACCAGAGGCTAGGAGCAGTGGCAGGAAGGAGAGGGAAAGGTTGGTAGGTGATTATTCAATTATGTAAGATCTAGAGTACATTTATGTAAAGTTGTGATTATAGGTCAGTTATATACTTCAGAAAGCTTGAAAAGAGCATTTTGATAGTTTTTTTAAACCAAAAATTAATAAATGATATAGTGTAATGTTCAATTTTATTTAATCATCACATATTTACATGATCAAAACATTGTATATTGTCCCCTCTAGTGTGTAGAATTCATAAGATTTTACATATCATTTATGAATTAAATTTAATAACAATAAAATCTGAGGAGAAAATTATGTCTCATTCATTAGAATGCATAAGTCTAAATATATGGATATTATCAACTCTAGGCAGGGATCTATAATATTCAGAGATCCTATATTGTTGGTACAAAAGCAAATGAATTTAATAACCATTTTATAAAACAATATGAAATTCTATTATAAATTTAAAGATATATTGTAGACAGAGTTTTCTGTCCCACCCAGTCCCACAGCTGTTTAGTACCAAATAAACACACAGAGGCTAATATTAATTATAATATTATGATATTATAATTATATATATTCATAAATATATATAATTATAATATCATAATATTATGTTTGGTGGCTCAGGCTTGTTATTGGGTAGCTCTGTCTTTATTATTAACCCATTTCTATTAATCTATGTATCTCCCTATGGTCTTGGCTTACTGGAGAATGCCCAGTGTCCTATCTTCCTGGTAGCCACATGGGGTCTCTCTGGTGACTGCTTCTCTGCCTTTCTTCTTCCCAGAATTCTCCTAGTCTGGTAGCTGTACCTATACTTTCTGCCTGGCTAGTGGCCATTCAGCATTTATTCATCAACCAATAAGAGAAACATATATTCCCAGCATACAGAAGGACATTCCCCATCAATATATCTACCCCATGTCCTTCCTCTTTTCTAGATATTTACCAAATGTGAATTACACATATGAAACAGAAAGATTTATATGTGAATGCTAATAAAGTGAAAAAAATCTTAAAGCTTTCAACTGTTGAATGGATAAATAAACAAGGGCCAGTGTTGTCTAGCTGTATTCTCTGAATTGAAATGTTCCCTCCAGAGAGACCTTACACTTTTCTCTTTCTATTGTTGAGCATCAAGACCCTATGCGACAGTAAAGGGCACTTAATTTTAGAATCTTGTGTGTCTCTAGAACACGACTCTGGCTCTAATACTGGTCTTACCTCCATTGTGACATCAAAATACTTGTTTTCTTCACTGTGCTGCTTTGTATTCTAAGGATCATGGAATCTCACAGAAAAGGTGGAAGGAGGAATATGAGGACCAGGGGAAGGGGTGGAGAGGTATGCAGTCATTTCATTGAACTAAATCAATCTTTTCTGGGTGGGGGGGTTCCTTAAGACTCAAGCTTATTTAAGACTTAGCACTTATATAACAAGGTATCTACATTTTGAGATTCAAGAAGTTAAATTACATGTGCATGTGTATATGTGCGTCTCTTTCTCTCACTGTGTGTGCGTGTGTGTGTTATTAAGGAAGCTCCTAAAATTTATAAGACTCTGAAAACTCCTCCTCATTATTATGTAAGCAGTAACAATTGCTGGAGTGTGGAGACGCTTCAGCTAGCAGAGCTGCCTACATTTTGTAGTGAGCTGTAGCAATGCATGTGTTGTCAGGCACAACTTCGACTGAAGGGGGCTTTATGCCTTTGAGCCATTCATGCTTGTGGTGGTGCAAATGATAAATGTCCCTCATAGGTTCCCACCATGATAAGACTCTTATTATTGATCTGGAACTGTAAGCCCAAATAAACTTTTTCATAAATTCCCTTGGTCATGGCATTTCATCACAGCACCACAAAAGTGACTGACACAGAAACTGGCGTCCGAAAACAGAATATTGCTGTGATGAATCTGACCTTGCCATCTTTTGCAGGAATGTAGAAAACTTGGGAATGCTGACCTACAAAGCCCGAAGAGTGCTGTAAACAGAGCTTTAATGGCTGTTCAGGTACAAACTTGCAAGAGAAGTGTTCTGAATGCAGTGTGGACTGTGGAGGTCCAGCTCAAGAGGTTTTAGAAAGGAACAATATGAACAACTGGGCTCGAGGCATTTCATGTATAGTTTGGAAAATAATCTGGCTGCATTCTTCCCTTGTACTAAGATCATGCCTGAGACTAAATTAAATTCTAATGGACTGGTTTCCTTGGAAAAGGTAGTCTAAAGATAGCATCATGCTGAATTTATGGTGTGGTTGTTCGTCATAAGAGTTATTCATATCTACAATGCAAATGAGCAAGGAGGGCAGAACGAAATAAAAAACCTACAACCTGGAGACAAAAAAGGACAGGAATTTTGATTTTTTCAGCCCAGACATGTGCTGAAAGAGATGCTATGATAGTTAGGATGACTGCCATTGAGAAGTAGCATTTTCTGACTGGAATAAGGAGAAAGTGCTCTCAGGGAAAGACCCTATTCGGTTTAGCTTCCCAAAAAGAACCTAAAGATTTCTGCTGACCAAAAGCGTGAATGCAAGGGTACATTTCAAGCTGGCAGCCGTCTTTGTCATGTGGTCCATTTGGTGCTGCCTTCAGAGGCGTGGAGGGTGTACAAATGAAAATATCATAGAGTCTCCCTCTGAGGTTTCAGGTTATGTCAGGGGAGTCTCTAAATGAAGGCACCAAGAGGCATTCCTGAAGCATTAAGAGTCTAGTTTAGGTTGCATTCAGAAGACGTTGGAGATGCCAGTGTCATGTGACTTCTACCAAGGAGATCTGCGCACAGGGAGTGAGAACAGGCAGATGTACACTGCAGGCAGCAGAGCTGTAAAGGCAGAGCCATCTAAGAACTCTAAGAGCACCAGAAAAGCAGGCACAGAACTACAGAATTTGTTTTTTGTCCTGCTGGAGTTTTGGGTATTTCTCTGAACCAGTATTTCCTCACTATAATCCTTTTCCTGAGTTTTTGAATAGTAATGTGTATGCTGTACCATCCCGTGTTGTGAAGGGACCAGCCCCCCATTTCGGCAGCCATAACAGCCGGACACGTGCTTTTCTGACCTTGCCTTAGTCACTAGAGGTTAGGTGCCTGTCTCGTGACAAGGAACCAATCAGAATTTAACTGGTGGCGCTATGTTTTACGGCTCTGGGTGTACTTTATGGACAAGCGCACAGCAATGACATGCAGAGCATAGCAACCACTCTGGGAGGGCCTATGGGCCATAACAACCAGTTGACCAATCAACACAGGGCAAGCCCTCCAAGCCTGGAGGCACAACAATCGTGAGCCTGTGCATACCCCTTGACACTCCTCTTACGCTGTCCTATAAGATCTCTATGTAGATGCTTCGCAGTGTCTTTGCTAGCCACCCGCCATGGTGGGTGGGTGAAAGACCCGAGCTAACATGGGGTTAGCTTGTTAAACAACAATAAAGCCTCATGCAGTTTGCAGCAAGTTTTCTAATCCGCCTGGTGATTGGGGTGACCCCGGTCCTGGGCTGGGACCCCGGATACCTGAGTTTTCCGGAGGTCTAACAGTTGGAAATATATATACTTTTTATTTTAATGGGGGCTACAATTAAGAGATTTCCTTCAGTCTCAGAAGAGAATTTGGACTTTGAGTTTTGAAACCAATGGGGACTTTTGATTTTTGAAGTAAATGCATTTTGTATAATGATATGGCTATGAGGTCTGTGTGAGTCAGCGAGTGAATATGGTAGTTTAAATGATAAACAATGCCCACAGGTTCTGGTATCTGTACACTTCCTTCCACGTTTGTGGTGCTCATGTGGGCTAGCCTTTCCAGGAGAAGTATGTCCCAAGGTGCAGGCCACTTTCAGTTCACTCTGTGCTGTGCATGCTATTAAGTAGGTGAGTGTTCAGCTTCCTTCTCCTGTCACCATGTGTGCTGCCTGCCGCCACGCTTTCCTGCCACGATGGATGCTTATTTCTCTGGAACTGTAAGAACAAGTAACCTTTTTCTTCAACAGGTTGCTTTGGTCATGGTGTTTTATCACAGTAACAGAAAAGTAAGTAATACGGTGATTTGTAAGTAACCCCTTATTTTCGTCCTGGATGTAATGCCAAAAAATTTGTAGACAGACTTAGGTGGAATTGCTTCTTTGGTCTAGTGTTAGTGCCATATCTGTAGTGAACTTTGCATCCCCCTAGTAAAATGCATCAGTTAGAAAAGAGACAAATAATGATAGATATAAACATTAGTATTTTTTTCTGAGTAAAGTATTCCAACACAAAAGACCAAATCCTACCTGTTTCTGCATATCTGAACCTCTAGGCTGGTAAAACTTGGATAAATGCAGAGCAGAACAAAGACAGCAAATGGCTAGGAGCCCAGAGAAGGCAATGGCTGCGAAGGCCAGGGGTGAAGCCATTCAAACCCCAGAGCAGTTAGATGATTTCCCTATAACAGTGGGCACACGATGGTCTGTAATTACCAGATTTTCTCAAAGTGCGTAGCTAAATGGGGAGTTTTATTGTATATAAATAAATTTAATTGAAATTTTGAGATTCAACATTTTGAGTCATTGGGAAATGCATGGGATTTACAGCCCATATTTTGAGACATGTGCTACTTCACAACTGTCACTTTATCTCCTTGTCTCAGATTTGACGTTTTTTAGAATAATTGAAAACCTATGAATTTCTGAATTAACCAGTAGAGTGTTCCTCGTCCAGGGTTTTAAAAAGCTGAACAGCTGGTGCCCATCTCTGCCTGATGAAGTCAGTTGATTCTCTTCCAGTTTTAAAGCAGTTAATTTTTAGCAGCTTTTGCTCGACATTAGGAACCCTGCTCTAAAGAATGTATTTTCCTGCTTTTGTTTCCTAGTCACACATTTCCTGTTCTCAAACTTTCTAAGTTTCTCAAGACTTCTTTGGAATTTTTAAGTCTTCATAGAAAATTTTTGCAGAAATAGAAAACAATACTTTAGTACACGTTATTTTTCTGCCTCTGCAATGAAAATCCATCAGCCTCAGATGTATGCCAGGTATAATGCATTGAGCAAAGTGCTAGGAAATGTGAAGTAATATAAGGCAGACAGGCAAAATAAAGGATTCTTAAAGTGCCTGAAATTAAAGTAGTCACACCTCAGACAGCTTTTAATATGCATTTTGTAATGAATGTTCACTTTTAGAATAAAGATTCAGAAATTCTTTTTAAAATCTGAGCTCTCAACCTGCTTTGTGCTTTGTTCATGGACTTTCTGGATTTTGCCTAACCTCTGGTGCTTCTCTCTACTGTCACTCCCTAACCTAGCTTTTCTTCTCCACTTGTTCTTCTCTCTGGGATACATATTCATTAGACAGAAGGTGAATGGGCTAGAAGATGCTATTGTCTGGAACAAAATAATCACTCATTTTGTGCTTGGCATGACTGAGGAGGGGTGTCCAGCTTGTGAATGGGCAATTCATACAGTTATTATGAGCCCAGGTATACACAGGTATAACTTGTTTCTGAGATGTTTCTACTGGGAAGCACCTATATGATAAGAAATAACATTAAGAATAGATGTTATTTTTTATTTTTCTTTGGAACAGACTTACAAACCTGAACTGCCCCCATTGATTTAGATGGGTTCCAGTCTGAAAATGTGGTTCATTTTGTTGGAATAATGTTAGCTAGCACAGAGTAGTCTATAAGTGTTTAGACATTTTTAGATATTTTTAAGAATTGTATTTTCAACACTTTTATGTGCATTGTTGGCTTGAAAACAGTGCCTTCTTTGGATGTGCAGGCAAACGAAGCCTACCCTGCACTGTATCTTTTTCAGAGATGGCAACCAAAGAATGGGAGTTCCACTAAAATCTTCCAGGTATTAATTTTAACCATCTAGGTGCCAAGTTGCAAGACAAAATTTTATGCCTAAAACCCTGTCACAACCTGTAAATGGAGTCATGGATCCTGCTGTGCTGTCTGGGCTTAAGGAGTACTTGAGAGACAGACCTTTGCCCAGCTGCACTGAAGTCAGAAACTACTTGGGTCAGACTCAGGAGTACACCCAAACACTTACCATAGCCAGGAACCACATAGCCTCAAAGTCATTTTTTTCCCTTTGGGGCACAGATCTCTGTCTGTGACACAGCAGTTCTAGTCCTCAATCTGGAGCAGTAGCTGGATGATGATGCATTTGTGGCTTAAGGCTGAGGAGTAGAAATGGTTCCTCCAGCCTCCTAATCGACACTGAGTTACATTTGAGTCTCATAGTTTCAAAGACCTGGACTATGTTAGAAGTAGTGGTTGTTACTAGGCTGCCTGACCTTAATAAGGAACCTGTGTGACAGAAACTCCTTGAAGGTAAACAGGTTTGACTTGATGCTTGATTTGGTCTGAAGGCTCTGTATGTGACCTCTGCATGGATATGAGGCTTCTAATTTTTATTGGGTACTTGGTCTTATTTGTAGTGGGCTTGAGACTAGGCTCTGAAACAAATCCCTGTATTTAGCTATATGTCTTCTTTCCCAGTGGGTGGAGTCCTGTTCCCTATCCTGCTGCCTATGGTTGGAGAAGGACCACAGATGCATGTTGCTTTCTGACTGATGGTTGCAGAAACTCAGTTTTCAGGTATTGGCTTAGTAGGAGGAGTTTGTAGGGGCTTGCTCAATACTGGGTTCCACTATCATGGTCCTGTTAACAGATTTTAAATCTAAGGTTTGGCAAAGTCTTCTCTGCTGGTCAAGTGTCATCTTTCTCCATGCTGGGCTACTTGGAGTTATGGAGATAGGGGGAAAGTGATATTAGGAATTTTGGTATGCAGAAGCAGGCACTATTTTCTCTTATCTCATTTCCTGGTCATCTGATGCATGAGCAGCTGTTCAACATGATACTCTTGTGGGGAATGATAGTGGGAGGGTCTTACTTACACATCATTTTATCTATCATCCTAGTTTATGACACCCCTTATATTATTCCATCGTTGACAAGGACATTTGATTTTACCAAAATATTAGGCAACCACAATTATATTATTTTTAGTATACCAGAGGAAGTACAAATATAAGAATTTACTGAAAATTCAAAATAATTCAAAGATTTTTATTTTGCTTTAAAAAAAGAATGCAGGCAACTACACATGATATTCTACACAGTGACTCATGTCCTAATATGAGGAATGAATTCACTAGTCATTTAAAGAGATTTAGTTACTCACTTTTATTGTGTTGTCCTTCTGATCCTCTGAATACTATTACTATAAATAATAATACCATAAAAACTAACATATATTCATTGTGCAAAGCAATGGGATTCAAAATGGCATTTCTGTTCAACCAACTGTATCACACACTTTGATCATCCGCTCGCTCTTTCTGTGCCCACTTGTCTTCCTTGTTTCTTGTCCCATTCATCTTCCAAAATAATCCTACTTCTATTTTAGGTCATGATTGTATATGAATGTGTTTGCATGCATGTACACATCCAAATATGAAAGAAAACATGTAATGATGTAATATTTGTCTATCTGTGTTTGGCTTGTTTCACTTGATATGATCTATAGTTTCATTTCTTTTCTGATAAATGACATAATTTCATTCTTCCTTATGGTTTGATAATGAAATTCCATTAGGCATTCCATTATAAACCACTAAACCACCTTTTCTTTTATTTTCACTTGTTGAATGACATCTAGGTCGATTCCATACTTAGCTATTGTAAATAGTCTCTCTCTCTCTCTCTCTCTCTCTCTCTCTCTCTCTCTCTCTCACACACACACACACACACACACACACACACACACAAACCCCAATAATCACAACAACAAAACAAAACCTCAGTAATGTCCAGATGTTTCTATTGTATGCTGTCTTAAATTCATGTGGATTTCTTTTAAGGCTGTGATTGAAAACAAACAACCAAGGCTGATGAATATGTAGGGTGAAAAGAACTCTGCTGGTGGGAGTGTAAACTTCTACAGCCACTGTGGGAGTCAGTATGGAGATTCCTCAAAAGATTAACAAAGGAACTACTATATGATTCAGTGTTACCTTCCTGTCTGATACGTCTATCTAACCCTAAGATCTCGTCAGGTTGCTCCAAACTTCCCTGTTTACTCTAACATGACTTTGGTAATTGTGAACTCTGACTGGGCCATTTGGTAACAGCTGTAGTCTGTTAGTCTTTGACCTTTCAAAGCTTACTGCAGGCTCCCTGGCAACCAAGCCATGCTGTACTCCAGTGTTCAGGGTGCTTTGTTGCTTCCGAAGAATTGAAATACTTAGATAAGATGCTTGTAAATTGTATTTTCCTCTTCTCCTCCCACCCTCTGCCCTTTCTGTTTTCGGATCTGGACCACTACCTTTAAAGTGGTAGATGACTCTGTGTTTCCCTTGTGGACCCTTTTCTAGACAAATTTTCACTTTGCTTTTTGCTTCTTTTCTATCTCCTCCCCTGATTTCTTGTACAGCAACTCCATTACTCATCTCTTTCTTTCTCTTTCCATTATCTTGAAAGCATCTTGAAACAAAGAGAAAATGAGAAATCTCACAGCTCTATGATTGCTATTTCAGAACTCAGAAACATGAAAATTTAATGATGAATGCCCAACTTCTACAAGTGTGTATTTTTTATTCAATGCACCTTAATATCTTGATACTCAAGTGTATGAATAAAAGAGTTGCTTCCGATCATGGCATTTAGAATCAAAGATTATAAATTACTTTCTGGTCATAAATATCAAATCCATAATCAGCAATAAAGCTGTATTCCTTAATTACTTTGCTTTTACCATCTGCCAAGAATACATTAAAGAATGTAGTAAACAAAAAGAGTGAGCTGTAAGCCCTGACTGGAATTCTAGTGAAACACCCCATAGGACTTCTTTCTTCCAGTAAATGACACATTACTGCAGTGTAAGATTGGAGGGAAGGCGAAATAAAGGTAACTGTCAAGAAAGATTGAGAGGGAAATGCAAGATGGGTATGAGGCAAACTGCTTTTAAGCTATCTCAAATTTAACTCGTGGTTGGATTTTAACACAACATTGATGCTGTTCCCACTCTCAGTACACAATTACACTTGTATAAAATGGCATTTTTCATGATAACTTGTTATATTTGAAAGGTAAATAGCCTTACATAAGAGAAGCAAGATATGACTCTGGGCAAAATTTCAAAGAAGTAACTGTGGGGTTTGAAAAGTCTGATGTATTTGAGCCTGAAAATTGTTTTCTCTGCTTGAGCAACACACTGTTTTCTATCAGTTTGAAGCACATGGAATGTTCAAGTTGGAAGGATCTTGGAAATCATCTAATCTGAGTATTCATTATACAGATGAGTGAATTAGAATAAAGATTATAAAAAGTGTAAAGATGAATACATGGCCTGTCTCTGATGATTCAATTGTTTCACATTACTGAAGCTGTTAATGAATGAGACTAAGCCAAGGGGATAATAAACCAGCCAACCAATGAACAAACAAAACCCCTACTGATAAGTGATAGGATTTTGAATAAAAAAGGAGAAAACATAATAAAGGTTGCATTCATTCAAATGAAAATCATATGAGCCATGGCAGAGGTTGTTATGCCTTGAGACAACTGCCAAGATTGAGAGGAATTTGGCAACCACTCTAAATAAAAAGAAATAATTAAATTTTAAAAATGTTCAATCAACTCACTGCTGAAGAACAACTTAGTGTTGGATAGTATGGTTATTAGCATTAAACATTTGAAGTTTGCTATCAGTGACTTAAATGATGGGTTTTAAGACAATTTGAGATGTGGAATGTAAGTTTTGTAATATTATAATTATATTTTAAAAAGTAGTAATAGGCAATATTTTATATTGATTATAATAATAGTGATCATCATAAGAATGTCTATTTTTTTATTAGAAGAGCTTCATAGTCAGACATTTGCTTTAGTTTGACATTTTGTTGCTAATCTTCACTTGTAAAAACTGTTCAGGTTCATCTGAAAAGATGTATCAGTGAGCAAAGTGCTTGTTGCATAAGCAGGAGGACATGGGTTTGGATCACCAGCTCCTATGTAAAAGCAGAGGTATGCTTCTGAAAGCCTAGCAGGGGTGTGGTGATCAGGGAAGGAGAGCAGGTGAGTCTAGAATCTCCTTATTTCCCAGCCCAGTCAAAATCAGGATTAGTAAGAATCCTTGCATCAAAATGAAGAGTGGTATAGAGGAGGGCCTTGGCCCTGCTCCAAAAGATATGACAGCATTGAAGATCCCCCATGGAAGGTCTCACCCTGCTGGCGAGTAGAAAGGGGATGCGATAGGGGGACGGTGGGAGGGGGGAGGGGAAGGGAGGGAGAAGGAACTGGAATTGACATGTAAAAGAAGCTTGTTTCTAATTTAAAAATAAATAAAGACTCTAACATAAATGAGGTAAGCCTTTAGACTACAAAAAAAAAAATGAAGAGTGATAAAGATGCCCAACATTGGTGAATGCATCTGCAAACACAAGTGCACAAATACACACACAACCCTACGAAATTAAATAAATTATCTGGGTCAAAACAGCACACAAAGACATACATATTAACACCAGGAAGATGAAAATAACAAGAGATAGTTTTAAAAGTTTTCAGTTTGAGCCATGAATGAACAAAATGCATATGATAATATAATAAATAAAAACAGAGACTGTAATGTATGTATACATATTTTATGGATTTAGCAGTGAAAAATCCCCATAGTAGTTACAGTCTGAGATATAATGAAACCCAAATAAAGTCCAGAGGATGATTCATTAGAGCCATGAATTTGGTTTTTAATCAATGATTACATTGAGTACATGGCAAACAAAAACAAAATAATAAACAAAGAAATGAGATAACTTCATCAAATCAGGTACTCACAACATCCATCAGAGATGGCTAGAATAGTCAATCAAGAGGACAGAGGAAAGGTGGCCTCATCAAACCAGGGGCTCAGTAACACCTAGCTGGAAAGGACTGGGGAGGGTAGGCAGTCAGGGGCAGTTTCCCACTGAGCTTCTGCTCCATGGATGAACTTCTACAGCTGGACTTCCAGCTTCCATTTCCCATTGCAGACATTTTTGTGTCTTGAGATAAGAATTAGTAATGCCTGTTGGAAATTCTTTTCTTTGGAGCGTTTTCAAATGCTAACAGTTCTTTAACACCCCCAACTGTGTGTTCCTTGTCTTTCCCCTTACAGGGCCAGAGTACCAGCCCAGTCTCGCCCCAAACAGAGCTTGGGAGGACATTGAACACAAACAAACTAGGGTCTGATGTGTAGGTTCAAACTCCGCTTCAAGAGCTGGCTTCTCACCGTGCTTTGGTGGCACACGTCTTTAATCCCAGCACTTGGGAGGCAGAGACAGGCGGATCTCTGTGAGTTTGAGGCCAGCCTGGTCTCCAGAGCGAGTGCCAGGATAGGTTCCAAAGCTACACAGAGAAACCCTGTCTCAAAAACCAAATAAATAAATAAATAAATAAATAATAATAATAAAACAAAAAAAAGCTGGCTTCTCATACAGTGGAAACAGCACATGGCAATTTATCAATACAAAGTACATTGCACCTAGTTAAAAACCAGACAAAATTTAAGAATTTGGCAAAGTAACAATGCTGCAGTGTGTCTGGGTGGTAGAGGAAAGCAGGGAATTCAGTCAGTGCTATTCCAATTCAGCCACATTTTGGCCATATGATAGTGGGAATACAACTTTAAACATCTGAGATTCAGCTTTAGGTCTCTGTCTTAATGGTAATTGCTGCAATGCATATAAATGGCTGAGAGTGAGGTAGGGACAAATGCAATTTCTTCATCTCTGAGCCCCTAATAGAGGAAAACTCATGAGTTAGAGCCAGGGCATTGGCTGGTTTATTAAAGATAGAGAACAAAGAAAGGAAAGGCAGTTGAAAAAGACAAGAATGAATGGGAGATTAGTCCTTCTTCCCTTTTCCTAAGTAAATATTGCAAAGGAGACCTAGGAAATATTAAGTTCAGCTGATAGTCTAAACTAAAATGCTCACACTTGAGCATTTATGACAGCCAGCTAGGTGAGGAGCTAAAAACCTCTACATCTTGGAGTCTAAGAGGATCTAATCATGTCCAAGGATTATAGCTATCGATAAAGATGATAGGAAACATTTTGTCTATGACTTTCTTATTTCATTAATTTGTAACAGTTTCATGAGAAACATGGAATAACTTAATGGCATAATACTTGTGGATAATGCATATATTTTAATATTGATGAGTTTTAGTTGATTTTCTTTCTACCATATTTTGTGACAATGAAATGGAGTCTGATGCTTTCTGGACAAACACACCAGAAGAAGAGCATCAGTGAATTGTGAGGGCTAGAATTAGGCACAGGTCCATGGCTTTCCATTTGGGGAGACATAATTTAATAGTTTTAGGCCTCCTTTTTCTTGTCAGTAACACAAGGCTACAAACAGGACTCACTTGATACGGGAAACATGTAAAGCAGTAAGCAGTGATCTCAGTGTAAACTCAGTGTTTTAGTTACCTGTCTGCACAAGTCATGACTGACTAATAGAGAGAAACTATGCAACCTTGGAGAGAGGGAAAGACTCAAGAGATAGAAAGAGAAAGACAGATGAAGGTAAGAAGAAAGGAACAATGCACAAAAAGAAGCAATCTGCTTATGAGAACTAATGTTGTGTCTATGTTTAAAAAAGGGTCTCTGTGGACATTGCACATGGCATGAGTTAAATGGCACAAAAGCTTTTCTTTCTGTTGAATTTAATGCCTGTGAGACATGTTTAGTTGATATTGAGAGATTCAGAAGTGCATCCCTGACACAAAAGAAGAAAACAGAGGTTCTCCGCTGCCACACCGTGCCCATCAGTTTCTTTTTCTGGGCTTTTAAATCAAATTAAATTGCAAAGGAGTTTATTAATAAGTAAAATAATTTATTTGCCAGCAGAAATGCAAAATAGAGTCTAAAATTAAGACTTATTTCTGTACTGGTGCCAAGGTGATTAAAATACAGCGTCCTTAAAATGTTTCATGAAAGTTGTTACACAAGGTGGTATACAACAAAGGGATGAACCAGAGAAAGCAAAGATTTTGCCAGTTTGTCCATATTTGACACACAATTTAAGAAATTTTAGGTTTCACTTTTAGATGTATTTGTGTATGTTTCAATATCTTTTGCTATCTACCTCCACATCTCAGGATGATTTTTACATGATTTTTTTTATTTGGAGAAAATAAAGAGAAAATTCCCATTATGTTTTCCATTTCATATATGATTATCTCATTTTTTGCAGACTTTTTTATTTGAAATAGAAACAAGATTGTTTTCAATGTCAATCCCAGTTCCCTCTCCCTCCCCAACTCTCCTACCATCCCCCCAACTAAAACCCTACCTATCACATATGCTTTATGCTCCCCAGGGAGGGGGAGGCCTTCCATAGGGGGTCATCAGAGTCTATCGTATCCTTTGGGATAGGGCCTAGGCCCACCCCCTTGTGTCTTGGCTCAGGGAGTATCCCTCTATGTGGAATGGGCTCCAAAAGTCCACAACTATGCTATGGATAAGTACTGATCTACTACAGGAGGTCACATAGATTTCCAAGGTCTCTTCAATGAAAACCAAGTTCCTGGGGTCTGGATCAGTCCCATGCTGGTATCCCAGCTATCAGTCTGGGGACCAAGAGCTCCCTGTTGAGTTCAGGTCAGCTGTTTCTGTGGGTGTGTTTCACCAGCCTAGTCTGGACCTCTTTGCTCATCACTCATCCTTCTCTGCCACTGGATTCCAGTTCAGTTCGGTGATAAGTTGTGGGTGTCTGCTTCTACTTCCACCAGCTGCTGGATGAGGGCTATCCGATGGCATATAAGTCAGTAATCAATCTCATCAGAGGAGGGCATTTAAGGTAGCCTCTCCTCTGTTGCTTAGATTGTTAGTTGGTGTCATCTTTGTAGCTCTCCAGACATTTCCCTAGAGCCTGATTTCTCTGTAAACCTGAAATATCTTCCTCTATTGTAGGGGAAGCTGTAGCCACGCCTATTTAGGGGCTGGCTACAGGTGTGTCTGACCACGCTTGTGAGGGCGTGGTCAGAGTGACATAGTGTGACTGTGTTTGCTCTTTTGGTTTCACTTTGCTTCTTGCTGTACAGGCTGCTGCCACGCTGGCTGGCTAGGTCGCTCTGTAAGTAAGGCTTTTCCCTATTAAATACCCTTATATTTCTACCTGACTCCGTATTGGTAATTTCCCACTATTTCCTATTATGGTATCTACTTTCTGGTTTTCTTCTATTCTTCCCCCGACTCAATATTTCTGCTCCATCATGCCCTCCTCCTCTTCTCCCCTTCTCATTCTCCTAGCTCCCTCCCCCCTCCTCTCATGTTCCCAATTTGTTCAGGGGATCTTGACCCTTTCCCCTTCTCCAGGGGACCATGTATGTCTCTCTTAGGGTCCTCCTTGTTTACTAGTTTCTCTGGCAATGTGGATTGTAGGCTGGTAATTCTTTATTCTGTGTCTAAACTCCAAATATGAATGAGTACATACCATGTTTGTCTTTTTGTGATTGGGTTACCTTGATCAGAATGGTTTCTTCTGGTTCCATCAATTTTCATGCCAATTTCAAGATTCTATAGTTTTTTCACTGAGTAGTACTCCATTGTATAGATGTACCACATTTTTTCTATCCATTCTTCAGGTGAGGGGCATCTAGGTTGCTTCCAGGTTCTGACTATTACAATAGTGCTGCTATGAACATCGTTGAACAGATGTCCTTGCTGTATGAATGTGCTTCTTTGGGTATATGCCTAGGAGTGGAATAGCTGGATCATGTGGTAGACAGATTCCCATTTTCTTGAGGAGTTGCCATACTGATTTCCAAAGTGGCTGTACAAGTTGGCACTCCCACCAGCAGTGGAGGACTGTTCCCCTTTCTCCACATCCTCTCCAGCATAGATTGTCATTGTGTTTTTGATTTTAGCCATTCTGATAGGAGTGAGATTGTATCTCAGAGTTGTTTTGATTTGCATTTCCCTGATGGCTAAGGATGTTGAACACTTTCTTACGTGTCTTTCAGCCATTTTAGATTCCTCTATTGAGAATTGTCTATTTAGTTCTGCACCCCACTTTTTAATTGTATTACTTGGTATTTCAGTGACTAGCTTCTTGAGTTCTTTGTATATTTTGGAGATCAGCCCTCTGTCAGATGTGGGGTTGGTGAATATCTTTTCCCATTCTGTGGGCTGCTGTTTTGTCTTGCTGACTGTGTCCTTTGCCTTACTGAAGCTTCTCAATTTCAGGAGGTCCCATTTGATAATTGTTGGTCTCTGTGTCTGTGCTACTGGTGTAGTGTTCAGGAACCAGTCTTATGTACAAATTAATGCAAGTATATTTCTCAATTTGTCTTCTGATAGGTTCAGTGTGGCTAGATTTACTTTGAGGTCTTTGATCCATTAGGATTTAAGTTTTGTGCATGGTGATAGACATGGATCTATCTGCAGTCTTCTACATGCCAGCATCCAGTTATGCCAGCACAATTTGTTGAAGATACTTTCTTTATTCAATCATATACATTTAGCATCTTTGTCAAAAATCAGGTGTTCGGAGGTATATGGGTTAATATCAGGATATTCAACTCTATTCCATTGGTCTACCTGTCTATTTTTGTGCCAATACCAAGATTCTTTCAGGACTATAGCTCTATAATAGAGCTTGAAGTCAGGGATGCTGATGCCTCCAGAAGTTCCTTTAATGTACAGGGTTGTTTGGGCTATCCTGGGTCTTTTTTTTTCCATATAAAGTTGAGAATTGTTCTTTCAAGGTCCTTGAGGAATTGTGTTGGGATTTTGATGGGGACTGCATTGAATCTGCAGATTGCTTTTGGCAAGATTGCCAATTTTATTTTGTTGATCCTACCTATTCAAGAACATGGTAGATCCTTCCATTTTCTGGTATATTCCTTAACTTCTTTCTTTAAAGACTCAAAATTCTTCCTATACAGGTCTTTCACTTTTTTGGTTAGTATTGCCTCAAGGTATTTTATGTTGCTTGTGGCAGTTGAAAAGGGTGATGTTTCTCTGATTTCTTTCTCCCCGAATGTATCATCTGTATATAGTAGGACTACAGAGTTTTTTGAGTTAATCATTTATCCTGCCACTTTGCTGAAGATGTTTATCAGCTGTAGGAGTTCCCAGGTAGAGTTTTTTGGGTCACTTACGTACACTATTATAGCATTTGCAAATAGTGAAAGTTTGATGTCTTACTTTTTGAGTTCTATCCCCTTTATCTCCTTTTGTTGTCTTATTGTGCTAGCTAGAATTTCAAGGACAATATTGAAGAGGTATGGAGAGAGTGGACAGCATTTTCTTGTCCCTGATTTTAGAGAAATTGCATTCTCTAAATTTCTCTCCATTTAATTTGATGTTGGCTGTCTGCTTGCTGTATATTGCTTTTATCATGTTAAGGTATGTTCCTGTTATCCCTGATTTCTCCAAGACCTTTATCATAAAGGGGTGTTGGATTTTGTCAAAGGTTTTTTCGGCATCTAGTGAGAGGATCATGTGATTTTTTTTTCCTCAGTCTGTTTATATGGTGGATTACATTGATTGATTTTCGTATGTTGAACCATCCTTGCATCCCTTGCATGAAGCCTACTTGATCATGGTGGATGATTTCTCTGATGTGTTCTTGGATTCATTTTGCCAGTATTTTATTGAGTATTTTTGCATCAATGTTCATGAGGGAGATTGGTCTTTAGTTCTCTATCTTATTTGTGTCTTTGTGTGGCTTGGGTATCAAGGTAATTGAAGTCTTGTAAAAAGAGTTTGGCAATGACCCTTCTGCTTCTATTGTGTGGAAAACTTTGAGGAGAATTAGATTAGTGTTAGCTGTTCTTTGAATTTCTGGTAGAATTCTGCACTGAAGCCATCTTGTCCTGGGCTTTTATTGGTTAGGAGACTTTTAATGACTGCTTCTATTTCATTAGGGGTTATAGGTCTATTAAAGTTGCTTATCTGTTCTTGATTTAATTTTGGTAAGTGAAATCTGTCCAGAAAATTGTCCATTTACTATAGATTTTTGAATTTTGAGGACTACAGGTTTTCAAACTATGACCTGATAATTCTCTGGATTTTCTCTGTGTCTGTTGTTTTGCCCCCTTTTTCATTCCTGATTTTATTAATTTGCATGTTCACTCTCTGCTGTTTTGTAAGTTTGGATAAAGGTTTGTCTATCTTTTGTTTTTCTCGAAAAACCAACTCTTCATTAAATTGATTCTTTGTATTGTTCTCCTATTTCCCACTTTATTGATATCAGTCCTCAATTTGATTATTTCCTGGCATCTGCCCCTCCGTGGTGTATTGGCTTCTTTGTGTTCTAGAGCTTTCACTTGTGCTGTTAATTCTCTAGTGTTACTATTCTCCTGTTTCTTCATGTGGTCACTTCAGGCTATGGACTTTCCTCTTAGCACTGCTTTCAAAGTGTCCCATAGGTTTGGGTATGTTGTTTTGCAATCCCATTGAATTCTAGGAAATCTTTGATTTTTTTATTTCTTCCTTGACCCAGGAATTGTGCGATTGGGCATTTTTTAATTTCCATGTGTTGTAGGTTTTCTGCAATTTTTTTTTTAATTCTAAGTTACAGAATCGTGGTTGGATAAGATACAGGCAGTTCTTTCAATTTTCTTGTTCCTGTTGAGGCTTGCTATGTTGCCAATTATGTTTTTGATTTTTGAGAAGGTTCCATGTGGCGCTGAGAAGAAGTTCCATTCTTTTGTACTTGAATGGAATGTTCTACAGATGTGTGTTAAGCCCAGTTGAGCCATAACTTCTATTAATTCCTTTGTTTCTTTATTAAGTTTCTGTTTGGTGTTCCTGTCCAGTAGTGAGGGTGGGGTCTTGAAGTCTCCCACTATAAGTCTGCGGTTTTATATGTGATTTGAGTTTTAGTAATATTTCTTTTATGAATGTGGATACCATAATTTTGGGGGCATAAATGTTCAGAATTGAGACATTGTCCTGATGTATTTTTCCTGTGATGAGTAGGAAGCAACCTCCTTCATCTCTTTTGATTGATTTTAGTTTAAAGTCCAATTTGTTTGATATTAGGATTGCTATCCCTGCTTGTTTCTTGGGTCCATTTGATTGGAAAATCTTTTCCCAACCTTTAATTCTTAGGTACTTTCTGTCTTTGAAGTTGTGGTGTGTTTCTTGTATGCAGCAGAAGGATGGATTCTGTTTTCTTATCCATTCTGCTCACCTGTGTCTTTTTATAGGTGAGTTAAGACCATTAATATGGAAAGATATTAATGACCATTGATGGTTCATTCTTGTTTGTTTTGGATTTGGTGTGGTGATGAAATTATGTGTTTGTTTCCACCCCATTTTTCTTTTGACTGTTGGCAAAGTGGTATTTTCTATTGCCTATATTTTACTGGTTGTAGTTAACTTCCTTGGGTTGCAGTTTTCTTTCCAGAACTTTCTGTAGGGCTGGATTAGTGGATAAGTATTGTTTGAATTTGGTTTTGTCATGAAATGTCTTCTTTTCTCCATCTATACTGATTGAAAGTTTTGCTGGGCATGGCAGTCTGGGCTGGCATCCGTGGTCTCTTAGTGTAGGTCGAATATCTATCCAAGACCTTCTGGCTTTCAGAGTTTACATGGAAAATTCAGCTTTAATTCTGATAGGTTCACCTTTATATGATACTTGACCCTTTTCCTTTGATGCTCTTAGTATTTTCTCTTTATTCTGTATGTTTGGGGTTTTGCTTATTATGTGGTGGAGAGACCTTTTACTTTTGTCCAGTCTATTTGGTGTTCTATAGGCTTCTTGTACTTTCATTGGTATGTCTTTCTTTAGGTTGGGGTTGTTTTCTTGTATGATTTTGTTGAATATATTTTCTGCGCCTTTGAGTTGGATTTCTTCACCTTCTTCCACACCTATTATTTTTAGGTTTGGTCTTTTCATAGTATTCCATATTTCCAGGATGTTTTTGGTAAGGATTTGCTGGACTTAAGATTTTCTTTTGTTGATGTGTTTATTTCTCCTAGTGTATCTTCAACTCCTGAGATTCTCTCTTCCATCTCCTGCATTCTGTTGGTTATGCTTGTATCTGTAGTTCCTGATTGTTTACCTGCAACTTTTCTATTTCCTGCAATTCCTCAGGTTGTGCTTTCTTTATTGTCTCTACTTCAGTTTTTAAGTCTTGAAGTGTTTCCTAGAAGTATTTGTTGATATCTTCTACTTTTTGGTTTGTTTTTTCTTCCAGTTATTTAAGGGATTTTCTCATGTCCTCTTCAAGGCACCTATCATTTTTATGAAGAAGATTTTAAGGACATTCTCTTCTGCTTCATCTGCATTGTGATGTTCTTGCTGGTGTATGGTCCCTAGTCTCTGGTGGTGTCATATTGTTTTTTTTTTGTTGTTGTTGTTGTTGAATGTGCTTTTATATTTTCTTCTTCCCATCTTTTCTTCTGGTGCATGTAGCAGGAATCTCTTCCTCTCCTGGTGGGTATAGGACCAAGGTTCCCTTTTGGTAGATGCAAATAGTTCCAATACTCTGATACCTGTCCTCTTCTGGTGGATGGAGTTGGCACTGTTACAGGGCCTTGGTAGTCTCTGGTTGTCTTGGATCCTGCCGAGTTCAGATCCTGCGAGGAGTTTCCAGGCCACAGGTGTCCCTTAGCAGGGCAGCAGAACCCTAACCAGCAACAGCCCCTGGCCTTATATGATTTTTCATCTGCTGTTTGAAGACATTTGCCCAGAGAAAAATCACCAATTTAACACAAATATAAGAAGCCATAAAATTTAGAAAAGACCCATAACATAATTTTTCTTTAAATTTTATCATGGACAAAGCAATAGATAAATATGAAGGTGGTTATAACCATACAGGTCATGCTGTCTCTCCAACTATATATTGTTAACTTTCTCTAAGTATTATCTTCAAGGAGGTCATGGGACTGATTACATAGATAACACAACCTGACATGTATCAAAATTCCAGATTCTTAAAGGAAACCCCCCTACCACATGTTATTCTTTGCAGGAAAATTGTAGCCACATGTAGAATGTCCTAAGAATGACAAGGTATGTTGGAAATATTCCCCAGATCCAAGTCTTCAAATACCAGAGATTGACTAACCTGGCAAATGTGTCTTCCTAACGATGTGTGTAACCTCAGTCCCCCTGTGTTAGCATTGCTTTTGCAAAGGTTATATCTAGAATATCCTGAGAAAAATGAAAAAATTATGTATTACAATGATTTGTTCCAGAAAAGACAATTAAGAATCAAGAAATTAAACAATTTGATAAAATTTTTCTCTTTAATATTTACCTTTTGTTATCCATTTAATTTGTCATCAGATAGTTGGTTACTTGTCTGAGATAAACATATGAAAATATTATTTAATTCTTTTTTATTAAAGTAAATTTTTTCTGATTAAAATCTTGGTTTTTTTTTTCCAATATCCTATACCCAGTATTTTGCTTAGGATCTTACTTATAGCACTGGCTTTCCTTTTAAAAATTGCCTTGTAATTTAACACATTGTTAATGTCCCAGTTATATTCCATTTCCCCCTTTACAATTATTTTCTGAGCCAGGCATTTAGAAGTTAACTTCTTCTATTTTTAGTTACATTTCCTTTTATTTGTATTTATTAATCCTCTTGGGACTCCTTAAATAATTTTAAGATATGGAATGTCCTTGGATTTTATGACAGCTACTGAGCATTTGAAACCTCATGTATGATGCTTGCTCTCAGCTTCCCTGAATATTTGAGACAGGCCCGAGTTCTGTCCCGGGATTTCATGTACCCAACCAGCTTCTTGTTGGTTTTACTCCATTTCACTTTTACTCCAGGCTTGGAGCTGGTTTAGGACACTAGTGTATAGACACAACTCTCAGCTCCTATAGTGCAAACTAGAAAGACAACCACATGGAAATTATCAAATCACTCATTGATTACACATATTTGATCCAAAATTTAAATAAATAGCTCTCTGACATCATTTATTCCTGCTAGTAAAAGTCTAACTGAGACAATACAATTGTTAAGAACAATTTTTTTCCTTATAATTATTGAGTCTCAGAAGTCTAAAATTAAGACACTAGTAAATTATCTTATGAAGGCTTAAGTGTCTCTGATCCCAATATGGCACAACATCGCTAGAGCTGTACATGGCAAAAAAGATATAAGATCCAGGTGGATCTCTGAATACTGTCATGTAATGCCCTTGATTTTATTCTTCCACTCCTAAGGGTGGAGAACTCATGATCTAACCAATTTAAAGACTACTTCCTAATACCATCTTAAACTTTGTGACTTAGGTTTCAACATGTAAGACTTGAAGGAATGCACATATTCAATCCCTACACTTCTTTAAGGTCTATTGTGAGTGTCTCTCTTCAAGTGTGATTGTAAGATGTACAATTCTGATATACTGTGACCTTTAAGTAGCCTCATTTGTAAACAAATACCCTAAATTCTTCTATAATCTTTAGGATTGATAAATATAAATATGAAAGCAGAGAAGAAAACATATACCTGATAGATTCTAAGGAAAATCAGAAAACAAATGACTTTGTAGTGGAATCCAAATTATGACTATCTTGCTAGGATTATACTCATGCTCAATATGTCAGAAGAGAGTCTATTCTAAAAGCAAGAACAAAGACAAAAGTTTACACACAATACTAACAAAATCAGGTAGCTAGAGTGATGACTAAGTGGTTAAGACCATTTGTTTTACTTCTAGGGAACCTGGGTCTTCTGCCGGCACCCACATGGTGGTTCACAACTGTTGCTAGGCTTTCATATGTGCAAATACATATAGAGATGTAAAACACTCTTGTGTATGAGATAAAAACATTAAAAATATTAAAATCAGACCAGATACTACACCTTAACATAAAAGATTGTTTCAGAAATGTCTAAATTAGTGCTTTGATAAGTAAGCTTAGTAGTGATACAAATAGAACTTATGTAATAATAATAATAATTAATAATGCTGATAAATAGGACATTATGGAAATAACCAAATTAACTTTCTAGAAAAATTCAGAGAAATTAAATTGTAATAAATGGATTAAATAGTGGACTGAAGACAAAGAAAAAAATGTGAAAAAATAATAGAAATACATATATTCCTTAAAATTACTTCATGGAAACAAAAAATATAAAAGGTTAATTAAGAGAAACCAAATGAAAATAAGTCTCAAATATTAACAATCAATAAACATTAGGAATGCAGAAAATATAAAACAGACTTGAAAGCATAATGTATTCATATATCCAACACTCCTCATTTCCCATTACTGAAGAAACACAAATATTCTCTCTCATTCAATTGTCCCAAAATATCAGGTCATTTTATTCTT
This sequence comes from Cricetulus griseus, assembly GCF_003668045.3. NCBI lineage: Eukaryota > Metazoa > Chordata > Mammalia > Rodentia > Cricetidae > Cricetulus > Cricetulus griseus. The sequence continues at coordinate 241,248,181 of NC_048595.1, read as the reverse complement.
TGCTCACAAACAGTGATGTGAAAATCATTTATCTGAACTCTCAATTCTTTGCATAGAAATTCTGAATCCTTTGTAATTCCCTGAAGTATAGGAAAGGAGAGCATGTTCGCTATGTCTATGAAGTGACTTTCAACCTCATTGAGTTTGTATAAATGGCTTGAGTCTTGCAGGGAGTAAAGACAGCTGAGTGAGCCTCAGTATGAGCTGTTTGCCAGAAGAAACAATTATTATCCTAGAAACAGGATTCTCAGACCCAACTTCTGTGTTCCACAACATGCTTGGAGATTGTGTTTTGTTCTCAAAGGCCAATGACTTAATCAAGCATACATGGCTACATATGATTCCCCCTAAGTCCCAAACAACTGGACTCCCAGAGCTTTTTGCATTGGTGAGCTCCTTTGCATGCTGAGGATGTTTTCTTCCACTCAGTGAGAGGAAAAACTCCTACACTGTATTAATCGGGGTTCTCTAGGGGAACAGATTTTATTTTATTTTATTTTTTATTTTTTCAACACAGGGTTTCTCTGTGGCTTTTGAGGCTGCCCTGGAACTAGTTCTTGTAAACCAGGCTGGTCTTAAACTCACAGAGATCTGCCTGCCTCTGCCTCCCGAGTGCTGGGATTAAAGGCATATGCCACCACCACCCGGCTTTCTTGTTGTTTTATTTTTTTATTTTTTCGGAGGAACAGATTTTATATAATGAATATATATGCATATGCATATGCATATGAATAAATAAATATATGTGTAAATTATATGTAAATACACACATATATAAAATATAAAGGGATTTTATTGGAATGGCTGTAGACCAGCTAGACATATAATGGCTATCTACTAACAGATTGTCCAAGATTCTAGTAGTTGTTCAGTTGATGAGGCGAGATGCCGCAACTGTTCCTCAGATTATGTCAGAATTCCAAAGAAGTAGGCTTTAATGCTAGTGTGAGGAATGGACTTGCTACCAAGAGCTACATTATACAATCAGACAAAGAAAGCAAGTTTCCTTCTTTGATGCCCTTTACATATACTGCCAGCAGAAGGTATAGCCCAAATTAAAGGTGGATCTTCCTACTTAAAAGATACGGATTAGCAGCTCAAATTATTTTATTAAGAAAGAAAAAAATCTCTCACAGGTGTGCCCAGCTGGTTGGATGTTTATACACCATGAGGATTTGTACACTTGTGTGTACAGTGCAGAATAGGGCATCAGATGTTTGTGAGTCATTCACTATCAACACTGGGAATTGAACTCAGGTCTTCTGCAGGAACAGTACTTTCCAGATGTAGCTGAGACATCTCCTAAATCTAACAAAGGCATTGGTATTCAGGTGACACTAATATATACCAGTAACCTATGCTCTTGAAGGAATGACAACACAGATGATACAAGTCTAAACCAATTACCATATTGTTGGCTTGGCATGGGTTTGGTGACAGTCCATATTCAGTGGAAGCACAGTCACTGTGGATGCTTAGGGAAAATTCCTGATAGCTTTTACCTTGAGTTCTGAAAGTTGATTTTTCCCATGTTTTAACATTTGTGAAGCTGTGAATCACACTGTATTACCAGGGGTCACCCAGTATCACTAGAGGTCACACTGTATCACTTGGACTCACACTGTCTCACTGAGGGGGTCACACATTGTGTCACTAGGGGTCATTCTGTATTACTAAGGTCATACTGTATGTCACTGGGGGTTACATTTTCACTAGGAGTCACACTATTATCACTCAGACACACTGTATCTATGGGAATCACACTATTATCACTGGAGGTCATGCTGTATCACTGCAAAGTTATAATGTGTCACAGCAAAGTCCCACTATATCACTGGGGTCCCATGGTATCACTGGAGGTCATACTGTACCACTGCATAGTTATACTGTGTCATTGCAAAGTCACACTTTATCCCTGGGGTCACACTGTATCACTGGAACCTTGTACAGCTCTGTTTACTAGGGACTTTAAAACAAAGTTCGTCTTTCTTAAGAGCGTCTTAAAAATTTGATCATTTTTCATTCTGTTGTGTGTGAGCAGAGGCACAGCTAGAGAGATGCTTATATCAGGAACTTTGGAAGGAAGACATTCATAACATTTCAGGTGGGATCAGTTACAGTGGCGGGTGTCAGTGAACCTGCCATCTTGCAGAGTCTGAAGTAATTGTTGCTTGCCTAAGGCTTCCATAGTTCCTTGGGTGATAGATACTGACAGGGAGGAAGAGACTTGTAAAGAATTCCTTGATGATTTATGGACATCCCAAATGGTGCCTGTGTGCTTCTCTGTGTGTTTTGGGGCGTGATGTATTTCCATGTTACAGTCTGCTTACCTTGTGCTCACAACTGTGCCACTTTCTCCCCAAAGATCAATGCATCTGAGGAGTAAGAGAGACTGATGATCTGCTCCAAGGAGGCTGCTCACAAATGATCCCTCAGAGTCACAACAGAGCATCAACGAACAATGAACAGTGTCTATGGGGACTTGGTTCTTTCAGGTCTGCTTTAACTTATGCTTGCAAAGCACAGACCTCAGGACTGACTCACAGAAGGCTCTTCTCTGACAGAACAACAGCTTTCCACAATTTGGGAAAGCACAGACCACCTTTATCTAAGATTTCAGCAGAAGGACCTATTACTGTTCATTCGATAATGGGACATTGTAATGAAACTGAGATAATAAAAAGCATATGTGTTTGGAACTGGTTCAAATGGGGCAATGAATTTATTCTATTTTTTTCTGAGTGAGATCAAGCTTTTAGAATTAAAGGAGATAAGGAGCAGAGAAGTCAAAAAGCAATGAATGTAGGATCTAGATGTTAGAACAAATAGACTTTAAAAATGTTTTACAGTAAGTAATAGAGCATTGGCCAAATAAGGTAAAGTCAGATAATTATTCCATTTCTTATAGACTGTTCAAGTGCAAACATTAGAACATGCATTCAATAGAGCTGTTGACCTTCCCCACCCTCACAATGGGATCACAAAGAAGAAGATGTGATGTAGACTGCAAAGAAGTGTAATCTGTTTCATAAAACAAGGCTAACCAATAACATTTGCTTCACCGTTTGGGGATACCTCTGTGAATTTTGCCATTTAATTATAGACAACTCTATGTGCTTTTACTCCTTCTGATTTTTAACCCTCCTGATATTTATATAGGGCAAAGGCACATGTGTGAATTACAAAGTCAGCCACTCAATACTAAAACATCACAGCATATCTGTGCATTTCTGCTTCAAAGTCCAGTGAACATTTGTTCCCATCCTGTTGAAGACTTAGTGGAAGAGACCCTTGTACACACAGGCTTTATTCATATATCACAGCTAGAAATCCCAGATGTGAGCTTCTCTTCAAGCTCAATCACTGTCATCCAGGGGCCACCCATACCTTGTACATTGGGAGCCAGACCTCCCTTGAATTGCTGAATTATTATTATAGCAGAAACTTGTGGTTACTGCCTCATTAGGATTTGGAATGCTAATACAGAAGTAATTAGTAATTTAGTGCAACTAAATTTCCACAGTTGTGACTCTCTCAGAGAAGTGACTGTAGTATGAACCAGTTCCCTCTGTTCCTTATCTAGATTTTCTTATGCTCCCCTAAAGCACTACCATGCCAAAATCCCAAGGAAGGTCAGTGATCACCAGTTATGGATGCTTCACACTTGCCTTGTGCTAAAATAAAATAATCTGTGTTAGTAAAACGTACTTGTAAGTAGCTTTCCTCTCTCTACTTGAAAACCTAGAAATAGCTGACCTATTTTGATTTTCTGTGTCCACTTTCATAAAGCATTGAGTAGCAAAGCTGTCTTGTGCTTTGTATTTGTGTTGTGTTCTCATCGCTTTATGCTCTTGTCTCAACTCAAGAAGTCTTTCTGTGCCCTTTGTGCTCCTTTCCTGCTGGCTCGGAATTGTGGACTAACCAGTGAGCTTGTGTTTGAATGCCTAAGGAAGAGGAAAAGACCAAGGTGAATACTGGATTTTAGGGCTAGACTTGGTAAAATATCTAAAAACATAATCAGACTAAAAACAGAGCTAAAGTAATAGCCAAAGTGTTGGATTTCTGAGTCTGGGAATCTGTTTGTTCATGAGTCAAGCCCCACTATCATGGAGGTTACAAGCTGGGAGATTTCTTTCTACGTGGAGTTATGGAATCCTACTAATGTAGCCTGGAGGCTCCAGTGTTGCTCCCTCCCAGGACAAATCTAGCCTAGATGAGAGGCATATATAGACAAGGAGCGAGGCACAGTCTGGAGTTCATAGAAGACTAGGAGGTTAAGAGTCCAAGACTATAATTTTCAATCCTGAGAAAATCCCAGTAATGATTGTAAACTAATATCCCAATGTCTTCTCTAAAAGGTGGATTGAAACACATTAAATATTCCTAAAAATAACCTGGATTTATCCTTGTATCATGTTATTATACATTAAAACTATATTTGCTACTACCAAAAGTAAACTTTTTCCTAGGGAAATTTACAGGGGACACAATAGTTTTCAGAAGATCTTAGTAGATGAACAGAATTCCAGTATAGGAGTTTTTTAGAGGAGGAACTATTCAGAAGAAGGCATTAAACATGGCACCTTAAAGTACTTTACAAAAGAGTAGATAGCTCAAATCATCCCTGTAGCTTTCATTTTAAAATCAAAATATAATTATATATTTTTCTTTCTCTGCTCTCTCCAACCATTCCCATGTACCTTCACTCAGATTCATGTTAATTTGCATACATAGATATAAATGCACAAACATGTAAGTACAACTATATATATATATGTTTCAGTATATACTTACAATATATATATATTCAGTATATACTTACAAACATGTAAGTACAACTATATATATATATATATAATATATATATATATATATATATATATATTTCAGGGATGACCACTTGATATTGGATAAACAATCAGGGGAATACTAATTCTCCCTCTCTGGGCTATCATTAGTTTCCTTAGGTGCCTTGAAATGGGGCCCTATTAGATTTCTGTCTTCAGTGTTAAAATGTCCACTGGTGTTCTCATGATTCAGAGTTCTTATTCAGGTAGCCATATTATTGAGGCATCGTATTATATTTATCTGGTTATTTTTAAGAGACCTACATCCTCAAATCAGACTTTTGAGTCATCTAGTCCTGCTGAGGACCCTGAGCCTTAGATGCAAGAGTTATATTATAGAAGTACCAGTTTTGACTGGGCAACAGATGATCACTTTTTCTTTGCATTTTGATTGGCTGTGATTGTCTACAATGGTCTCTGTGTGTTACTAAAAGTTGTTTCTTTGATGATGGATGGAACCTATACTTATCTATTGGAATAAAGACAGGTACTTATAATGCAGTTAGGAATTATTCTGGTCTAGGAAAGTGGTGGTTATAGGTTTTTAAGATTCATAAATTAACTAAGCCTGTGCAGTTTCCTAGATTTCCAGTACTAGGCATGTTTCCTGTTTTTGATCTTGCACTAAATCCAGTTATGCAATGTATGCCTTTAAAAGATGGCCCCATCAAGCATGAGGAGAACTCACTGTAGAATCAGGGATGGAAGCTGGGACACTGGTTGGGATGAAGCTGAAGTCAGACAGTCTGAAGAAGTGACAACAGTGTAGAAAGAAACAAGGCCCAGAGGCAGGAGTGAGGTCAGAAGCCTTTTTCATAAAACTGGCAAGCGGTTCATCTGCAGTCTTCCCATATAGGCAATAGGGACCCAGCTGTCCAAGAGAAAATAGAAATGCCACCACACTCTTTTAAGAACAAGGGAGCACTAGAGAAACCAATGAAGAAAACACCCACCCAACAAAGACAAGACCAAAAATTAGCACCTAGAATCACAATCACCCCAAACCCAGATATCTAGATGCCAGTGTGAAAACAGAATCAATAATAGCCATGAAAATGTGTCTCTAGTGTAACCCAGCAACCAGTAGCATGGTCTGCATATTATAACATAGCTGAAACACAATAAAAGACCTTAATATATCCTTTATGAACATGATAGAGGATTTAAAGAGGAAATAAATATTTTCCTTAAAGTAATCTAGGAATATGCAAACAAACAATGGAAGGAAATGAATTAAAAGTTCAAGGTCTGAAAGAAGAAGTAGAATTAAGAAAGAAAACACAAACTGAGGGAAATCTAGAAATGAACAAATTACTAACTTGAACAAGAAGCCTCAAAGGTAAGCCTCACCAGCAGAATAAAAGAGTCAGAAGGGAGTCTCAGGCATTGAAGACACAATAGAAGAAATGGACACCTCAGTCAAAGAAAAGGATGAATCTTTAAAAACAGCCTTTGCACCAAAAAAAAATCTAAGAAATCTTGGATATAGGAAAAGATCTAATCTAAAACTAATAGGAATATAAGAAGAGATTTTCAATAAAATCATAGAAGAAATTTTTCTTAACCAAGAGAAGAGGTACTTGCCAAAGTAAGAAGCATATAGAATGGAAAGTAGATGAAAGCAGAAAAGAAATTCCTCTAGCCACATAATAATGAAAACACTATATGTACAGAGCAATGAAAGAATGCTAAATGCTGCAAGGAAAAAAAACAAGCTGAGTATAGGAGCAGACCTTTTAGAATAACATCTGACTTCTCAATGGGCACTTAAAAAGCCAGAAAAGCTTGGGCAGAAGATGTTCTAAAAAACGACATATCTTAGATTACTGTACCCAACAACACTTACAATTACAGTTACAATACATGGAGAGATAAGTCATTTTGTACAACACAAACCAAATATAAGCAATGTCTATCTACAAACTCAGACCCACAAAAGGTTCTAGAATGAAAATTCCTGTCTAAAAAGTTTAAACTCACCCAAAAAAAACACAAGGAATAAGTAATACTGGGCCAGTAAAGCAAAAGAGGAGAAACACACACACACACACACACACACACACACACACACACACACACACACACACACACTGCACAGCAACACAACAACAAGAATCAACAAATACTGCTCATTGATAACTCTCAAATCAATGGTCTCAGATCCACAAAAGAAAGACACAGTCTACCCAGGAGAGCTCATCTATTTCCCTTTTCCAGGGTGATCCATGTGCCCCTCTTAGGGTCCTCCTTTTTACCTACCTTCTATGGTGTTATGGATTGTAGCCTGGTTATAGATGAGGTCCCCTGGGTAAACTGAGGTGGTAGAGGGGGCGGGATGAAAGATAGGAAGATGAGGTATCTGGATGACCAAGTTGGGGGAGGGATGGAGAGGGAGAGCAATGGAAGAGATATCTTGATAGAGGGGGCCATTATGGGAGTTAGAGAGAAACTTGGTGCCAGGGGAACTCCCAGGAATCCACAAGGATGACTCCAGCTAACACTCCTAGCAATAGTGGTGAGGGTTTCTGAACTGGTCTTCCCCTGTATTCAGATTGGTGACTGCCCTAACTGTGATCCTAGAACTTGAGACTAGATAGCCCAGGGACCTTGAGGAAAACCAAATACTGCTGTTCTACTAAAAAAGCATAGCAATAAAATGACTCCTAATGACATTATACTATACTCAGAGGTCAGTTGCATGCTTAGCCATCATCAGAGAAACTTCCTAAAGCAGATGGGAGAAAATACAGAGTCCCAAAGTCAGACAATACTTGGAGTGTATGAGACCTAGGAAAACAGCCCACAACAGGCTGTCGTCATCAAATTCTCCCCCAAAGAGTTCAGGGAGTCCTGCCAAAGAGGAGGTACATAGCTTTAAGAGCCAGAGAAAATGGAGGAAACTAAGGAAACAAGGCCTAATCAACAAGACTGAAGCAATATGAGCTCACAGAGATGGGAGGCACCATGAATAGGGCCTGTATGGGTTTGTGCTAGATGGGGTTTTAGAGTTACAAGAAGTGGACACAATTCTTCCACCTCTAACACAAAAGCAATTTCCAACTGATAACCACTTGTAAATGAAAATTTAGTTTTCTCCAAGGAAGTCTCACTGGGGAGAAAACTACTCTTAAGGGTAAACCACAGGCACAGTAGATGAACTCAATGGCATCTCTAGAAGTTCCTTCTTTAACAATATTGTGTCAAGGATTGTTTTTAATTTTGTCTTATTTTTTGTTTTAATTCAATTTTATTTATATATTTTAAATATTTGTCTTATTATATCATACCTATACATTATATTTTTATCTCTTTTTTTTTTTTGAGACAGGGTTTCTCTGTATTGTTTTGGAGCCTGTCCTGGAACTTGCTCTGTAGACCAGGCTGGCCTGGAACTCACAGAGATCTACCTGCTTCTGCCTCTGGAGTGCTGGGATTAAAGGCATGTGTCAACAGCGCCCGGCTGTTTTTACCTCTTAGAAGTCTATTTTTAATGAGAGGCAAAAAGCGAGTAGATCTAGATGAGAAGGGAAGGTAGAAAGAACTGGGAAGATTAGAGGGAGGGGAAACTAAGATATATTATGAGATAAAAAATATATTTTCAATAAAATGAATAAACCCACTAGGAAAACAATTGTCTTTAAAAGAAATATCATTTGTCAAGGAAATCTACTAACAATTCTCAATTTAAAATTATTTAATAAACCATTTTTTCTTGTCATTCCCCAAAATAAAATAACATGAGACCCATCTTCTAGTCCCAGCTTCTACCCTGGCTTTAGGATGTTCCCATTCAGGCTGCACAGTGGCACAGTGAGACTGTCTTCCAGATTGTCCTATGCATAGATGTCCTAGTGTGACAACCTTTTCAATTCTTTATATAAGATGTGTAAAGCAAAAAAAATAAAACAGAAAATTTAAAAAGAAATGAAAAAAATGAGCACAAATGCAAGTGTACATTTTTCCTAGGTCTGTTTTTCTTTGTTTTGCTATGTAGGTTATTATTTCTTGATTCAGTGGAAGAAATGGTCTAAAAATGACTACTTAAAAACAAGGTAAACAAGACAGATTTCATGACACAGCCTGTCATCTCAGTGCCTGGAGTCTAAGACAGGATAATCAATGATTCTAGGAGAGCCTTGGCTATACTGTAATACTAACCAAGTACTAAATAAAAAAGAAATATGTAAAATAACATGAAATATAAAAAAGTTATAAATACATAAAATCCAGTTTACTATTAAATATGCTGGTGGTAAGTTCTCAACTATTCTATTTTATATAACTGACCTGAATGGACAGAAGTATTCAGTGCAACACAATCATTTTCAAAGACAATATCACCTTTTTGCTGATTTATAGCCAAATGTTTGAAAAGCTAAGAGCATGCTGATTGAAAACGCACATATTAAAAAAGACGTGAGGTACCACATTGATGGTGAGCTTGTAGCAGGGTGTTGTTAGTGACTCTTAGTGATGCTGTAGACCAGTGAGTTGGGAGGGAAGACCAGATTTTGATGAATGCAGCAAGACTATACTCAGTCCTGAGGTAAATAAGCTCAGTTGGGCTGTGGATTTTAGTGGTTTCTGGCTGTATGTGGGAAGCTTATGCTCACTCCTCCTAAGTTTCCACACCACAAGTTGAGCATAGACACACAGAAAGAACAGAAAAATGTTCTCACAGTACAACATTGATTCTTATGGTTGGTGTTCCACCACAGCTTCATTTAAAACAAACAAATAAATTTGAACCTATAATTAAAAAATAAAGTAAGAGGGCATGAGACTATGTATTTTGAGACACAGTAATAGTCACATGACTTTACATCTCATTTATTTTGACTACTTTATTCCATGATATGAATAAGTTACAATGTATTTTCTTTCTTTTTATTCTTCTCTCATATGTTTCTCTCTGACTGCATTTTCTCCTCCTCCCAGTCCACCCCACACCTCCACTCTCCCCCAGATTCTGTTTCCCTTCAGAAAAGTGCAGACCTCCCAGGCATATCAACCAAACACAGCATAGCAATAAGAATAGGCACAAACCTTCATATCAATGCTGGACAAGGAAAACCCAGTAGGTGGAAAAGTGTCCCAAGAGTAGGCAAGAGAGTCAGAGACAGCTCTACTCTCACTATTAGGAGTCCTACAAGAACGCCAAGCTACACAACCATAATATATATGCAGAGGACCTTGCACAAACCAATGTAGTCTCTTGACGCTTCAATCTCTATGAGCTCTTATTAACTTGCTTAGTTGATGTATGGGACAATGTTCTGATATCCTTGACACCCCTGGCTCCTAGAATCCTTCCTCTCCGGCTTCTGTGGGGTTCCTTGAGCTCTGCCTAATGTTTGGAAGAGTTTATCTGCATCTGTTTTCATCTTTTTCTGGATGATACCTCTATGATGACAGTTCGGCTAGGTACTGATCTATGAGTATAGCATAATATCATTTGAAATCATTCATTGAATTTATTTGTTTGTTTGTTTGTTATTTTTGGCCAGTCCTGTTTTGTTCTACTCCACGTTTCTGGGCAGTCCAGCCTCTGGTTCCTGGCCATCCAGGCAATGTCAGATATGGGTTCACTGTCTTGGCAAGGGCCTCAAATTGGACCAGCTATTACTTGGCCCCTTCCACAACCTCTGGCCAACATTATCCCAGAAGATTCTATTCATAGTGGATAGACTGGAGGTTCTCAATCTGTGGGTCCCAATCTCTTTGGGGGCAGAATGACTCTTTCACATGGGTCAAATATCAGATATCTTGCATATAAAATATTTACATATGATTCATAACAGTATTAAAATCGTAGTTATGAAGTAGCAACAAAAATAATTTCATGATCGGGGTCACCACATATGAGGAACAATATCAAAAGGCCATAGAGGTAGAGATGTTAAGAAACAGTGAGGTAAACAGTTGGCCACATTTTCGTTATCTTAATATGAACTACAAAGACTTATGAAAGTGTTCTGTGGTGTGTGTGCGTTATTGGGAATAAGCCTGGTGATTGCCCAGATGCTTTCCAAGAACTTCCATGCAGCTCCCGTGCACATGCTTCTCTCTTCTCGTTGCTGACTCTTCCTTCTCATGCTTTTCAACTATAATTAAAGGAATGTTGATTACTGAACTCTAAATTAAATTCTCAAACATATAGAAGATGTAGTAATTGAAACCATTTGTGACTCAGAGAACTGAGTAGTGGGTTCAAATGGTTCTTAGTAAAGTGTAAACAGTTTTCCATGTGTCCACTGGTCTGGTGAAATTGCATTTGAACTATCCCAGTGAATTGCCTTTCCCGAATTTTCATTGGTTTGGAAGTATTTTGTTTTTTATCAAAGGTTCTGAAGTATCTCATAGATGAACTTTTATCTGTGTTATGTTTAGGCTTTGGCTACTCTGAAGTTTGTCATGTTTAGGTTTTTTCTACTCAGAAATTTGGCATGAATCTGTGATCATTTACTAATTTAACACAATGAGTTTCATCATTTCTATATTGTTAATGTCCCAGAAGTGTTGTTTAGCCAATGTTTTTTATATTAATTGATCAACTATGTTTTCTACTCTTTAACAAACTCCCAGTTAACTACATATTTTACCAATAGCATTTTATTCTATTTTCTTCTATGTCAGAAGTTGTGTGATATTTTGTTTGTGTTCTGACAAGTAAAGCTTGCCTGGAGATCAGGCAACTAGTTAACCATAGAGGTCAGGGGGTGTGACTCATTATTTTATTTAGTTTTGTCTTTTACTTACTTTTACCAACCCCAGTTCTTCCTCCCTCCCTTCTGCCCACTCTAACTCCCTCTATCACACACCCCCATCCATTTCTTAGAGGAGGTAAAGCCTCCATTGGGGACTCAACATAGTCTGGCATACCAAGTGAGGCAGGACCAAGCCCTTACCCCCTGTATCAAGGCTGAGCAAGGTATCCCACCACAGGCTAAGGGGTCCAAAAAAAACAGTTCATGCATCTTGGATAAGTCTTGGTCCCACTGCCAGCTCTCCCCAAAAGATCAATCCATGGTAATTGTCACCCACATTTAGAGGGTCTATTTTGGTCCAGTCACATGAAGGCTCTGCAACTGTCAGTGCATAGTCCCTGAGCTTCCACTAACTCAGGTCAGCTGTGCTGTCTCTGTGGTTTTCCCCATCATACTCTTGACTTCCCTTGTTCATATAATCCCTCTGCTTGACTGTGGGTCATTACATCTGCTTCCATCAGTTACTGGATGTATGTTTTAGAAATGACAATCACATCTTTAATCCCAGTACTTGGGAGGCAGAGAAAGGAAGTGATAAGGTGTGAGCAGAGACAGGATCTAGACCTTTTTGATCAGAGCATCTGGAGAGGTAAGAGGTCACTGGTGGCTGCTCCTCCATTTCTGTGATCTTTCAGGTTGTTACCCTGATATCTGAATCTGGGTTTTTATTAGTAAGATTAATTAGACTTATGCATAAGTCAGCTTGAAGATTTTCTGCTGTTTTACAACTATTATTATATTTGTTCCAGTTCAAAATACCCATCTGACTTAAAAAATCCTATATAAATAGTATCCTACCTCTTCTTTGAGTAAAACTCTAAAATATTTTAGTATTATTTATTCCCGGTCAGTTTAAAAACATACCATGTATAAACCTCAAGTCTCACAAAATTTAATATTAGTATGCTATAAATGCTGTTAATATTCGATGACATATTTTATTCAACCATTCTCTTGTTCATCATTCTACTATATCCCTCATTTCAACTAATGTTACTTTTTATTCTCCCTGAAAAATAGCCCCTGGCATTTCTTTTAATGTAGCCTACTGATAATGTATTCTGTCAGGATTAGTTTGTCTCAGTTTGTCTTTGATTTTGATCTTTGTTTCTGAAAGACATTCTTCTTGGTAAAGAATTAAAAGTGTACTTATTCTTCTAGAAGTTGCCATTTCATTAGTTTCTGGTTTCCACTGTTTTTCTTGAGAAGTCAGCTATAAATTTGATTTAAACTCCACTGCAGGTCATACGTATTTTTGCGTGTGTGTGTGTGTGTGTGTGTGTGTGTGTGTGTGTGTGTGTGTGTGTGTGTGTGTGTGTGTGTGTGTGTGTGTGTGTGTGTGTGTGTGTGTGTGTGTGTGTGTGTGTGTGTGTGTGTGTGTGTGTGTGTGTGTGTGTGTGTGTGTGTGTGTGTGTGTGTGTGTGTGTGTGTGTGTGTGTGTGTGTGTGTGTGTGTGTGTGTGTGTGTGTGTGTGTGTGTGTGTGTGTGTGTGTGTGTTGGTGGGTGTGTGGCTGTCTTTAAATTTTCATTTGGGTTTTCTCTTCATTTTACCACACTATAAGTAGACATGTGTCTTTCACATGGATACTACCTGTCTAATTATTATCTACTTATCTACCATTTATAATCTTTTACCTATCCATGTACAATTCTCGTATGTCTTAGTGTCCATGGAACACAGTGGAATTTGTGGAACCAGCTCCAGTATTTCATGTTCCTGCTGAAATCTCAGCATTAGTTGGAAGTCCTAGTTATTTCGGCAGTCAGGTAGTTTTAGGAGAAATAACACCATTTGCCTCACAGAGTTTCCGTTTTCCCTAATGTCTTTCCCTAGACTTCTTTACTGCATTAATGTGTCTCTGAAAGAAATAAAGACTGTAATCAATACTACCCATTAAAAACACAATGTGGTATTATGAGATGAATTGTATTTTTTCCTTTAGGAAGAAGAATATAAATAAATCATTAGTTTTTTCCTTTAAAACTTCCACAGTTTCATATTCTGACATAGTTTCAACATGTCTCTGAAAATGTATAAATAGATAATGACTGGAAATATATCTCTTGAATACTAATAATTATCTCTGAATTTCTTTCTATATTATCTTAAAAAATTATATATATTTCACAGAATTCTTAGTGAGTCTCCAGGTAAATTTTCAGGATATGCTTTTCCTAGTACCTTTTAAAAATTATGTCATTCTTTACATTGGAATTGAACTGATATCTGCAATTTAATCAAATAAAATAACTTATAGGAAGAATTCTTCAAAAACTCCTTTGGTAAATTCATAATTTTGTGTCTTTGGAGACTTATTTCTCACCTACTACTTTCTGTAGCTATGAATAACCTTCACTTATATTACATTTCACTTCAAAATAATAAAGTTGTATTTCTAGATAAATCAGTGGGAATCTTGAGTAACTGCTTTCAAGGCAATTTGATAGTGGAATATGATGTGGTATCTGCCATTCAGATTTGCTTCTGTTTGTGAGTTCACATGTGAGACCCATGACTCAGTGCCATTGATCTTTTACAAAATTAGAGAAAAATTACTCATGAGAAAATAGGAGTCAAATGTAAGGATTGACAGTTTGTAGCTCTGTTTTCAATTATCTAAGAAGAAACCCTCCATTGGGCTGAACTTGATACTGTAAGGAAAGATTCTGATTTTGACATGTATTCCTACTGGAGAGATACTTCATATAACTCCAAAAATATTATGTTCTTAATATTTTCTAAACCTGTTTTTTTTTAGAGTAAGTAAACATTTGGCAGTTTATTTAACAGTTGAAATATGATGCCTAAGGGAGGCCAATATCTTACTAAAATGCTTAAAATTAATGGCAGTTTACATCCTCAGTCAGGGTTAGGAACTCTTATCACGAAAAATGAAAAACAACCACAATAATGTGCAGAATAAAGGAATCAAAAAAGAGAAGCATCAAATTAGTCCACTTCAAAGATTATCCTTGATCTTTAACCATGAACTTTCAGTATAAAACTTCGTCACGGTGTAATTTTCTTTATTTTATAAGCAAAAGGCTAATTATTTAAATTTTTACTTTTTATATTTATACACAAATAACCTTATGAAATGAGAAGAATTAGAAACTTTTAAAATTAATGTTGTGCTATTAATTTTGAGGAAAGTATAGTCATATGACTAGGTTGATGCTATAATTTTAAAGAGTTAATATGTCACTCATGAACTGTGTTTCCAAAATTCATTTGTAACCAGAGTATTTGGAGTTAATAACATATTTTGATGGCATTAACTTTGCACACAAAGCATTTAAATTCTTTTCCGTATCTATGTATTTACTAATTAATTTTTGTGTGTGTGTCTGGGGATCAACATGTGTATTGAATGTATGTGCTTGTCTCAGAACAACTTGCTGGAGTGGGTTCTGTCCTTTTGTCATGTGGGTTCCAGAACTGAACTCAAGTTACCCGTCTTGGCACCAAGCTCTCTCCCCACTGAACCAACTGGCCAGTCCCCATGATCTCTCTGTTTTTGAGTATACTCACAATACTAAATTGTTTTACTTTAAGATGTCAGCTTTCTTTTTCTGGAAAATGAGCTGTTTAACTATGTAAGTCATGTTCTTGCTCATCCCTGAGCAACAATATACCAAGCACTTAGTTAGTGGTCAATAAACAATGACTAAATGAACTAAAAAAATGAGCTTTAGTTCAGGTCATAGTAGTAAATATTTGCACCATGAATATTTATACCATTGTTCTTTAAAAGCAGAAAGCACAGAACTCTGTAATCACAGAAAGGAAGAAGAGGAAAAACCTATGGAAGGTAATTTGCCTCTGCTATCTTGGGTACAGCACCACTATGAATATTGTCTTGAAATAGAGGTTGCTAATCTTTGTAGTCATCAACACTCTTTCTATCCCTACGGCAGTCTCTTACTAAGATCCTGGTAATTCCAACTTATTATGATGTTTGAGAACTTTAACTTGTGTCAAGCTTCCAGCAAGATTTCAAAGCATCAAGAATGCAAGTTCTTCCATCTTTAGACTTTGAAATTATATATATTTAACATTTATAGGAGACACTCAGAAATATAAAATTAATATCACTTATGCTTAAAACAAATTCTGAATCCACAAATGCAAACATGAGTTTAAGCTTCACAAACACCTTTAGATTACAATAAATAGGCAATAAATTACACAGTGAGATTTATTTCTTGAAAATGCAAATGAATCCATCTGGAAAATATGATAAAATCCTAGTAATTTAATAGGAGAATGAAGCTTGGAAAGCAGTCATGGGCTAAGTGTTGTCTCTGTGAAAAATGGCTGGTTCCGGACACTGAATTAAAAATAAACGTACAAGTACTGAGAAAAATAGCCTATATTGGAAGTTATTATATGGGTATAGTTTCAGTTTGTGTCACTAGTGCTGAGAAAGTTTGGGTCAGTCAAGGGTAATGTAGAGTGTTTTGAAGATGATAACAGGAGTAAGTAACTATGCCCCTGTGATAACTAACTTTAGAGGAAATGGCAAAATAATAATGTAGCTTAAGTTACTTAAATCAAATTATGGTTCTCTTTATTTCAATGTAGGTTATAAATCAAAATAGTAGAAGTAGCCACAACAATGAAAGTTCTTTTATTTTCTTTAAAAGTCCTGGGAAATGTAGAAACAGGAGTTGTTTTACAACAAGGTATACTATTTGACAGTTGTGAAAGTGCTATAAAACAGTTTAGAGGTATGACTGTGCACTTTCTAGAGGGCACTGAAAGATTTTGTCTATAGAAAAACATAAATAAAATTCAATTTATGTGTGCAAAATGAAATTCTTCTTTTAAGTATGCCTTAATACATTTGTAACCCTTCACCTCATCATCTTTTCAACTATCTTGACCATGGGCCTTGTTTTCTCCTGAAAATAACAAGGTATTTACGACATTTCTAAGTCAATGGTGCTCTTAATGTTCTCAAAAAGTGCTTAGTGAAAAACATAAATCAAGGTTAATGTCTCATTTAAAATGTTTAAATTAGGTTAAGTATGTTTCTGTACTCAAATATTATCATTTCTTTATGATGAAAGCTGTAAAACTCCATTTCTGTAGTCTTTTGAGACATGCATGTTTAGTTATCTGTAGTCATTCTGCTTTGCTGTCGTACACCATAGCTTCTCCTTCCTTTCTGACAATGATCAGTTTCTATTGTTTGATCTTCCCCATTCACATGCCCCCCTCCACTTTCCAGCGTCTGGTACCCACTACTCTAAGTTTCTATGAATCAACTTTTTAATACTCTGCACATGTGCTGTTTGCCCTTCAGAGTCTGGCTTTTTTTTTTTTTTCTAATACCGAGTCTTTGCAAACTTCCCTTGGGAAGAATTATTTGCTAAAACACTGGCAAACAAAGTGGGATCTAAATTGTGTTAATGTAAATACTTGAATTTTTCATTTCATAGAAAAAGTCATAAGAAAATGTATAGCTACAGTTTTTGCTGCTGCCCATTGAATATGTCCATTTTTTTTTTTTTTTTTTTAGTTTTTAATCTTGTGATATGGAAGATATTTCTGTTTAAACCAGAGGTGTTAAAAGGATAAAAGATTGGTGTTTTACAGGCTACAAAATGATTACTCATAACCAGGATAAGTGAAGCTTCCATCTCATTCTATACGTATCTTAATAATTAAAAACAATTGATTTTATCTTATCTTTGTTATTAATTATCCTGTTGCATTCATTGAAATGTCTATCTTCCTTTGTTAATCAATTAATGTGTCTTCCTTGAAAAGTATGAGTTGCTAATTAGATCTTCCATTGTCAAGTAAGAGAGGATTTCCTCTATAAGTTTCTCTGTCTGACTGTTAAGTAAAACCTCTACAATCTTTGTTCCGAAGGTTATTTTTATTTTGTTTGCTTGCTTTAATTTCATTGAAATGTATTTATTTTCAAACTGCTAGTTTCAACTTTTGAAATAAAAGAGGAAATACACTCGTAATGAGAATACTAGAAAGCCTTTAATGTTATTGAATCTTTCATGCTTCATTTCACTCATAGATGAATGAAGTGAAAATAAAAATTGCTGAAATAGTATTTAAACACACATATTTAATGACTTACTTACAAACTTCTCAGTGGAATACAATAGTTAAAAGTCAGCCTTCATTTCAAGCAGTTACTATGCAAGATTTCAAATTATTTAACCAAAGAGAAGTTCATGAATTGAAGATCTGAGACATGAAAAATTGAGGCTAATTAAAATATCTGACCAGGATATGTGTCAAATACTTGAAGGCAGGAGTGTGCTATTAAAACACGTTTCTGTGTAGATGTCAGTGGATTTTGATATCATAGCTTATGTTCTCACATATATTGTAGGCATAAAATACATATGTATTTTTCATGTCATTTCTTTATTCATAAGCACCTCCAGGGCATGGCCAGATTGCAGGGATTTTTCCACACCCAGAGGTCACAGTAGCTTTCATTATGAGAGGTATAAGTGTATAAGTGGCATATTCACAAGAACTAATGTTCTTTAGCATATTGAGACAAATAGACACCAACCGAAAGCCAGAATCAGATTGTCTATGTTGTGAAAATGAAGTAAGGAAGAAAGAAAAACAAGAAGAAAGCAGGGCAAATTTAATGAGTTGACTCCTGTCAGGATTTCTGCTTATAGCAAACATAGCAACAGTGATCAAAAGACCTGCCACACTCACACAGCTCATCACCAGCTGAAGAGACCAGAATGTGTCCATTACCATGGTGACTTTTCAGTTGTGAGGAGTGTTTGACAACTTGATTGGTTGTTGTTTTATACTTGGATTGCAGTTGGAAAAAATTCTAGAGGAAAGAAAAAGTGTCTAGAAAGCCATCAGTCTTCTGAGGGTTGCTGAAGAAGAGTTTGAACTTAGATCTACATACTGTGAAGATCAGCATTCTTGTTTGAAGTTTACCTTTTTCAAACTGCATCGCTTGGCTGTATTTACAGAGTGGGGTATGAAGAATTAAACATAAAATTAAAAGTTGCTCTAGTGCTCATTTGAATATCAGAAATGTAAGGAAAGCACCTTCATGGACTGAAGCAGCCTAGAGTATGCTTTCTCTGTAACAGACACACATCGTGTACACTACCTTTCATTGTCTCCTAGTGTCAAAAAGATGCTGGGAGAAGAGGTAATTATCTCGGCCATTGAAAGCTGATAAACTCCTACTCCTTTCATATCTGGTTTCATTATGCCAGTACTTCGGAGATTGAATTTTCACTTTTACCTAAGGGGATAGTCAGTTTATAAAGTCATAGGATTTTCTCCAAACACCTTTGTAGGGTTAGGGAGTGGCATCTCCACTCCTTTCTACTTCTGAGAGGTCTTCACTGTCTTTTGCACCTGGTGTCTGTGTCCCCAGCTTTTGAAACTAGGTAGGGAGAGAGACAGGATATGTCTTCACAGCTACCCCATGGTTGAACACTAGACACCAGCAAGGAGGCAGAGGCCTATCTTCAAATGTAGTTGCCTCAGTCTTGACATTTCCAGGACATTCTGCCATTTCCAGATTTGCTGTGATGAGATTCATAAACATGTTAACTCAGAGGCCTGTCCCTCAAACCTCCTTCATCTACCAGACTGGTATTTGGGCTAGCCTGACTCCTTTGTCCCAGTGTTGGTTTCTCTGAGATACCATCTTACTCCTATCAGAATGGCTAAAATCAATAACACCAGTGACAGTCTATGCTGGAGAGGATGTGGAGAAAGAGGAACACTCTTACATTGCCGGTGGGAGGAGTGCAAACTTGGACAACCACTTTGGAAATCAGTATGGCAGTGTCTCAGGGAAATGAGAATCAGCCTACCTCAAGATCCAGAAATTCCTCTCTTGGGCATATACCCAAAGAATGCACATTCATACAATAAGGACATCTGTTCAACTATGTTCATAGCAACATTATTTGAAATAGCCAGAACCTGGAAGCAACCTTGATGCCCCTCAACTGAAGAATGGATAGAGAAAATGTGGTACATCTACACAATGGAGTACTTCTCAGCAGAAAAAAAAAACCAAAACAAAACAATAGAATCTTGAATTTGCAGGCAAAAGGATGGAATTACAAGAAACCATCCTAAATGAGGTAACCCAGTCACAAAAAGATAAAGATGGTATGTACTCACTCATATGATTTTTAGACATAGAGCAAAGGATTGCCAGTCTACTATTGACACTGCCAGAGCAGCTAGGACACCAAGACAAGATTGCATAGTCCCTTGAAGAAAGGGAGGGAAAGAAGAATCCCTGAACAAATGGGAGCATGGGGCATGGGTGGAAAGGAAGGAGGTGGGAAGAGAAGAAGGGGCGGGGGGAAGAGAACAAGATGACTGAGGCAGGGGAGGAATAAAAGAGGGTAAGAAAGTAGATGCCTTGATAGAGGGAGCCAGTACAGGTATGGAGAGATGTCTGGCACGTGGGAAATGTTAGGGGATCCACAGGGATGACCCCAACTAATAATCCAAGCAGCGGTGGAGAAAATGCCTTTGATGCCCTTCTCTTATAATGAGATTTGTGTCTACCTTGGTTACCATTCCTAGAGCCTTCATCCAGTAGCTTTTCGAAGCAAAAATAGGCACCCACAGCTAAGCACTGAACCATTCTTCTGGAATCTAGTTGTGGAGAGGGAGGAGGAATGAGCAAAGGAGCAAAGACTGTGCTGGAGAAACCCCAGAAACAGTTGACCTGACCATGGAGACCCTAGTCATAAAGCTGCAGAAACAGCATTGGACTGAACCAAGCCCTCTGAATGTAGGTGCCAGCTAGGAGGGCAGGGCAGTCTATGGAACCTCTAACAGAGGAGCCAGTCTTCAAACCTAGAGAACAAATGGACTTTGGGAACCCATTCCCTATGGAGGGATACTGTTGCAGCCCAGACACAACAAGGAGGGCCTAGGCCGTCACCCAAATGATATGATGGACTTTGAAGGTCCCTGGTAGAGAGCCTCATTTTCCCTGGGGAGGAGTTGGTGGATGGGTTGGGGGATTGGTGGGCAACTTGGGAGGATGGCAGGGTTAGGGAATGGGGGGATGGATATGTAAATATGAGTGGTAATTAAAGAATTTAAATAAAAATGATATATATATATATATATATATATATATATATATATGCAGTAGTATTTTTATGGCCCTCTGAGTCTTAGCATTTCACCAATATATCATGCATTGGACTTTCAGTTTTTAAGAAGGCACACATGTATAACCTTTTCTGTTAAGGTTCTTCACAGGAATTGAACCAATACTGCAATACACCTTCTGCAAGCAAAGCCCGAGAAAGCCTGCCTGATGACCTATATGTTAAAGGCCTGAGAACCAGAAAGCCAATAGGCATATCCCAATCTTAGTCTGAAAAGCCCAAGGGGAGGAGT
Organism: Cricetulus griseus; assembly: GCF_003668045.3. Taxonomy (NCBI): domain Eukaryota; kingdom Metazoa; phylum Chordata; class Mammalia; order Rodentia; family Cricetidae; genus Cricetulus; species Cricetulus griseus. Next base: position 241,227,167 of record NC_048595.1, on the reverse strand, counting down.
TCTGAGGGAAAAACAAGATGAAAGTCTGAGCTTCCACCATCAGGAAGCAAGAAGACAATCCTGTTTGCCACCACTGTGTTCCACTAAGCCGCTCCACACACTCAATGAGCATTGCTGTCACTCAGTGTGAAATGAGCAATATGCTTTACTAATTGCATTAGTCAGAGTTCTTGAGAAATAGAATCTGTGTATTTATTTGCATATGCACCAAGAACTAATTGTTCTGGGTATATTACATAATAACCCCTACTAATTGCTGTTCCTAGAAAAGGTCTTAAATCTTCTTTAGTCTTTCTCTGTCCAGCTCTATGAACCTCCCAGAACCTCCCACACTGTGTCATTGGAAACAGTGTTTTTCTATCCTGGCATCACCTGGCACACCAAATCTAGTAGATTCTGTGTGACAAGTTCCACAGACTGAGGCGATAACTTCAAAAGAAGGAGGTCTCCTGGAAACGGTTGTGGAACTCTCAGCTGGAGAAAAATATTGGGCTGTGATTCTCATGGCAAATTCTGTTTGTTCTTCTATTCCTTCTTTTTCACATTAACGAAATGTTCCTAAAAGCTAATGCTGACATTTTAAACAAAAGAAATAGGTCAGAAACCATCCCCTAAGATGGGGTCACTAGCCGTGATCTCATCTCAGGAAGAACCAACGCTTTCCAAATCATTCACATCATTCACATAGGTACAAATACTAAAAACTTTCCCAACAATAAAATTTCATATGGCTGTACATGTGTCATCGAACATGGGCTTAAGTGTCTGGTAATGAAAGCTTTTAATAAGAAAGAGTCAAAATAGTTAAAAAAAAACCTCAATATTATAAAAACTCACCAGAACTGGGTAATAGATGTTAAACAATAGCTGACCATAAAAATATATTAATTTGATTTAAGAAATATGTGATTATCCTTGGATGGTCTAATGTTTTGACTAATGAAGGACAAATTTTATGTTTTGATTAACCCTGGATGATTCTAGGTTTTGGATTTCTGCATCACTTTGCCAAGTAACAATAATGTCATATGTTTGGGTTTGTTTAACAAAAACATCCCCTGAAAAACATCTCTATAAACAAACCTTGTTTGAGAACTACAAAATACACTCAGATTCAAATGGCCTCTGTGCTTGCTTCTGTTTGTCACCACAGAATCCTTACCCACCTATTATTCGAGAACCCTCATCCCAGGGTTTCCCATACCTGGCTGAGGTGGTCTATGGCAATCACCAAAATCCTAGGCCCACTCTTTTCTTGATTGTTTAGAAAAAAACACTGGTTACCCAGGGAATCTGTGTTTAACCAAGTCCTTTCCTAGCCATGAAGTTAGATATGGTTTTCATATACCCTTAGCTTTGTTTTATGCTCTGAGTTTTATTAATATTGTGTGATATATGTGTGGGAGAAACTGAGTTTTTATACTAGCTTTGTCTGAGTCACAGCTCTGTTGACACAGCAAGATTTGACCTTTACTTTCATTCTCTTCTAGTTTCATCTTTCTTGGGATTTTCTAATACTGTAATCCTTTTTCTTTAAGGCTGCTGTTGATATGAATGTTTTGGATCATTGATTAACTTTTATAAAGCAGTTATTTATTCTATAGAAAAGAGTAGTCTTGGCAATGGGCTTTTGTTAATCAGTTTCTAAAAATCTGGTTAGCATTAAAAATAACACACACTTTAGAAAAAATAAGCCCACTGTATGGCAAAATTCATTAAGTTTTGTCGTCATTACATTTTTCTGTGTGTGGATTAATGAAATTTAACTGGAGAAAATATATAACTTGATAGATTTTGCCCAATACAAATCTGATCCAAGGCTCATCACATGTGTGCAAACAATTGTTAATTTCTTGTTCTGCTCTGTTCCCATTTTTCATATCACTTGAGATACCTTCTCTACTTTTGAGGACCTTGCATCAAAATGGCTTTATTGAATTGTTTCCATCCATCATGCTTGCAGGTTTTGGAGGCTAGGGAATCTGTTGCCTTTGTTCATTGCTGTAATTACAGTATTTTTAAACACCACAGGTCTTAAAAAGAAGCTGAGCAAAGTATTTCTGAATACCAACTTTGTTTCTTCCTAGAGAAAGGAAGAATTTCTGTTGTCAACAGAGGAGGAATTCTAGGGTCATTCTCTGCAGCTTTTCTTGTGATCCTCTGTGTCCTAGCTAAATTCCCCTTACATTTCAACCTCTTTTCTATTTCCTTTTTCTCTGCTTTAAAACATATATCAAGTCACTGCAAAAGTTAAACATAATTAGATACAAAACTGTTCCTAGTGCCTAGTATGTAGCTACAGCTTTTCACACGCCCCCACCCACTCTTTTTAGATGCTGCCAAACAATTCTTTTTCCCTGGGTGTTTATATCCTTTGTTCTCTGGGAATCCATGCTCCCCTCTGCACTCCGCTGGCTGGTATCTATCTGTTTCCCTATGTCTGTTTCTAGTATTTTTTTTTTTTTTTTGCTCACATCATAGGCATTCTCAAGGTCTCTACTTAATGAAGGCCATACCATTTTTTAAAGCTTTGATCCCATAATTAGTTTAACCACTGCCATCCTGTAGGTAATTTAAATATATGTCCTCAATGGTTTTATTCCTATAGTTTTGTTAAGACATTGTTTCTATGTCCTGGATTTTACACAAATACATGACTACAACATTGTAAAACAAATATTTCTCTCTGGGGAAATCATCAAAAAAAGGGAAAATAAGCTGTGTATTCTTAGGTATAGCCACAGCAAGAATTCAAACTACAGGACTGTTGTGAGTGTTGATATCTATATATTTTTATACATTAATTAAAATATTACAGCATGTTGGCATGAGCATATGTGATCTTTGCAATTGATATGTGATATTGTGAAGAACAGATGGTCTAAATGTTAATACCCATTTATCTGTTTGTAAGTGTAGTCCCCTCTTCCTAAAAAGGGAGACTCTAAAGAGAAACAGTAATAGTGGAGGTTCCCTGACTTGCAAGTAGAGTAAGAAGCAGTCATCATTCTTCTAATTTAGTGGATCATTCCTAGTAAATCCCTTCATTCTGAAGGAACACCATCTTTACAGTTGGGAAAACATCTTCATACAGCAGTCTTTTTTGAACTCACCTTGACATTTAGACTTAAGCCTTATTTTTTTTTAAATTGCAAATGACAAAGTAATAACCTCACAGGAAAACCATAGTGCCTAAACACAGTAAGAGTAGGGCATTTGGTACATCACTTAATTATCCAAGATACATTTATTGAGCACCTGTAAGGTGCAAGTTTACTAGTAGAGCCAAGCAGTCAGAGTATAGATAAGAATTTCCAGTATGAGAACCTCATTCTAGGGTAAGATTGATGTTTTGCCATGTTTTTTTTTTTTTATTAACATCATTAGTTCTTCTATGCTTCTTTGTCTCCCCATGCACTTCATCTGTTACCATAATCTGTCTCTTTCTTTCCATCTGGCATCTTTGGCTTCAGAGCTGTAATGTTGAAATTTCTTCTGTTTATGTCTGTTTCCATTATGGCTAATCCTTTCCACTGTGCTGGAGAAATGCATAGATAGTGTGCTTTCTTTATTAATTCTCTAAAGACTAGTTGTTACTGAAGTTTTAGCTTTCAACATGTTAAGTGGTTGTCTTCCTAAAATTTTGGCTTACACAGTCTACATCCTCAGTAAGTTTTATTGCTGGTTAATGAGTTTAACTCCCAGGAAAATATTTTGCTATAATTCAATTGTAGATGCAGACCCTGTCTCATAATGATATTTTTATTTTACAAAAGAAACACATCTTAATCTTAAAAAAAGACCCCCTTTTAACTATATGCCTAAGTAACTGTATAGAAACATAGTTAATGAAACAAATGCAAACTCATCTTCTGATCAATTTTCTTGGGGTAAAGTACCTATCTGGCTGTCCTTCTGTTGTTTCTTTTGTGAGAAAGACAAAATGAGAACAAATACTTGAGATTTTGTTAAACTAGCCCCTATAGGTGCAGCTCCTCTACCTGTCTTTGGACTTCCTGTGAAATGGAAGTTTGTTTTAGAGGTGAAGACGTTCTATTCTGAATTGAATGAAGGAAGAACATTCAAAAGATGAATTTGTAGAAGTCAAACCAGCATAAATGCCCATGAGAGGCTATTGCCTTACAGTGGACACTGGAGGCTGAGATTCTCCTACTCCACCCCAAGATCTCTATTGTTGCTATTCCATATACCTCACTGTAGAGCAGACCTGTAGCTAGTGAGCCCCATTCATTTATATTCTTCTTTTTTGGTTCATCATATTGTTGCTCTTTTAGTGAGGTTCATATTTTATACATCTTGAAATCTATACTGGTTCCTTAAATACATCTCAATTTCAGTTATGCATTGTTGTCACTATACTGTGAGTGGCCAGCAGTCATATTCAATATAAAATTCCAGGAAGCTGCTAGAATAATTGGGTGGAAAGGAAATTTTACTTTTTAATTTAGCAACATTAAAAATGTTAAGGCACCACTGAAAGAATATTCTCCTTTTAATTAAACCATACACACTATTTGTGTACTAAATGCACCATATAATTACTATGGTTTTATATTCACAGGAAGAAAATATGCTTTATGTAATAGTTTTACCTTAGTAAATACTGTAAAAGATGATTAAAAGAATTAATTTAGTTGCAGCCTGGGTAGCTCCATAAAATCAGAAATACCCTTATAAAATATTCTCTGCAACAATAGGAACATGATAGTGATTACTGTTTCTCTTGTGTTATTTAAATCTCAATGGTTGGCAAACTTGCTAGAAGAGTAAATAAACTGATTTCCTGTTTGAAGTCGGGAGTGTTGTAGAATACCACCACAAAGGAGAGAAGGCAACAAGATAATTTTTCTACAATATTGCCTTTACTTTCAGGATCCATTTCATCACCATGCTTACATGATAGGAGTAGAGCCTTGTTTTCCCATGGGAAGTTGTTTTATGTGCTGTGGAATTTAGATACACAATAAAACCAATTCTTTCCCAATAAATGTGATTATAAAAGTTACCAGACAAGCATGAAACCACAATGTGAAAAGGCAGCGGGCACAGAAACTAATGGAGTGCAATTCACAGGCTGTCTCCTTCACTTCTGGACTAATATTCTTATGCAGGGAGGTTTCTTCAAAGAATTTATCATAACCATAGCCAGGAGCATACATACACCCTACGCAGCTGTGTGGTCTGATCTAAGAAATGCATTTGCTTTGGAGAGTGCAGTTTTTGATTTGATTCCCTCCGGTGTATATCATCCTTTTAACAGCCACTTCCTAAAATAGTTGTTTGTGTGAGTACCATGGCAGTTTATAAGACTTTTTTTTAGAAAGAAAAAAACTGGAAAAAAGTTTTAGGACAAATTTATATTTCCCTGTGCAATTGAAGAAAACACATATGTTTGCCTTCATTTGGTAGAAGGACTTGGGGGTTCCTTGTTGTTAGAAAAACACTGTTTTAGAGACAAGAGAGTTCACAGCTATCCTATATTAGTCCCTTAAGGACCATCCAGAGCTCCTCAAATTTAATTCATCAGTACATTATAAATAGAAAAGCAAATGGCCCTTAAAATGTCTGCATGTTACAGACTTGTAGCATCCATAACTGTTGCTATGTGGCAACCTGATGATTAAAATGATTACAGAACAGGTGGCATTCAGCATTACCAGAGAGACCACACATCAGTCATTCAAGAACAGGAGTCAATTAAGCTTGTCTATTAAAATGAGGAACTGTCAGCAGTCTTGAGCTGCTTCCCAAATACAGTTTAAAGGCTGCACATTCTCTGGTGCTTTGGGGCATAAGAAATAATTCTAGAGTGTTAAATATCCTTTTTATCCCATAAACAAAATTAAAGTAACAGCAGACATCAGTCCATCCATCTAGTCCAGTGTTCTGGACTTTTAGGGTAACTTTTACAATAACATTCCTATAACAATTTTTTTTCTGCGGAGGTTGGGATGCATTTATTTACTTACCTGATACATGGCAGGACAATTTTGGCCATAGCTTTCATCTGGGTGTGATGTTCCAGCTGATGACTGGGCACACCATTCCACTGAGGATGCCTTACCTCAAAACTCACTGTCCACAGTTTACCCATGTCCTCCAGACCTTTGAGGATTTCCCCTAGCATTCCTGATACAGCATATTTTTCAAGCATTAAGGACTGAAACTACTGTTAGCCTCTATTTACTGGGTGACTGAAACTTTTCCTTTGGATTGAATTTCAAATTTGTACATAACTTTTGCAAAGTAACTTTTTTGCTCTGGTGATTCAAATTCTCGACTTCTTTACATTTGCCTTCCTTCAGTATTTTTAAAGTATGAGAGAGCAATTCATAGTGCTGTCTTTCTGTGCTTCAAAATACTTCATTATGTATTTTCTAAGATTAAGTACATTACCATATCCTAAACATTATCACAGATGATTCTATGTGCTGTGTAATGTTTCCTGTGATTTGACAAACCTTCTTGGGAGAGGAATGTGTCTCACAAAACTCAGTAACAGGAGCCTAAGTAGCTCAGGAAAGTCCTATAAGTTCCGTGATTTGAATAGTTCTTCCCCAGAATTGCAAAATTAGTAAATAATTGCTGAAGAAAGGAGATTATGAAAGATAATTGAGCTGCCTGCAAGTTTTGCAGGGAGCTCCATGATTGCAGCTTTCAGGAGTGCTAGGTAGGGTTGGTTTTTTGATGTAGTTGCTGATGTTCCTGTAAGTAGCCCCAATATACTCATTGGTTTACCAGGATGGACTTGTATGTGATTACTTTTAATCTGTACTTGATACTTTCACCTACCTGGGGTGAAAAGACATTCATTTATGTGCCCCCAAACAGTCTCAAAACTCTTTCCTTTGCCCTCCCTTTTCCTGCCTCTATGTGTGTACATTAATGTTAAACGTAATTACTAAATGGAAGTTAATATTAACACAATTCTACTATTTGCTTGTTCCATGCATTCCCTGTGCTGGGATCTATTCTGAGGTATGTTTATGTTTCCTCTCCCTCTTTAGCCTCCTTAAAAAATGCTGTCCTTCTTAGTGCTGGAATAGCTCAGAGCAGAATACTTCTACTGCATAAGTGTACTCCAGGGTAAGCCATTTCCTCAGGCTGAAGTCAGATTTCATTACACTAAGAAGTGGGAAAAGATACAATTGAACGTTTTCTGAATCTTCTTATATTTATCTGTGAACCCCACACATCCACAGGGAGAGGCTTGGGGAATTGAGAAGTGGTGGTTCTATGAAAAGGGCAGATGCAGAACAGGATGGGGGATTAATTCTGAGATGGAACCAACTGGCATTTCCTACAGACTTTGGCATGAACAGATTTCCACCACTGAAGACACATACACAAACTAATCACAGAGACCAGAGGCATAAGGAAAGGGTTAAGATAATGAGTGTGAAGAAAAGAAGCAACAGGTCCTGTCAGGAACTCCAGGAAGGGGCAGAGCTGAGGTAGCCATAATACCTCACTCTCCCTAATGATCTCTCAAGACAGTAGAAGTGAAAATGTTTACACCATTGTATTTAAGAATGTATAAAAGTGAATCAACTTTTTCATTTTTAGTATGACTTTATCTCCTTTTCATTCAAAGAATAATATGGGTAGTTAAAAAGACAGTTCCATAGAGCAGATGCATATTTCCTGATGATCATAGTAAGTGCAGAATGTATATCACCTTGACAACTAAAACTAGGGCATTTTATCCAAGCATTTTAATGACACAAATCACTATTCTTTCTAGTGAAAGTCCATTCTGATTAAGAACAGCAAGAGCTACTTCAGGTCAGGAAGAAGTGCTTAACCCTCCAAAGGAAAACAGATTTGTCTTTTGACAAGGAAGCAGCAATATAAACTATGTTTGCATAACTCACTTGCAGGGTGGACTGTATAAAGTAAGCTTACTTAGACTATGGGATGACAAAGTTTGTGTTTATAGACATAAGATTGATATAGACAAAAGGTAAAATAGCATGTGGCAACTATAGTACTTTAAATTTACATGAATAAATATGTTTATCTGCATGTTAGAGCAATTAAGATTTCTCTCTACATACATGAATTACTTATGATTGTATAATTATGCCATGTCAGCATTATAGTTTGGAAATAAGTTCGGTATGCCCCCAAGGGTTTATATGTTGTCAATCATCCTCCTGTCTGACTCTACTGACATAGTCTATGAGATGTCTGGAAGTATGATGCTAGTAGGGATTTGGAGTCCTCATATTTTCCTCCTTCCTGTCTGATGATGTGATCTCTTTCTTTACATGTGTTCTTAACATCTTGATATCACTTACCCCCTGATTGTTAGCAAAACCAGACAATACCCCTGAATCTATAGAGATGTGATCTAAATAAACATTTTAAAGAATCAAGTCACCATTTTCCAGGTATTCTATAATAGTAATAAAGTAGATTAACACAGAATGAACTAAAGATGAGGAAGCAATGAGATTACATATTTTACAAATGTAAAATTACATAAATTATGAATTACATATGTATTTATATTTCATATTTCTTTACTGTGTTGATATGCATCACCCTTTCATTAAAGGGACAATAAACTAAAATTTTTCTTACTTTGTACAAATAACTTATTTTGTTACTTAAAAGTCTTCAGTGCCCACTGCTTTTGCTTCATTTCAGTTTATTCTCACAATAAGTCTGTAAAGATGGGTTGCTATTTATACATTCTTATCTTGATTCATCTCCATTTCTAAATCAAGGTCTTGAAAGCTTGAGCAGCTTGTTCATAATCACACCAGTAGACATGCAGAATAAAAGACTCTGCAGCCTCTTTTAGAAGAAACTGTCAGAAACTCCCCTGAGATGGGGGCCAGAGCCTTGTGTTGGTGTGAAAACAACACCAACAATGAAAGTTAAAGCTGAAATCCCCCATTGTCATGGTGCATGAAAGAGTCTGAGGTAGCACCAACTCCTGTCATTCTCTTTTTCTGTGGCATAACTCCACTCAAGGCCAAGTGGATCAGTGTTAGATGTTGGGAATTATCTCATTTTGAACTCGATAGTAGTTTAATAGCCTGTGGAATGATGGGATTCAGGGAGCATTGAGGAAATATTGAACTCAATATTGGGTGAAGGAGACAGTGGTGCCCAAACCTTCAATGAAAAGACCCAAGAAATGTGGCTTGGGCAATGAGGAATGTAAACATATGAATCCAAGACTGAGTCCATGAGTTTAGTGTCTCTTAGCACCTGCAGTTTCTAGTTATGGAGCATGATTTGCACAGCACAGTAGTTTTCCTCTGTGAGGCCTGCCTGGAAAAGCCTTTCTAACAATCTGTGGTCACATCCTCAAGTTCACACAGGGCTTTCCAGAATCCATGTTCCTCACGATACCGATATCTTTGGTAGAGAATGCAGAATCATACAGACTTGATAATACGGCTAGCCCTGCAGTATCCCTACCTCTTGCTTACACTTCTCAGGAGAGCAGTCTTGCCACCTCCTTTCCAAGTCTGGCTCTACCACCCATCTGTGCACTTCAGTTCCTTCACCATTCCAGAGCCTATGTATTACCTCCCTTCTCATATTTAACTCTTTCTTAGCACATAAATTAATTCTGATTGCCAATATTTGATGGTGGTGATACATCTGTCTTCATAAAAAGTAAACGAATAAGCAGCCATACATGCATCATTTGCCTTGGGCATGCTGTTTCTTACTAATGAGAAGAATCATTTCATCTTGGTCCATGGGTTATACCTTAATTTTTCTGAATCTTCTAAACTTAGAGTTATAAAGAACAGGGTTGTGCTTAAAAAGAACAGCATTTAAATACAATTAAAATAAAGGACTATTATATTATTTGTGTACTTTACTTAGAAATATGTGAACATCAAATAATTGCTAATTTCCTTTTCATAATTGTCCTGGGATTTAATTCCCCAAATTTTTACCTCTGAATTCCACAGTTACATAATTGCTGTCTGGATTCTATGTGGCTTAAGGATCTGTCTCTCTAGGACAACCTTTGCATTTTTCACCCTTTAAAGCAATTTTTAAAGAAGTTTTGAAGATGATGAGTTAGGGCCCCAATTAATGCTCAGAGAGATTTGTAGTAGGTACAATACTGCTTGGCCAAGGACTTTGATTCTCATCTGTTATCTCAGTTTCAATTATCATAAATCTATATATTTTATAAGACTAATCTTATAGAGGATGCCTTTCGCTGGCGCTGTCTTTTGCCGGTGGCTCACATCCTGCCGCTTGAGGAAGAGTGGAGGGGAAAAGAGGGACACTTCCTGTTTCCTTTGAGTCTCTTGGTATGTCACTCCCTGCCTGGATCACCACTTCTCTACTACATTTCCCAGAATCCTCTTTGACTCCTAGTCCTGTCTAACTTGTTGTCTCATTGGCCAAACAGTATTTTATTCAATAATCAACAAGATAAACATACAAAGAAGTACATTCCCCATCAATTATGTTTGCAGATTACTGAATCTGGAGCATTTTCCTATGTCCCTCTACTGAATCAATGCCCCCAGCCCACAAACATAACTTTGCTTTTGTTCATTTAATCAAGGTAATAGCCCCTATCAAGTGTTTCTAAATGGAAAAAGGTCTAACTGCATTAAATAGTCCCTTCCACTGTGCTAGCTCATTACCATGGATAATTTCAAAGGACAGTTCTCTGCATAGGAGAGACCTACTCTACAGACAGAGGGTGTGAGAGATGAATATCTACCGTTTGTAATGGAGGTAGAGGGTGACAGCCACAGAAACTTTTATTTATAGACATTGCAGAAACATCCATTTATTTATTTATTCATTCACTTATTTATTTATTTATTTAACTTTAATATTAAGTTGGATTGTCAGACTAAATATGAACTGTCTTATTGTTCAAAGTTGGAGTTTTACCCTTGAGAGAGGATACTGGACATGAGTTTTGGTTACATGCTGGACTTCCATGATCCTGTTGACTTTGAAAGAAAACTTGGAATTCAAAAGGTCTATCTGAGCCAATGTTGGTCAGGAAGGAATGGAGACATTGCTATGAAACTTTGTTGAATTTTAGTAATTTTTGATTAAACATGCATTAAATTATTATTTTTGAATTTGGATATTCGATAATAAGTGATTGTTTTATTCAGATGATAATCGAGGTGTTAACATCTATTATTTGTTACCATGTTGTTTGGTTGTTTAAAAGAATGATAGTGTTCTGTGGAAGTCAGTCAGTAGGAAGAAGAAATGCTTTATTGATTCCAGCTGTAGCTATCAACTGATGAATGTTCTATTTTCATCCCCCCTTGGCTATTTCTGCATAAAAGACATTTGATCTGGGATAATTCCTTCATGTCCACAATTTTTTAGTGCTATTGAAAACCACAAAAGTTTCATCATGCTCATATTTATATGTTTGGTTCCATGCCTTTCTTGAAAGAATAAGAGTACTTGGAATGAGAGATATCTGACAACAGCGATCTGTGTGTCAGATCCGAGTTCGGTGGCGGGATCCGACAAGCTGAGGCATGGTGGCAGTTCTGTGTCCATCCACCAGCCCAGCAGGACCCAACACACCCTAGCACTGCTGAGGTCCCAGTAACAGTGACACCTCCATCCAAGGGAAGAGGACAGACATCAGAGTATTGGATCTGTTTGCATCTACTGGAAGAGAACCTTGATCCCATACCCACCAGGAGAGCAAGAAACTTCTGCTACACCCACCAGAAGAAAGGATGAGAAGAGGGCAGGGTAAAAGCACATTCAACAACAGAAAACTCAATATGACACTGAAGGAACCAGCTTCCCTTTTGGCAGCCATAACAGCCGAACACGTGCTTGCCATAAACCTGCCTTGGTCACTTAGAGGTCAGATGCCTACCTCGTGACAAGGAAACAATCAGAAGTTAGTCACTAGAAAGTCAGATGCCTGTCTCGTGACAAGGAGCCAATCAGAAGTAAGCTGGTGGCACTATGCTTTACGACCCTGGGTGTGCTTTATGGACAAGCGCACAGCAATGACGTAGAGAGCATAGCAACCACCCTGGGAGGGCCTATGGGCCATAACAACCAGTTGACCAATCAACACAGGGCAAGCCCTCCAAGCCTGGAGGCACACCAATCCTGAGCCTGTGAGTACCCCTAGACACTCCCCTTATGTTGCTCTATAAGATCTTTTGGGAGCCCCTAGGAGCCGTCTTTTCTAGCTGTCCATCATGGCGGGTGGATGAAAGACCCAAGCTAACATGGGGTTAGCTTGTTAAATTACAATAAAGCCTCGTGCAGTTTGCAGCAAGCTCTCGAATCCGCCTGGTGATTGGGGTGACAGCGAACGTTGCCTGGGACCCCGGATACTTGAGTTTTCGGGGGTTTAACAACACTACCAGAGACTAAGAACCATACACCAGCAAGACCTGAACATCACGATGCTGATGAACCAGAAGAGAATGACCTTAAAAACATCTTCATGAAAATGATAGAGAACCTCAAAGAGGACATGAGAAACTCCATTAAAGAAATGGAAGCAAAAACAAACCAAAAATCCAAGATATCAACAAATCTCTCAAGGAAACAGTTCAAGACCTAAAAAACTGAAATACAGACAATAAAGAAAGCACAATCAGAGGGAATGCTGGAAATAGAAAAGCTGGGTAAACATTCAGGAACTACAGACCTAAGCATAACCAACAGAATACAAGAGATGGAAGAGAGAATCTCAGAAGTTGAAGACACAATAGTGGAAATAGATTCATCAACCAAAGAAAATCTTAAATCCAACAAATCCCTAACACATAATATCCAGGAAATATGGGATACCGTGAAAAGACCAAACCTAAGAATAATAGTAGGTGAAGAAATCCAACTCAAAGGCACAGAAAACATATTCAACAAAATCATAGAAGAAAACTTTCCCAACCTAAAGAAAGACATGCCAATGAAAATACAAGTAGCCTACAGAACACCAAATAGACTGATCCAAAAAAAGGTCTCCTCACCACATAATAAGCAAAACACCAAACATACAGAACAAAGAGAAAATATTAAGAGCTGCAAAGGAAAAAGGTCAAGTAACCTATAAAGGCAAACCTATCAGAATACTAACAAACTACCTTGACTGCTGATATAACATTATGTATGGATGGCACACCATCTAGTGTGAATATATGACAGTAAGTCAGCCATTTGTGGTTGGATTTTCTGGTGCTCAGGTGGGTATGATTTTCTGTATCCCTACCATTTCAGTGGTATATTTTTTACTTGTATCTATGTATTTTTTTTCAGAACATGATTGTGAAATAGGTAAAGATCCATGCTTTCAAGTCCTCCTCTTGACTGGAGCAGAGTCTTCATATCCAGCCTTAATCAAATAACTGTAAAATTGCAATACCAGGGCTTTGCACATTATCTACTCATTTCTTTTTTGTAGATTTATTCCTTGAAACTTTCATACAATTATATCCTTCCCATCCCTTCTTCTACGTATCCCTGTGACTCATCCAAAAGAAGAGTTGTAAAGGAGAAAATATAACTGTATTGTGAAAGTGTTTTATTCACATTATTTCAGCCAAATTATTTACATGAACAAAGATATCATGTGCATGTATTTCTATATGCATGTACACACACACACACACACACATGGTTTTTGTATGTGTGCATGGTCAGCTATGGGTGGGTGTACATAACAATACATATGTGACATTTGTGTGTATACACACACACACACACATATGTATTTACATATACATGCGTGTATGTGTATGAATATATATAGGAAAAGGAGGTTGTACATAAGGATAAACATACATTTACATCTATATATGCATGTAGGTATATGTACACATATTTGCATGTATACATGTTCACATGCATGTGGAAGCCAGATGCCAGTTGCAGAGATTGTTTCTCATGAGCTTTCACCTTGTTTCTTAGATAAGATATTGTTCTGGGGCCTGGGTGTCATGAAATGGACTAAGCTAGGCAGTTATTGAGTCAGGGGATCTGCTTGTTTCTGATCCCCCATTGTTGAGTTTACAAGAATGTTTCAACCATACCTGGATTTTATGTGGGTCCTGGATTAGAGACAACATCTTGATCACTGGACCATATCCTCATGTCTATAAAGTCATATCAATAGCACATATGTTTAGTATGGTAAGGTGAGAACGTCCCTTCTCATTTATGATTTTTCTCCCCACATTAACAAAAATCAACAGGAAGACTTAATGAAAGGAAATCCTAGGGAGTTCTTGACTAGCACTTCCTAAGTCTCTAGGTCTTCACTGTCACCAGCACCAGTGTCAGTGACCGAAGAACCAGACCAGGCAAGAGTCTGTGGATTAAGAATGACACAACTCAGGTCATTCGGTAGAAGCAAATGCCATCGGTTTATTGCATCCAGCAGTTTACATACAATCGTAACAAGAGGGAATGGAAAATTACCACCAGCTAGCAGAATGCATTCCCATGCCCTATCTTCAACAAGGAAACCACAGGCCCTGCCCAAGGCCAACGAAGCAGGAAGGGGATGTGGCAAGGCACAATGTTTCAAAACAGAAAGAAACAAAAGGTCAGCACAGGCCTGAAGGTCAGGTTTGTACCCAACAGTAAGGATTCACAACAGGAAGTTGACACTAGTGGGGTGAGGCCAGAAAAACAGGAGGTACCTGTGGTTATGCTGGAAAACAACTCCGGTTGTTCCAGAGACCCCATGGGGGCTGGGTCCCAACACTTCACAAAGTAGAAGTTTTAACCATTAAATTTCAAAGGAGCCAAGCAGACATAAAGCATAACCATTTCATGATATTCAAATTGTTTTTCGAGGTAAGTTAGTTGGTTTTGTCAACACACACCTAGACAAATCTGGGAAGAAGGCATCTTAAGTAAGGAAAGGCCTCCCTCAGATTGTCTGTAGGCAAGTCTGAAGTACATTTTCTTGATTAATGACTAATTGGGGGTAGAAACTCACTGAGGTTTGTGCTAGTCTTGAGCAGGTGGTCCTGGGGTACTTAAGAAAGCCCAGCTATCAACTAATCAGTGAGGAAAACACAGTACTCCTTCATGACATCTGCATCGGTTCCTGCCTCTAACTTTCTTCTGTGTGAGAGTCCTGCTCCGAATCCCTTTGGTGATGTATTAAGATGTGGAACTGTAAACTGAAAAAAACCCTTTCCTCACCAAGTTTCTTTTGGACATGGTGTTTTATCAAAGCAATAGGAACTATCCATTGCAGCTTTGTGGTCTTCACTGAGTACACAACTGAAGGCAATGACTCCCCTTTTCATGGATATGTTAGTAGTATACATGTGCTCAGTGAGGGCTTGAGTTCCCAGGTTATTTTTAACCCGAGGCCTTTTAGTTTTCTCTTCCAAGACCCCATGTGTTTTTAGGTCTTTCTTTCTTTCTCTTTTTTAAATAACAATGCTTATTTTTCCTTCTTTTTAAAATTTATTCTTCTGTCATAGAATACAACCCAACTGCAGCCTCCCTTCCCTCCAATGACTTCCCACCTCTGCTTTCCTCCGAGGTTCATGTCTCCTCTTTTTCCCTTCAGAAAAGAGCAGGTCTCCCAAGGATATCAAGCAAGCACACTATTTCTATTGTCAAATATTGAAACAATGGTAAATAAAGATTTGGGCTTCAAAGCCTCTGCTACTTGTCTTCCCTCTGGTCATCAAAGTGCTTCCAGTGAGACTGCTGGCTGGTCCCTCAGTATACGTCAACCAGAGGTCCAGGTGCTGGCACAAAAGTTTCCCTAGGACCCACCCAACCACAACAAAGTGTTTTTGAGGAAAGCCAGGGCCTACATGGGCATTAGTTGTGAGGGCACTAATCTTTAAGGGCTGAGGTATAAAAAGAACTTAAGAGAAAAGAATATACAAACATAATACAGCTATTTATGTACTTTCTGTATGCACCTGCACACACAAATATCATTTGCATAGCAGTTTTATGAGAAATAAACTGGAATTTCTAATGAGGATATTAATCAATTTTATTTGTTTCTTTCCTTTTCTTTCATATATCTAAAAACTTCAAATGATAAATCTGTTGAAAATTTCATTTTTATATTCTAATTTTTCTAAGATATTAAAATATACTAATTTGAAACTGTCCAGTTTAAAGTTTGCAATCTTACAAATACATTTCAAAATTTTTTCTTTTCTTTTATTAGTTCAAATTAGGAACAAGCTTGTTTCACATGTCAATCCCTTCTTCCTTTCCCTACTTTCATCCTCACCCCTCCTACCCCACCCTAACCTACCCACAGCCCATCCACACTCCACTCCCCAGGTAGGGAAGGGCAAATCCACCACATCATCCTGGGCTGGGCCTAGACCCTTCCCCATGTGTCCAGGAAAAGAGTGCATCCTTTCACTTGGGATGGACTCTCAAAGTATCTTCTTACACCAGGGAAAAATACTAATCCACTACCAGTGGCCTCCTAGAGTGCAGAGGCCTCCTCATTGACATCCATGTCCAGAGGTCTGGATCAGTCCTGTACTGGCCTCCCAGACAGCATCTGGGGTCGATGTGCTCCCCCTTGTTTATGCCAGCTGTTTCTGTGGGTTTCTCCAACCTGGTACCGACCCCTTCGATCTTCATCCCTCCATCTCTACAACTAAGTTCCAGAGTTTAGTTCAGTGTGTATCTGTAGATGCCTGCCTCTGTTTCTATCAGCCAATGAATGAGGACTCTAGGATGGCAAAAAAGTAGTCATCAATCTCATTTTAAGGAAAGGGCGTTTAGGTTATCCTCTCCAACATTGCCTGGATTATCAGTTTGTGTCATCCTTGTAGATCTCTGGATCTCTAGTAGATCACTAGTCTCCCTATTGCCAGATATCTTCTTAGACCTATAATGGCTCCCTCCATCTAATATCATATCTCTCATCCTGCTCTCCTCTATTCTTCCCCCAACTCGATATTTCTGCTCCTCCATTTCCTCCTCTCCTCTCTTCCTGCTCTCATTCTGGAAGCTCTTCCTCCCCTCCCCTCCCCTTATGATCCCAATTAGCTCAGGAGTTCCTTCCCCTTCCCATTTATCCCCTACAGCAATTCATGTTTCCTAGTTTCTTTGGTGAAGAGGATTATAGGCTGGTAATCCTTTGCTCTATGTCTAAAATTCATATATGAGTGAGTACATACCATGTTTGTCTTTTTGTGACTGGGTTACCTCACTCAGGATGGTTTCTTCTAGTTCCATCCATTTGCCTGCGAATTTCAAGATTCCATTGCTTTTTTCTGCTGAGTAGTACTCCATTGTATAAATGTACCACATTTTCTCTATCCATTCTTCAGTTGAGGGACATTTAGGTTGCTTTCAGGTTCTGGCTATTTCAAATAATGCTGCTATGAACATAGTTGAACATATGTCCTTGTTGTATGAACATGCACTATTTGGGTATATACCCAAGAGAGGAATGGCTGGATCTTGAGGTAGACTGATTCCCATTTTGCTGAGCAACCACCATACTGATTTCCAGAGTGGTCTTATAAGTTCGCACTCCCACCAGCAATGGAGGAGTGTTCCTTTTTTCTCCACATCCTCTCCAGCATAGATTGTCATTGTTATTTTTGATTTTAGCCATTCTGACAGGTGTGAGGTGGTATCTCAGAGTTGTTTTGAGTTGCATTTCTCTGATGGCCAATGATTTTGAGCACTTTCTTAAGTGTCTTTCAGCCATTTCAGATTCCTCTGTTGAGAATTCTCTATTTAGTTCTGCACCCCACTTTTTAATTTCATTGTTTGGTGTCTCCACGACCTTTATCATGAAGGGGTGTTGGATTTTGTCAAAGGCTTTTTTGGTGTCTAGTGAGATGATAATGGGTTTTTTTCCTCAGTCTGTTTCTATGGTGGATTACCTTAATGGATTTTATTATGTTGAGCCATCCTTGCATCCCTGGGATGAAGCCTACTTGATCATGGTGGATGGTTTCTCTGCTATCTTCTTGGATTTGATTTGACAGTATTTTATTGAGTAATTTTGCATCAATGTTCATGAGCTAGATTGGTCTCTAGTTGTCTTCCTTAGTTATGTCTTTGTGTGACTTGGGTGTCAAGGTTTTTGAAGCCTCATAAAAAGAGTTTTGTAATGACCCTTCTGCTTCTATTCTGTGGAATACTTTGAGGAGAATTGGTTTTAGCTGTTCTTTGAATTTCTGGTAGAATTCTGTTCTGAAGCCATCTGGTCCTGTGCTTTTTTTGGTTGGGAGACTTTTGATGAGTGCTTTTTTTCATTAGGGGGTTATAGGTCTATTTAAGTTGCTTATCTGTTCTTGATTTAATTTTTGTAAGTGGAATCTGTCCAGAAAATTGTCCATTTCCTTTAGATTTTTGCACTTTGAGGAGTACAAGTTTTCGAAGTATGACCTGATGATTCTCTGGATTTCCTTTGTGCCTGTTCTTATGTCCCTGTTTTCATTCCTAATTTTATTAGTTTGCATGTTCACTCTCTGCTGTTTGGTAAGTTTGGATAAAGGTTTGTCTATTTTGTTGATCTCAAAGAACCAACTCTTTGTTTCATTGTTTCTTTGTATTGTTTTCCTATTTTCACTTTATCGACTTCAGCCCTCAATTTGATTATTTCCTGGCATCTAGTCCTCTGGGGTGTATTGGCTTCTTTGTGTTCTAGAGCTTTCACTTGTGCTGTTAATTCTCTAATGTGATTATTCAGTTTCTTATGTGAGCACTTATCCCTATGAACTTTTCTCTTAGCACTGATTTCAAAGTGTCCCATAAGTTTGGCTATGTTGTATTTGCATTCTCATTGAATTATAGGAAATCTTTGTTTTCTATTTTTATTTCTTCTTCAAGCCAGGAATTGTGCAATTGGTTGTTAATTTCCATGAGTTTTCAGATTTTCTGCAATTCATGTGGTTGTTGAATTCTAACTTTAAAGCATGGCGTTCTGATAAGATACAGGGTGTTATTTTAGGTTGTTTTGTACCTGTTGAGGTTTGCTATGTTGCTACATATGAGTTTGATTTTAGAGAAGGATCCATGTGGTGCTGAGAAGAAGGTATATTGTTTTGTATTTGGATGGAATATTCTATAGATTTCTGTTAAGCTCAGTTGGGCCATAACTTCTATTAGTTCCTTTGTTTCTTTGTTATGTTTCTGTCTGGTGTTCCTGTCCAGTGGTGAGTGTGGGTCTTGAAGTTTCCCTCTATAAGTCTGTGCAGTTTTTTTGTGTGATTTTACTTTTATTAATGTTTCTTTTAAGAACTTGGATGCCTTTGTATTTGGGACATAAATGTTCAGAAGTGAGACTTCATCCTGATGGATTTCTCCTGTGATGAGTAGGAAGTGACCTCCTTTATCTCTTTTGATTGATTTTAGTTAAAGTCCAATTTCTTGGATATTAGGATTGTTTCTTGGGTCCACTTGATTGGAAAATCTTTTCCCAATCTTTAATTCTTAGGTACTGTCTGTCTTTGAAGTTGAGGTGAGTTTCTTGTATGCAGCAGAAGGATGGATTCTTTCTTCTTATCCATTCTGCTAACCTGTGTCTTTTTATGGGCAAGTTAAGACTATTAATATTGAGGGATATTAGTGACCATTGATTATTCATTCTTGTTTCTTTTGCATTTGGTGGTGGTGGTGAAATTATGTGTGGGTTTCCATCCCTTTTTTTCTTTTGGCTGTTGGTAAAGTGGGATTTTCTATTGACTATATTTTCTGGTTGTCTTTACCTTCCTTGGGTTGCAGTTTTCCTTCCAGTACTTTCTGTAGGGCTCGATTGGTGGATATGTATTGGTTGAATCTGTTTTTTTCATGGAATATCTTGCTTTCTCCATCTATATTGATTGCAAGCTTTTCTAGTTATAGTAGTCTGGGCTGGCATCTGTGGTCTCTTAGTGTAGGTAGAATATCTATGCAGGACCTTCTGCCTTTCAAATTTCCATGGAAATTCAGCTAATTCTGATAGGTTTGCCTTTATATTTTACTTGACTTTTTCCTTTGCTGCTCTTGATATTTTCTCTTTGTTCTGTATGTTTGCAGTTTTGATTATTATGTGGAAAAGGGGCCTTTGGGGGGTCCAGTCTATTTGGTGTTCTGTAGGCTTCTTGTACTTTCATTGGCATGTCTTTCTTTAGGTTGGGAAAGTATCCTTCTATGATTTTTTGAATATGTTTTCTGGGTCTTTGAGTTGGATTTCTTCACATTTTTATACCTATTATTTTTAGGTTTTTCTTTTCATGGCATACTATATTTCCTGGATATTTTGTTTTAGGGATTTGTTGGATTTAAAAATTTCTTAGTTTGGTGAGTCCATTTTTCAACTCCTGAGTAGTGTATCTTCAACTCCTGAGATTCTGTCTTCCATCTCTTGTATTCTGTTGGTTATGCTTGCATCTGTAGTTCTTGATCGTTTACCCAGCTTTTCTATTTCCAGCATTCCCTCAGATTGTGCTTCCTTTATTGTCTCTATTTCAGTTTTATAGGTCTTGAAGTGTTTCCTTGAAAGATTTGTTGATATCTTTATTTTTTAGTTTGTTTTTTCTTCCATTTCCTTAAGGGATTTTCTCATATCCTCTTTAAGGCCCACTAACATTTTCATGAAGATGTTTTTAAGGCCATTCTCTTCTGCTTCATCTGCATTGTGATGTTCTGGTCTTGTTGGTGTATGGTCCCTAGTCACCGGTGCTGTCATATTGGTTTTTCTGTTTTGAATGTGCTTTTATATTGTCTTCTTCCAATCCTTTCTTCTGGTGGGTGGAGCAGGAGTATCTTCCTCTCCTGGTGGGTATAGGACTAAGGTTTGCTTCTGGTATATGCAAACAGTTTCAATACTCTGATGTCTGTCCTCTTCTCCTGGATTGAGGCAGGACTGTTACTGGGGCCTTGCCAGTCTCTGGGTGTGCTGGATCCTGCCAGCTGAGTTTGGATCCAGTGAACAAAACTCTGGTGTCAGGGGTCCCCCATTAGGTAGGGCAGGAGAATCCAAACCTGAAGACTTGTCTCAGTTTTTTATCATTTGTAATGCATATATTGAATATATATTAAATATATTTAATAATATGGATTATTATATATATCATGATAATTTATCATAGTATTTATAAAGTGTGACTCCAGACTGATCTTGAGTATTCTTTGTTATAGCTCCTTCTAGTAACAATATTTTCATTATTTTTAGGTTTGATACATTGTAAGGTATTTTTTTAATGTTTTCTACAATTCTGTGTATGATTTTAATTGACTATGCCATTCAGATGGCATTGTTCAAACTACAAATATAAAGCATTCATAAATTTCTTTTGGATAAAATAGTGCAGCACAGCACTCATGCCATTTCTAACTCTACAAAGGCAGGCAACTTTAGCAAACATAGCAGTTCTTAAGCTTTCAGGGCTCTCAGATTCTGGTTTAATTTGATATTAAGGGAGTGAACAAAAATTCTCCATAATTGAGTAGACTGCAGTTACAAAGCCATAAGTGAAATATAACTAACTCATACAGGTACTGAGCATTTCCTCAAATCTTCCTTTGATATAAACTCAGAAAATCAAAGAGGCTCAATATTATATGAAAAAAAGAGGCAAATACCACAATGAGATATTCATCTATTAAAGGCTGAGCTGGCAAATAAAACTCTAGGACTAATAATACTATACCTTTCAAATATATAGATAGATGATAGATAAGATAGACAGATAAGAAGGAAATAAAGATAGACAGACAGATAAGATAGACACTGACAAATTGTCTAATGCCATATTTAATGAACATGTTTAAGGAGGCATTTTAGAAAGTAATTCACTGTCAACTGTTTTCAAAGATTTTAGATATACCCATGTGTACATATTATCACAATAGAATCAAATATTACCAAGAATTAAGAAAATGAGGCATGAAAGAAAATCCCACTGGACCATGGTTGTACAAGAAATAAATTTTTACCATAGATATTTTATTCATTGTGTTCAGTTTTCTTCATAGACATTCTTATCTAGAGAATCTTAGCAAACTTACAATATTTCATCTTTCCCTAGTTAAGGAGAGCATAAAACTCTTCCTAGTCTCAAGGATTTTTTTTTTTTTTTGGTTTTTACGAGACAGGGTTTTTCTGGATAGCTTTGGAGCCTATCCTGGCACTCGCTCTGGAGACCAGGCTGGCCTGGAACTCACAGAGATCTGCCTGCCTCTGCCTCCCGAGTGCTGGGATTAAAGGCGTGTGCCACTAACACCTGGCAAGGATTTATTTAATACCATGTTGATTTAATATCCACATTGTCTCATATATTTTCATGTCTTCAACAATGAACAATAAGTGAAAGACAAGTAGCTCACTAGTCAATGTGTCTATCATTCTGCCAGAATTTCCCTTTCAAACTGTTAGCCTACCTTTTGTATCTCAAAACATACTCCAGTGTTTTTGTATCTCTGCTTCTAAAAGTCTCTTTCATTTTACCAGTAACTAATTAGTTTATATTGAGTGGTCATATTATGGTACTCCCCACTTCTGTTAAAAGGAAAACAGTCACATGACAGACATCACATAATAAACAATTTGATTCAGCTTTCTTAGAACCTAAAAAGACTTCCAGTTAACCCATTCGCATTATTTACATTCCATTCCTTCTCAACACATACAAATAATTGTGTTTACCTGTGCACTATTCTCAATGACCTAAAACTGTGAATTTGAGTCACATTAAATGGTTAAAGATAGGGTCAAAATATCTTCCAGCCTTAATCAATTGTTTATTTAATAATATCCTAATATTCTATTCAAATCTACCATGATAACTTTTTATTTTTATTTTTTTGGTTTTTTGAGACAGGGATTCCTCAGTGTAGCTTTGGAGCCTATCCTGGCACTTGCTATGAAGACCAGGCTGGCCTCGAGCTCACAGAGATCTGCCTGCCTCTGCCTCCTGAGTGCTGGGATTAAAGGCTTAGCCTGGCTGATGATAACTTTTTTAAATGATCAACTACCAAGCAAATACATAAAATTGGGAAGGTCTTCTCAATGGGAAATCCCTCAGGTAGAAGATATTTACTTTCTACATAAAGTACATCTCAAAATTATTTTAACTCTTGGAAGGTTTGTTTCCTTATTTATTGGCACAATAATACCTAGCTATCTCATAGGATTATTCTGAATAGGCAATGAGCTACAGTGTATTTGCCAAATTTTCATGTCCCAACGGCAGAGTATGCTTTTTATTGCCCATAAATGAATGCTTTTTCATGTTTATAAACACTATTTTGATGTAGTTTTCAGAATAGGGGAGCAAGAAACATTTCACAAATAATGAAAGTTGATATGCACATTGCATTCATTCTGCAACATGGGTGCTGGCTGCCACTTTCTTAGTGTGGCTGCTACATGACAGGCTGATGGTTTCCACGGCAAGCCTTCATGGTTTTGCCATAGGTTTTGCCCTGTGGTCATTATTGACTGTGGGATATTTTGAACAAATTTCCTTTGTGAATAAATAACAGCAATTTTGGTTCAGATGTTGCTTTTGTATTAAAAAAATCCATCCCATTCAGCCTATTTACATTTCTGTTAGATTTTAGTAGATATCCACTGTAAACACTTAGAAGAAATAACCAAAATAATTGATTCACATTTGAATTTACTTTTGTTCAAGCTTTAACTATAATACAAAAGTAAGATTATTGAATAGAAGTAAACATTTATTATCCAATCATATATTAAACAGGAATTACCATTAGTATTTGTGCTCATTATGGCCATGTTATATCTTGGTGAGTTTTATTATTTAAGCATTGTTTTGTATTTTGAAAATAAAATTTCAGCTTGGAAATGAAAGAAAATACATACTCCAGGATACTCAATATGTATAAAATGTTGAGTTTGAAGTAGTGACTATGGCTTCATTCAGTCTTCTATGTAACAATACTTCATAAACATGAGGATGTGCATATACAATCTCCATATTGGTGTCTAACTAGTGCATGAAACACCAGTAGAAAAATCTTAAGAAAACGATGGATTAATAGTTCTTTTACCATCATAAGTTAGGGATTTTTGACCAAAGAAGTGAGCTTTAATGGACTCAAATGGAAGGAGCCTGCTTTCTAATTATTATAATTGGTTTCACTTTTAAAAGAGCATTTGATTGACAGTTACTTTCAACATAATTCAAGGACAAGTTTAGTCATGGATTAGTAAAATAATTGAAGTTTTTCTAATATCTCAGCAGGAAAATAGGAATTGTATCATGCTTACTACATAGGTAGCTGCTTTTTTATTTGTTTAACTCACTTTCTGAACATTATAACTTAAGCATAATTTGATTTTGCAGATTACAGGTGACAGGAGATTTAAGAGAAATGAATGTCCTTAACAGTTCCTTATCAACACAAATTTCTCAATCACACAATTCAGTCTTCTGGTAAATGACTGGTTTATTTCATAATCCCTCATATTACTGTGAATGAAGAACATTGTCAGAGTAACCTTTGGGAAATAGCCTAAAAGTGCAGGTTTGCACTGTCTTTAACTGAAACACTGAAACACTCACTATATATATATATATATATATATATATATATATATATATATATATATATCCATGCAATTATTTAATCAACTATATTTTAAAGGGCTAACGAAGTAAAGCCACACTATAAATAACAATCAATACTCACAGGCTCAGAGTTGAAGCAAGGCTTATTTTATGTCCTCTAAGATGTCAGTTCATAATGGACTAATATGACAGATAAGCACATATCACGTAAAGTTGAATTTATAGTTAGGATATGATTTGAGCCTTTCAACTTTAGTTTTAAAAGTCCACAAATGTACAATAAAGCATATACCTGATCACTCAAATTCCCTGTGCCAGGTTTTGCATTATCCATTTAATGACAACTGTCAAGTAAGATAATTTTATATTTTAAAATTTATAAATCCTCTGTATGTAAACAAGGACCATTTCACATGGGCTAAGGGATAGTGGTTGCAAATAAAAAATAGCAGAAATCCCTTCTTGGCTGACATCAGTGCACATTTGGTTAGCTACCATCTTCTGAGTGTGATAATAATGGGAAGAATGGAGAATAAAACAACACTCTAAAAATTGACTAGCAATTACACTTTGATATACACTGTGTATCTCTCCTTTATCCAGCATAAAAATCATATCTGTCAGGAAATATGAAGTTTTGTGCAATCATTTATTGATTCATGACTGTGAGAAAGCTGTAGAAATAAAAAACAAGCAAATAAAATGTGGCTCCATAGCAAAATGTGAACGTTGTCTAGGCATCAACAAAACAAAATATTCTGTTAATGTTGAACTGAAGAGAAAATATCTTTGACATTAACATTAAAGTTATTAAAGATTTGGTTAGAATAGAACAGGGTGACAATTAGCATTTTAAATATGTATTATTAATTTAAAGTCTATATACAGAGTATTATATATCTCCAGCTGAATATCCATTTACTCATGAAATATTGAAGCTTTAGCTATTCTTTTTAGTATTTTATCACATTGGATTGATTTGTCCTGTGGTTTATTTTCTCCAGTCTAGTCATATGATTTTCCATGTTGCTCTGTAGTACCTGGAGGTATTCTAATTGGATTACAAGGAATAGAAATGTAGGAAGTATGTACTTTTTAAATTATTGTAGATGAGTGTCAAGTCTTGGCAGACACTTTAGATTTAGCAAATTTTTATTAGCAAGTGAGTGGATGAGAGAAAATTCTTAATTTTGAGATAGGATTTATTTTAGAAAAAGCTACAATTGTCAAGCATGTTGGTACATGCTTTCAATTTCAACACTTGGGGATTAAAGCAGAAGGATCTTGTATTTGAGGGTATCCTGGGTTATGTCATATTATCCTCTAAGAAAAATAAGCCAAATAGAAAATCTATTGCTATAGATAAACTGAGTATGCTACCTACAATTACCATCAATAAATTACCACCAGTTTAAGCAAATATTTTATGCTACATGCATTTGACTGATTTATGAAACAAATTCTCTGGCATTTTATGGTTTAATTTTGTGTATTATTAAGTATTAAAGCAATGCATGTCTGTTCTTACTATTGAAGGCACTTCTGACTGATAAAAAGAAACAAAAATCTTTTCCAAACAATGCCCATTTACCAGTTTTCACTTAAATTCTATTTTGTTTCATAGGCCTACATGAAATCAGCTTTTTACCCAAGCAATAGCTTCCAGTCAACATGTTCTTTTCCTCTTCACACTATTCCATGAAGTCTCTTTATTTTGTAATGTAAAGATTCCTCATGTGAGCATTATGGAAGAGAGAGGTTTACAGGTTTTGTGAGCTGGAGGATTAGGACATTAAATGAGAGATTGTGTCTCCTAATGGCAGAAGCTACAGCCATGATCTCTCACCCACACAGCTGCCCCAATATGAGCTTAACACGGAGGATTCCAGAGAGCATTCCAGACTGCAGGAAGAAAACCCCATGAGGTCTCAGGCTACACAAATTACCATAGACAAACAAGAAAAGCTGAGAATGAGAGAGGCAGACTTCTCCCTGGAAAGTCATACTGATTGGTTATTCAGTGCCAGCTGGCTCTCAAGACATACATACTTGCACATGATATGAACTGGTTATATTTAGGAATATATGTGCATATGTTGTGATAACTATTGGTGAAAAAAAAGGAGGCCACAGATTTGAAGGAGGTTGAGAATGGATATAGGGGAACCTGCAGGGAGGAAAGGGGAGGAGGAAACATTGTAATTAAATTATATTTGCAAAAATAAAAAATAAATAGAGAACAGACTTAAGCTAGAATGCTCAGTCTTTATTGGCCAGTGATGCCTTGCACTGTTAAATGCCCACCAAATATCAGGATCTTTTCAGGTATACTGACCAAATAATGAGCTAGTAAACACTCTTTTTTATACATAATAATAAAAATATTTTCATAAATCAATGGAAAATATTCTGTAATTGTTCTCTATACGATAAATAAAATACCATTGTGTAACATGAGTTCTCTTGGCCCAGCAGGCCCTGCACCCCTCTTGGACCCCCAAAGGAAGCACACACAGACTTATATTAATTATGAACCTGTTGGCCATTGGCTATCGTTTCTTATTGGCCAGATCTGACTTAATTATTAACCCATAACTATTAACCCATCTATTTCCACACGGTCTTGGCTTACTAGACCTGCAACTTATTGCCTGCTACATGATGAAGTCTGGCTTAGCGTCTCCACAGAGAGGAGGAGAGCATGATTTCATATTTTTCCCTGCCGGGCTACGTCACTTCCAGGGTCACATGACAACTCCTTTCTGCCTATACTTCCCCAAACCTGCTTGTCTCCTATCTATCCTATCTTGATAGTCCTACCTATCATCCCACCTGACCAGTCAGTGCTTTATTCATCAACCAATAATACAAACATATACACAGAAGAACATTCCCCATCATCTCCTTTTTTCTTCAAAGTAAAAAGGGCTTTAACTTTAATATAGTAAAAATATATAACAGAACAGGTATCTGATAAGATCTATAGTTGACAATATTTAGTTCATTAACATTTAGCAATATTTAAAGAAAAATATTCTATTATCTACCCTATCTTTGTGAGTCTTATATGTAACTAATAACTAATGAAACCAATACCATAACTATCTATCTTCAACTACATCAAAGACCACGGAAGGATAGTATATAAACTCTAGATTAGACAGAGACATCTTGCTACCTGGACAGTCACTGAAGTTCCTCTGTAACGTTAGGGCATCCATCTTTTAGTCTATAGGCCATAATGTGTCTGGCAGTCTTCTCAGTGAAGCAGGCAATTTTAAACTGCCTCCCCTGTATGGCAGTTTATCAGTCATTTTTCTCTGTGTCCTTCAGAATGTCTGGCAGTTTCTTCCATGAAGCAGGAACCCTTCAGGACTGCTCCATCTTGCTCTGCAATTTCAGCAGTCACTTTCCTGTTCATCCTGTATTTCTACTTTATACAGATTGCAAGTTTTAACATGATGAGAATGTGTATAAGAAATGACAGGGATCACATGCCTGTAGAAATGGATGGATGTAGAAATATTGAGAGGCTGGGATTGCTAGTTTATTATAACATGCTTTATAGGAACTAACTGGGATCCTGTGAGAATTATATAAGTTCTTAAGGCTCAACTATGGTTACTAGACAATTTTCCAACAGGTCTTACCTATTAGAGATTTTATTGCTTTGACCTTATCATATGGCCGATCAAACTTTCAGATTATAATATAGCTCCAGAAGAACTTACCTACTTAAATCTTCATCATGCAAAGAGAAAAATGCTAAGTCATACACCCTAAAAAATGTCTTTATACTCCTTCAGTTAAGAAGTCAGTTTTCCCCAAGAGCTAAGTTTTTCTTTTGTATTTCCTTTAAAAATTCCTTTAAAAGCATTTATCAACTTAATTTTACACGTATAAAATATTTGATATGGGGGAGTTATATTTAGTGAAGGATTTTTGTGTCAAAAATAGTCTTCACATTATGACCATCATTGGCAACTTAGAAATATATAAATTTGAAATTTCAGATATATTACTGTTTTGTTTTTATTTATCATGTAAATAGGCTGCAGATATGCCCATATCATGGCATGCATGCAGAATTCAGCAGAGATATTGTGAAATTCCACCTTCTACTTCTATCACATAAGTCTCTGGAAATAAATTCAGGTCACCAGGGTTGACTGCAAGTGCCCTCTTCAATTAGCCTTGCCAGCTTGTACTTAGATTGATTCTTAAAGCAAATATAATATGTAATACAGCAACAGTTGGTTCATGCTTAATGCTGCAACTAACCTATAAAAAGTGAAATGATGTTTTCATTTTGAAACTGACTTGATGGCAGTTTCTACCCTCAGTGGGTAGATAAGTATACCAAAGTTTCATAGTTGTGAGGATGTGCATTAGTTTAAATAATATTGTTACCTAAGGCTTTAAATATAAGCTTATGCTAAATATTTTAACCCTTTACATATTTTTGAGTATTGAAATGAAGAGTTTTGCATATGGTTGTTTCAAAATTTTTATCATTTACTAACTATAATCAAATTATAATATATTTACCTTAATTAGCCAAGTCTGCCAGCTGTATTTGACATTTTATTTTGCATTTGAGTTCATAAAAAGTTAAATATATGAAAAAATACAATGATGTCTAATTGTATCAAAACATTTAATGTTCATTAAAATGACAGATTTAGGTTCTATTGTATCTCAAAGATTTTTTGAAACTACATTTTTAATTTCATAGTTGTGCCTCTCCTTTGCCAGAACATACCTCTATTGTGAAAGAATATTGTGCCATTAGGTGCAGGTCATTGCTTCTTTATTTTACATCTTTTAATCTTTCAATACAATAAAACTCTTGACTGCAGATGTGATAGCAAAGATGCCTGCAGCTCATTGACATTCAGTGAAAGTCTACTGTTGAATGACTGCTTAGCTAACTGTTGGTTTGTTCTGCAATCCATGAAAACATCACTGGAAGTGGTCTGTGCCCGTCAATAAAAAGGGAGATGTAGCTAACCAGAATTGCTATAATGATAGGTGACTGCAGGGGATTGGCACAGTGGAATGCTGATGTGCATAAAAATAAAACCAGACATGATGTGCACATTATTATTCCTAAATACCAGTCCTTTACAAAAATGATATCAGACCATGTTCCTAGGAATATATAAGTGAGAGGAATAATAATTTCACATTGCTACAGGGAAGTCTTGAAATACCTGTCAGGAAATCATTGCTACAGAGCTTCAAGCAATTAAGAGATTTATTTTTTAAGGTGAATGAGTTTCTGTTCCAGTCATAGCAAACATATTAAAAAGGATGTAGTCAGCATGAACATTCATATGTACTTTATGTGTACTTGTTATGCATGGTCCTATAAAAGTGCATCAGGGAAAGACATTACAACCTCAATTCCTTGTAAAGACAGCAGGATTTAATGGGCCAGAAAGCAGGTGTGCAATCCAAGGAGAAATTGCTCTATAACACTGCTGTACCATGCTTGGGCAAAATCATGGTTCTGTTTTTCTTTCACTATCATTGCACAGTCTATTTAGATGCATCCTATAAAATTATGCCCAATGATGCATGTTTGCAGTTGTTTCAGAATATATTATTAACAATAAATCAAAGCTCTGCCAAAACTAGAGAAGTTCCTTTGAAATGTTCATGTAGAGATGTGGGTATCACATATATTTTATGGAATAATTCAGTTACCTCACAATTGAAATATATTTTATGTAATATTTTTAATGAATGTTTAATAATACTAGTATATACAAGTGTGTTGAAATGGATTGTGATTTTGTGAAATATTTAGACATAGTTCAAAGCATTTCCACTCCAAAGAA
The DNA here is from genome assembly GCF_003668045.3 of Cricetulus griseus. Lineage (NCBI taxonomy): Eukaryota > Metazoa > Chordata > Mammalia > Rodentia > Cricetidae > Cricetulus > Cricetulus griseus. The sequence goes on along the minus strand of NC_048595.1, from coordinate 241,196,818 downwards.
CTTCTTTTGAAGCTAAGCCAAGTAATACTTCCAGAACAATCTACTCTATATTGTAAAAAAAGTAGAAAGGTGTTTTGAGTTTACATTATTTTAATAATGAATATATACTTATAATTACATGTTAGGCACATGTACATCAAGGCATAAACATTAGGATCATGTTTTAATAGTTACGAAATTACAAAATATAACCAAGTATCAGGAGACAATTTCCCATGAATAACAACATGAAGTTAGTAGTACAAGAGTTTTTGTACATCTTAATTTTGTTGACAGAATTTCAGAAAACTCTAGGAATCAAAACAATAAATATACCTACAATGAAAACATAAACAATGAAATAGCCTTTCACCAAAAATCACTGACAACGTTAAAGTATTATAAACAACAGCACCGGTAGATTTTCATAGACATCACACAACTGATAAGAAAATAGTATGTCACTTCCAGCTCAACAGAGACCAGCTCCCGGAAAACTAGGTAAGACAGCCCCAATCCCAACTCTACTCTGCCTTTCCCCAGTCAGCATAATCTTAAATCTCCTACTCCATCAGAGTCCAGGCCAGGATCCTGAACCCCAGATAAGAGTAGCCCCTCACTATACCTATGCTTGCCCAACATAATTCCAACTATACCTAGTTTCCTTGTTAACATTTCCACTCTGGTGGAAACCTTCTAATGCATTAGAGGCCTGCCTGTGCCCATCCAGCTTAACCCCAAGTACTCTTCCTTTCTCTGTCACCTTGTTCATGGGTCCAAACCTCTGGTGAAAGCCTCCTGCTCTACCAGAGGACAGGTCACCATTCTCAATCCCAGGTAAAACTGTTACTTATACCACTCACACTTGGCCAGCATAACTCCAACTGCCCCTACATCATCATTTTCTGGCCCATACCTCTGTCTGGTGGGAATCTTCTACCCCATCAGAGGCCATGCAAACACCCTGAACTCCAGAGACCAGGCCAACTCCAGAAAACCAAGCAGAAGCTTCCTATACTACTAGAAACAAGGCCAAGATTCTGAACCCCAGAGGATCCCTGGGCAGATCAGAGACCATACAAATAGCCAGAACTCTAGACCCAAACATTACAGCCATCCCCTGATTGACCAGAGGCCATCCAGACTATCAGAAGTCCATCCAGGTCTTAGTTAGGGTCTCCGTGCTATAAAGAGACACCATGACCAGGACAACTCTTATAAAAGAAAAACATTTAATTGTAGTAGCTTACTTTTTCAGACGTAAAGTCATTTTCCTGGTGGTGTGATATGGTGGTGTATAGGCAGACATGGTGCTGCAGCTGAGAGTCCTACATTTTAACAGGTAAACAACATGAAAGTGATCTAAGATACCATGCTTAACTTGATCATATATGAAATTTCAAAGCTTGATGCCACAGTTACAAACTTCCTCCAAAAAGGTCATACCTACTCCAAAAAAGACAAACCTCCTAATAATTCCATTCCATTTGGAGGTCATTTCATTTTCTTTTAAACTACAATAATACCCTAAAGCAGGTGGAGATATTTTACCCAACCACAGAACATGGCAGCCAGAAGTCCAGAGAGAAAACATAAACCAAGAAAGAAAATACCCATTTAACAAAGACAAATCCATAACATGGCTCCTAAACTTATAATCACTCCAAATAACAACCATAGTAATATGTCACCATGATAGACCAGCCACACCACTACAGCAAGCCTGAATATTGCATCACAGTGAAGCATAATAAAACAACGTTAAAGCCCACTTTATGATGATGGTAGAGATTCTTAAATAGGAAGTGAATAAATCCTTTGAAGAAATCAAAGACATTGAAAAAATGGAGGGAATAAATAAATCTCTTAAATGATGTCAAGAAAACCAAGAGAAAAAAAACAAGCAATAGTTAACAGAAATGAATAAAACGTTTGAAGATCTGAAAATGGAAATGGAAGCAATAAAGAAAACACAAACTAAGGGAATTCTGGAAATGGAAAATTGAGGTAAGTGAGGTATAGATTCAAGCATTACCAACAGAATAAAATTGACGGCAGAGAGAATCTCAAATGTTGAAGACACAATAGAAGAAATTCATTGGTTAAAAAAATGTTAAATCTAAAAAAATTCTGACACAAAGCATGTAGAAAATCTGGGACACTATGAAAAGACCAAAACCAAGAATAATAAGGATAGAAGAAGGTAGAGATTCCTAACACAAAGGTCCAGAAAATATTTTTAACTAAATCATAGAACTTTTTACTAACCTAAAGAAGGACTTGCCTATAAAGGTACAAAAAGCTTGCAGAATACAAAATAGATTGGACCAGAAAAGAAAGAACCCTTGCCACATAATAATCAATACACTAAATGCACCGAATGATAATACTGACAGATGCAAGAGAAAGGCCTAAGAACATATAAAAGAAGACCCATTAGAATTACACCTGAAATCAAAAGATGCTCCTAAAGCTAGAAGGGCCTGGACAGATGTGTTGCAGACTCTAAGATACCACACATGCTATCACAGATTTCTATACCCAGAAAAACTTTCAATCAGAGTGTTTGGAGGAAACAAGGTATATTTCCTTACAGAAGATATTAGAAGGAATACTGCAGCCTGAAGAGGTTTACTACACCCACAAAAACAAGGTAACAAATAATCTTGCCCAGCATAATATGAAGAAAGGAAACACACACACACACACACACACACACACACACAAACACCATGAAGAAATTCATCAAAATAACAAGAATTAACAATCATTGATCATTGATGTCTCCCAATGTCATTGGACTCAATTCTCCAGTAAAAAGATTCAGACTAACAGAATGGATGTGAAAACCAGATACAACACCTGCTGCATACAAGAAACACAACTCAATATCAAAGATAGAAATAACCTTAGAGTAAGGAGTTTTTCAAGCAAATAGCCCCTTGAAGTAAGTGGTGTAGCTATTCTACTATTTAACCTATCTAACAAAACAGATTTCATATCAAAATTAATTAAAAGATATGGAGGATATTTCATACTCATCAAAGGAAATATCCACCAAGATGATTCTCTTAATTCTCAACATCTATGCTGCAAGCACAAGAGCACCCATATTTGTAAAGGAAACTCACTAAAGCTTAAATCACATATTTACCCTCATATTACCCTCCCATTACCCTGCATTACCCTCCCATTACCACATATTGATAATGGGAGATTTCAATAAAACTAAGCAGAAATACTAGAGCTTACAGACATTATGACCCAAATGCACCTAACAGATATCTATAGAACATTTTATCCAAATACAAAAGAATACACTTGTTTTTCTCAGTACCTCATGAATCATTCTCCAAGACTTAGCCACTAAGCAAATCTCAATAGATGCAGGAAAATTGAAACAACCCTCTTTATCTAGTCAGACAACCAAGGATTAAAGCTGTGTTGCAACAACAGAAAACAGAAAGCCTAGAAATTCATAGAAAGTGAAGAACTCTCTACTGAATGACCACTGGGTCAAAAAGAAATAAAGAAATTAAGACTACTTAGAATTTAATGAAATTGATTGCACAACATACCCACGCTTATGAGACACAATGAAACCATGTTCATAGTACTAAGTGTATTCATAAAGAATTACAAGAGATTTCATACTAGTGACTTAACAGCAACCCAAAATCTCTATCAAAAGGAAACAAACACACCCAAGAGGAGTATATAGCAGGAAATAATCAAACAGAGGGCTAAAATCAATAAAATAGAAACACAAAGCACAATACAAGACCCAATAAAATGGAGTTGCCGTTTTGAGAAAGTCAACAAGATAAAGCAATCCTTATCAAAATTAAGTAAAGACAGACTAATAACATAAAAATTAACAAAATCAGAAAAAAGGGGACATAACAACATGGAAACAACCTAGATGTCTGTCAGATAAAGAATGGATAAAGAAAATGTGGTACAAGTATACAATGGAGTATTACTCAGCTGTTGAAAACAGTGACATCATAAGGTTTGCAGGCAAATGGATGGAACTAGAAAAAAAAATCGTCTTGAGTGAGGTAATCTAGACCTAGAAACACAAACATGTTATGTACTCACATGTGGCTATTTGCTATAAAGTAAAGGATAACCATGCTATAATCCACAGACTCAGGGAGACTAAGTAATGAGGATAGCTCAAGAGGAGAAGCTCAGATCTCCCTGGGATGAGAAAATAGAAGAAATTTTTTGAGTGGACTTGGGGCAGGTGGGTATTGCAACATGATTAATCGGGAGGGGGAAGGTGAAAAGGGAAAGTACTGAAAGAGAAGACTGGAAACGGCATTTTATGGTGAGGTACAAACATGGTAAAGGAAAACTGCCAGGTATCACCATGAATGATGCTACCTAAGATTCCAAACAATAGGGGCTACATAGCCTTGATCTGGCTACCTTCTGTAACCCTGTGAGTCTTCAAGTGGAGGGGTTTGAACACCAATTAACCACAGAACCTTCCATCACAGTCTGTCACCCCACCTATGGAATGTATTGGGTAAGGGTGGTACAGAGATTTTGGGACTTGCCAATTAATGGCTGGTGCAGCCTCAGAGCTACGCCACAAGAGTGAGGCCAACCCTGACACTGCCAGGAGCAAAAGACCCAGAGGCTGGATGTCTCAAAGCCTTAGGATAGAAACAAACATGACACATGAATGGAGGGGGAAATCAATGTAATGATGCCTAAGGATGTTCTTCTATACTCAGATTGGTGCCTAGCCCAATAGTTACCAGAGAGGCTTCTTCCTACAACTTATGGAAACAGAAGCAGAGAACCACAACCTGACATTAGGCCAAGCTCAGGAAATCCTGCTAAGGGGAGGCAGGAGTGATTGTAGGAACCAGAGGGGTCAAGGACATAAAGAAAACCCACACAATCAACTAACGTGGGTTCATAGGAGCTCACAGAGAATGAACTGACAACCAGAGGGCCTTCACAGGACTGACCTAGACGTTCTGTGTATATGTTACAGTTGTGTAGCTTGGTCTTCTTGTAGAACTCCTAACACGGTGGGCAGCGACTGTCCCTAATGGTTTTGCTGGCTTTGGGGATTCTATTTCTCATACTGGTTGCTTTGCCCAGCCTTAATATAAGGGGAGGTACTTTGCCTTACTGCAACTTTATATTCAACTTGATATGCCATGATGTTTTATTGATATTCACAACAGGCCTGTCCTTTTCTAAATAGAAATGGAGGAGTGGATTTGGGTGGTCAGAGGGGAGTTTGTTCGGGGAGAGATTCAGAGAAGAGGGGGAGGAACTATAGTTTGTATGAAAAATAATACATTTTTAAAAGGATACAGTATGTTAGTATGGTTTTCTTTGGGGAAAGTTTGAGAATTAAGGAAGATGCTAAAATAATTTGTACTTTCTGATTAAAGTGTCATGAGAATTATCCTTCAAATAAGTGAAGTGTGTCTGAAGATTTAATTTTAAAAATGCTGATCACTATGTGTGGTGGTTTGAAGAGGAATGCTCCCAGCAGACAGAAGCATTTGAACATTTGATTCTTAGTTGGTGGCTTTGGTGGGGGAGGCTTAGGTAATGCAGTCCTGCAAGAGGAAATATGCCACCAGGGTGGGCTCTGACAATTTAAAGCCTCATCTCATTGTACTCTCTGCTTCATGCTTGTATTTCATCTCTCAGCTTCCTGGTCCTGCTGCTGTGCCTGCCACCTCTGTTATGTCTCTATTCCATAATAGATGCTTATCCCTTTGGAGTCATTATCAGATAAACTCTTCTTTGTATAAGTTGCCTCTGACTATAGTGTTTTTTCACAGCATGAGTAAAGAAACTAATGCATATAGTGACAAAGACAGCAAATGACTTGTCCAAGGTTTGAAACATATACCAGCATCCACAATAAAGGACCCATACATAAAAAGTACACCCATGGTATTTAATGTTTGATAATTGTATTGTTTCATTAAGACATAAATGAATGCCCATCAACCTTAGATGAAACACAGATGACAGAACACAAGATAAGTCTACCAATGTTCAACTTTGTAAGCCAGTGAATTTATTGTCACACTTCATGTATGGAAAGTGTGGATTAGAGATTATGGACACAAGTATGAGTGACTAAAAACCAGTTGATTCACTATAAAAGTCCACCATTATGGATAATAATTGTATGGACAACTCAAGATAAAAATTCCCCCTTCAGTTAACTTTCTACTTTGCATAAACTGTAGCTCATTTGTGACTGAGAGAGTTTAGGAAGCAAAGTGCACCTGACTCTTGGTTAGTATCCTGAGATGATCACTTCCTCATTCTCCAGGTTAGTGCAAAGGGCTTCATTGCCATCAGTATACCTGGTTACTACTGCTTTTCTCCTTTTATTCATTGTTACAGCTCCCAGATCTAGGAGAAATCTAGTACATAGTGGCAACAAAATAGACATGTTACACCCAGAAGAAAAATAGGCCATAATGTAATAGGTATTGCACACATATACCTGAAAATTAAAAGGCAGCCTAATCAACAACTAGTACTGTTAAAATTAGTTATCAACCTGCAGAAAAATTAAATTACAATTACATCTTTCACTTTGCACACAAAAAAACTCAAAATAGACCGAAGACCACAATTCAAAACCTGAAATGTTAAAATTGCTATGAGAAATTGAAATAAAAACATTTCAAGGTTTTGGTATTTTATTTTCCTCATTTTTGTGATAAAATATATTGACAAAAATAACTTCAGAGAAAAGGTATTTATTTTGGTCATAGTTCTGTGGTATAGTCTAAAATAGCGTGTGATCTGTGTGTTGTGGGGAGTTTGAAGTTGCTGGTTACACTGACAGTAAAGAAACAGAGGACAATGAATGCCTATGTGCAGCTCATTTCTTTTTATTAAGATCATGATCCCAGCCCAAGTTCTGGCACTGCCTAAATATAAAGTGAGTCTTTGCATCTCAATTAGAGTAATGTAGCTAATTCCTCACAGGCATGCACAGAGGCTAACCAAATCTATATAACTGCAGGAGGAACAAGAAGCTTGTGTTCTAGGTTATTCTATTTGCTGTCAAATTGACAATCAACATTATCATTTAAACTCTACCCCTTGTCAACTTGACATTCAAACACATCACTTTTAGTTCACAACCTTCTTGCACTTGTCTCCATCGTTTCATGGCCATCTCATAATGCAAAATACAACCTCCAAACATTAAAATTCTCCATATTATTTTAAAGTTCCAAACATCTTTTTAAAAATCATAATTTCAAGTCTTTTCTTTGACTCCAGGTAATTTCTCAATTGTAAACTCCCATATGATATATTATTTATGATTTATTAAAGTTTGAAATAGGATTCAAAAAACAAAGTCAGACTCAAGCTTTAGAGATTGGTCAGTGGTAGCACCCACCTTTAATCCCAGCAGCCAGAAGCTAGGAGGTGTTGGTACATACCTTTAGTCCTAGAATTCAGGATTAAGAGGTAGATAGATAACTCTGAGTCCAGTGCCACTCAGATCTACACAAGATTGATCCAGTCCTAAAGAGAAACAGCTCACACAGAGATGATCTCAGTACCTGGGATCACATGCCTTTAATCCCACCATTAGGGAGGTTTATAAGACAGGAGCAAGGTCTCGGTATCAGGCATTCATTCTCCAGCCAAATTGAGGGTAGGAAGACTTTGAAGTCTCTGGATTCTCCAGCCAAGCTGAGGAGAGGCTTGAGTCTGAAGTTTGGTAGATCCAAGATCCCATTTCACTCTGAGGTAGAGGTAAAAAGCTAGTGGCTGGCTGTTTTGCTTTTTTTGGTCTTCAACTTGTAGCTTGAACCCCAATATCAGCCTTTGGGTCTTTTATTTATCATGTAACATCTATAAAATAAACAAAAATTAGTTCTGCAGCACCAATGTACACTGTACCAAATAAACAACCCCACTGCAAAGAAGGGAGGCAAAGCAAGGAATGACTGAACCAAAAGCAAGAAGAAATGTAGATCATATACTAAATCCTGCTGTGTTAGGTATCTCATGATAGAATCATCCTGGATCCAAGGGTTTACTAAATACTGCTCCATCAGTTCTTCTGGTGCAGTTCATGTAGATTTTCTCTTGGGCTGACCCCCACACCTACAGTTTCCTCTGTTGATGATCCAATGAGAGCTGCAATATTCCAGGTCTCGATTTCAGGCTTCACCTTCACTGTTTCATGTACCGGCTGCAGAGTTTCCATGTAGCACCTATGACTCTGCCACACATTGTCTAGATTCTACTTTTCTGAAACCATGGTCTAATACTTGAGGACACAATTAGCCTTTGGGATTATATGTAAAATCATCACTACATGGAACTTTCAGGTTCCTTTGTGAGACTGAAATAACTCAACTGGCAGGTAGGCTTTGTTGGCCGACTAGGCCATTATTTTTCAGTACATAATATTCTGAATTTCATTCTTATTCCATGCTTTCTTTTTTTAAAGCAAGTTTGTGTTTCCCCAATTGCAGCCTTTAGAAGGGTGTGGCTCTTATGGGGCACCTTTCCTATTGTTCCATTGTAAAGTAGGGGTTTCCTCCATAACAATTACACCTGCTTTATTTCAGCCTTACATAAAACTTTAAACTTTCTCATGGCCTTTACTTTGACAGACTAGAGGTTTTTTTTTAATATCTTTCTTTCCAATATCTTTCTGTTTCTCAATACAAGTTTTAATGAATACAGAAAATATTATCCATGCCACAGCCTGAAAAATCTACTGTCGCTACCTTAAAATTCAACCTCTTCCAGGTTCTTAAGACACAAACAGAATGCAGCCACACTGTGTCAGAGTATCAGAGAATCACATAAAATGTGTGGTGCCTTGAATCAGAATGACCCCTCATAAGCTCATATATTTGAATGCTTAGAAAGTGGCACTATTTGAAAGGAGTAGAAAGTGAGGCATTCTTGGGATAGATAAAGTCTTGTTGGAGGACATATGTCCCTGGGGTTGGGCTTGGGGGTTTCACATGTTCAAGCTAGTCTCTCTCTCTCTCTCTCTCTCTCTCTCTCTCTCTCTCTCTCTCTCTCTGTCTGTCTTTCTGTGGCCTGAGGATTCAGATGTAGATCATCATTGTAGTGCATATTCTATTAGTTCTCTTCCTCTAGAGCTAGAGAAGGCTGACTAATTTAGGAAGATAAAAGAAGACATTGCTATGAAAGTAGAATACCAAAAAAGTGTGCATAAAACACACTAATAAAACCTGTATATTACATGCTAATTAAAACATATATGTATACACACACACACACACACACACACACACACACACACACACACATATATATATATATATATATAAACATTTTTAGAACAAACCTATGGAATACATTGATATAAACTTTTAAAAATATGAACATTATTCCTTTTTTGCAGCATTTATGGATATTTGTTATATAAGATGTTTTTCAGCCTGTTGACTGTTTACAGCAAGTGATTACCATAGCACATATGCATTACTCTGAGTTGATGGCGTGGAAGAGTACATAATTTAATAGTAAAGCTGTACTTTAAATTGGATTGCAAAATCTGATTGCATGGAAAATCCATAGCCTAAGAAGTAAGGTTGTCACATTGTTCTCTTATAGACAGGCTAAATATCAGAAGTCTGAGTACACAGTAGGGCTGCAGGTTAAGTATTAAGTGACCCCAAGAGGTGCTATTCATTTGACTGTGTAGTCCAGCAAGTTCCGTGTCTCTGAATACAAAGTATATTTTCATAGAATTGTATCCTACAATATTACTGATTCCATCAATAGGTTCCCTTTGTTTATTTATGGTTTTTGTTTGTTTTTCTCTTTTCTTTGATTGAAAATGGATTTTTTTCATACACTATATCCTGATTAAAGTTTTTGCTCCCTCTACTCCTACCACTTCTTCACCACCTTACCTCCTATCCAGATCTACCCTATCTCTGTTGTTGGGAAACAAACAAAACATGCTAAAACAAAAACGGCTGTGAGGCAATTCCATCAGAGAACACAAAAGGACATACTTAAAGCCAAATAGAAATCTGGCTGGCAGCTGCTTCATGGGAGTTTACCAAACTCATACAGCCTAGGGTTTACCATTTTTTTAAACCACATCCTGGTTAACACATGGGAGTGAGCAAGAACAGTTAGTGAGAAGCGTAACTCTAGAAACCAGAATGCAAGGTTAGTACACTTAGAGATTTTCCTAGATCCTGGAACAATGGACTAGGTCTTTGACGAATTGGGTCTTTGTTCTTGTTTTGGCAGGTTTTAGGCTCTATATGCTGGATTCTAAGGTCAGAACGGTGCCTCTAATATGGCAGGAGTTTTACTAAGGTCTGGGGGCATTTTAAGAAACAAACAAATAACAGAAAGAATGGAGCCAAAGAAAAGGCACACAGGGCAGATACAGATACAGTAACCCACTTACCCAACACAGTTCTGTGATCCCAAAGGGGTGGGACTTGATGGAGACATCCTTGAGGGTTGAGTATTCCAAGGTCTGTACTGTCTGAATATTAATTGACTGTAGGTCTCTGTATTTGTTCCCATTTGCTTCTGATGAGGGCTGAGCAATGCACTGCTCTATGAGTATAGCAGGGTATCACTAGCAGCCTATAGTATTTATAGTATATATAGTATATATAGTATATATCACTAGTAGCACAGTAGTATTTAGTTTTCTCCTAGGTCCTTGTGTTCTCTATTCTCAGTTTTTTGATCATTAAAGCAATGCCAAATATTGGATTCCTTCTTGTGGAGTAGGTTTTAAGCCAAATTAGATATTTGGTGGTTACTCTTATAAACTTTGTGTCACCATTGTACCATTGCAGCCAGGTCACTATTGTAGACTGAAGCTTTTGTATCTGGGATGGTGTTTATATTTCTTCTTTGGTAGTTTGCAGAGTAATTTCTGATACCAAGAACAATAATTCATTAACCCATAGCAGTGAAAGCTCTACGCAGGAACCATTTAGACTTCTCCATCTTTAGTGAGTAGTGTAGATGTTGTCTTTCCCATTGGGGCCTTACCAAAGTTTTATGGCAACCTATAGCCCTGGCAACAGTTTGTGTTGTCTGGGTGTTGTCATATGACCCCTTTGGCCAACAGCTATAATTTATAGCTGAAAAGAGGACATTTTGGAGAAAAAGTCAAATAAATATGAAATAAATAAATTTACTATACTTATGAATTAGAATATTTATCACTTTAAAAAGTTAACTTCACATCAGTTATGTATTTAATACAACACATTGTTTAATACAAAAATACAGAATTTTCTTATGTCCTTGATACACTAATGCTAATGTTCAGGTGGAGAAACAAATGAATTAGATTGGTTGATTTAGTGTGAAAAGAAACAAAGAGGACAAATACTTGTACTACAAAATTTCTACACTAGACTCAAGGTCACATTAGTGACAACCATGTCAGTTTGTGAAAGGATAGCCTCAGCAAGCAAAGGAACTAAATATAAATTCAGAAACTGATCTACACATGTGCCAACTGATATTTGTATAAAAGAGAAAAAGATAAGCATAGGAAAATTATATTAGAGATGAATAATGATTAAAAATGAACTCAATCCATGCTTTGGAGTTATGGTTATTAATCTTGATTGTCAATTAGACAGAAGTAGGGTTGTCATGGAAACAAGCCTCTGGTTATATCCATGAGGGTGTTTCCAGATAGATTTCTTTTTAATTTTTAAAAACTTGTTTTTAATTATATTATTTTGTCACTTCCTCCATCTCTCACCAAACTCCTCACATGCCCCCTACCTTTGTTGCTTCTCAAATTTATATCCATTTTTCTTTTAATTATTATAGCTACATACTTGCATGCATACATATACACAATACATGTGTGAACATATTTGAAAATACAACCTGATGAATCTGTTTACTATTGCTTGTATACATGATTTTAAAGCTTATGACTTATTGAATATCTAGCTAGGGTATTTATCCATGGGGAAGACTGACTCTCCATCTCTCAGCAATCATTAATTACTTGAAACTCTTAACCTATGGGTGGGACCATGTGAGTTTTCCCTCATCCACATTGGGATGTCAACTGGTATTAAATTTGTTTTGGTCTCATTTTTTTGCAGCCATAATTTTGCAATTTCCTGCCTGTACCTTCTTTACCCTGTATAGAAGACATAATCTCCAGGCAAAATTCCTGGAGATATACAGCCTTTCTGTCTGTGTTCATTGATGTTCAATGAGCTTTACATTTAGGAATTCTATTGTAGATGTATTGACTGGGGCTGGAAAACCATGGTCCATGGTTTTCTTCATTTTGACCACTTTTTGTTGTCTGTAATGGTCTACATTTGAAATAAAAGGAAGCTTCTTTGACTAGGAATGAAAGCTAAACATATGTGTCTGGAAAATTTTAACAGAGGAGAGAAGAACCATCTTAAATGTTGTTGGCTGTATATCATAAGTGGGGGTCCTTCATCCACTAAAAAGGAGAAAGTAATTGAGCACAATCCTTCATTTCTGCTTCCTGTGTGGACTCAATGTAACCCAAAAGCACAAATGACCTTGGCCACCTGATACAATCAAAATTAGCCTTTCTTTTGTTTTGTCAAGTATTTTGTCACAACAGACAGAATGACAGTTAATATACCACAATATATATTTAACTTAACATGGGAGGAAGACTTAGATGTAACGTCAAAACCATCATGGCAGTGGTAAGAAATTAATAGGACATTTTGCTTTAAACCACAGATCAATGCAGTCAAATGCTGCTTTACAAATGGAATTATATTCAGTATTTTAAAGTGTCTTGTTTTTTATATTTCAGCTGAGATATGAGAGGATACGAGAATTTGGTGCCTGTAATTCAGAATCATATATTTCTCTTAAAGAGAACCTGTTTTGATCTTTTAGTAGTATATAAGGAAAATATAAAAGCAAGCCTCCAGGTTCAAACTTGGCAGCAGTCTCATTTGGTATTCCTTTCCAGTATTTTGCCTTATCCTAATTTAAATATGTCTATGTTAAATTTTCTGTGATCTACAGCTCATTGTATATATAGAAGATGTGATTTCCTCATCTCTTTAGAAGAAATTTTATCAGTACTGACCAAGGGAAATTGTTGTTGGTTAACCTCTGTAATCATCAGACTACTGTTAGCAACTTTCATACCAGCAACACAAATCTGTCATTGAGACATTCTTAGCTCCAGTCTGTTCTCACTCTCATTTTTAGCTCCAGTTGTGTGATCTGAAACATTTATTGGTTACCTGTTCAGGAGATGCAATGACATAAATTAGCGATCAGTAGGAATGTCATTCTTCTGTTTATCTATTATATACCTTTTCAGTTACCTCTTTCCATATTCTTGTGAAATATAACTAGTATAACTCTGAAACAAAGGACAGAAGTAAGTAGAGATAGTTAAACAGAAGAAAATCCATCAAGCAGGCTATGTGCGACGTTACAGCATGTGTCAGGCAGGAAATTAATAATGGAGTCAGAGCCCTGATGGAGATTAAACTGCAGTCCTCACCATGCATCAGAGGAACATAAAGACCTAACATCTGAAAAGAAAATAAGGGTCAGAAATCAGAATTATGAAATGGCCTAATTTGAAATAAAGTATTTGGTTTGGGAATATAAACTGAGACATTGTGCATGGCTTCAGAATATATGAGACCTCAAAGTCCACCCCCACAGTGACATTCTTCTTCCAACAAGGTCATACCTGCTCCAACAAAACCACATCTCTTAATAGTGCCACTCCACAAGAGCTTATGAGGGCCATTTACATTCAAACTACCACAGCCTTTGTTCTTAGGGTAGCATATAAATATATATGAAAGATTAGAAAAAATATACTCATATACAGATAAGAATGGGGATATAGGATTGTAATGCTTTATACTTTTGGCAATACATGTCTGATTTACACATTCTGATTTTTCCAAACATGTTGGCAGCACTGACTCAAATCTACAGTCTCTGCCTGAAAGAATTTTGCTTGGGTAATTTTGAAAGAATCATTTCAAGGACTTCCTCTAGAGAGCCTATTTCACAGTCTCATACTTAGCTCATTTAGGTTTTCCTTACAAACAATCAGCACTTTCTTCTGTTTAATTTAACCTTAATGAAGAAATTACAACAAACATTTACTTTGTGTCCTGTAGATTTTCAACCCTCAGATCTTTGAAATTAAAGAAGCTTCTGGAAAGATAGGTACAGTGAAATTACCAACAGTCTTTGTGCTTGAGACCTGACTATAAGGAAAAAACACAAAGGAAGTATCAAAATGATTGTAATGTATATTGTAATATCTTAAAATATACATTAAGTGACTGCTGTGTAGCTTGTTTATTTACTGCATAATTAATAGTATTAATAAAAATAATGCTGAAGTTACTAAATGTTGTCAATTAATGCATATTTGCATTTGAACAATACTCTTTCTGTTTAACTATGTGATTATGTCTTACTACATATAGCTTCTGTACCATGTCCTTGCTTCTAGCTGACTCCATAAAGGGCATTAGAGTATCATCATGATGGTATGAATTAGGAACTTCAGAGAAAGGATGGCCAGTTATACCTGGTCAGACAAAGGCAAAGACTTTGAACAAATTACCCCAAAATGAGAATCCCACCAAAAATGAATTGGATATCTCTGTGGCTCTCAGTACCTCCTTTCACCTCCTTGTATAACCATTTATTTATCACAAAATACAACTAAGTAAATGGTAAATACGATTTTCTTGACATATTTGATTGGCTCAATATATATATATATATATATACATATATGAATTAAATAATGTAAATATTATTGTGTAATGTAAATATTATTGTGAGCAGAGAGAGAGAAAGAGAGAGATGAGATTCATTTAAATCACAGGAAGGAAGAAAAATTAAACCAAGAATAGAGAGATACAAAGGAAAGAAACTTCAGAGGGAGCCCTTGAATGATATAATAACAGTAGTGTCACCTAAGGCCCTCTATCTACCATGCATTTCTTTAGCTTGAATGTTTTGTTCCTTCCTGAGTTCTATTGTTCAATAACTCATGTATTTCATCTCAGCTAGTTTAACTTGCTTTGCTTTGGCTTGATAAATTTTCAGCATATATTCAGTCATCCTCTTAAAGGTATACCTCAGCTTAATTCACATGCTGCCATAGAAATATGTGCTAAAAATTAATAGTATGACCCATAGCCAAAACATTTTGTAATTGGAATAATGGAATATTACCAATTAATATAAGCATATATGTATAATTTCACAGTGTATAAGAACAAGTAAATGCCTAAATGAAATAGAAATGAATTTGTATCTGAAATGAGCAAAGTATAGGTTTTAGACTCCATTGACTAGAGAAGATCTTGAGGTAAATATTAAATGCATGCAGTTTATGCACCACTATGTGCAATAAAAAAGAACAGGGGATGGAGTGGAGGTGAATTTGGCTGTTTTCAGTTGAAGTAGAACTTCAGGCTGATCAAGTGGGAAGTTTTATATAAGCTGTTAAAAGCATAGGCATTCTGAAATATGAGAATTAGAATTAGACTTCTGTGTTCCTCTTTCAGTCAGTCAGTGACTATGGCCTTCACCATTACTCCATGGAGTTGTGGTTTTCCAGGTTAAAGATTTGCTGAGAATGTTCTCCAGAGTACAGGGGTGCTATGAGCCATTAACAACAGTGGGAGAGCCAGGTAATTGAGGACTTGCCATTTGGGAAGATCAATAGCTTCATCTATGATAAAAAAGAAAACCTTGGGAAGGAAAACATGGTAAAATTAAGTAAATTAATATAAATTGAGTTAAGTAAACCTGAAAATATAATAGGCTTAAATATGGACTTAAATAAGTGAAACAGAGCAACATTACCATTTCCCTTCATCTGTAAATATCTACAAAAGACACAAAGGTTTTTTTGAGGTTGTAAATATAAAAAGGCTGGATCATGAGCAGAAGCCTATTCTTGAAATTTTCATCTTTCTAGTATATTCAACCCGTTTCATGTGTGCTCTGTGCCATTAAAAAATACCTTGGTGAAGAAAAGTGATGCATGCTTAAAGTAAGGCATCTGGTGTGCATGGAAATGATAAGTGCTGAGAGATGCTTACAAATCATTGAGTGATTGACTGGATAACTAGAAAATTAACCACCAGTCTCTCACTTGCCTCCTTTTCAAAGACAGACCTTTGTGGTTAGATTTTCATTATTATTTAAGTGCTCCCTGAGGATTATGATTTTTGTTGACCTTTTAGAAGTAATTTTCACTAGTTTAATTCTAGTATTTTATTGAGTATTTTTGCATCAATGTTCATGAAAGAGTTTGGTCTGTAATTCTCTTTCTTAGTTGTGTCTGTGTGTGGTTGTGTACCAAGGTAATTGTAGCCTCATAAAAATAGTTTGGCAATGACCCTTCTGTTTCTATCGTGTGGAACAATTTGAGGAGTATTGGTATTAGCTCTTTGAAATTCTGGTAGAATTCTGCACTGAAACCATCTGGTCCTGGGCCTTTTTTTTTGGTTGGGAGACTTTTAGTGACTGTTTTTATATCATTGGGAGTTATAGGACTATTTAAATTGTTTATCTGTACTTGATTTAATTTTGGTATGTGATACCTATCCAGAAAAATGTCCATTTCTTTAAATTTTCGAAATTTCTGAAGTACAGGTTTTTTAAATGTGACCTGGTAATTCTCTGGATTTCCTCAGTGACTGCTGTTATATCCCTCTTTTTATTTCTGATTTTGCTAATTTGGATATTACTTCTCTGTCTGTTGGATAGCTTGGATAATGGTTTGTCTATTGTGTTAATTTTCTTGAAGAACCAACTCTTTGTCTCATTGACTCTATATTGTTTTCTTTGTTTCTACCTCACTGATTTCAGACATCAATTTGATTATTTGCTGGCATCTACTCCTCCTGGATGAGTTTGCTTCTTTTTGTTCTAGAGCTTCCAGGTGTGCTGTTAAGTCTCAATTTATTTATGTAGGCACTTAGTGCTATGAATTTTCCTCTGAGCACTGTTTCAAAGTGTCCCATAAGTTTGGGTATGTTGTGAATTCATTTTCATTGAATTCTAGTGAGTCTTTAATTTCTTATTTATTTATTTCTTGACCCAGGAATGATGCAATTGAGCATTATTCAGTTTCCATGAGTTTGTAGGGTTTCTGAAATTTGTGTTATTATTGAATTCTAACATTAAACCGTGGTAATCCAATAAAATACAAGGGGTTCTTCCAATTTTGGGGGTGTCTTTTGAAGCACTACTTTAATTCTAAATGTGGTATTTTAAATTTACTAGTGTTTGAATTTCTTAGTAATTGAATTTCATTAACTACATGTTTCATAGACAAAACAATACCAATAATCCCAGCAGGCCTTGCTAGCAATGCAAGTTCTCTAAAACAGGAAAATAATATTGGTTACAAATAGTTATACCCCAATCACAAGTCTAATACTAGACAATATTACTAGGCATATGAAGAAATAGGAAAATAAAACTCAAATTAAATAAGAAGCAATTACTATAATAGATTCCAAAGTAACCAAGACTTTAAAATCATATAAGAAATATTTCTAAGTACTAAAAATGTCAGCATTAGAAATAAATTATATATAATACAATAGCAAAGTGGTAACTGTCAAATAAATTCAATAAATTTTCTGAAATAATGAATCATTGAATGACTTTGACTGAATGAGGACTATAAAATAAAAGGAATCAATGAACCACAAAGCAAGCCAATAAAATTGTGCAATTGAAAACTCAGAAGAAATCATTCAATTCAAATGTATATTTATAGAATAAAAACTACCTCAATCTATTTGTAAATGGATAAGTAGGAATGTATTAACAAAAGTATATAAGGACAGAAATAGAAGTGGGTAGAGAAGAGAGTTGAAAACAAAATATATGTATATACATACATAAACACACACACACACACATACACACATACATACACATATATCACCAAATTTGAATATGAGAAGTGATTGATTATACATGTCCTGTAAATTCAACTGTTTAAGGGGTCAAGACCAGGCTGGAGAAATCCACAGAAACAGATGACTTGAATGAGGGGTTGCTCATGGACCCCAAGTGATAGCTGGGAAACCAGCATAGGAATGTTCCAGACCCCCTGAACAAGGAGGTCATTTTGGAGGTCTGGGCAATCTATAGGGCCACTAGTAGTGGATCAGTATTTACCTCTAGTACACAAATGGACTTTGGGAGCCCAGTCCACATAAAGGGATATTCTCTCAGCCTAGACACATGGGGGGAGGGTCTAGGCCCTGCTCCAAATGACATATTTTGAAGATCCCCCCATGGAAGGCCTCACCCTCCCTGGAGAGCAGAAAGGGGTTGGGATAGGGGTTCAGTAGGAGGCAGGGGAGGAGGGGATGGAAAGGGAATGGGGACTGACATGTAAAAGAAGCTTGTTTCTAATTTAAATAAAAAAGAAAAGAAAAAAAGAAGATAACTACAAAGAAGACAAAAACCTAAAAACTTTTAGTAAATACCAAAATCAAATTCAGGGTAAGATGTTTTATTTATATAAAGTGGGAAATTACCAATACGGAGACAAGTAGAAATATAAGGGTATTTAATAGGGAAAAGCCTTACTTACAGAGCGACCAAGCCGGCTGGCATGGCAGCAGTCTGTACAGCAAGCTGAAAAGTGAAACCTAAACTGCCCAGCCACCTGACCGCCTCTCACTTCATGTCACTCTGACCACGCCTTCGAAGGCATGGTCAGACACACCTGTAGCCAACCCCTAAGAAGGCGTGGCTACAGCTTCCCCTACATTTATATTTAATTTTCAAAATTAAAACATAAATACTTCATCTTTCCACTTCTGTTTTCTCAATCTAACCCATCCCATGTACAGCCCCACTCTTTCTCTAACTAATTGTCTTTGGCCTCTTTTTCTTTAATTGTTGTTAGATACATTCTCTCTCTCTCTCTCTCTCTCTCTCTCTCTCTCTCTCTCTCTCTCACCCCGTGTGTGTGTGTGTGTGTGTGTGTGTGTGTGTGTGTGTGTGTTTGTAAAACCAAGGCCACTCAGTGAAGAAAGGGATTATTAGCGCTTTCAGTTTCTGAGGGTGAGTCCATGAACATCATGGCATGGAGCATGGTAGCAGGGAGGCAGATAGAATGCTGGAGCAGTAGCTGAGAGCTCATATTTTTATCCACAATCAGGAGATAGAGAAGATAACTGGAAATTGTATGGGCTTTTGAAATCTAAAAGCCTAGTGGCACACCTCCTCATGCAAGGCCAACTTGTTCATACTTCCCAATCAACTCAACGAGCTAAAAGCCAAGAATTCAAACATAAGAGCTTATGTTAGCTATTCAACACACAACATATATGTTACACACACAAACACACACACACACACACACACACACATATGTACCACACACATATATCTAAATATAAGTTAGTACAAGCTGCTCAATACATTTGTAATAGATGCTATGAACTCTGCATAATTTCAGGTCACAATTGGGTAGATATTAAAGTAGAACATGATATATTAAATAAATATTAAGAATAGGAATACTTTTGTATTTTTATTAATATTGGATAAAATAAACAATGTGCAAAAATATTACAAATATAAAAGAAAGTTTTGAGAACCTAAGCATTATTTTAGCAGTAAGACATACTACTAATCATGTATGTCACTAATAGAGCTTGAAAATATGTGATATAAACCCTGCAATTTTTGGACACACCTCACCCCTGTCTACACTCTGCCCTGTGTCCTGCAGCAGGTGCCCGAGCCTCAGGTGGGTCTCAGAGATGCTCTACTCCCCAACCTCCCCCACCAACCCCTGTTCATTTCTGCCTGAGCCCACCTGGGCAAGAGTGGACCTGCCCAGACTGGGAAGTCCCACCCTGAGTCTGGAAACACCCCATCCTTGTCCACCCACCACCCTCTGTCATCTGGCTGCCGCCAGAGGCTGAGCCCTCTGCCTGCCACCAGAGAGAGGAAGAGACCCCACCTGCACTCACTGCAAGAAGGGATGGGAAGAAGACAGAGTAAAAACACACTCAACAACAGAAAAACTAGTATGACACCACCAGAATCTAGGGACTCCACACCAGCAAGATCTAAAAAGTCCAACACAGAGGATGAAGAGATGGACCTCAAAAATTATCTTAGGAAGATGATCGAGACCTTTAAAAAGGAAAAAAGAAAATCCTGTAAAGAAATAAAAGAAAAAACAAGTAAAAATTACATGAAATGGAGGAAAACACAAACCAAAAAGTTCAAGAAGTAAACAAATCTCTTGAAGAATCTAAAGAAAGCCAAGGAAAAACAACCAAACAAGTGAAGGAAGCACTCAAAACAGTTCAAGGCATGAAAGCTGAAATAGACACAGTAAAGAAAAGATAGAATGAGGGGAGGCTGGAAATAGGAAGGTTGGATAACCGATCAGGAACTAAAGATGTGAGTATAACCAATAAAATTCAAGAGATAGAAGAGAGAATCTCAGTTGTTGAAGACTCTCTTGAGGATATACAGTCATCAGCGAAAGAAAATGTCAAGTCCAACACGAAATATCCAGGGACACCATGAAAAGACCGAACCTAAGAATAATAGGTATAGAAGAAGGTGAAGAAATACAGCTCAAAGGTACAGAACACATATTTAGCAAAATCATAGAAGTAAACGTCCCCAACCTACAGAAGGATATGACTATGAATGTACAAAAAGCTTACAGAACAACAAACAGATTGGACCACAAAAAGAAGTCCCCTCAACACATAATAATCAAAACACCAAATCTACAGTATAAAGAGAAAATATAAAGAGCAGCAAAGGAAAAAGGCCAAGTAACATATAAAGGCAGACCTATCAGAATCACACCCGACTTCTCAATGGAAACTTTGAAAGCCAGAAGGTCCTGGATAGTTATCCTATAAACACTAAGGGAGCATGGATACCAACCCAAACTACTATACTCAGGAAAACTTTCAATCACTATAGATGGAGAAAACAAGATATTCCTTGACAAAACCAGACTTAAACAATACATATCCACAAATCCAGCACTACAACAGAATGTTCTGGAAAGAAAACCCCAACCCAATGAGGATAACTACACTCACAAAAACATAGGCAATAGATAATCCAAATTTACCAAACACAAAAAGAAACAGGAGGGTGAAATCCACACACAATGATACCACCAACAATAAATCCAAACAAACAAGAACCAACAATCAATGGATATTAATATCCCTCAATGTCAATGGTCTTAACCTGCCCATAAAAAGATACAGGCTAACAGAATGGATACAAAAACAGAATCCATCCTTCTGCTGTATACAAGAAACACACCTCAACTTCATAGACAGGCGTTACCTCAGAGTAAAGGGTTGGGAAAAGATTTTCCAATCAAATGGACCCAAGAAACAACCAGGGGTAGCAATCCTAGTATCTAACAAATTAGACTTTAAACTAAAATCAATCAAAAGACATGAAGAAGGACATTTCATACTCATCACAGGAAAAGTCCTTCAAGATGAAGTCTCAATCCTGAACATCTCTGCCCCAAATACAAAGGCACCCACATTTGTAAAAGAAGCATTACTAAAGCTCAAACCACATGTAAAACTACACACACTTATAGTAGGTGACTTCAACATGCTGCTTTCACCACTAGACATGACCCCAGACAGAATCATAATAAAGAAACAAAGGATATACCATATTAAAAGGAGCCATTATAGATCCGAGGAGAGATCTAGCACTAGGGAGATTTCCAGGGACTTAGAAGGATGATACAAACTGACAATCTAGGCAGTGGTGGAAAGGATAACCTAAATGCCCTTCCCCTATAATGAGACTGATGACTACTTTTTATGCCTTCTTGGGGCCCTCATCCAGTGGTTGATGGAAGCAGAGGCAGACACCCACAGATAACTGAACTGAACTCTGGAACTTATTTGGCAGAGAGGAGGAATTAAAATCAAAGGGGTCAGTACCAGGCTGGTGAAACCCACAGAAACAGCTGTCCTGAACAAGGGGGAGCACATGGACCCCAGACTGCTGTCTGGGAGGCCAGTACAGGCCAGATTCAGACCCCTGAACATGGATGTCAATGAGGAAGCCTCTGCACTGGAGGGGGCCCCTTGTAGTGGTCTATTATTTTTCCCTGGTGTAAGAAGGGATTTAAGAGCCCATTCCATGTGAAGGGATGTACTCTCGGCATGACACAGGATGATGTGGTGGATGTTGGGAAGCCCCCATCGAGGGCCCTACCCTGCCTGGGGAGTGGAGGGTGGATGGGGTCGGGGGTAGGTCAGGGGTAGTGGGGAGAGCGGTGAGGGGAGGGGAGGGATAGGGAGAAGGGATTGACATGTGAAACAAGCTTGTTCCTAAGTTGAACTAATAAAAAAAATTACAAAAACCTGTAATTTTTACAGAGAGAAGTTATCAAACCTATGTGATAATCTGATGTTTTAGACAAAATTTATAAGGATATAGAATATTTTAAGATAGCTTATAATTTTAGTTAATACATATGATTTATACTGGTAACTGTGGAATTTTCTTTTATAGTCCATAGGTTTTTACCAAATATTGTCATATTTTGGAGAATTAAACATATCTTGATATATTTCAAATCCTAAATTCATATAGAACTTGATCAAATAGAGAATTATACAAATCTCCCCTTCACTTCTATCTCTGGCTCTGATCCCTTTTTAACCTTTTCTGGGTCCAGGGTATGAGATTGGTAATTTTGAGCAGCAACCAAGAAAATGTTCCTTTAAACTGGCCATGATCTGATCCCTCTAAGTCAATATTATTGCTTCATTGATTAAGAGTGGCCTACATTTGTGATCATGTATTTATAATCCAGACCCCTGAACATGGATGTCAATAAGGAGGCCTCTGCACTCCAGGGAGCCTCTGATGGTGGATTAGTATTTTTCCCTGGTGCAAGAAGGGACTTCGAGAGCCCATCCCACGTGAAGGGTTACACTCTGGCCCTGGACACATGGGGAAGGGCCCAGGACCAGCACAGGAAGATTTGGTGGACTTTGCAGAGCCCCCATTGAGGGCCCTACCCTGCCTGGGGAGTGGTGGGTGGATGGGGTGGGGGTGGGGGAGGAGGGTTGGGGTGAGGGGAGGGAGAGGGAGAAGGGACTTGAAATAAAGCTTGTTCCATAACTAGAACTAATAAAATAAAAAAAGGAAAAGGGTGGGTACATAGATTGATAATTTCCCTCAATTATTTTTGTGTGCTAAGGAACAGAAGGACAGATACTCAGTCCATGTATGCAATACTAATTGTCAGAGAATGGAAGCCTTCACTTGGTGTGGTTAGTCCAAACATCTCCTAGAACATGGTCCTAGTGAGTCCCTCCTTCCTTCTTGTAGAAGTATGTGAGGAATGCAGGAAGTTAATGACAGTGTCTATGAAGCCTGTTTGTTTGTATATAATAAACATGTAGAACTGTATGATACTAAATGTACAGAGGGTATTAATTATTCTTTTGAGCTTTTCTCTGGATTTACCTTTTTCAATTTTTACACTCAAATTGCTGAATTGTTTTCCTAAGACAAAATTACAGTTATTACTCTTGAGCCTGGTAATCAGCTCTGTAATTAAATTTAACATATAAGTCATCTGTGTGTTCTCTAATTCTGTAGATTGTTATATTGAAAAATATAGTGATTTCAAGAAATGAGAAATGACATTTTAAAGGGTGAAAACCCAGTCATTAATTTTGATTGTAGAACACATTTCATTGGCTTTCTCTCTTGCTTTTCCTAGAAAGCTGGAGAGCTCTTGGACTCTGCTACATTCCCTTGGAGGTCAGGAGCTGACCCAGTATAGAACAATTTAGAAATCCATTATATGTTTAACATCTCATGTTTTTCCAAAGTCTATGTGTGGGTCATTGTAACTGTTAGTGTAGTAGAGGAGATAGCATATTCATGCTGCTTATCATTTACATTAAATGTGTAGTCAGGAAATGGGTGGTGTGCTTATTTTGGGTCTTATTTTTTCGATGACACTAAGAGTATGTGGATATAAAGAAAGTATACACCAGAATGCTCCAGTGATATTTTCAATATACTGTGTATGTAAACCAAATCTTGAACACTTATGGCATTAGATTTGTCCAATTTTAGGGGAGGCAATTTGTGGTCATATATTGTGTGTCTGTTTTACCTTCCCTGGAGAAAAGTGAAAGTCCTATTTCTTAGGATTTTAAAAAGTAATAGGATAATGAATATATTTAAAAATGCAGTATACTACACAAATCCCAGTTATTAGACAGAATGGTTGTCTAATAACAAAGCTAAAAGCCATAGACCGGGTAGCTTAAACTACTTACTTGTATTCTTTGACAGTGTTAGATAGTAGTCTAATCTGAATGTATCAGCAGGATCAGTCTCTGGCAGGGGTTGCTTTTTATTTTGTATAGAGCCACCTTCTCACTGTGCTCATAAGGCCTGCCATGTGATCATGGACTAAGAAAGCTAGCACACTTTGGAGTATAAGGATCCTAACAACCTTTTCTAACCCTCTAGAGAACAATCACATTAGAGGTTCAGACTACAATATCTGAATTGGAGGAAGGCAAGACACAAACATTTATTCCATGGACCCACTTACCAGGAATTGACTTACATGTGAATAGGCTTTGGATGTGCATGGCAAGTCTATCAATGGAAGACTAAGAAAGTTCTCTTCAGGAAGCCTGCAAACCTGTGATGGATTTCCAGCCCACAGTGTAGAAGGCTGACCCAGGAAGAACTTTAGTGTCATTTTGATTGTGACATCCGGAAAGAAACCATTGTCCAAGTTGGAAATCAGCCTGGAAGGAGAATTTCTTACTTCCTTGGGAGAATTAAGCTCTTTTTTTTTTCAACTTTGGCCTTTAGCTCAATGAATGATATCCACATAGGTGAAAGAATAAAGTCTGCTTTGTTATTGTACTGATCTGAATATTAGTCTCATGCAGAAATGTCGTTGCAGACACATACATGATAACATTTTGATTTAATAACTAGGTGGGTCAATATTTCATGCAGAATTAATCATTAAAACAACAACCAACGTAAGAAAATATCTGGCCTGAAGATTTCATGGCTGTGGTAAGTTTCCCAGTGGGTAACAACTTTCTTCAAGTACTTTAGTTAATGCACATGACCAATCCTGAGCAACTCCCAACAGTAACTATGAAAAAAGAAACATGTGGTAATTATTGCTATGTTTTCTATTGCCTTGATCTTACAGGAACTGCCTGCAGCATCTCACTTTAAGAAGAAATTTTGGAGGATTTCTTGAGGTTCATTTTTATAGGCTAGATTATGCATATTTAACGTGAAAGTGGCAATCTAGTTTTTCTTATAAACTAGATTATCTCTACTTTTCCTTAGCTGTCTTATTTTATTTCTGCATCTTTAGTTTCAATCATTTTAGTACAATATCCTTTTCTCCATCATTATCCTTTCAGACATGGTTTCTAGAGGAAATTTTAAATAAAGTTTTGAAACAGGAAAACCTTTTTAAATAACAGAAGATAAACAATTTGAACACAGTCACACTGTATTAGGAATGGTAGAACTAGAAAGAACCTAATTTTCCTTCCTTCAAATCCAATCATTTCCTTGCTAAAACTCAGGTTTACAGACATAAAGTATATCTTTAAATTATTACCCTTTTAGTAATAAAAATCATTTTGTATCTCTTAAGAATTTGAATTATTTGTCAAAAAAACAAAGTAATACATGGAAGTCATCATAAATTTAGAGTTAAGCATGTACTTATACACATATTTGTACATGATAAATATTGCTTGTGTGAATTCACCCTTATTTAATGTCTTTGTATAATCCCAGGTCACTATAAATTATAAATTTATTTAAATTATAACAATTAAGTCAAATTGAAGAAAATTGTTCATGTATTGAATATATAGTAATATTCAATACAGTGTATAATTTCTATATTTAATCCTTAATGTTTATCTAAATAGAAAAATAAGATAGTCTTGAACTGTACTTATTTTTGGTTTAAAATGGTTTTAAACATCTTTTTACAGCTTAGAATAAAAGTATGCCCACTAATATCTAGTCACATACTCAGTAGAAGCTTGTGTATAACAATCCCCACGTAAGTAGCATATAATGAAAAGGTTATCCTGAGTACAATGCAAACAAATTAAATTTTATTTAGATTTATTCACAACTAGTTATGCTATGTATTTTATATTCCAAGAGGAAAACTAAGATTCACTTTCCAGGGAGACCTGTAAAGGCCTGAAATTTCTCCACAAGGTAAAAAAAAAGGGGGAAAACATGTTATCATGCCAATCAGAGAGACAGAATGGAAACCATTTGGGTTCTGGCCATGGTCAGTTATTCAGTTTTGAATAGTTGACATCAGTTTTCAACAAAGCCAAATTATGTTGCCATGGTATCTCACCTGCAATCTATCTGTTAATCCAGTGCACTTGGCCCAAAATTTGTGCTCTGCCAAAAGACAGAATTTCTTCTCTGATGACCTTGTCCTTTTCTGGCTACTGTGAAACCTAATAAATTTGACCTGCTCTTCTTTCAGTTCAGTCATGATATAATCTCATGAAAATGACACATTCAATACAATAGCCATAAACAAAGGGCTCTGAAACTATGTTTAGAAACTTAGATTTCTACATAGATGGCAGAAAGGAATGAATGTCTTGAAGTTGTATTGCCACCAACTATCTTTCCATAAAGGCCTGAAGAGATGCATCCTGCTACTTTGATCCTATTATTTCTCATGAAATACAGCTCTAGACAAGAAGTCATCTCATGGAGACAGAATAATCTGTATGGCTCTAATTTCCATATGAATGGCAAGATTAAGGATGAGGATTTGTGCCTGGAGTCTCATAAGACTGATAAAAAGCAGCAGCACATATGTCAGGAGAAGGCACCTTAATAAAATGCAGGCTTTGAGGGGAACCGAGGCAGATGTGCAATATAAAAGTACTTTAGTTTCTCTCTTCCTTAAAATGTGGAGCAACACTTTTTTTTTTCATTTTATGGGTAGAATTCAGCAGTAAGGGAAACACGTTCTATTTCTCACTGCCAGAAAGTGGAGGAATTCTGTGTGCTCTGCCATGTCTGAGTCCCACAGTGAGCTCTGAAGCATAAATTGTAGACAAATCCCACAGCAGTAGGAAGGCAGACAAATTGCCTTTATATATTTTAAAGCATAAAAGTTACGAGTGGGTATAAGTAATAGAAAAATTCATATGAGTTGAGGGGCTGAAATGCAGTTGGTATGGCAACCATCACTTTGAATTTTTGGACCTTTGTGTAAAATAAAATTTTAGTTACATTTCCCATTAATGGGAACACATAGCAAGAAACTTGCTAGATATGACACTTGTATAGAGACCAGTGTTGGAATATAGGTGTTGAAATACCAAGAATACAAAGCAAAGCTTTTTTAATCAAAAATTGCATCCCTTTTGATGTCACATACTAATCAGAAATGTAGGATCCTAAGTGTATTGGGTTACATTTTCCTACAGTTAAATTTTCTTCAGCAGTAAATATGTATTTATTTAGCTACTCACTCATTAAGCAAATATATATCACACAATCATTACATACCTGGTGCCATTTAACGACCTAAGCCTGTAAGTGAATAAAATTTTCAACGCTTATGAGCTTTCACCCTGTGAAAATATTTAATGCAAAATAAAATGGCCATGTAAAATTATACAAGATTGTCAAGAAATCATACACAAAACAATAAGGTGACAAAAGGGATCTGCAATGTTGAGTAGATTAATTTTAAGTAGGAGCAGTGTCTTCGAGAAACTGAATTCTAAGTAGAAGCACTGGAGGAGATGTGGATTGGTCAAACACATTTCTTTCTTTACTTTTATCTTTTTAAAATTTTATTTCAGAGGCACCCATATTTATAAATCCATTCCCCCATTCCCTCACCCTCCCATCCTCCCATGTTCCCCTCCAATACACCCCAACCCATTCCCAAACTCCTCCCTAGGGATAGTGAGGTCCTTCATGGGGAACCTTCAGAGTCTGTCATATTGTTTGGGGGAAGCTCTAGGCCCTCCTTTCTGTATATGGGTTGCAATAGTATCCCTCCATAGGGAATGGGCTCCCAAAGTCCATTTGTGTTGAAGACTGGCTCCACTGTTAGAGGTCCCATAGACTTCCCTGGCCTCCCAGCTGGCACCCACATTCAGAGGGATTGGTTTGGTCCAATGCTGGTTTTCCAGCTTTATGACTAGGGTCCCATGCTATCAGTAGGTCAGGTCAACTGTTTCTGCAGGTTTATCCAGCACCATCTTGGCTCTTTAGATGCCCCTCAACTGAAGAATGGATAGAGAAAATGTGGTACATTTACACAATGGAGTACTACTCAGCAGAAAAAAAAAAAAAAACAATGGAATCTTGAAATTTGCAGGCAAATGGATGGAACTAGAAGAAACCATTCTGAGTGAGGTAACCCAGTCACAAAAAGATAAACATGGTATATATTCACTCATATATAGTTTTTAGACATAGAGCAAAGGATTACCAGTCTACAATCCACACTGCCAGAGGAGCTAGGAAACAAGGAGGAAACCAAAAGAAGATTGCATAGTCCCTTGAAGAAGGGGAAGGGGACAAGAACCCCTGAACAAAGTGGGAGCATGTGGGGGTGGAGAAGAAGGAGGTCGGGAGGGAAGAAGGGGAGGGAGAAGATAACAAGAGGACTGAGACAGGGGAGGAATAGAGCAGGACAAGAAAGGAGATGCCTTGACAGAGGGAGACAGTACAGGTCTGGAGAGAGGTCTGGCACAGGGGAGATGTTAGGGAATCCACAGCGATGACCCCAACTAAGTATCCAAGCAGTGGTGGAGAAGATGCCATTCCCCTATAATGAGATTGGTTTCTACCTTGGTTACCATTTCTGGAGCCTTCTTCCTGTAGCTTAACAGGGACCCATAGCTAAGCACTGAACCATATTCCTGGAATCCAGTTGTGGAAAGGGAGAAGGGATGAGCAAAGGGTCAAGCACATTTCTATGGAAAGTATATCTCACTAAAACCTGAAAAAGAACTAAGAGAAAATGCAGCCAGAAAGAACAGTGCAAGTGTCCTCAGCCTTGCTTGTTCAAGAACATCTCAGAGGAAGTGGCTGGGAGCTTATCAGGAGTTAGGAGTAGAATGGCCATAAGCAGGGTTCCAGTGTCAATAAGGACATTCTGGTACATAGGAGTGGAGTGGAACAAGAAAGCAGGCATGACGACCAGGTAGAACTGATGCAGTTGTGATGATATAGCTATTATACACACCTAGATACACACAGAGTGACAGCAGTGGGCTTAAGAAGGCATGCTGTGAAGTCCTACTTTATATTTTGATAGTTAAGTGAAAAAATATTACTTCATAATTTGACTATAAGATGTAAGCTTAAAATGTAAATAAATAAAAATTCATAACAAGGACTAAGATTTTATTTCCCTACTAAATATACACAATCATGGACTTTCCATTTATTTACTTAGAAGGAAATTACAAGAGCAACCTGAGAAGGACAGATGGTCTTGAAGGTAGTAAATAAGAGATGTCAGTTACTAAGCTGATCTTAGTGGTTCCTAGGAAGTAATATGTGTAACCATTACTTTCCTTGTATGCACACTTAGAAGATAAGCTCGTACTACTCAAGAAGTAAGTGTATAAGAGTCTAAAATTGTCACTTTAGATGTGAGGTATTGTTGGATCAGTGTTCTGAATAATAAGGTCCTGATACTGATTCAGATGGACACATCACATTAGTCAAAGGTCACCGAAACTTCAAATGAATAAGAAAATAACCCCTGATGGCACAGTACTCTAATCCACATTAGAGATACCCTGTCAACCATAGATTTTATTTTTTATTAACTTTAGAAATTTTATTATTTAATTATTCTAAATGCTTTGAAATTTTAATCGTGGTTCCTTCCTTCTCTTATGTCATAAAAGAAGTGGATTTTTCTAACTTAGTTCAGAAACAACCATATTTTACACATCAATCCCAGTTTCTTCTCTCTCTCATCCTCTCATGCCTCCCACCCCATCCCATCCCCCATCCACTCCCCATGAGGCCTTCCATGAGGGATCATCAAAATCTGTGACATCATTTGGGGGAGGGTCTAGGCCCCTTTCCATATATCTGGTGGAGAGAGTATCGCTCCTTGCAAAATGGGCTCCCAAATCCATTTGTGCTCTAGGGATAAACATTGGTTTTGCTGTCAGAGGTCCCATAGACTGCCCAAGCCTCCTAACTGGCACCCACATTCAGAGGGCTTGGTTTGGTCCAATGCTGGTTCCTCAGCTTTATGACTGGGGTCCATGTGTTCTCACTTGGTCATGTCTTCTATTTCTGTGTGTTTCTCCAGCATGGTCTTGACCCTTTTGCTCATCACTCCTCCCTGTCTACAACTGGATTCCACGAGTACAGCTCAGTGCTTAGTTGTGAGTGTCTGTTTCTGCTTCCATCAACTACTGGATAAAGTCTCTAGGTTAGTATATAAGGTAGTCACCAATCTCATCATAGAGGAAGGGCATTTAAGGTATCCTCTCCACTATTGCTTAGATTCTTAATTGGGGTCATCCTTGTGTATATCTATACATTTCCCTTGTGCCAGATTTCTCTTTAAGCCTATATGGCTCCCTCTTTTAAGGTATCTCTTTTCTTGCTCTTCTCTATTCTTCTGACTCAGTCTTCCTGATCCTAAAGGCCCTTTTTAATGCATTTTGGATCCAGTTTGCAAATACTTTATTTAGAATTTTTGTACCTATATTCATAATTGAAACTTGTCTGTAATTCTATTTCTTTGTTGGGTGTTTATGAAGTTTGTGTGTCTGAGTAACTGTATCCTCACTAAAACAATTGGGCAATGCTTTTTTTTATGTCATTCAGCATCACCAAATAGACTACATCACAGAAATGCAAAATGTTACAAAATATGTGAACTAATAAACGTGATCCACCATATAAACAAACTAAAAGGCAAATCCACATGATAATCTCATAAAATGCAGAAAAGGCCTGTGACAAAATTCAAAAACTTCATGATAAAAGTCCTGGAGAGATTAAGGTTGTAAGGATATATCTCCACATAAAAAGACAGTTTACAACAAACACATAGCCAACATCAACTTAAACAGAGAGAAAATCAAAATAATTCCACTAATCAAGAATAAGAGAAGGATATGTACTCTATTCCTATCTAATAGTGTACCTGAAATCTTAGTGAGGGCAATGAGACAACTGAAGAAGATCAAGGGGATACAAATTCTAAAGGAAGAAATCAAAATATCATTATGTGTGATATATATAAGTGACCCTGAAATTTCTAGCAGGAGGGGCTGCAGAGCTAGATCATCAGCTAAGAGCAATGGCTGCTCTTTCAATGACTGGGGTTCAATTCCAAACATTCACATAACAGCTCATAACTGGCTATAACTCCATGTCCAGAGGATTCTACAGCTTCTTACAGATGTACATGCTAATGCTTGTTCATGCCAATGAACAGAGAATAAAAACTAAAAACTAAAAATAAATCCACCAAGAAAACCACACAGCTGATAAACACATATAGCAAAGCAGCAGGATACAAAATTTCCTGCTATAAATCAGTAGCCCTCCTATATTCAAATGACATATGGACTGAGAATGAAAATCAGGCAAACAGCACCTTTCTCAATAGCCTCAACTTGGATGAAGTATCTTTATTAGGATAACTCTAACCATGCAAGTAAAAACTTGTACTATAAAAACTTTAAAACATTGATGAAAGAAATTGAAACAGATATCAGTAGATAGGGATAGAAAGATTTCCCTTTCTCATGGATTAATAAGATTAATCTAGTAAAAAAAAATCTTCCAAAATGTAATCTACAGATTCAAAGCAATCTCAGTAAAAATTGCAGAAAAATTTTTCATGGATCATGTACAAATAATTTTGAGCTTCATATGGAAATATAGAAAATCCCAAGGTAGCTAAAAGTATCCTGAATAAGAAAATAATTGCTGAAGGTATCACCATCCCTGATGTTGTACAACAGAGCTACAGTAATAAAAATAGCATGATTTTGGCACAGAAAACAGACATGTGGACCACCGAGAGTGAGTTGAAGACTTAGACATAAATCCACACATCTATGGACATCTGATTTTTCATAAAGAAGCCAGAAACACTGGAAAAAAAGACATCAACAAACAATGCTGGTAACTGGATGTTGGCATATAGCAGAATCCTAATAGATCAATATTTATCACCTGCAGAAAAGTTAACTTCAAATAGATAAAGACTCCAACATAAATCTGATAGAAGAGAAAGTGGGTAATAGTGCCACAATAAAAGGAGTTTCTGAACAGAATAATGTTAGCACAAGGACTAAAATCAACAATTAATAAATGGGACTTCTTGAAACTAAGAATCTTCTATACAAATGGATACCATCATTCAGACAAAGCAGCAGCCTTCAGAATGGGAAAATATTTTTAGCAACTGTACATCTGATATAGAAAACATATCCAAAACATAATGAGAACTCTAAAAAGTAGATATCAAGAAAACAAACAAACTGATTTAAGGATGGGATAGATCTAAACAGCAAATCTCAAAAGAGGAAATTCACTGAAGATCATCAATGCAAAGCAGCGAGGTCACTAGCTCTTACCTCTACCTCATACCAAAATAGGTGATCCTGTCTCCAAGAATTCTCAGAGTGCAATGCAGACTGCACTGCCCTCCACCAAGCCTCAGACTGCAATCCTGAATTCCTGTCTCCTCCCACCTTATACTTCTCTCTTCACCAGCCATATTACTCCTATTTCCATATCCTTAGTTCTGGGATTAAAGGCTTATGATCCCAAATACTAGAATCACCTTTGTGTGATCAGTTTCATGTAGCACATGTGGCCTTGAACTAACAGATTTGTCTGCCTCTGTCTCCTGAGTCCTGGGATTAATTGTGTGTATTACCGCCACCTGGCCTCAATGACTAGCTGGTGTGTCTTCTGGGATTAAAGCTATGACTAACTACTTCCTGGCTCTAAGGCTGTGGCCAGATTTGCATTTTGATCTCCAGAGGCTTTTAAAAATCATAATCAATATGTCATAATTCCAATTTTTTTGTCTAATACAAAAAGAAGGCTACTAACATAAGAAATACCATGTGCAATAAGTACAATAACTATTATATACACAATCAATAAGTACATCACCAATGCCTAGTACATTTGCATTTTATAAATTCAGAGAAAATACATCATTATCTATTCTATCTTGGTGAGTCCAATATCTTGTATCTAATTTACTTTCTATTGTAATTTGAATTATCAAATTATCTCTTAATGTCTCTCAACCTTTTACACTTTATATCTCTTTAACGAGTTTCTTTCCCGAGTCTAGCTAACAAGGAAAACTATAACTATAACTACCTAGTCTTCAATCTTCAGAGAACCGAGAATGAAATAATATTAACTGAATAAGCAGAAAGTGTGAGCAAGCTACTTCCAAAAAATGTGAGAAATGACAAAAAAGTTCACCCCTAGAAGCCACCCAAAGTTCCTCTTCAATGTTGGAACATCCATCTTTGGTCTAAAGGCCTAGCATATCTGACAGACATTTCTCTAAGCAGGATATTCTGAAGGACTGTCCCACCTTATCTTAGCAAGTGTAGTCAGTCATTTTGTTGTCCTCTTTGTCTAATTTGTACAGCAAACTGTCAGCAGTCAAGGATCAAGCACTTTCATGCCAAGTGGCTTACTTTTGCCACAAGGAAAGTAAACTCCATGCAGAGTTTCTTCAATGGGTATCATCTTCTCATCATCTTCTCTATAGTAAATTAGTGCTGCCAGGAGCATACATGTTTCATTGTCATAAGAACAAACCCCTATGTTATTGAAATATCTTAAATGCCATATTCTGTAGATCTCTGAAGAGTTTGAAGACAATCTGTCTTTCTAAAATATATGTATGTTTGACCTTGAAAATATGCCTAACGTGACTACAGATTTGATTATAATAGGAGACTAATTACTAAACTGTATTTTCTTATTATTTTATATAGTTGGTAATAATAACTTTCAATGACTAGAAATTTGCATTACATTGTTAAATGAACTGTATAGGTAAATAAATTGAACAAGATTAGAAACATGTGTAAAGTATGTTTTAACAAATTATTCTCAAGTTTGTATCAATATACAGAATTTATATACAATATGCAAAAATGTAATCCAATGTAAAATATTTAAAACTAGTAGTTTACTTTTTAGGTGTAGATTCAATAGTCTACCTATCTTTTCATATCTATATCTTTCCCTTTTTCTTTTTAGAGTAGATCCAATAATCTATACTTTTTATCCTATCATATCTGTATACCACCTCTTTCTGACCATTACCAACAATTTGTAACCAATCCCGCTAAACAATGACAAAATTGAAACCCATTGAAAGACCAAAAACCACCTGGCCAACCTCTCGGGAATGTGGGCCAAAAAGCATTTAAAAATGGTCAGCTTTCTTAGTCATCAAGGAAATGAAAGTGAAAATTACACTGAGATTTCATCTTATATCTGTCAGAATGGGTAAGATCAATAATACAATGACAGGTCATTCTGGCAAGGAGAACACTCATCCATTACTGATGAGCGTGCAAAGCCAAACAGCAACTGTGGAAACCAGTATGGAGGTTCTCAGAAAAATGGAAATCTAGCTGCCTCAAGATCCAGCATATCCCCAAAGGATGCTGCATCCTGCCACAGGGATACGATCTCAACCATGTTCATTTCTGCTCTCTTAATAATGTTCAGAAATTGTAAACAAACCATCTTTCTGTCCCTCAGCAGATGAGTGGGTGAAGAAAATAAGGTACATTTACACAATTGAGTATCCCTGAGCCCTAAAAATATAGAACAATGAATTTGCAAGTAAGTGGATGGACTAGAAAACAACCATGTGGAGAGAGGTATCTCAGGACTAGGAAGACATATACGGCATGTATTGGTTTAGATATAAATATTAAGTCAGTGGCAATCATGTTCTAATCCATAGAACCACAGAAGTTATATCTAGAGCAAGGCATTAGGGGTTTGCCTGTCCATCTTTCTAGGAAAGGGAAATAAAATAGACAGTTGTAGACAGATGGTAGAGACTGGAACTGGAGGTCCAAGTAGAGACTGGGAAGGAAGTGAGTAATGAAGGAGGAAATACAGTAAGAGACAGCTAAAATGAATGGCAACTTTCAGGGCAGTAGTAATTTATTAGAACATAGACATATATAAATGTGATCTAAATGAAATTGCCAAATAACAGGAAAAAAGAGATCCAGCCAAACATCCCCTGTTACCAAATGAAGTTTCCAGTACTGGAATTGGGTTATATTAAATTATTTGATAGAGGAGTCCTATGGCATTCCCCAAACAACCCAGGCTACTGTCAAGACTATAGGCTGCTCTCAATAAACTGGCAGCAAAGCTCTGTTGTAGAAGACAGGACAAACACAACTCACTGAACATGGAAAAGCCAAGCTAGTACCTAAATCGAGCCTGTATCTCTACATGCTAGTGCCTTTTTGCAGAGGAAGGTACTTTGTACACTATCAAAAGAGAAATGTGAATATCAAGTCAGCCACAAATCCTTTGATCTATAATTATACACTGACTAGCACAATGGAGGCACAGAGCTGTAGGGATAACCAACAATTATCTCATTAGTTTTTAGGCTCACTCCATGAGATGACACTGTTTGGGTGACTATGAACCTGAGTGTATATAGCACAGGGTCCTAGAGGAAAACCAAATACTAAAGTTCAAAAAAAGAAAAAAAATTGACAAGGAAAAATGGATCAAGGACCTCAACATAAATCCAGCCACACTGAATCTCTTAGAAGAAAAAGTGGGAGGTACCCTTGAACAAATTGGCACAGGAGAACACTTCCTGACCATAACACCAGTAGCAAAACACTGAGATTGACAATTAATAAATGAAACTTCTTGAAACTGAAAAGTTTTTGTAAGGCAAAAAACAAAGTCAACAAGACAAAATGACAGGCAACAGAATGGGAAAATATCTTCACCAACTCCACATCAGACAGAGGGCTCATTTCCAAAATATACAAAGAACTCAAGAAGCTAGTCACCAAAATAACAAATAATTCAACTAAAAAGTGGGGTACAGAACTAAATACATAATTCTTAATAGATGAATCTAAAAATGTCTGAAAGACACTTAAGAAATTGCTCAACATCCTTAGCCATCAGGGAAATGCAATTCAAAATGACTTTGAGATATCATCTTACACCCATCAGAATGGCTAAAATCAAAAATACCAATGACAGCTTATTCTGGAGAGCATGTGGAGAAAGGAGAACACTTCTCCTTTGATGGTTGGAGTGCAAACTTGTACAGCCACTTTGGAAATCAGTATGGCAGTTTCTCCAGAAAATGGGAACCAGTCAACTTCAAGATCCAGCAATTCCACTCTTAGGCATATACCCAAAGGCTGCACATTCATACAAAAAGGACATTGGTTCACCTATACTCATAGCAGGATTATTTGTAATAGCCAGAACCTGGAAGCAATCTAGATGCCCCTCAGCCCTAAGAATGGATACAGAAAATGTGGTACATTTACACAATGGAGTACTACTCAGAGGAAATAACAAAACAAAACAATGAAATCTTAAAATGTGCAGGCAAATGGATAGAAGTAGAAGAAACCAACCTAAGTGAGGTAACTCAGTCACAGAAAGACAAAAATAGTATGTACTCACTCATATGTGGATATTAGACATAGAGAAAAAAATACCAGCCTACAACCCACACCTCCAGAGAAGCTGGGAAAAAAGGAGGACCGTAAGAGAGATATACATGGTCCCCAGTGAAGCAGAAAGGGACAAGAACATGGGGGGATGGGGGATGGAGTTAGGAAAAAGAGGAGGGGAAAAGAGGAGGTGGGGAGAACATGAGGTTTAGGAAGATTGAATGGGGGAGACAAATAGAGATCAAGAAAAGAGGCACATCAATAGAGGGAGACACTATAGGTTTAGAGAAATCTGGCACTAGGGAATTGAACAGAAATACCCAGGATGACCCCAACAAGGAACCCAAGAAATAGTGGAGAGACTACCTTAAATGCCCTTTCCCCTATAATGAGAATGATGACTACCTTAAATGCCATCGTAGAGCCTTCATCCAGTAGCTGATGGAAGCAGAAACAGAGATCCATAGCTAAGCACTGAGCCAAACACCTGGAATCCAATTTCAGAGAGGGAGGAGTAATGGACAAAGGTGTCAAGACCATGCTTGGAAAACACACAGAAACAGCTGACCTGATCAGGTGGGGAACTCATGGACCCCAGTCTGACAGCTGGGGAACCAACATAGGACCAAATCAGGTCCCTTGAATATGAATATCAGCTAGGGGCACTTGGCAGTTAATATGACCTCTGGCAGTGGAACCAGGATGTATCCCTAGTGCATGAATGGATTTTGGGATCCCATTTCCAATGGAGGGTTACTCTCTTATCCTAGATGCACAGGAGAGGGCCTAGGCCCTGTGCCAAATGACTTGACAGATTTTGATGATCCCTCATGAAGGCCTCACCCTCCCTGGGGAGTGGACAGGGGATGGGATGGGGGAGTTGGTAGGGGGTATGGGAGTATGGGAGAGAGAGTGAATTGGGATTGATATAATAAGATTGTTTCTAATTTAAATAAAATATATTAAAGAAAATCACCCTAATGTTTTTGTGCTATACTCATAATACCTTGCAAGTCCAACATCAGTGAACCTTCCTCCTGCTGCAGATGGGAAAAAATTCAAAGACCCAGACAATATGCAGAATAAGAGACCTTGAAACATTTAGCCTTCAGCAACATATCTCTTTCAAATATATCCTCCCAGGGCTCAGGAAATCCTGAAAAATAGGGGACAGAAAAAGTGAAGAACCAGAAGAGATGGAGGCACCAAAGAAACAGGACTTTCTAAATAAACAAATGAGTGCACAGGTATGAACTCACAGAGACTGAAACGTCATGTTAGAGCTTGTACGTTCTGTACCAGATGGGGTCCTTAGGCTGAAAGGGATTCCCAAGGGTGAGAAAAAGTGGGTTTCTTGTGCCTTCCCTTGGACTCTTTTCCTATTGTGATTTTTTCTTTTGTCCCATTATTATGTATTAATGTTTTGCTTCATCTTTATATAATATATCATATCACAATATATCATATCACAATTATTCCTTAGAATCCCATTCTTCTTTAATGAGAGACAGAAAGTTTGCGTATGCAGAGGGAAAGGGAAGTGGGGAGGAACTGGGCAAGGTATGGGGAGGGGAAACTGTAATCTAGACAAAAAATATCCAGTTTTCACTAAAGGAAAAAATCTTAAAGTTTGAAACCAAAAAATATGGCACTGTCTTATTTATTCTCCATCCTTTTATACATTTTCCTTTTTTTTTCCATTGGAAATCAGATCTGAAGTTTACTTTTTTATTCCAGATCCTTATTGATGGAGGTATGCTAGTCTCATCTGATTCTGTAGCTTTTAAACCATAGAAAAATGGCTGGCCCTTAAGAAATTACCCTTCGGGTGTCTCCTATATAATACAAATTCAGGCTTTCCAGGAGTTTTTTGTTCATTTCGAATAAAAGGACAATTCTCTTCCCCAAATGACCAAAGATGCTTTTTCACCTTAAAGCTTTAAAAACAACAATAAGATTTTAATCTTCATTTTAATACTGTTTATACCTTATTGAAACTTAAAATTGAAGAAAATAGATTTTTCGTTTTCTATTTCCTCACATTTGGGTAAATGCAAATTACCCCTGAACTGCATTTAATTTCAAATCCAATAAGAGCAAATGGTAAGTTAATAAGGACATTTTCTTTAAAGTTAGGTTTTTGAAACAGGTACAGAGATCAATAGTAGTCCCTTTACTTCATAAAGCTGAAGGAATAATCTCTATCTTTGATGTATATTATCATGAAATGATTCTTGGCAAATCACAGGAACTGGTTGTATCAGGGACATACAATATTCGGGTGACTGCGGACTAGGCCATTTTGAAGTTCATTTATTTCTTCATGGCCAAATAGGTTTAAAAAAAAGAGCACAAATCTTTAAACACTTTATAAATGAAACAGACTTTACAAATGAAATTGCCCCCTCATGAAGCTGCCTGCCTTGCTGCAGTTCACAAAGGCTCTTGCTCACTAGGTTTGATTCCTGATCAGCAACATCCTGAACCAATTTAGGGATTAATGC
Organism: Cricetulus griseus; assembly: GCF_003668045.3. Taxonomy (NCBI): domain Eukaryota; kingdom Metazoa; phylum Chordata; class Mammalia; order Rodentia; family Cricetidae; genus Cricetulus; species Cricetulus griseus. Next base: position 241,157,517 of record NC_048595.1, on the reverse strand, counting down.
CCAAAGAATCTGCCTTAAGCAGTAGGATGGAAGATAAATTGGGAACATGATAAGAGACAAGGGCCTGGGGCTTTCTCAATGATAGACATTCGGTTTCTGACTTTCTCACTGTTCTGTGTGGTACCCATAGAAGATTAACATTCTTAGTTTTCATGGGGGATCTAAGTCTTCACAGTCTGTTTGATATCTAAAGAGGCATTACTAGGAAAGGACTATACATTTTCTCTCTACTGTGTCTTTTTCTTCACTTGTAAAACATGACTTCTGGTTCCACCATCAAGCTGTTTTATCTCCTCTTGTGGATCTTACCTTTGTGAATATTTTCCTTTCTGTTTTGAGATTTTTATTCCATAAGTAAAGCCACCAGTTAGCTTATCAAAAATATTAATCATCACTTATTGATTGGTTGTTCCTTTAATTCAGTATCCTTCTTTATTCCTCAAAAAATAATATCTTTAAAGAACTTTTGGACATTGTTCATACAATTAAATTCCTGTAAATAACCATGCTTTTCCCCCCTTTTTAAAAATTAGAAACAAACTTCTTTTACATGTCAATCCCTCTCCCTCCCATCCTCCTCTGTCCCCCACCTACCCCTTATGCCAAATCCTTTCTGCTCCCAAGGGAGGGAGAGGCCTTCCACAGGGGATGTTCAAAGATTGTAATATCATTTGGAGTAGGGCCTAGACCCTCCCCTGTGTATCTAGACTGAGAGAGTATCCCTCTATTTGGACAGGGCTCCCAAAGTTCATTGGTATACTAGGGATAAACACTGATCCACTACCAGAAGCCCCATAGATTGCCCAAACCTCCAAACAGACATCCTTATTTGGGTTCAGGAATAGTCCTATGCTGCTTTCCCAGCTATTAGTTAGGGTCCATGAGCAACCACTTGTTCAGGTCAGCTGTCCCTGTAGGTTTCTCCAATGTGGTCCTGAACCATTTTCTCATCATTCCTCTCTGTCTGCCACTGGATCCCAGAGTTCAGCTCAGTGTTTATCCTTGGGTGCCCACCTCTGCTTCCACCTGGATGAAGGCTCTAGAATGGCATATAAGGTAGTCATCAATCTCATTATTGGAGAAAGACATTTAAGGTAGCCTCTTAACCATTGCTTAGATTGTTAGTTGGGATCAAACTCATACATCTTTGGACATTTCCCTAGTGCCAGAATTCTCTGTAAACCTATAATGGCTCCCTCTATTGCAGTACCTCTTTTCTTGCTCTCCTCAACTTTCTCCTGACTAAATCTTCCTGCTCTCGCATGTCGTCCCCCTTCAGTCTTCTGCCCCTCTCCTTCTTCTAGCTTCCTCTCCCCTCCCCCCATGCTCTCAATTAGCTCATGAGATCTTGTCCCTTTCCCTTCTCTGGGGGAACATGCATGTCTCTCTTAGGGTCCTCCTTGTTTCCTATCTTCTTTGGCAGTGTGGATTGTAGGCTAGTATTCCTTTGCTCTATGTCTAAAATCCATATGAGTGAGTACATACCATTTTTGTCTTTTTGTGACTGGGTTACCTCACTCAGGATGGTTTCTTCTAGTTCCATCAATTTGCCTATGAATTTCAAGATTCCATTGTTTTTTTCCTCTGAGTAGTATTCCATTGTATAAATGCACCATATTTTCTCTATCCATTATTCAGTTGAGGGACATCTAGGTTGCTTCCACGTTCTGGTTACTACAAATAATGCTGCTATGAACATGGTTGAGCAGATATCCTTGTTGTATGAATGTGCATTTTTTGGGTATATGCCTAAGAGTGGAATTTCTGGATCTTATGGTAGACTGATTTTCATTTTCCCGAGGAACTGCCATAGCTATACTGATTTGGAAGTGGCTGTATGAGTTGGCACACGCACCTGCAGTGGAGGAGTGTTCCCTTTTCTTCACATCCTCTCTAGCACAAGCTATCATTGGTGTTTTGATTTTAGCCATTCTGACAGGTGTAAAATGGTATCTCAGAGTTGTTTGATTAACATTTCCCTGATGGCTAAGGATGTTGAGCACTTTCTTAAGTGTCTTTCAGCCATTTTACATTCCTCCATTGAGAATTCTCTAGTTTGTTCTGGACCCCATCTTCAGCAAAGTGGCAGGATACAAGATTAACTCAAAAATTAGTCGCCCTAATATATACAGACAATAAATGGGTGAAGAAAGTAATCAGAGAAACATCACCCTTTACAATTGCTACAAACAGCATAAAATACCTTGGGGTAACATTAACCAAACAAGTGAAAGACCTGTATCACAAGAACTTTGAGTCTTTAAGAATTAAATTAAAGAAGATAATAGAAAATGGAAAGATCTCCCATGCTCTTGGACAGGTAGGATCAGCATAGTAAAAATGGCAATCTTTTAAAAGCAATATACAGATTCAATGCAATCTCCATCAAAATCTCAGTACAATTCTTCACAGATTTTGAAAAAACAATTTTTGACTTTATATAGAAAAACAAAAGACCCAGGATAGACAAA